>NC_064638.1:785149376-785775090 GCF_023864345.2 Schistocerca serialis cubense | reverse complement strand
CTAAAAAGCAAAATCTTACTGGCAGAAAGTAGAAATCTGTTGTTTTTTGTTATACTTTGTAACTGTGGTTTAAAAGGCTTGCTTATATTCTCGAGAGATGTGCATGCCTTGCATCGTGAAAAGAGCATCAGACTTTCTCCAGCTGCTGAAAGCATGTTCTCATTTATCACCTTTATTATAGACTTTCAAATTGTAATTGAACTGAACTGATCTGAAATATATATAAAAAAAGAAAAACACTGAGTTCCTAGATAGTTGTTAAAAACGTTAAATGCATCTGTATAACGAATGGTGCACATCCTAAGTCTTTCAGCTTGTGAAAAGTGATAAAATAGCAGTTACATAATTACATGATGAAAGAGAAATACTGATGTCAGCCAGACGAGGACATTGATATAATTCAGTGCAAATTTGTGCTGGACCAGGGTTGAAGTTAGATTTCCTGCTTTATGCAAGCAGTCACCTGACCCACTTCGGCTATCTGACAATGCTTCCCGTCCAACCCATATTCTCAACTTCACACTACTTCGTAGGGCCCTTTGTCCACAATCCTCATTGCTCATAGCATCTTGCACGATTCCTTTAAAAGGTCAGATCTAAGGTACATCCACACTGAAGATATCATCAAGTTATATATAGTACCATTATATTTGTAGTGTCTGTTCTTTTCGACATGTTAGAAAGAACAAATGCCACACACATAATTGTGATTTCACAAAGGTAACAAGCACACAAGGTCTAATTCTATATTTAAATTATTTATAGAGAAAGTTGACACAGAAACATGTTACTAAGAGAAAAGGCAAGGAATTTACCGTTAACTGTTTGATACTGTTGTATCACTAAAAATTGTAGAAGGTGAATTTAAAATTCTTTCTTGAACATTCTCATTGTAAACACCTTAATTACCGCCATGGCAAATAAAGTTCTGTGTAAAATGGTGTGCAGATCCCAGCAATAACTCCCATATTCTTCTTTTAGAAACATTTTCCATCCCTCTCACATCAGCAGCTGTGAATGAATATGATACAATTAGCAAGCTGTGTTTTATATAATACATGGTCTTTCAAAAGGATTCATCCAATTTCACAAGCATTTATTTTCTACACAGATGAAGACAGAAATTTGGGGAAAATTTTAACTTACATGTAGAACTTAAGTTTTTATTTTCAAAATAACCATCCAAAGTAAATAGGTACCTCTTTCATATACCTTCATATACATACTTGTTACTTTCTCAAAATTATATTTAGAATTGAAGTTTTCATTTACTTTTCATAAATTCCAGTGTGCCCTCCACCTGATGCATGAAAAGCATCCAGCTGATAAACAAATTCTTTACTTTATGTATATGTCTCGATTTACTGCATTCACTGATTCTGCTATGTGGCGTCGTAGTTCACCCAAAGATGTTGGAAGGGGAAGCATGTGGGACGATGAAATACTCTTACAAGATGGTGCCAGTGTAGTGGTGCTCCTTTGTGATGGTGGTTCACTTTTTGACTTAAATGGAACGTAGCCTCATCATTGAACAAAGAATGTGAAAATAAACTGTTATCTTCCATCATACCTAAGATGAATTCAGAAGGCACTCCACACATGGTTGTTTATTGCCATCATGGAGGGCTTGAATAGTCTGAATCACAATTATCACCAAAAAGCACATTAGTCATGCGCACATGAGGGATGGCCAACCCTTGGCTTGCACAGCAAGTTGACTTTTGCAGGTTATATGCAAAACTTTTAAATGCACTATACTTCTTGAGTGAGAATGTGTGGAGATTTTGGATTTCATCTTACATAAACAGCCATTGTCTTGAAAGTGCTGGTGCTTTCTTCAAAGGCTTTAAGCTGTAGAATGTGCAGTGCCATACTCTTGGTGAAAACTGTACTGAGTTGTCGTTGCAGTCTCTACTAATTGCACATTGTGTAATGAATGAGCAAGCAGGTTAGTCACAGCAGACCCCCCCCCCCCCCCCCCCAAATGGGATTTGCAATTTACTAATGACCTCTTGGCAATCTTTATTTCAATGCATAAGTTCAAATTTGTCCATTTGAGTGAAAGATGGTCTTGTGAAACTGTATGAATCTTTTGAAACACTCTGTAAAAAAAAAAAAAATTTATGAATGTGACGCATTCATAGGGTTGGCAAAGCAGATGAGATGTGACTTCTCAAATGTTTCTATGGCACAGGTAAAGCAATTATTTTAATTTTCATGGGAGAGAATTGTCTTCTCTTTACTCTCAAACATGAGTAGACATTTATGGTTCTCTGTAAATTATACATTATTTTAAACAAATTCTACTTGTACTTGTTTCTCAAGGCCAGAAAATTTGAATATTGGCATATGGAGGATAAACACTTGCTTAATCTTTTGCAATAGATGCCATATTTTGTTGCAATATAAGTGATGATTAATGATGTATAGAACATGAACTAAAGATTACATATCATATTGGTTATAAAATTATACGTTCTCTTGATGAGTTCAGGTAATCATTGTTTTTTTACCATTTCCTGCTCCTAATAAAATATAGAGAGAGATGGGACATTTTAAATTGCCAGCAAACTGTTACAGTCTTTTTGCATTTCTCCCAGTTCATCACAGTTAGCAACTTTCTTAATTTTTTCTTTTTCTTAAGCCTAAACAATGTCATGTACGGTTTCAGTTATCAGTGTTCAATACATGCTATGTTGGATTTATTCCCAGTGATATATTTCATTCTTTTTATGTACCATTTGTCATGTATTTTGCTGTTCATAAGGTAACATGGCAGAATAGAAATATTTGTATACCTGGTGGTCTTTCAAGGCATCATAAACATTCAGTTGTGCATACAAAGGTGCACTGATGTAGTGAAGTGTTACAAACTCAGGAACCTATCCAACACAGTATATATTAAATGATGATAACGAAAAATAGTAAATGAAATAAGGTTCAAAGGTATGGAAAATTATAAAAACTTTCAAAATACATGGCTTTCACAAACTATTCCAATATTTGAGAGGTGATAATATGGACCAAAATAACAAAGAAATATCCACTAAACATAAGCTCTGAAATGACTACCTTAGGAGATGTGAGCACTTGTTCATGTACTGTGAAACATTTCTTTTACTTGAATGCTCTTTGCTGTAACAAACAGCGCAAAGAATGCAGTAAACAAATCAGAGCACATTGCTCTGTTACTGTGAAACAGCAGAGCTTCTTATGTAATCTGCTTGCTATTACCTACAGTCTACACTTATGACCCATCATGAAAGGAAATTTGCAGTATGGTGTCCATTTGTAGTTAGGCATACTCCCTGAAAGACTCCAGGTCGGTCATGGATACACTGGCAGGCATTGCTGATGTGTACCTGTAGCATTTGTACTAAATCATTAATGGGGCTTTCATACACCAAAGATTTCAAGTATCCCCACAATCAAAGATCCAAGGGGTTAAGATTGTATGAACAAGCTGGCCATTGTATTAGACCTCCTTGATCAGTCCATTTCCCATTAAATGTCTTTGTGAGGTGTTCCTGGACATTCTGGATAAAATGGGCTGGTAGCTCCATAATGCATGAATCACATCTCCAGCACAGTCACAAACACAATTTATTGAATTTCTCACACACACAAAACTTATGCATATGATTAAACCAAGTACGTGGAGGACTGACTTGGCACATTGTTAATACAACCATCTAAAACAAAGTCCATGGAACCCCAAAAACATAGCCAACTGTTGTAATATAACAAGCTAGTGTATTAATGTTTCTATAGGGGTTTTCCCAGTAGAAGTGACTGCTCCAGGCTGGGGAGTGCCATTAAAAGCAGCCAGCAATTGGGGGGGGGGGGGGGGGGGGGAACCCATCATGTGACAAGGTGTGTGTTTTACGGGAATAGCGTCTGCTAACAGCACCATTTGCTGTGAACTGTCATTGATCGCAACACAGCGGTGGGTGATGGCCTTGAGTAATGGTAAATCTCTGACAGCTGTGACAATTCCTGATCGCTGTCAGATTCAGTTATAGCAGTATCCTTGGACAGTAAGGCTTATTACACTATCAAATTTCTTTGTCAAAAATCTTTGTACAAGCTATTTGACGGTGTAATAGGGAACTTTGTCAAATGTCATCCAATATTTGATCAAATCTAGGGCCTCGCTGTATATTTGATCAAAGAAGTCGCTTGTCTTCTGTTCACTGCAATCTGACATGTTACCACATGGAGCGCTAGCATCGCTGCAGCGTTCTGTCATCTGTAGTGTTTTTATAAACATTGACGGTAAATACAATTGGTGTGTGCCGACAACTACAAAATTAATAGAGATGTATGAAGCTGATGAGGCGCTTTACAATGTGAGGCACCCTGAATACAAAAATAGATTAAGAAGATTGGAGACCCAACCCAACCCTCTCCTGTAGCAAGGAATTGGAGTGTTACAGTGAGCCTGTCTTCTGCAGATGTAGCAGTGCTTAAGTGAATATTGTGTTTTGTGATATGAGGATACACTTCACTGAGCACATACAGAAATGTATGCTCATCCATTCTTAAGTAATTGATGTACGACTTGACGTCCTCCACTATAAGCTCACGTAACAAGTTTTGTTGAATGCTTTTATCATGTCGTAAAACCCACGGCTTCACCCAGGTATGTTTCCTTTTTTTTCCCCCCCCACTTCTCTTCCGCATGTGCACACAGTGCAATTGTGGTACATGCAACTGCTGCGGTTAATAACAAGTTGTTATAAGCCAGCTTGAACTTTGACAAAAAATATGACGACCCCCTTCTAGCGCTACGTCAAAGATCTTTGTCAAATATATTTGACGGAATATTTGATCAAATCTTTGACAAAGAAATCTGATAGTGTAATACCGGCCTAACAGAAGAATGTGTTGTCATTTGTTTTCTCAATTCTGTGGGTAGTTTGTAAAGCAAAGAGCTCACAGTAGAAGAAATGTGTTCTACAATAGTGATGATGAACGAGTGCTCATAGCTCATAAGGTATGGTATGAATTTTAGAATCCATATTTGCTGAACAATTTTGTCTTGTTTTGGTTCATACTATATTCATTCCTCTAAATGAGGCCACTGATTGTGAAACACAATTAAAGCTAAATGAAACTAAAATTTAAGTATTTTATTAATTTTAAAAACTGATCTCATGGGTAAAGAAAATCACAGTTGAGCATAGCAGCTGATGAAATAATGTAATTTCTAGGTCTTGAAATAAGATGGACATTCAAGTTACAAAAGTAATACAGAAAACAGAACTCATTTACTGATAGCAAACTGAGATTTTTTAATTTTATTTCACTTTAATAATAATTCTTGTACTTTGAGCTGGATTAAATGACAGTACAAAATATTTATTTATTTATTATTTTTTAATTTTTCTTTTACAGGAAATAAATATGGGTCAGAGATGTTCTGATACGAGAGGAATCACATTTGAAGATGTCAGAGTACCGAAGGAGAATGTCCTTATTGCTGAGGGTGCCGGATTTAAAATTGCTATGGGAGCATTTGACAAGACACGCCCACCAGTAAGTTTCTCTGTGTCATTTCTGTTTTCTCTCTCTGTCCCCTCCCCCTTTCCCTCCCCCTCCCACCCACTCCCTCCTTCACTCTCTCATCCTACACACACACACACACACACACACACACACACACACACAACATTCAGAAATACTTCCATGGAGTAACAATTTTAATGGCTGAATATCGTATCCCTTTCTGTGCCACACCAAGGCTGAATGACAGATAATATAACTCATTGCTCCTTCTGGCATTATATTTCTAAATGTTACTGTTTTTCTTGAATGGTGATTGTTGACAACACTAATAAGAGAGTAAATATATTGAGACTGTTGTCAGTATCACCAACTATTTAAATTAAAGAGCTAGATAACATATATTATCCTTATTACACACTTTTATGCAACAAAAACTTGCTTGTGTGTTTTAATACGTTAGTGCCATAAGTAGTAGTTTGTGAAATTAGCATAATGAATGTCCAATACCGGTATTCTGAGTAATGTAATACTACCTGGTAAAATGTAATCTACATGAATCTCTCTGCTCTGCTAATCACCTACTACTGTACCATATTGTGAGTTAATTTTTTCCTTTAATATTACCTTTCGGATCTGGGCTGTTTGTGACAAAGTACTGGGTCTTTATCATCAGTGCCTTCTGAAACAGTTTCCATCATAAAAGACATTTCTTATATTTTCTGGAGTAAGTATTTGTAAGATAGTAAACACTATTTTGGATGACTTTGCCTCTTCAGATACTTCAGCACTTCCTTTATGCTCTCACAGACATCAAACAAATCAGTGGCCATTTGCTCTGCTGCTCACAGTGCTCATTAGGTGTCCCTCATTACTGTAGATGATGTGCACCATACATCAATTTCCAGTGAATTCCTATTGTTAGATGGCAGGTCACTAATAGTGATCAAACTCCTTTGACATCTGGAAACAGCAAGTATAGTTGTTTCCTACTTAAATACAGTCTTTATATATAGAGGTTCCCCTAGATGCTACACATTTCTAATGGAACCAGCTATAAATTAGCTTCAGTTCTACAAAGGCATTCCCAAAAACCTCTTTTTGAAAAAAAGCTAGCGTTTTGAGATTTGTGTCTAAACATAGTGGCCTGAAATGTAAGGCAGATATTATTAACTGAGGGAACATACACTGGTTGGAAAAACACAGTTTGAATGCTGTGTTCTCTGAATTAAAATGTGTGTTTCATTCCAGGAATATTATGTAATGGAACTAGTGTAGACAAAAAATATTTTATTAACACAGTTGTTTGATGAAGACCGATCCCTAATTCAGAGTCAGTCCCCCCCCCCCCCCCCTTCCCCCACTGCCCCTATTCCAGGCAAACCCCCAACATACATTCTTTGCCGTCCACTATCTTCTCAAATCTTTCTCAGTCTCTGCAAACTAACTTGAATTATGTTAATTTTTTATGTTGTATGAACTTTGAATGTAATCTTAGGTCATTCCTCTTTTTCTTCCTTCAGATTGTATGGAAGATGAAAGCCGTGAAAATATGCTCTCTTATCAAAGACAACATACTACTCAGAATACACTCTTTCTTCTCCAAGTTCGATATATGGAGACACACAGTCTATTGGAAATGTAGTCCTGTAATGTTGTTAAGTGGTGCAGAGTATGCATGTAGTGAGAGGATGCCAAGAACACAATCATGATGGAGGGATCTTATTGACAAATTCCATTTTGACTGTCTAAGAATGCAGAAAAACATATGGTTGAAGATATTAATTTGTGACTAAGTGGCCGACTAGAACCACCTCACCTTGACTATTTCCTGTGGCTAATAAAAGGCACTTATTATTGTGTTCTAGGTTGCAGCAGGTGCAGTTGGACTGGCACAGAGAGCACTAGATGAAGCTACAAAATATGCAATGGAAAGGAAAACATTTGGTGTACCCATAGCACAACACCAGGTAAGAAGAAAACTCAGAAAAGATATTGAGCATTGTTCTGTTTAGACATCCATGCACTGTTATTCATATAAACATTGTATTTCTCTCATTGCCCAAGATTTGAATTTCTGACAATTATTAAAAAGATTGAAAAAAGTTCTCATTTACAGCAAAGTTCAGAATGATTCTCAAAGTATCTCTGTATGTCTGATATTTCTCCAAACTTCAGTGGTTTCATTCTTTAGTGGTAATTCAGTATTTGTAGTGTCAGTTCTTTTTGTTGTAGGCTGTAGCATTCATGTTGGCTGATATGGCCATTGGAATAGAAACTGCTCGTCTGGCATGGATGCGTTCTGCTTGGGAAGCTGATCAAGGGCGTCGAAATTCTTACCATGCTTCCATTGCCAAAGCTTATGCTGCTGATGTTGCAAACAAGTGTGCCACTGATGCTGTTCAGGTACGTTTTAGACTTGTGCTTTTTGGGGAATTAATGTTTCGAGATATTCAGTTACTGGGGTAGGAAACCAACTTGGTTATGAGGATGAGAGTTGCTGTTCACTTAATTATTAGAGACAAGAAAATTTTGCATGAATGATAAAGAATAATACTGCAAAATCTGAAATTTTTAGAGATGTAACATGAAAGTAGCTGTTTTTGTGAAATGCTGTGAACACTGCCCTTTTCCCTGTTGCCGTGTAAAAATGTTGTAATAACATGAAATTAGCTGTTTTTATGAAACACTGTGGACTTGGGCATTTTCCCTGTTCCCATGTAAAAATGTTGTAATTCCGAGGGTGACTGTTTGCTAATATGTGTAATGATAAGTTATTGAATGCTAAAATTGAATTTTGACTCTATTTTTTCCATCACTGAGCATAATGTTAAAATAGATGTTCATTTCCTGCATTATGAACTATGGCTTTTTGTGGTCCACAGGAGATTGTCATTGGACCCAACAATTCTAGATGTGAAGTTAAACGAAAATATCCTATTTCCAGCGACCTCCATTTCAGTAACAGTTTTAGTCACATTTCCCAGTTTGGGCAAACTATCATAAAAAATTACATGTTTTTGAGAGATCTTAATGTGGTGCATGAGTTAAACTACATATTTTCATAGTACAAAAGTGAAAATATGAAAAGCATCAAATACGGAAGTCTCTCCAATTCTCTCAACAGTGTGTCTGGTCACCTTTCAGCCTAAACTAGGCCCCAGTCTATGCAACAGATCATGATGCAATCACTAACATAATTCGTAAAACAGTAAAAATAATATTGCAATTGAAATAAAAGTTCTCAGAGATCTGTTTAAAAAAGAAAAAAATAGCAGGAAGCCATTTGCATGGTGTCATGTGTCCTGTTCTTTGATTGACTCTTTAACTGACTAGATTTAATGGGTATAATTTGTTTCTTTTTTAATAATGTAAATAAATGTGATCTGTGGTGTGAATAAACATAATGTAATTTATTGGCATATTGTCATTTTCAACAAACTGCTGAAAAAATAAGAAAAATGAAAGGAAGTTACGGTACTTCAAAAATAAACCATTGCATTAATACAAAAATTGCCAAAAAATAGCATCAGAATTGCCAAATAACATCAAAATCAACAAAAAGTGCAAAGTTTTTTCTCCCTGTGCCTAGTAATTATATGTAACTATATTGAAGATTCCATGCTCCCATTTACTTGGTGATTTACAAAATTATTGTAGATTGTAACTGAGAATAGCTGCATTGATAGTTTCGTTGTGGACATAAGTCCATTGTCCACCCTGCGGCATCATGTTTTATGTAATGTTTCTTATTTGTTTAATTTCTTAAAAGACAAATTTTAAAGGTTTTGGATTACTGATTTCAGCAAAAATCAATTAACTACAGGCAAAGGTTGAAAATAATGATGATTTATTTTTTGATAGCAAAACCCCATTTAATTACATGCCATCCATTTGGACAAGGAAGGATATTAGAGGGAAATATTCATAATTTGTTGTGATAAACATATGATTCCCTGTAAAAACTCCAAATAATGTTAACAAAATTATAATATAGCTTAAAAAAGAAAAAAAAGATTGTCTGTGTCATGAATAACATCATCAAAAATCTGACGTGTGTTACATGGGAGCAAAGCCTCTGGATTTGCTATTGATCCATGGCACAGCAGCACTTCTCAATAGTGGAATATCAGGAATCAGTAAGCTGGACTATTCGTGACAGATACCAGCTCTTCTCTTCTGAAAAGGACTAGTGGTTAACACAAGTGTGCTACATTTAATGACAAATAAGACTTGGTGTGCCATAATTTGGCCTGTAACAGCTCACCCATTATACTTCACTGCACTTCAGTGTCAGCTCTGCCCAGAAAATGTACCATACAGCCATGAGTAAAAATCGAACTAGACTGAGTGTTGGTGCATTCATTACAGTTCTCTCTTCCATGCACACTTAGGTACCAGTAACTAAATTGCCAGTTTGCACTCAACAGACTGCTACCTGACTTGTGATTTGTCATGGATCTCTTCCTTTTTTAGCATGGTATGTTGGTTGAGAAATGAATGTCACTATGCTTGTGTAGTGTAGTTATGAATGTTAAAGGAAACGAATTGAGGTTAAAACCAGGCATCTTCATGGTGTTGCTCTAGAATAGTAGCAAGAGGTATGTAGAGCTTACTGTTCTGCTCATAAAGTTGTGTCATGAGTGTCAGTAGTATTCCTCCTTCCATGAGAGACTTTGTCATAGTTTGCAGTTAACCTGTAATGTCAGTGTAGTCAGTCAAACATTAATTGCCTGTGACACTCTTTTGCTTTTGGTCAAATACTGGTGATGAAACTGCACCCCTCCCACAAAGATTCAAATTTGTTCTCTCTCTCTCTCTCTCTCTCTCTCTCTCTCTCTCTCTCTCGGTGGAACCTTCCACCACCAGTTACGTATTTACCTATTCTTGTTGTACCATTGATCAAAGTACTTCGCCCTCCAGTAATACAAGCCACCTGTAGATATCAGCAAATCTTTCAAAATTGACAAAAGGACAGAAACTAGATTTGCATCTGTACTAGGGATGGCAAATCATCAGTGTTGATTTCAATTTCATGACAGCTAATAAGTCTCAAAACATCAGTGTTAAACAATAAATTTGTAGAATGGTGTAAAAAGTTATATACAAATACGTCTAACATATTTATTAATAATATCAATATAATGGAAGGAAACATTCCACGTGGGAAAAATTATATATAAAAACAAAGATGAGGTGACTTACCAAACAAAAGCGCTGGCAGGTCGATAGACACACAAACAAACACAAACATACACACAAAATTCAAGCTTTCGCAACAAACTGTTGCCTCATCAGGAAAGAGGGAAGGAGAGGGGAAGACGAAAGTAAGTGGGTTTTAAAGGAGAGGGTAAGGAGTCATTCCAATCCCGGGAGCGGAAAGACTTACCTTAGGGGGAAAAAAGGACAGGTATACACTCGCACACACGCACATATCCATCCACACATACAGACACAAGCAGACATATTTAAAGACCTGTCTGCTTGTGTCTGTATGTGTGGATGGATATGTGCGTGTGTGCGAGTGTATACCTGTCCTTTTTTCCCCCTAAGGTAAGTCTTTCCGCTCCCGGGATTGGAATGACTCCTTACCCTCTCCTTTAAAACCCACTTCCTTTCGTCTTCCCCTCTCCTTCCCTCTTTCCTGATGAGGCAACAGTTTGTTGCGAAAGCTTGAATTTTGTGTGTATGTTTGTGTTTGTTTGTGTGTCTATCGACCTGCCAGCGCTTTTGTTCGGTAAGTCACCTCATCTTTGTTTTTATATATAATATTTATTAATAATCAATAAATACAGTAATAATTAACACAAATCCCACATTTTTTGTCTGCAGACTATAAAAATAACATTTCTGAGAAAAGATTCCCCCCCAGTCCATTGTGTTGTTTACAGAGTACATCCTACTCTTAAGAACAATCTTTCAGAAGCTGATGTGGCTATACATCTCAGATATTTAAGTGCTTTTTTGTGGCAGGGGATAGGTAATACCTATGATGTGATTGGATCCAGTGTAAAATCCAGAAAGTGATTTTTCAGGTCACGATGAAACAATCTGAACTGCAGTGATAGGTCTGTTCCTGTTCTAGTTTGCAAATTATTCATTTCTTGTGGTCCTTTATGATCATTCTATAAATCAAATTTGGTTTCTCTGTTTTCCTCTGAGGTTTCAGTATGTTGCCCATCTTCACTGACAGTCATTTCAACAGCTGCAAGCAAATCCCTGATGGTTATTTATGCTTTTAGATATGCTAAATCATCTTGAAAGAATTTAACTACACTGACATGACTACTGGATTAATGTTTTCAGTTGATAGCTATAACTTTGTTATTTCTGTTCTGACGTTGCTCTTAAAGTTCTCTCCAATAGTCTGTAATGGTTGCATACTAGATATTGTGATATTCAACATAACTGCTGCAGTTATTGGTCTTACTTTACTGCTTGCAACATACTTTCCTTATACTAGTTTCACAAGTATCCACTTCTGTAGGCCACAGAACATCACAACCATTCGACATATACAGTACCTGTGGCTATTAGCATGGGTGGTGCACTAGCATTAGTATTCACTGGACACAGTTGTAAAACCTTTTCAACCATATAGAACATGGAGTTCTATTTAGTGGATTCTTCTTGAATCAATTCAAGATGTGATTCTTTCCTTAGCACTTGACTTGCTACTGTACCTTCTTTAAACAACATTACAGTGCTTTCTAGCTGTAATCTACTCAGGCAGTTTGTCAGTCTTTGCAGTAAAAAACAGTGTCAGAATTCAATATACAGGGTGCTCCGGGAGAAATAGTAAATATTTTGGGGGGTAGTAGTCTAGAATAATACGAATGCAGCATTCTGTATAACATGCATCCAGTTTTTAATGGTTACCCAGATGCAGGTGTTAGGATGTAACCCAAATACATACTTGCATGCACTATTAAACAAACCAAGTGATTAAGTGTAGAGCTCCTTTTCATTTCCGAGTTGAATGCACATTTGAATTCTCTTGGAAATACCACTTGTACGAGGGTGAGTCAAATGAAAACCTTACATTTTTTTAAACATTATTTATTGTGCAGAAGTGGTACAAAGCGGTATCACTTTTCAATATAATCTCCTCCAGTGCTTACAAAGTGCATAAATTCTTTTAGAAAAAAAATCTTTAGGTAGTCCGCGCAACCATTCATGCACTGCATGGCGTACCTCTTCATCAGAAAGGAACTTCTTTCCTCCCATTGTGTCTTTGAGTGGTCCAAACATATGGAAATCACTTGGGGGCAAGGTCTGGTGAGTATGGTAGATGAGGAAGACACTCAAAATGCAGGTCTGCGATTGTTGCGACTGTTGTCGGGCAGTGTGGGACCTTGCATTGTCATGTTGCAAAAGGACACCTGCTGACAGCAATCCACAGCGCTTTGATTTGATTGCAGGCTGCAGATGATTTTTTAGGAGATCTGTGTAGATGCACTGATGACAGTGGTCCCTCTAGGCATGGAATGCTCCAAAATGATGCATTTTTCGTCCCAAAAGAGTGTCAGCATAACCTTCCCTGCTGATGGTTCTGTTCGAAACTTCTTTGGATGAGGAAAGGCGCCATTCCTTGCTCGCTGTCTTTGTTTCCAGTTGGTGGAAGTGAGCTCAGGTTTCGTCCTCAGTAACGATTCTTGCAAGGAAGCCATCACCTTTTCGTTCAAAGTGCCGAAGAAGTTCTTCACAAGCATCAACATGTCATTCCCTCATTTCAGGAGTGAGGTGTCGTGACACCCATCTTGCAGACACTTTGTGAAACTGGAGCACATCATGCACAATGCGGTGTGCTGACCCATGACTAATCTGTAAACATGCTGCAATGTTCTGTGGAATCATAACTCGTTGTGCCTGATCTGGACGAGGAGCATCTTCCACTGAAGTCACACCATTTGTGAACTTCATACTCCATTCGTAGTCTTGCTGCTGTGACAAACGTGCATCACTGTACTGAACCTTCATTCTTCGATGAATTTCAGTAGATTTCACACCTTCACTATGCAAAAACCAAATAACAGAACGCTGTTCTTCACTGGGGCAAGTTGCTGGGGCGGCCATCTTTATACTGATACTGCGAACAGTGTGTGTGCATCTATACTATGCTGCCACCTACAGGCCATTCTGCACGCTGTTTGTAGCACGCTTACAAGCTTCCACGATAACGGCGCGAAATTTCGATTTGTTACTACAAATTTAAGGTTTTCATTTGACTCGCCCTCCTAGTTAGTCTGAGGTTATCTTGGCAACGTCTTATGGGCGTAGCATTATCCATATCAATGCTCCTCTTGTGTTTCCTTTTTCTTTGTAGACTTCATCGTTCAACTGTTACCACTGGCAAAAATGCATAAGGGGTAGAATCTGGGGGACCTTGATAGTCAAGAAATGTGATTGTTTCTGCTAAGCCATCTTTCAAGGAATGCTAGGTTTAGATGATGTCACCTGATTTACATCCTTTAGCCAAAGGAACCTTTTCCAATAATGCTGGAAACTCATTTTTCAAGAAAGTTGAGGTAACATAGTGCTGCAGTATGATGCAGTAACTTCAACTGATTGTAATAATGCATGACACATTCAGAGAATTGTTAGTCATACCACTGATGTGAATTATAAATGTTATGGATAGAGCCTGTGAATACAAAGTGTCAGCCTTATTCTTGTTCGTGGAACCATGATACAAGTGGAAATTCGGTATGTTCTTGTTGAAGGTTTATGTTCTACCAGCTGAATAATGTCTTTTAAGATGATCTTGATGGCTCAGTTGGTAAAGTGCCCAACTGTAAATCCAAAGATCTCTGATTCAATCACCATTCAATCCTAGGCTTTATATTTGTCACTTAATACTTCTTTCACATCTGGCGGTGTTTGTTGATGTGAAAAGTGCAAGAGTAACACACTGGTTCAGAATTGCATTAAACTGTAGGTCCCTATGTCACTGGCTGGGTTAAGTCAGTTCGAAGGTCGTAGGAAGGCAACAGCATACCAGCTGGACCATGCCTAGTCAAGCACTGTGGTGCTCAAAACAATCTTCAGACCAATGACAGCTTTATTTTCACTTCAGCCACACACTGTTGATTTGCATATTCAGATGAAATATGACTGATGGGCACTGCCACAGTCTCGTGCAGTTGAATGAAAACACAAGTACTCTAAAGTTAGGAATCGTCTACTGTATTCTCTACAAGCAGCACTTCCATTTCAAAACCCACACATAAATACCATATCAATATACTCAGTACATGTAAATATACAGTAGAATAAGCCCACAAATCATCATCACTGTTGAAAATGGAGTTACGTAAACTCATGTACAACTTCACAACTTTAACCTCAAAACAAGAAAGAGAATTAATAAATAAACCCATTAGCAGCTGGAGGGACAATTCTTCTCTATAACCTACAAAAACTGGTCACATGAATGTTTTATCTGACTTAATCTATCTACCACCACCTAAAATATGTATTATTTCTCCTAAAACATCCTATATTTTAGTCTTCAGTATCACCCTTTGTTTTAGTCCATGTGGATGTCGAGTGACAGTTCTATTGCCTTGGCTGTTTTCTTACTTTGTGTATAACCAAAGGTTCTTACAAAGTCACAGCTTGACAGCTTCAGTTTTGTTGCTAACAGCACATCAACATTCTCTTTATTTCAAAGAGGTGTGAAACTAGGTACATTTCTGACATAACAAAGTTTTGACCGAGTTGAATATGCAGGTTTATTAATACATCAGTATTCTGGTGACATAAAATGCTGAACATTGTCATGTTAGGGCAGTGGTCATTCAAATTTATGGGAATGAACATCCATGAATGATTAGGACTGTGTATTAAATCTGGATTTGCACATAGGCCTGAATTTTTTGCAAGCCATTCTCATATTTGTTCCATAAAATTTTGGAGGAATGATAAATTGCATTCTAGGTGTATTACTTTTAGCCACAACAAATATTCAGAGAACCAGCACAACCATTACTCTACTGGATTTCATAGTGTTTTCTGTCACATGGACCATTCCTTTAATTTAAAGTCATTGTCTGAAGTCAACTAGATGCTAGTGACAGCAAGCCCATGAAGAGAGACAAATCTTGAGGAAAAAGGATGCTGCAAACTAAGGTACTGGTAGATTCAGAATCTCTAATTTGCCTCATGGATGGAAGGTTTTTATTTTGAGGTGATTCAGAAAGCGAACTGCAGTCTCACGATTAAGAGGGAAAAAGAAAAATTTTTAAAGTTCACTGGGTTTTGTACATTGACATGGGAAGACTTTGTGTTAATTTCTACTTTATCTGGAGGTGCAATTGTTCTTGATGAACCAAAAATTAGATAGCATAATTTGAAGACTATATTTTGCCTGTCTTAGTAGTCATCTCAGCTTGGGTAGATAGGCAACATAGCACATAAATTACAGGGAGGCTGTGTGTAACAATCTTGTCCATTTCAAAAACCAAAATACTAACAGTATCATGCAGCAGCAGGTTTTGTCGGTCAGGTTGTCCAATGAAAATGAAATCTGTAGTTTGTATCCTTAAACTAAAAGAAGAATATCAGCATAATCTGTATCAAACCTGCCAAGATAGCAAAAGAGGGGTTAAGGCACACAATTTTTCTAAAGAAATATTCTAAAATAATTGTGGCTCCTTTGTCTGACCTTGACTTTAAACAGTCTTTATTTTATTTTTTTTCAGATATTTGGTGGTAATGGCTTCAACAGTGAATATCCTGTTGAAAAATTAATGCGTGATGCAAAGATATATCAAATTTATGAAGGTACAGCACAAATTCAGCGCCTGATTGTTTCCAGAAATATTTTTGAGAAGGCAAAAACATCTGCCTGAGACTGTATGTGAATCTGAGAAGTATTAAAAGTGAAATCACATGTAAAAAATGTGAAACATTGTAATTTTAGGCTGTCTCAAAGACAGTCATAAGTGTAACTAGGTGCTAATGAAAAACATGATACATTGTTTCTTGCCTCTGTTCTGTGATCATTTGCAATCAGTATGGTGTCTGCACCTTCAAACTTAACTTTAGCAACAATTTTAATGGTTGCAGTAACCCGAATCTCTTTCACAGCATTGTTGCATGTATTTGAAACATACTTGTTATTAAAGAAAATTTATATTTTTATACTTCTGTGTTGTATATGAGATTCTAATACATTACCCTTCTTAAATTAGTCAAAATTAAAATGCTAACCAAATAGAGAAAACACTTGCAGTATGCGAAGGGAACAGCAAATAGGTTTAGAAGATTATACAGTTTTTAAAGAAGCAATACCATTTAACTCTCTCTGTGTCTTTGCTGAACAAATGCAAAGCTACATGCAGTCTCAGTACATTGTTACCTATACCTCTGTGCTGGAGTCAAGGTTTCAGTAGCTTATGGAACTGGAAATTATTATTGACGGTGAGTGTCAGCTGACTGCCACTGCCCTAATTGTCGACACTTGTAGGTTTTCCTGCATTTCACTACAGTCTTCTGCTGTTGCAACATCCCAAAAGATAACAGCATTATCTGTAAACAATCTTGTGGAGCTCCTGGTGTTCTAGTTATGTTGTATTTCTCCTCTCAACCACCATCACACCCCTCCCCCACATTACAAAGAATTTACACCTTTTTCATCTTATTTGACTTAATATATTATCTTTTCAGCTTCATTTTCCCAGTAAAGAATTGAGTGTTCACCAACAGCAAGTTTGAAAAAGTCAAGTATTGCAACTGACTTACATCTGGAAAAGTTGGTTACATGGTATTGTTTCTGTAATGATTGTTATATAAATATGATATATATATAACATTAAAGTAATACAGCTTCATAATGTTGAATGTTCAAACTTCTACCATAAGTCACTTCAGGTAATCAAACACAAACATTAATTTTAAGGCAAGCAACTGAACTGCAATGGAAATGTACGAACTGATGGAAATGTGGCAGTTTGTTGGAAGAGGTAAGTGCCTTGAAAATGGTTAACGAATTAAACTCTTTGATGTACTCTTCCATCTGTTGTTCTCCGGTTCAACCAACCACCTCTATCTTTGCTTTGTGTTGCCAGTGCTTCCAAAAACTGCACTGTAGTGCATTTTTATTGTCTTACAGTTTCTACCTGTTCTCTCTCTCTCTCTCTCTCTCTCTCTCTCTCTCTCTCTCTCTCTCTCTCTCTCTCTCCACCTCCCACCAATAAACTAGTTCTAAACAGTTAAATTAATTATTGTTTTTCCAATTGGTAAAGTTTCTTTATAGTTAGTTCCTTTCATGTTTTACCTTATACCTAACTGTTAGTCCTAGCAATTTGAAACTTTCTTTTGCATCATATTCAAAATTCTACAGGGATCACATCACTGCATTGACTGGGCTGTAGGACTTTGTAATTGGCTATTACACAGAGGATTGCTTTCATCACTAAACTGAATTAATCTTGAACATGGAATTTCATGGTTTTTCCCTCCTCCACCCAGTATATTAAGAAGCAACTCTCACTTTCATTATTACTGAGGATAAATAAAAGTTTATCGATCGCAACAATTGAAAATTTGTGCAAGATTGGAGTACAAACATGGATCGTCTGCTTTTTATGAATAGTCATGTGTAGGATCTGGATCTGATTCCCAGTACCAGCCTCGTCTGGTCAAATAAGGAGCTGCTTAAATAAAGAAGCAGCAGCATCATCAGAATTCATCTACCAGCAAACAATGGCTGGAAAGATTGGCTACATCATTCTTTGCACTGTTTTGCAGGAAACAGACACTTGGAACAAGCCTAAGGACTAATTTGTGGTAGTATTTACCTTTACTTTTACCTTTCATTGTTGTTATAAAGGTTTGAACTCAAACTTTCAGTATCACAAATGTTTCCCTCTTATTTTTCTGAACACTACAATCAAAGGTTCTCCATGGGTATACTCAGAGTAGCACCAGTGAAGGAAAATATTTTGGTGGTGAGAAACCACATACCATCTGACACAAATTTTAAACTGTCGTGATAGATGAATAATATTGCAATGACTGTATTATTGAACTGATTTCAGTGTTTCCACACAGTCACATAAATAAAAATATTTTGGGCTCACTGAAATTCATTAATTATCATCCCTCTGAGCTGAGAAAAATTAAAGTCTTGATTTGGCAATATATTACGGAAAATAGAGATTATGTCCACTGGAAAGTTACTTAATTTAAATGGAGAAAAAACAATGAACATGATTTATGAACTAAATTACACAATGGGTTGAGTGATACAATAATGACATCTGTGATATAAGAGCAGAATCTACTAGTGATGTAATCTAACAGTCTGTCTAGGTCATGGAAAGTTCTGGCAGAATGTAAATAATTTAAGACATCCTGCCTTAGAATGTTGCTCAAGTATGTGGGACCCATACCAAATAGGACTGATGAGAGGACTGAATGTGTACAAAGAAGGGCTACACAGAACTTCCTGGCAGATAAAAACTGCGTGCAGGATAAAGACTCAAACCAAGGTCCCGACTTTGTGTCTCAGTCTGGTACAGTTTTAATCTGCTAGTAAGTTTCATATCAGTGTGCACTCCACTGCGGAGTGAAAATTTCATTCTGAAAAAAACCTCCAGGCTGTGGCTGATTCCACAATATCCTTTCTTCCAGGATTGCTAGTTCTGCGTGGTTCGCGGGAGTGCTTCTGTGAAGTTTGGAAAGTAGGAGACGACGTACTGGTAGAATTGAAGCTGTAGGATTGGTCATGAGTTGTGCTTGGGTAGCTGTCAGCAGAGCACTTGTCTACTAAAGGCATAGGTCCTCAGTTCAAGTTTCGGTCCAGCACACAGTTGTAATCTGCCAGGAAGTATCATATCAGCACACATTCTGCTGCAGAGTGAAAATTTCATTCAAGGGCTACACAAATGGCTGCAGGTTTGCTTGACACAAGGAAGATTGTAACAGAAATTCTGAAAACCCTGAATTCATTGTCACTTTAAAATAGATGCAAATTATCCCATAAACGCCTACTTAAAATGTTCCAAGAAACAGTATTAAGTGAAAAATCAAGGAAGATACACTCCTGGAAATGGAAAAAAGAACACATTGACACCGGTGTGTCAGACCCACCATACTTGCTCCGGACACTGCGAGAGGGCTGTACAAGCACGGCACAGCGGACACACCAGGAACCGCGGTGTTGGCCGTCGAATGGCGCTAGCTGCGCAGCATTTGTGCACCGCCGCCGTCAGTGTCAGCCAGTTTGCCGTGGCATACGGAGCTCCATCACAGTCTTTAACACTGGTAGCATGCCGCGACAGCGTGGACGTGAACCGTATGTGCAGTTGACGGACTTTGAGCGAGGGCGTATAGTGGGCATGCGGGAGGCCGGGTGGACGTACCGCCGAATTGCTCAACACGTGGGGCGTGAGGTCTCCACAGTACATCGATGTTGTCGCCAGTGGTTGGCGGAAGGTGCACGTGCCCGTCGACCTGGGACCGGACCGCAGCGATGCACGGATGCACGCCAAGACCGTAGGATCCTACGCAGTGCCGTAGGGGACCGCACCGCCACTTCCCAGCAAATTAGGGACACTGTTGCTCCTGGGGTATCGGCGAGGACCATTCGCAACCGTCTCCATGAAGCTGGGCTACGGTCCCGCACACCGTTAGGCCGTCTTCCGCTCACGCCCCAACATCGTGCAGCCCGCCTCCAGTGGTGTCGCGACAGGCGTGAATGGAGGGACGAATGGAGACGTGTCGTCTTCAGCGATGAGAGTCGCTTCTGCCTTGGTGCCAATTATGGTCGTATGCGTGTTTGGCGCCGTGCAGATGAGCGCCACAATCAGGACTGCATACGACCGAGGCACACAGGGCCAACACCCGGCATCATGGTGTGGGGAGCGATCTCCTACACTGGCCGTACACCACTGGTGATCGTCGAGGGGACACTGAATAGTGCACGGTACATCCAAACCGTCATCGAACCCATCGTTCTACCATTCCTAGACCGGCAAGGGAACTTGCTGTTCCAACAGGACAATGCACGTCCGCATGTATCCCGTGCCACCCAACGTGCTCTAGAAGGTGTAAGTCAACTACCCTGGCCAGCAAGATCTCCGGATCTGTCCCCCATTGAGCATGTTTGGGACTGGATGAAGCGTCGTCTCACGCGGTCTGCACGTCCAGCAAGAACGCTGGTCCAACTGAGGCGCCAGTTGGAAATGGCATGGCAAGCCGTTCCACAGGACTACATCCAGCATCTCTACGATTGTCTCCATGGGAGAATAGCAGCCTGCATTGCTGCGAAAGGTGGATATACACTGTACTAGTGCCGACATTGTGCGTGCTCTGTTGGCTGTGTCTATGTGCCTGTGGTTCTGTCAGTGTGATCATGTGATGTATCTGACCCCAGGAATGTGTCAATAAAGTTTCCCCTTCCTGGGACAATGAATTCACGGTGTTCTTATTTCAATTTCCAGGAGTGTATTTTAGCTGCATACATATTGCTCTCTTAGGGACTCTGTGTGTGTGTGTGTGTGTGTGTGTGTGTGTGTGTGTGTGTGTGTGTGTGCTGTAATTAGTCTAATTTTGTTTACAGAGTAATTTAAGCAGTCATTTCCCCACTGCTCCTTGCATACATCTCTCAGCTGACCCATGTTCTCACCTAATGCCGTCTATCCGCAGCCCCATCCATGCCCTCCGTGCTCGCTGCTTTGATATTTCCACAGGATGTCGGACACAATTATGCATCCGCACTGTAGTGGTGGATTCATTGCCCATAGAGGTGAATTACTTACATAATTGATTTGCCTCGATGGGCAATGAACCACCAACTTCAGTGTGGATGTACAATTATGTGTGACCTCCTGCAGGAATCTCAAAGTAACATGGATGGGGACTGCAGATAGGTGACGTTGGGTGGGAAAGTGAGTTGGCTGAGAGACGTGTGAGATAATCCACACAGTTGTGATAAACACTGTGTCTGGGTGGTGCAGTAGTTGACGCAACAGCCTAATATGCATGAGATCCTGGGTTCGACTCCTCATTCAACACACATTTTCACTCAACGCCGCTGATTCTGCATAACATTCCGAAACAGCTGACATTTCCTTTCCTTTCTCTCCCCTCCACCTTCAATTTACATAATTGTATCACAGCCGCAGATTTCACATGATGTCTGTTCTTTCAGACATGTCCGAAAGAACAGACACCGTGCGTTCATATTATATTTTCCTATAGAATGATAAGTTTCAAATTTTGTTCAGTTAGTTTGTTATGTGACTGCATAAAAATTTTTGTCTCCATTGCAAATTTAGTTTCCTTGGCTTGTAATGTTGGCACACTGATTTTTAATTTTCTTGCAAACTCACTTTTCAGCAGCATATGTGTTACAAAATGCAAAATTTTGGGTGAAATGATTTAGATCTTTCATGTTCTAAATGATACAACAATGTAGAAGAGACAAGAGTTAATAAATAAAAAGCAGGTTTTTCATGTTTGAGATTTACTGAGTTACTTCTACACAATTGCTACACTGCTAATAAAAACACAATCCTTCTCACGTTATTTTTCTATAAGTATGTTTTATGTTGCGCCACAGGAACAAACTTATAAACTATTTTGAATATTTTAAATTAATTTGAGAATGACTGCGTGTTTCAGTTTACATTCAGCTTGCCACTAATTACAGAAAATGTAGGCGAGACTTTAACAAAATTGTCTAAATATACAGTTTCTGTACACATTTGTCTCAATAATTACCGACCTATCAAATGTTTTAATAAATTTCGTGACTCTGTTTTTGCGATGCACATCGGATGAAGTAGTGTGATCTGCCACTACATAACAGCACAATAAACTGTCTTGGTTTCAATTGTTAATTTAAAACCATTACTTCTAATGACAGAAACTTTTAATGTTAATAATAATAATAAAAATAATGTATCAACATTAATCACATTCAATTAAGTAGTTTTCTCAAGGCATAACATTTCTGTCAATGGGTGCAAACTATAATGACAGAAAACTTGTCCACTGTACAAGAGGGATCAGATCTAGAGAAACAGTTGACTGGTCTGAAGAAGACTGAGAAATAATGAAGTTAACAAATGAGATGGGAATTAGGAAAGCTGATAATGTAACAGAAGACGAAAGAAATATCTGAAATTTAGCTGCAGAAGGGCATTGAGCAAACACAATGACAACAGATGAAAATTAATGTTGGACCAGAAATCAAACTCAGGTTTCCTACTTCTTGGAAATGGTCACCTTTAATGTCTTGGGTATCCAAGTGCATCCCACATGTGATCCAAATCATCTTATGCTACACAGTACAGAGTACTGCCCCCAACCATTAATCTACTTTCTCACAGCCTAACTGTATTCTCGCAAGGGCTCAGATACTGTTGTGCATCCACGCTGAAATATCGTAATGCCACCATGTGGCATCCCCCCCCCCCCCCCCACCCACACACAATCAGACATGCATGTCTGAAAGAACAGACATCATATATACTATATAATGAAATGAAAGTACAGCTATGCTTTTGGACGGAATGAAAACAGCTAGGTTATACAAAGGGCAATGATATACCAGTGAAAACAGAGAAACTGTCAATCCCATTTTAAATGAAGCCCAATTTAAATCAAATGCAGGTTTCCATACAGTTTTTTTTATACGGCTGGAGTGGAAAAGGTGGTGTATGCGATTGTTTTAGACATACAAAATCAAGAGCTAAATTTATCAGATATTTCAGTGCAGTTACAGAATGAGGACAGGTTATAGTACTCCTCCGAAGGACACCAATGATCAACAATTCAATGAATAAATCAAGGAGTGTGGAAATCATGCTGTCAGCCTTGTAACATCCATTCACAACTGAGCGTATGAAAGACTCATATGATAATAAAATCCAGTTTTAGACATATTTTATGCAATAATTCATTCTTAATCTCAAGTCTTTGATTTTCACTAAGTGTTCCTGTAGTCATCTTGGACAATGGAGCTATTATTATTATTACTATTTTATATCTCATTTCTGTGCCTGTTGACTGTGTGGCACTTCAACTACAGGGTATTCTACCCTGTGCTTCCCAGTATCATATTTACATCATAGAAGTAAAGACTGGACTAGAGTTTTTATTTTAAGTGGAAATAAATTCAGAAAAATATTTACATCACATATATGCGAGAGTGAGATATCCTGCATGCTACAACAATTTCTTCTTTCCACTTTAGGTGAGATGATGCCAACTTATTTTACTTTGTTTACAGTTGCCGCTAGATGACTATCAAGGAATAAGGGAGCAATGGTTTCATGAAAAATTTGCTGATCACCTTCCATTACTGTATTGGAATCATCTGTGAAACTTTTGGGCTTAAATTAAAAAGTAAAGTTTTTCCACTCTTGGGATGATGAAAAATAATCATCTGTATTACTAAGTGACTGTCCCAGAAACTGGTACTAATTGCAGCTTGCCTACCTAATGGCTTCCAGGGGGAAAGAAAAGAAGAAGGGAGGGGGGGGAGGAAAAAAAAAAATATTTTCAGCACTTCACGTAATTATTGACCGAATTTAAACTTTTAACAGACTTTTTACACAGAATCTTAAACCTTTATGAAACTCTTTCTCACTGACACCCCTCCACAAAGTGATGAAAGGAAAAAAGGTTTATTGCTTACTACATTTTCGCTGTCCATGCCATCAAACTTCATCATGCATGCACAAGGTTTCAATTCATTACTTTTTTTACTATAAACTCGATTTGCAACAAACTTTGCCAGCAGTTTCTAAATATATCACGCAAAATTATATCATTGTACAGCACACAGTTCTTGAGATATAACATCATAAACATTTAGATGCCTGGAAAACCAACTTTTGCTTAAAATGAAGTGCTTATTATACACACTATATTCATCCAGTGTCATAATGAGAGCACTTGGAAACTTTCAACAGACTAATTGTAACTTCGAACCATTCCTTGAGGTTTTTCTCGCTTACGTGCTTATAGTCAAATATTTAAAAAAATAACTCATCTGTGAAGTAATCAGGCATTTGAAGTCGTTCTATACATGGGAGCTTGATTCTTTAAAGAATCATTGTTTAATGATTCATACCTGATATATGATGTGGTAGAAACAATGTTTTTAGTACTGGCATTGTCATCGGCATTTAAATGACAGTTACAAAATGTAACCCAGATGAAACGAAACTGATATACGAAGAGAAAAGCAGCAGACACACACTGAACATTGAGGGATTTCTGAGAGCAGGTTTCCATGATGACTTCTCTGGCCTGCAGATAATTCATTGATACATAATTTCTGGCAGTTGTCCAAATGTATTACAATGGGAAATTCAGCATTTTTATTTTCATTAATAATACATCTAAATTAACACTATCAAAATCCTTGTTGGGATCCAACACTGTTAAAACAGTCACTAGATGTCTGTCCATAGCTTGTTTGATGCCATATGACATTCTGATTAATGTAAATGGCGTGTGTGATAGTTACACAAGACTGACTGGTATTTATCATAAATATTACATTTTTTTAGGTAGTCCATCAGCTGTTCATGAATGACGTACTCTACGGCCTTAGGTGCTGCAGATACAATAAGGAGTCTAGTCACATGATCATTTGGTTTTTCATTCTTGGGTGCTGGTTGAATTAAGCTGTTTCACATCAGAAGTGTATATAATGATAATTGTAGATGTATGTAAGAATCAGAATACTTATGTCAAAACTGTTGTTAATCATACCTATGCTGCTCCTAAATTACCTACTGCATCAACCAAGACTTCCAATACATCTTTCGCTACTATGTGTACTGAAAAATGTTTTAACAGGAACATACCTGTCGCAAAAGGTCACTCTTTATGGCAAACTCCTTACCACAGCTTGATATTTGCCTGGAGTGTTGAAAGCAGTTAAACTGGTCTGCCTTCCCTAAGGCAAAGTTGCACAGTTTATTCCACATTTATGCTGGATTTGACTCAGTACAACAGGATGCTAATGCGCAAAGTTTCCTTCACTTTTTCCACAGCTTATTTTATACCTCATAAGGTTCAGAGTCTTGCTTATTCATCACCTGTTGTTGTTCCACTGCCAGCCAATGAGCAGGGGCTCTCTTTAATTTGACTGAATGCTGAGAAAGATGTTTGTCATAAAATGTATTTGTAGTTGAGACTTACTTCTAGCAGTCTGTATAGTGTACATTAAAAATACGACATGGGCCTCACACAATAGGTTGTTATTGCTGAGAAGGAAGAGGTGGGAGAATGATTGTTGAAAAGCTGAGTTAACCATTAAATGACTGTGCCGCACATACAAGAATGAACCAAATTTTAAAGTCTGACTTAATTATTAACAATGTAGGAAAAGACAGACTGCTACTTATCATAAAGAAGACATGTCAAGTTGCAGACAGGCACAGTTAAAAGACACTTACTTAAGTGTTTGGATACAGCCATCATCAATAAAATAGACACGCACACCTCACACGCACATGACTGCCAACTCCAGCATCTTGGGTTGGAATGCAACTATCAATCTGTCTTTTCCTACAATGTTGATATTCCTACCTGATGTTTCCAGTGTTTCATTAATTAATTATTAATCATGTATGTAATGAATAGTTTCCTTTTTTCATTCTTGCAGATAATACAGCAGTTCTGCTAGTTGGTTGGTTGTTTCGGGGAAGGAGACCAGACAGCGAGGTCATTGGTCTCATCAGATTAGGGAAGGACGGGGAAGGAAGTCGGCCGTGCCCTTTGAAAGGAACCATCCCGGCATTTGCCTGGAGCGATTTAGGGAAATCACGGGAAACCTAAATCAGGATGGCCGGACGCGGGATTGAACCGTCGTCCTCCCGAATAGTTCTGCTAGTAATATGTAAAATGCACAACCAGACATAAAAAGCTGTTTTGTTGTGCTGACAGCCTGATGTCCATCTTATCAGTTGGTGTAATATCAAAACCTTATGTATTATTGTTGCTGTGTCTTTACTTTGCCAGCTCACTTACCGAGATATGATTGACTGTGGATGTATTGTATCAGATGCTTGAACAAATTGGAATGAATCTCCACAGTTTGTTTGAAGTTTACCACAAAAACATATATATAACCTAGTTCCTTTCCTACACTTTCAGTGCTATCCACAAGAATGGCTAAAACTAGGTAGTTAGGCATATAATAACAGCATCTGTCATAATATAGTACAACAATCAAACCAACTGATTTCAAGCAAATATTTCTCACTGGTTTATAATGGTGTAGCACTCATTCAACTCAATCGTAATCAGTTCTTCATCCCACTCTTGCCAGTAGTACTACTTATTTAATTCTGTAACCATGCACAGGACACAAAAACCAAGCAAGCGAATACTGGTAATAAAAATCTTACTCAAAACTTTATGATCACTATATGGATTTCTACCTGAACAACAAGTTCTTGCCTCCAATGTATAGTAATTGGTCAGTTATATGCAGTGTTTTACAAAATTTTATTTTTAAACTAAAAAAAAAGTGCCCTTAAAAATTATGTTGTGAAGTATCTGTACCCGTTATTTTTCTTGTATTTGATGCTTTCAAATCTTCATCTATGCTTTAATATGATGTATCAGGTGACACTCAGACCCATTGCATTCCTCTTACTTGCCCCTAAACTTCATCACAACGCATATCCCTATCTTGAATGTACTGCCACTTATATAATTGTCAAATAGACCATAAAAGATTTGTATCAGTTTTTTACTTCATTTGTTTATAGTTTTTTAAATGAAATTAAGATTCTGAAGGGAAAATGTGATAATCAGTTAAGATACGAAATTACGTATCAGGGAGAATATATAAGAAACTTCCTGGCAGATTAAAACTGTGTGCCCGACCGAGACTCGAACTCGGGACCTTTGCCTTTCGCGGGCAAAGGTCCCGAGTTCGAGTCTCGGTCGGGCACACAGTTTTAATCTGCCAGGAAGTTTCATATCAGCGCACACTCCGCTGCAGAGTGAAAATCTCATTCTGGAAACATCCCCCAGGCTGTGGCTAAGCCATGTCTCCGCAATATCCTTTCTTTCAGGAGTGCTAGTTCTGCAAGTTTCGCAGGAGAGCTTCTGTAAAGTTTGGAAGGTAGGAGACGAGGTACTGGCAGAAGTAAAGCTGTGAGTAGCGGGCGTGAGTCGTGCTTCGGTAGCTCAGTTGGTAGAGCACTTGCCCGCGAAAGGCAAAGGTCCCGAGTTCGAGTCTCGGTCGGGCACACAGTTTTAATCTGCCAGGAAGTTTCATATCAGCGCACACTCCGCTGCAGAGTGAAAATCTCATTCTGGAAACATCCCCCAGGCTGTGGCTAAGCCATGTCTCCGCAATATCCTTTCTTTCAGGAGTGCTAGTTCTGCAAGTTTCGCAGGAGAGCTTCTGTAAAGTTTGGAAGGTAGGAGACGAGGTACTGGCAGAAGTAAAGCTGTGAGTAGCGGGCGTGAGTCGTGCTTCGGTAGCTCAGCGGTAGAGCACTTGCCCGCGAAAGGCAAAGGTCCCGAGTTCGAGTCTCGGTCGGGCACACAGTTTTAATCTGCCAGGAAGTTTCATATCAGCGCACACTCCGCTGCAGAGTGAAAATCTCATTCTGGAAACATCCCCCAGGCTGTGGCTAAGCCATGTCTCCGCAATATCCTTTCTTTCAGGAGTGCTAGTTCTGCAAGTTTCGCAGGAGAGCTTCTGTAAAGTTTGGAAGGTAGGAGACGAGGTACTGGCAGAAGTAAAGCTGTGAGTAGCGGGCGTGAGTCGTGCTTCGGTAGCTCAGTTGGTAGAGCACTTGCCCGCGAAAGGCAAAGGTCCCGAGTTCGAGTCTCGGTCGGGCACACAGTTTTAATCTGCCAGGAAGTTTCATATCAGCGCACACTCCGCTGCAGAGTGAAAATCTCATTCTGGAAACATCCCCCAGGCTGTGGCTAAGCCATGTCTCCGCAATATCCTTTCTTTCAGGAGTGCTAGTTCTGCAAGTTTCGCAGGAGAGCTTCTGTAAAGTTTGGAAGGTAGGAGACGAGGTACTGGCAGAAGTAAAGCTGTGAGTAGCGGGCGTGAGTCGTGCTTCGGTAGCTCAGTTGGTAGAGCACTTGCCCGCGAAAGGCAAAGGTCCCGAGTTCGAGTCTCGGTCGGGCACACAGTTTTAATCTGCCAGGAAGTTTCATATCAGCGCACACTCCGCTGCAGAGTGAAAATCTCATTCTGGTGAATATATAAGAACTTTGCAGTTCGCTGATGAGATTGTAATTCTGTCAGAGGTGGCTAAGAACCTAGAAAAGCAGTTGAAAAGACTGGATAGTGACTTGAAAAGAGATAAGATGAACATCAATTAAAGTAAAACAAGAACAACTGAATGTAGGAAGGATTTTCTAAAGGCATTTGTCTGCAGTGTAGCCTTGTATGTAAGTGAAATGTGGACACCAAGCAATTCAGACAAGATGGTGATAGAAACTTTTGAAATGTGGTGCTATAGAAGAATTCCAAAGATTAGGTGGATAAATCAAATAACCAGTGAGCAGGAACTGAATTGAATTGGAGAAATTTATGCCTCAACTTGACAAATAGAAGGGATAGACTGATAGGACACATTCTGAGGCACCAAGAATTGTCAATTTGGTAGAGAGAGAGAGAGAGAGAGAGAGAGAGAGAGAGAGTGTGTGTGTGTCTTTTCAGGGGGGGGGGGGGGGGGTTAAAACTAACTGCGGAGGGGGATCAGGGCTTGAATACAATAAACAGGTCCAAATCCATGTAGGTTGCAGTAGTTATGAAGAGTGAAGATACTTGAACAGGATAAACTAGTATGGAGGTCTGCATCAAACCAATCTGCAGACTGAAGCCCACCACAACAACAGGTGAAGGGACATAATTCTGTTTAAAAAGGTAATATAGTATACTGCAAACCTGACAATGCATTTTTAATGTTCTATTACACACTTTTTTTTAGCCCGACCAGAAAAATTTAAACGAGAAGCAGTCCAAAGTAGTTACAGTTGTTCTAACTGTATATATATATTTTTTCCTTACAGAAACTTTTCGTACATATTACCTCTTCCGCAATTTTAAACGAAATGTGGAACACTGTTATGCACCGCATAAGCAAAAGCGTTTTACAGATTTAGCAATGATCATCAGTCCAACCATGACAAGATGCAAAAGAGAAATTTTAAAATGCCAGACTCTACAAAATCCAATTACAGCCATACTTGTTCTTGTATTTACTGTGGGCACAAGGCAGTTGTATTCTGAATTCTGAGGCAAACTGTTACTTTAGTTATAATTTGATGTATGTTAAGTTCTATATAATAACTTTCAGATAAGGTAAGAGTCTGCATGATTGCTTGGTGACATTTGTGAGGCATCACTTAGTAACCTATTGTCATGATGAATTTTTCATCATTTTGGGTTGTTACAAAACAAATACTGACAATTGGGCAGATTTATTCAATCTACTAGTTTAAGATGAATACTGAAGGCTGAAATTGTAGAAGTGTATCCTTCGTTGACAGCAGAAAAATATGCCCCCTCCCCCACCAACAGTGCGACTCAACAGATATGACAAGTGTTCAAAAGAAAATAATAAATTTTACTTGTCTTCTCCAGAAGTGTAAGACATACAAATGTCCCACATTCAAAACTGTTGGGCACAATATGGTAATCCTGCATAGCTGTCCTGGGCAAGGTCCGGTCACAAACTATGCTTTCTCCCTCTGCACAACATTACATCAAATCCCCACTATACATGCAAACTATTCTAGTATACACTGGAAAAAAGGCATGCATCCATCAAAATGAGGTGACTACAGCTGACACTAGTTAAATATCTGTTATAACAATCCAATACTCAAAGTTATATATTAAAGGTTTTGTTATTAAATTAAACCTATGAAAATCTCCTGAAATTTCAAACAAGTACAGTGTTTTTGCATGTGTTTTAGCTTTTTAATTTGAACAATCATCACATGTGTTGTCCATTATCAAAGTCTTATAGCCTAACTGCTTATGCTGAAAACTGAGGAAAAATGTAAGCAAGCGAATAACACACTTTAGAGGACAGCTCTACCTTTCACTATTTCCACCCTTTCATTTACAGAGTACCCTAACTTCCAAATGCTTAAGAAATTTTTTTTTGTAGCCCCACAGTTTTTGGCCATGTTTATGAGTATATTGTTTTTAGATTTTTACCGACTGATGTAAATTTTCACATGTGCCACCTTGCAACTGAATGGTGTCAGAGGCTGATGAATGCACTGTTCCAGTATTTGCATGTCTGGGATGGGCTCTGAATACATGACTTCATGTGCCCCCACAGATAGAAATCTAAAGGGTTCACATCCAGATACTGGGTGGATCATGTGACTGCACCACATCATCCAATCCATCGGCACTTACAGATGCCAAGATGCCTCCCATGTAAATGCGGAAATGAGCTTGAGCACCATCATATAGTAGCTACACTACCCTTTGTACCACCGAAGGTATGTCTTCAGCAGGGAAGGTAGGGTCACCTGCAGAAAGTGCAGAAGTGCCTCGCCTGTGAGGTGTTTTGAAAGGGTGACTGGTCCTAAGAGGTGCTTCCCAATATCACCCATCCACAGATTCAGGCTGAACCAGTGCTGATGGCCTCCTTTCACCCTACCATAGGGATTTTGCACAGCCCACAGGTAGCTTCTGTGAAGATTGACAATAATGTCCCTTGTAAAGGTAGCCTCATCGCTGAATAGGATGGATGACAGAAGTATTATTCCAATGCACTACTGAACCCACAGCATCTACAGTACTCACAGTGTACTTAAGACACATGTTACTTAGGCTGCCATCAAACTATGGTTAATAACTTTCAAATTTGTACATAAGATTATACAAGTAGCAGAAATGTCCTTTCAGAAATCAAGCAGCCTATTTGCTATATAAAATTGAAAGAATAGGAAAAAAAGGGGGAGAGGATGTTGTAACGTACTGACAATTTGCAAAAAAACATTAAATTGTCTTCTTCCTTGTCTCTTACGAGTAAGCTACCTAATGTGGGTGCTACACTGTTCAGAACTTGACATTCGGTTTCCTAAATTCTTTCGACATGACCCGCTGACATCAATCTACAAGGATGAAGGAAAAGTGGAAAGAGTGCACAGTGAGATAAAAGCACATGGTTGCAACACCATCCACAGAGAAGGTATACCTGAAAGCCCCTGGAGGTAGGAAGAGTCATCAGATTGACTTCAGTGTGGTTACAAAAAGGTTTGGGAATCAAATGAGACACTGATAGTGATTATAAAATATTATCTGAAATTCGAAAGACTTAGGTGGAAACAGCACTTTTAAAAACTTTTTGCAGGAAATACTGGAGACCTGGAACTAGAGAACACTGACGAAATCGATCTGGAAGAGGAGGAAGACTATATCTTGCACAATGTGTTCGATCTTGCAGTCAGGCTGCTAAAACCTGTAAAAGTCACTAAAGTTGATGGCATACGAGTGGAACTCAAGGCTGCTGGAGAACAGCTGTGTAAACAACTGTTCTATACAAAAATGGGGAGCTCCCAACAGACTTCAAAAAATGTATCACAGTGCCAATACCAAACAAACCATCTGCAAAGAGATGTGAACAATATAGGACCCTCATTTTGGTAACACATGCGTAAGATCTTACCTATCATTCTATGGTGGACAGAAGGGAGGATAGATACAGTGCTCATGGATGACCAGTTTGGTTTTCGAAGAGGTGTAGGAACATGAGAAGTAATACACCTACTCGGCTTATGATTGATTCAGGAGGAAATAGTAAAGAATGGTGAAGACACATATATTGCCTTCGTTGATGTAGAAAAAGCATCTGACAGGATAGACTGGTGGCAGCATTTTAAGAACCTGAGAGAGATTGGCATAAACTACAAGGACAGAAGATGCAGAGACTGTATAGAGAAGAGCTGACAGTCATAAGGTGTGGTGAACATCAAGAAGAAGCTACTACTAGCCAGGAGGTATGACAGAGCCACTCACTGTGTCCCACCTTTTTGAGGAGATCGACAAAATGTATGATGAGATAGAAGAGATTATTCAGATAGTTAGGGGAGCTAAAAATTTAATATTCATGGGGACTGGAATTCAATAGCAGGAAAAGGAAGAACAGGAAAAGCAGTAGGTGAATATAGACTGCATGAAAGAAGAAGCCGCCTGGTAGAATTTTGCACAGAGCATAATTTAATCAAAGCTAAGACTTTGTTTAAGAATCATAAGAGAAGGCTGTATACGTGGAAGAGACCTAGAGACACTGGTAGGTTTCAAATAGGTTATATAATGATGAGGCAGAGATTTAGGAACATGATTTTAAATTGCAGGTCATTTGCAGGTGCCGGTTTGGACTCTAACCACAATTTATTGGTTATGAACTGCAAATTAAAACTGAAGAAACTGGAAAAAGATAGGAATTTAAGGAGATGGCACCTGGATAAGCTGAAAGAACGAGAGATTGGAGAGAGTTTCAGAGGGAGCATTAGGGAACGATTGACAAGAATGGGGGAGAGGAAGACAGTAGAAGAAGAATTCATAGCTTTGAGGGATGAAATAGTGAAGGCAGCAGAGGACCAAGTAGGTGAAAAGATGAGGGCTAGTAGAAATCCTTGGGTAACACAAGAGATATTGAATTTAGTCGATGAAAAGAGAAAATACAAACATGCAATAAATGAAGCAGGCGAAAGGGAATACAAATGTCTAAAAAATGAGATCGACAGGAAGTGCAAAATGGCTAAGCAGGAATGGGCAGAGGACAAATGTAAGGATGCTGAAGCAAATATCGCTAGGGGTAAGATAGATACTGCATACAGGAAAATTAAAGAGACCTTTGGAGAAAAGAGAACCACCTGTACGAATATCAAGGGCTCAGATAGAAAATCAGTTCTACACAAAGAAGAGAAAGGAGGAAGGTGGAAGCAGTATACAGAGGGCCTATACACGGACGATGTACTTGAGGGAAATATTAGGAAAATGGAAGAGAAAAATGAAGAGGGAGATATAATAACTGCGTGAATAATTTGACAAAGCACTGAAAGATTTAAGTCAAAAGAAGGCCTCAGGGGTAGACACCATTCTGTTACAGCTGTAAGAGAGCCAGCCATGACAAAACTCTTCCATCTTGTGAGCAAGATGTGCGAAACACCCTTAGACTTCAAGAAGAATATAATAATTCCAATTCCAAAGAAAGCAAGTGCTGACAAGTGTGAAAATTACTGAACTATCAGTTTAATAAGTCACAGATGCAAAATACTAACACAAGTCCTTTACAGAGGAAATGAAAAACTGATAGAAGCAGACCTCGGGGCAAATCAGTTTGGATTCCGGAGAAATGTAGGATCACACAAAGCAGTGCTGATACTATGACTTCTCACAGAAGATAGGTTAAGGAAAGACAAACCTATGTTTATAGCATTTGTAGACTCAGAGGAAACTTTCATAATATTGACTGGAATACTCTTTTTCAATTTATAAAGGTGGCAGGGGTAAAATACAGGGAGTGAAAGGCTATTTACAATTTGTACACAAACCATAACATAGTTACAAGAGTCAAGGGACATGAAAGGGAAGCAGTGGTTGAGAAGGGAGTGAAATGGGGTTGTAGCCTATCCCCGATGTCATTCAATCTGTATATTGAGCATGCATTAAAGGAAACAAAAGAAAAATTTGGAGTAGGAATTGAAGTCTAGGGAGGAGAAGTAAAAAGTAGGAGGTTTGCTGATGACATTCGAATTCTGTACGCAACAGCAAAGGACTTGGAAAAACAATTGAATGGAATGAACAGAATCTTGCAGGAGGATGTAAGATGAACATCAACAAAAGCAAAATGAGGATAATGGATGTAATTGAATGAAATCAGGTGATGCTGAGGGCATTAGATTAGGAAATGAGACACTTCAAACAGTAAATGAATTTTACTATTTGGGAAGTAAAACAACTGATGATGGTCAAAGTAGGGAGCATATAAAATGTAGCTTGGCAATAGAAAAAAAAAGTGTTTCTGAAGAAGAGGAATTTGTTAACATCAGGTATAGATTTAAGTGTCAGGAAGCCCTTTCTGAAAGTATTTGTATGGAGTGTAGCCAAATATGGAAGTGAAACATGGACGATAAACAGAGTAGACAAGAAGAGAATAGAAGCTTTTGAAATGTGGTGCTACAGAATTATGCTGAAAATCAGATGGGTAAATCACATAACTAATGATGAGGTACTGAATAGAACTGGGGGGGGGAAGAGAACTTTGTGTTATAACCTGACTAAAAGAAGGGATTGGTTGGTAGGACACATCCTGAGACATCAGGGGATCACCGGTTTAATACTGGAGGGAAGCGGGGGGGGGGGGGGGGGTGTTAAAATTGTAGAGGGAGACCAAGAGATGAACACAGTAAGCATTTTCAGACAGAAGTAGGTTGCAGTAGTTAATTGCAGATGAAGAGGCTTGCACAGGGCAGATTAATGTGGAGAGCTGCATTAAACTATTCTTTGACCGAAGAGCACAACAACAACACTGAGAGGGCAACAGATGAAGCTAGGATGAAACTAATGGCTGTAGGAGGAGTTAGAATTCATGGCAAGAAAACAGACATGCTGAGATTTGCTGATGGCATCACAGTGTTAAGTGAAGATGCAGAACAACGAGAAGTGATGCTGGTCCATATGGAAACCACACTTAGATCTTCCTATAATATGAAAATTAATAAATCAGATCATGGAGGAGACCAGGTGCACCACCTATACCGCTCTGGGGGCCAAAGACTCACACATTCACAATGAAAGTACACTGCATACAGAAGTATGTGAAAAACAGATTTTTCCTGTTCCACCAATGAAAGTAATAAGCAGTGCACATAACAGTATCCACAGAACATTGCAAAGTTCTGTGCAACTTAATCACTTGGAAGTACAGGATGCACATACAGGGGAAATGGTATATTGTATTTATTCAGGAATAACAGAAAAGTAAGATTTTTTTTATATTCAGTAATTTAGGATACAGCAAAGGGAGATACTAAGCACTTCTTTCTTGGTAAATGAATGCTGTTTTAGTATGATGTGTTACATCTTTCAGTTTTAAGATGAGGTATAGACCTACTATACAAAAAAAAGCATCTGTTGTATAGTTAATGATCTGTACATAACTGATCTTCCAATAAGGAAATGACATAGAAACTTCAAAATCCCTTAATCAAAACTAGAGAAATATACATAATTGCAATGGTTGTCTCAAAACTCTTCGCAGTGTATAATTACACAGTGTACCATTAAAATTAAACATACCTGAGTATCAAAATAAAAGTGTAGCCTTTAACCCTACTTTTTGATCAGTTATGTTCGTTAAGCATATACAAATCTAACCTGATATATTGAAAGGCGGGTACTAATTAGAGCGCTGGACGTTTTCATTGGGAACGAATGTTTTTCCAAGCTGTTCTAGATGTTTCAACCACTTTCACAACTGCAGGCACTCACAACTTTAACATTGTAATCACGTAAACAATGAAGACCTGGATATACGTCAGAAAACTAATCGACATACGTTCGGAAAATTGTGTAGTTCACTGTTGCTGTAATTTCTTGTTACTGTAGAAAAATTATTCGATTTGATATCCTGTATTAAACGATATGATGATTAGTTTCTATTCAAAACTCAAGAAAATCGTATTTTAAGCTACCCACACAATCCTTCTTAACCAAACCTGGTTTCTCCACACTAGAGAAATGCGCCGAGTTACGAAGTGCACCAACAGATAGCTCTGCAAATGCTTTTCGGTAAAATATTACTATTCTAGTCATTCAGTGACCTATTTAACAATACCAGTTAAAACTCCTTAATCAAGAGAGTATCTGAGCGAAGTCTTCGTTGAAAGTAATTCTCCTATGCCGTTATGTCTTGTATCTGGTGCTGTAATTTCACTTTTCCTCTTACTTAAGTTTTTGTTGGGCATCTCCGGACGAGCTTTAACTTCGCTCAGAATTCAAAATTTACTTTACGTGTAGGCTCAATATGGACCTTTATGGAACACTAATTAATTCTGGAAAACACAGATAACTGTAGGAAAGACATACAATGTTCTAAAAGGAATGTCAACACAAATGAAGTGCGTTATAATAAAGGAGCTCACTTGACTTCGGAACCATGTCTGAATGCAAAGTGTAAGTGAAGTGTCCTAGAGACCTACATTTATCCTCTCTCCACTTTTTTAAATATTACGTAACGAAGAATATTTTAGTGAAAATTTTGCGTCGGAGACATTTTTGAGAGCTTCCTGAAGCTCAAGAACAAGAGAACGTTGTTCAACATAGTGCAGTTACTGGTCAAAACATGCATGAGGAGACTGCTACTAGGCCTATGAGCGTTCCGAGCTCCGTTGCCGCTACGACTACACAGTCCACAGCTACGGACCACAATTCAGCCGAGCTACAAGTGTCATATTCTTCAAGCTCTGCAGGTAATTTCAAGTTCTCTCGTAAACCTTGACGCCGTGTATCACAGTAGTCCGTCCTATTTAATTTGGCGGTTCTGTGTCGTGACACCGTTGTGAAATTGTTTACAAAGTGACCTGTTCATAAAATGTCTAATTAACAAGTGTGAGTACTTTTATGGATATTTGGGTATCTTGCACACAGATAAACCGAAACTTATAACAGCTTTCTAGGATATCACATTTCCAGCAGAAAAACAAATGTATAACGCTTGAAATAATTTCTTAATTTACGCCACCACATTTTGAAACGAAGTCATGTAAAGCAAAACATTTGCACGTACTATGTGTTGTACTTCTTAGTGTGTACAAACGCTAACGAAAAGCGAAGCCGGAACTGGCCATTTGAGCGTGTTAGTAGGACATGCCGTGCGAAAGGAAGAGTTGAGGCAGGTTATGTGACTGCGCGAAAGTGGTTTCTTTCAGCGAAAGTAAAACGTTCATGTCCTTCGATATTACATCAGTTACTTTCATTGTCACGGATCGTAGACATTAAAAACAGCTTGCGAGCTGCATAATCAGAGCGCTGTCAGTTACAGGCATATGCTTATGTCTTATCAGTGAACGTTTTATCTGCAGAGCGCAAATGTGGCACAGTATAAAACTGTGCCATTGTGTTAGTAGCATGCGATCAATTATAGGTGCAAACAACTCTACATCATGCAGCTGTACTGGTAAAATGTTGCTGAAGTTTGAGGTATCCCTCTTTATTTTAACAGTATCATCACAAAAATAAACTGTAGGTAGAAAGGACAATGCATAACACACATCAGCTTTGCATTTGTGGAAAGAAATAGTGCGATTTTCTCAAGTGTCGAACTAGTAGAAGTCATCTGCGCATGCGTTGCTTATTAATTCTCTTCGTGCATTCCACATATTTCACGAAATCACACTGAATATGAAATGATATAATAAGGATACCAAAGCTTTACGTTAGTCCACACAAAAATAATATTGATATCAATATACATACATTTCCCGTTCCAAATGGGCGTGGAAATGAAGATGCTTAGTAAACTCGTCGTGTAAAACGCCAAAAGAAAATCAGAAGTGAACTAGTGTATAGTTCTTGGAATTTGCTTTGCAGCAGAAATTTATCGTAACATGCACAGGAGAAACATTTCAGCTGTATTAGAATGCATGGAATTCGTATTATTGGAATGAAGTAAACATACAATTATATTAGTGTGCAAACAGAAGAATTTTGTCACATGATATAAGGTACGAATCCAATTTCGCCTTTACGATTGTATCGTCCAGAACGTCAGAATAATCATCAAGATGTGACGACTGTAATTATTTCAGTATTATTGGTAATAAAAACATCGAGCTGCCTGTTTTAATTTGCTAAGCTTGTTATGCTTTATCGTACCTCCTTGGTGGTGTTTTGTTTTAGACGGGCAATAAAAAATACAGGTTCCATTCCTTCGTGCCGTCATGCTACTTGACACGTTGTCGAGCGTATAAATGTGTCTGAAATCTAAAGGTCACTCACTATAAATCACATGTAGATTACCGTCAAATGTACTCAGTACTTAACGTGCGGATGTGGCATTCCTCTTAGATGAATGATTAGCATGTTCAGGAGAACTATATATAACGCTTTTAAGACTATGTTAATTTGAAGACAGTCTCCAAACATTTGAAGTTATAGAAACTATTTACAGTTAATAAGTATTTAAAACTGCTGAAGGCGTCTGTAGTTAGTGGGATTACAGAAATAGCTGGAAATCTGTATGTCGAAGAAGACGAAATAAAAACTGTTTGAAATCTAGTAATGTTGCATGAAGCGTGCCGTAAACGAGCCAAATGTAGGTAGAAACATTTAGGAACATCACACCCACGAAATATTATATATATTTATACCGTTTAATTTGTTTGAGATGTGTTAACGCAAATGATTATAGCGTGTTGGTAGAGCTTGCCATGACTTTGTTGTGTGTTATTTTGGCTGTAGCAAAGAAACAAATGTTAAGTTTTACTGATGGCCCATGAATCATCAACAGCGATGCAGTCTTGCTTTTTATTTCAGGTACTGATTCCTTCGCCGCGTTAATGCCGATTAAGTATGTTTTACTGGAAAATTTGTTCATTCGAAGGCATACGAAGTCGAATGATTGAGATTGTTTCCAAAAAGGAGCTTCTGCCCAGATATTTTATTAGGTCAAGTGGATGTGCAATGGAAAAGTTGAAGCCACTGTTTTGGATCATCCGCCATTGTAGTAAATGCCATAACCAGCAAGTTTCGTCAAAAATAAATGGATAAAAATGCTTTACCAGTGTTTTTATTTTCTTACCGCTAAGTGGTTAATCAAAATAAACCTTCACACTCAAAGAGATCAGCGGAAATTATTTTAATGTACATAAACCAGTGACGTGAATTATGGTTTTATTGACGAGACGGCCCGTAAAAGAGGTGGCGGTGTAGCACAAATTAAAGCAGTAACAATAGATAAGTAAACATTATGCTCAGATCGCACTTGGATTCCACGTGAGACTACGACGGGAGCAGCAAGGCAGCCACGTGTTGAACAAAGCTGCGTAGTGCGGTTGCCACCTGTTGAGTAGCCGCGTCGCTGTTAGCACACTCGTCCCTGTGCGTTAAGATTGTCGAAGTTTTCCTCTTTTTTGGTCTTGTATATAGAAGATTATAAAAGCCAGCGACTGAGTTATGAAGCATCACATTGCTCAGAATATAACTTAGTGATTCGGGGTATCTAGCCATTGAAATAAGGAATGGTGGTAGGTACAGTTTTTCTTGAACAATTACACTGTGGCAATGAGCGTATCTACGTGTATATTCCGCAATATGCGTACAGTATGTGGTAGTGGGTCCTTCTGGTGCCACTGCCATTGTCTTCCCTTTCCTGTTCCACACACAAATAGTGCATAACAAGAGCAACTGTTGTTTCGGCATTTTTAAACCTCTGAGAGCTGAACGTACATCGATAAAGTCATAACGACGTTTGTTTCCTCCTTTCAATAACCATGTCAGTTACCATCAAAATATTCTATTCATCTACACATAATTTTGTCACTTGCGCTTACACTCACGTTTTGTTTGATGCTTTCTTCAGATGATAGAAGCGGTTTGAATATCTGTGTGGTTTATTATTACAATTCCAAGAGCATACGTTCCTAAAAGGACCAACCAACAAGTTGTTTTCTACTTATGTGTCACGCAAGAAGACCGTAAGGTAAAAATTATATCTATTCGAGCCCATACAGATTCGTAACTACAGTCATTCTTCCCTCAAACCATTCGCAACCGGCATGTTAAACGGGGTGTGTTGACAGTGGAGCACAAAGCACCCTCTGCCACACACCGTAAGATGGCGTGTGGGTTATAGATTTTGATTTAGATGATAGGTTTCTACATGAATGGCTCTAACACTGAACGATATTGGGTGCAAATCCATTGTCGGATGCTGCATGTACTGTATATACACCTTTCGTTTGTGTGTTCGTCGTCCCTCACAAAACGCGACAGTTTTAACGATGGTACAGCATGCAAATATACACAAGATCAGCAAGTAAATTGAAACATGAAAGTTAAATGCACAAATAGCGTAAAAATTAAGGGTTGCCCAACTAGCAGTAGGAAGCTGCACTTAGGTGCACGAGAAGGTGCAAAGGGGGGAAATTGGATAAGAGTCGGGGACGTGTGAGTGACAGTTACAAACCTGAAATGGAGATGGGCTGGGGCGTAAGTGAGACGAAATGATGCCAGTTGAACTAAGGAAAGTCCTTAGTTGAACTAAGGAAAGTCCTTGTTGGATGCCTCTTTGCAGGAAAAGACCTAGAGGACGGCCTAATGGAAGATGGCTTGAGGACGTAAAGAAACAAGCGAGGAAAGCTTGGATGCTAAAATCTGAAGATCGTTATGTATGGAGAGGTCTGGAAAAGACCTTTGCCCAACACTCGATAAATGCTGCTGACGATAATGTTGTTGTTGATGATGATGATAAAGATGATGCTGATGATATGTACCTAATAAAGTTATATGCAAGTGACAGGTAGCGGGTAATTTGTAGACGTAACAGAACACGTTATAGCGAATGAAGAGCTAGGTACAAGACTCCGAACCGTGTTTGGAAACAAGTTGTTGTTAAAAACCTTGGTTACTGAAGAATCGTTAATGCATTGACAAAAATGGAAATAGCCACACCGTGAAGCAGCAGCTCGATATTTATCAAACTTTGTGGGTCTGTTCATCACGTAACGCGTGGTAAATGATTAAACTTTCGTTCCATTCAGAACTAGCGTTCGTCATCAACATGAGTACGAGGTGTGGCCACCACAGGCAAGTATACACACTTGCATTCGTTGTAGCTTGGAAGAGAACAGCGACCTAATGTTGTCTTGAGCAATTTCGTGCCTTGACTGAAACTCTTACAGTGGCAGTCCATTAGGGTTACTGGGTGGAGGCTGGCATGAAAGTATACGTCTTCCCATCACATCCCAAACACGCTTTATGGGTGACAAACCAGTGGACCGGCAGACGAGTTAAGGATGTTTACATCCCCCAAGGCGTTTGTGGCGTGAACTGCAGTGTACAGTCTTGCAGTATCCTGCTGGATTATGTCATTTGATACACTGGTCGTGAAAGGTATGGCAACAGACTTTAAAATTGCTGCCACGTACTGGCGAGCATTCAGCCTCCCTTCAACAATTATCATATCAGTCCTGTTGTCAAATCCAATAGCTCCCCACACTTTGATTCCAGGAGTCAGATAGGCAGGGGTCTTCAAAAATAGCTGCTTCCAGTGATCATTGACCAGGGCGTCTACAGACATGTTGGCATCGATCTGACCTCCACGAGCAGAGGTGAGACACATCTCTGAACACCACAGAATGCCTCTCCATGTGCCAGTTGAATCAAGTTCTATAACACGCACGTCTTCGTTATCTGTGGTATGGTGTTATCGCTAAACGACTCATGAAAACCTGAGACCTCAACCCAGCTTGTAGTAAACTATTGGTGGTGACATTCACCCTGTAATTACTGCCCGGATTTCAGCTGTTGCCATCTGTTTATTCGTTAGAGCCAGTCGAAGAGTTCTATGACATTCTCGGTGTGTTATTTTCCTGAAAGACCGCTGTGTACCCTTGTTGCCACGCTAGCGTCCTAAGTCAGCCTTGTCGCCGCTCGTTCTGCAGCACTGCAGCCAAAGTCTTTGCAATCTGTCGACATTTTGCTCACGTGTTGCGTGTGCCAATGATTCGATTTTTGCTAGTCTCCGAAAGATGGCGATAAGCTGCACACTCACGTTCTGTGGGCCTGCTTTATTGCGACGACCGCCGCAAAAGCTTAGGTGTCGTTAGACAAACCTGACAGCCATCTTGAATTCATAACTATTCTTCTTCTGTAGGATTGCCCTTTTTCTTCTTTTTCTTCTTCTCCGTCAAACATTAGACCATTTGCGACTTCTTGATCCATCCATCTTCTCTTGGGTCTGTCAATGTTCCTTCTTTCTGTAGGGGTGTGCTGTAGCAGCTTTCTTGGAACACGTTCATAGCCCACTCTTTCTACATGCCCTTTTTCCATTCTTTTCTGTATTCCTTACCCTTTTCATTTAAGTTATAAATTCGTACATTCTTCTGGATGGTCTCATTTTTTAATCTTTTTATTCTTATTCCCTGGACTGGTCTAAAAAATCTCATCTCGGCTGTTATATCTTCTAGAGTTCATAGCCACTTTTCGCTTCCATATAGTCCACAGGTAACTACCATAACTTTATTAAATTTTAGCATGGTGTCCTTTCGTGCTTTTCCACTAAGCGTTCTTTTGATGGTGCCACACTTTATACTGAATCTCTTAATCTTTTTTTCAGTCTCCACTTCGCCGAGATACGATACGTCACAATCCAAGAATCAAACGGTGTTAACTCGTTCAATAGTCTTACTTTCTACTTTTTTACATCTCAAAGGTTTGTGAGCCTAAGAATGTCATGGACTGGGTTTTACTTATCGAATTACTTAAATTATGTTGATTCGCTACTTTATCCGCAACTAGAATCGTCTAGTCAGCAAACATAACGGAGTGTTTCTTCCTTTGAAGCTTTCCTCTATATTAAATGTCATAACCCATTATTTCCATTGGCTCTCAACGTCGTCAAAACACAGTGTGTTCGGTAATTTCCGTTACAAAGTTCTAGGACTTGTAGAGGGGAGTGAGTACATAATATTTTGAATAGGAACCCATTCCTGGAAACGTACCGTTTCCGTTCTACGACGATTACTGTTCAGATGTTTAACTCATCCACTTTTTCTTGAGTAACTAAATTAGGCGTGACGCAGTACAATTATTAGGTAACAATTCGAAAGTAAACACGGCGAAACACCTATTTATTAACAAAGCGCATTTGTTTGTAACAACACTTAAACATTATGTGTTTACAGTATTCCAGAGCGAAAAATAACACATTTTACTGTATGTAGAGAACAGTACTGATGGATTACAACAGCGGCTCAATGGGCGACCACCGACATTGTTACAGTCTTGGACCTACGAAGCGTGTTGTGGTACACACTCTCCATCCCCTGTGGTGTCTCCTCAGTTTCTAGTACAATGGCCAGAATTCGTGCTAGCAGCTCTCGGAAACGGAAACAGTGCGTTTCCGGACATGGATTCCTACTCAAAATATTATGTAGTCACTCCCCTCTTCAAGTCCTAGAAGTTTATAACGAGGATTTCCGGACACCTTGTCGTTGTTGCAAGTTCGAAGACTGGTTTGATGCAGCCCTCCATGCCAGTCTATCCTGTGCGAGGCTCTTCATCTCCGAATAACTACTGCAACGCACATCTTTCAAAATCTGCTGACTGTATTCATCTCATGTGGTCTTCCCGTACGATTTTTACTACTCACACTTCGCTCCAATGATACCTTGTTGTCTCAGAATGTGTCCTATCAACTGATCCCTTCTTTTGGTCAAAGTGGGCCACAAATTTCTTGCCTCCCCAATTGCATTCAGTACATCCTCATTAGTTACGTGATCCACCTAATCTTCAGCATTGTTCTGTAACACCATATTTCGAAAGCTTCTATTCACTTTTTATCTAAACTGTTTATTGTCCATGTTTCACTTCCATACATGGCTACACTCCAGACAAATACCTTCAGAAAATACTTCCTAACACTTAATTCTATATTCGATATTAACAAATTTCTCTTCTTCAGAAATGCTTTTCTTGCCGTTGCCAGCCCACAGTTTATATGTTCTCTACTTTGGCAATCGTCAGTTATTGTGCTGCCCAAAGAGCAAAACTCATCTAGTACTTTAAGTGTCTCGTTTCCTAATCCGATTCCCTTAGCTTCACCTGATTTAATTCGACTACATTCCATTATCCTTGTTTCGCTTTTGTCGACGTTCATCTTAAATCACCCTGTATAAACTAAAAAGTATCGGTGAAATACGATACGCTTGTCTGAGCGCCGTATTATTTCCTTGTGCAATATTTCCAAATTCTAGCTTTATATTTACCTGTATTCCTGTATTCCTGTATTTGGAGCAAGACCTACCTTTTCGAAACCCTGTTTCTTCTTCGAGTAAACGTACTGTCTACGAACGATGTGTCCAATTTCTGTTTACTAACTGACATGCCTGTTTTGCTGAATTTTTTTTTTGAACAGAGTTTGTAAGTTGCTTTTCAGTGTAATCACGAATCATCTCCACTATCCAATAGAAAGTTCTTCTCTTCATCTCAGGTATTCGCAAAACTTGTCTGATTGTTCCGGTAACTGAGGAAAGAGTGTACGGTGCTCGTCACGTTCTTTTCGAAACAGGTATGGCTCATTCACATGCATTCGGCGTCTTTTGTTATAGGAAATGCCGCAATACAGCACTCGTTTGGAAGCACAGAGGCGTGGTGACGTCCTTCCTGCCCGAGGAGGTTAAAATAGGTTCTATCCTAACCTAATCACCTTGATCCCGCCAAAAACTGACGTAGGAGATCGGACGCACTGTAGCCGAGTCGTCGGCTGATGTTATCGGTCAAGGTGTTCATTGCCCAACACTTTCCATTTCCGTCGGTGTATTTTCGCTTCTGGGGTTATTACTGCTTCCGAGGAAGGCGACATCGAGGCGAAAGGAAGCGACGGAACAATGGAAGGCAGGATCCACGGGGCGCCACGAGAGGTCGGAGCGGAGGGGAAGGGCTATCGCACGTGTCGGGTCGTGTCGGCTGTGTCACAGCGGCGGGCGAGGAGAGGCGAGGCGAGGCGGCAGGTACACACGCGCCGGCTTTACGATGCACTTCCGCTCGTGGCCCCCGAGTTGATGCTGCCAGCGGCCGCGGGCCCCGTCCTCCCGTCGGTTGGAGGGGGAGGGGGGTCACTTCCACCTTGTTGTGGAGCTGCGGGCACGAACTGGGCCGCAACATTCAAGCGTGCAGCCAGTGAGTGGGGATCAGTACACAGGCTAAACCTCCACTCAGCCGACGACTATTTTGAAGGCCGTTCGGGGATTTTTCCGAGTATTTTTGTCTAAGGGACTCGTTACAGTGTAATTGCATTTCGTTTGATTTCTTAGCACCGTTTATTCATGTATGTTCACTGCATTGCACAACAGTACGACTGCCGACGGTGTGCGCTGTGTGTTTTGTTTTGATACAGACTAATGCACTCACGATATTTGTTGTTGACAACAGTAATGCCCTCAAGTTTGTATTCAGTATTGCCCTGTTTGGTCTCGGGTTTGTTTTTCCGGAATTGCTACTTTGTATATCAGTGATATACTGCAGCATACATAAGTTTACGAGATTCACCAACACCGACTCAAAGGAAGGCCTCGGCGCTTGTTCGTGACGTCACATCAGCTAGGCACGGCAGGTCTGTTGCAGGCATACTCATAATGGTGGTGTCTCCCTCTCTGACACAGGAAAATGTGAAACTATTGGCGGTAGTTGGCCAACACACATTGTTCTGAGAGATTTCTGCAATCAATTATTTGTGCAATTCATTACACTTCTTAACAAATAGTGTACTCGTGAACTTAAATTTCCACCTGTTTTAAGGATTGACATACAAAAACAACTCCATGGTCTAGCAGCAACAGAATTCGTGCTTCTTTACCTTATTTGTAAATCTGAGGAAGTTAACGTTTGTACTGGGATGCTTTTACAAGAAACTGTGAACATATTGGTGCTCTTCTTTAGGTATCTTGGTTGACTATGGTGTGAGGAGCACTGAATGTTAATGAAATATCTTGCGATTGTACACGTTGGGGGAGGGGGTGGGGGACAGAAGAAGAGGCAAGAGAGAGATACTTGTTTTATCAAATAATTTTTTTAATCTTATAAAGTTTCTTTCAGTTGAAAGAGGGGAATATTTATCTTTTCTAATGCGCATGTTTAAAAAAGTTTAAGCTCAGCAGTACTTTCGATGTATGAAGCTATTTTGTTTCCTGTTAAGAATTCCTTTCGCTGAAAACGACTGTAATCTAATGACTGGCAACAGTTGGACATTTACACATGTAAATTAGTTCACATTTCCTATGACCATGTCAAACGAAATTAAATATGTAAAAGAAACGAGCTAATTGTAAGGGGGTTGGGATAAGTTTCGATAACAAAATGGATCAAGTAAATATAGTTACTTGAATGTAAAATTTCCGAAGCTTGCAATGGGGCAAAGCATCTTCTCATATTGATCTGCGTTTGTTTCGACAGGGTTCAGTAATACAGAACTATGATCTTCATTTGTAGCTTTACGATAGTAAGAAAATCTTTCATCTAAATAAAACTGCAGAATCCAAAACAGTACCAAACATTTTGTCCAAAAATAAGAGATTTATAGTGATAAGCACGCCCAGGCGTTTCTGCCTGCAACAGACATGGCGTTCGCCGTGCCTAGCTGACGTGAGGTCACCAACAAGCGCCGAGGCCTTCCTTTGAGTCGGTGTTACATTCACACGGCCCGGGCGTCGCAACTGTGGCAGTAAGTAGTACACCAAACGCCCGCGTTTCTTAACAGTGTAGGACAGGGGTTCGCAAACTTTTCCACAGACGTGACAATTTGATGGTTCTGGTATTCTGATGGAACATCTTGTTTATTTGACGATTAGTAAAATTAATAAGATATTTAAAAAATGAGAAAAACCTGTTTTATTCAGTGAGTACTTCAGTTTTAAATCATAACCAGGAACACTATAATATTAATAAAAAAAATTAAGAAAAGAAAAAGTGTCGAAAAAATGCCATGTTTTTCGCGAAGCACTTGTTCACTTCCCGCGGAACACAGTTTACAGTTTAGGAAACCGTGGTGTAAGACAATGCGCATCGCTGTACACTCTATTGCAATCATGACCGTCAACATTTTCAACAGTAACAGTACAGACACAGTACAGCTTTTGTAACATATCCTGACAGGACATACTGAACACTGTGATAAAAATGAACTTATTTCGTCTGGGGTTGTTGCATTACTCTGTTTTAGTGTTGTAAGTCTTAATGATAGCATATTACAGACTTTTCCACCGTCGGTGAGATATTTTCACAGAAACTACGTTAACTGGCTTAACAAACCAAATACAAAGTAATTATATTATTACTCTCTAACGAGTCACCGGAGTCCAAGGATCCGTTATACCAAAACACTCGGAAGCTATCCACGAACAAAATCCACAGTTTTCTCTGTGGGGGTCACATTCACGCAGTACGTCAGTCAACAATAGCACAAATAGCGTAGTCAACTATAATTAACGATAGAGGTGGATACGTGGTGGGTACGTCTCGGCACTTATATTCTGGAAGGGTTGGGTTTCCCATAAACCACCACCTGTATTAACTTCTCCCACTTCAAGCGAATACCGGGATGGTTTCTGTAATAAAACCACTACGACTTTTTTCGTCCATCCTCCTGAGCGTGTTCCGTCACAGATAACTTCGACATCGACATCGACGAAATGTCTACATCTATATCCACACATCAGGTTCTTCGGCATCCCTATGACAATCCTCGTGAGTGGGACAAACCCAGTCTATTCGTGCTGTTCTTCTCTGTATGCTTTCAGTATCCTCTGTTTGTAGACAGGCCTGCTTTCCCGACGACTGAGACTATGTGATAATTCCATTCCATATCCCTACAAATTTTCACACCTAAGTATTCGTATAAGTTGGATGATTCCAGTTATAACTCATTGATACTATAGTCATAGGATACCACATTTTTTGCATTTTGTGTAAGTAACGTGTCAATCTGTGTTTTACTTAGAAATCTTATCAATGTTAGACTGTAACTAACCAAACTTCCCCGTTCTTTCTAGTACGATCGGAAACCTTTTCCTCCTCATGATCGTCATCACCGTAATAAACAAGCCGTCACGTCGAAACCAAATGAAATGTCGTGTGGCACCACGGCCTGGTGCAAGTCTTGGAGTTGGATGCCACTTCAGCGACTTGCGTGTCCTTAGAACAAAGGTCATCTACGCAAGTACTAGCCGGGCTTAATGTTGCTTAACTGCGGTGATCGGGAGGGAACCGTTGTTACCAACGTGACAAGGCCGTTGGCACCGTCACGTTAATAATCATAGGTTCCTCGCCTTGGATGTGAAATTTTGGACAATCAAGATGAAGAATAAATGGATGCATATTAGTGATTAACGTGGTTGTTAGAGACGGAGGCAAAAAATCTAACCGAGCAAAAAAAGAGGAGGGAAAACGGCAGTTTCGTTTCCAATTCATCATTCCGGTATTCGCATTTATCAGTATAGAAGACCTGACTCTGGATCGTCAAACGGGAAAGAACTGGATAGTATCCGATTTTAATAAATATATACGCTTCTCGAGACTGTCACGTCATTTAAATACTTCGGAGCGGTATGAAAAATAAAGAACACGTCTTATTAGTCGGGACAGAGGCACACTTGGATTAGTCATGAGAATCTAAGAAAAGTACAGCGCATTTCTTAAGGAAACGATGTACAGTATCTATAGTGCGACCTATTATAGAATATTCGCCGGCCGGTGTGGCCGTGCGGTTCTAGGCGCTACACTCTGGAGCCGAGCGACCGCTGCGGTCGCAGGTTCGAATCCTGCCTCGGGCATGGATGTGTGTGATGTCCTTAGGTTAGTTAGGTTTAATTAGTTCTCAGTTTTAGGCGACTGATGACCTCAGAAGTTAAGTCGCATAGTGCTCAGAGCCATTTGAACCATAGAATATTCTTCCAGTGTTTGGGGATGTTAACGAAGAGGCCGTAAAAGCAGACGTAAAAAGAATTCAATGGGGTGCTGCTAATATCGTAACAGGTCAGTAAAATCTACAAGAAAATGTTACAGGCAATGGATCAGAGTAGTATTCACGGAGCCGGCCGAAGTGGCCGTGCGGTTAAAGGCGCTGCAGTCTGGAACCGCTAGACCGCTACGGTCGCAGGTTCGAATCCTGCCTCGGGCATGGATATTTGTGATGTCCTTAGGTTAGTTAGGTTTAACTAGTTCTAAGTTCTAGGGGACTAATGACCTCAGCAGTTGAGTCCCATAGTGCTCAGAGCCATTTGAACCAGTATTCACGGACCGTCGCAATTCGCTGGGTCTACATGCATGCGAATCATCTTTATGAAATTAACTGAATCGCGTTGATGTAGGGATACAGGGCTTAAACATGCAAAAACTTAAACGAAATTCACTACAAAAATTTCAGGATCAAAACTAAACAATGTACATATAAATAAGACTGCGTTTCACATGTATATTACAAATATGGACTCGGAAACGGCAAAGTATCTCATATGTTTGATGATGTCTCAATTCAGTAATTAATTAGGGCATTTTAGTTTGAATAAAACAAGGCAGTTCGACCTTGTCCATCGACTGTGATGCTTCAGTTGCTTCAGAAAAAGCTTCTAAAAATACGTTGAGCTGTGATGTATATGACGTTGGCAGTTCCGTGAGGGCTTTCGCGGATGACGCTTTGATGTACAGAGAAATCGCAACGCTGTGACGAAATACAGGAAGACCTCCAGAGGTTTGACGCTTGGTGCAGGGAGCGGCAGGTGACCCTCAACATCAACAAATGTAATGTATTGCGTGTACATAGACAGAAAGAAATGCCCGTTATTGTATGATTACATGAGTGTAGACAATCACTGGAAGCAGTTCTTTCAACAAAGTATCAAGGACCATGCGTCCGGAGCGATTCGAAGTGGAGCGACGCCAAACTGACAAGGGGAGGCCGCCAATTGTGAAATTCAGATTCGATTCATACTGCGCATAATAAAAGCTCATGGCCAGAGGTGTAATGTGGCAAAGCACCAAGATGCACTTCTCAGCGGTTGCCGAGAAAATCGACAGTTAAAAGAAACCGTTGCGGTGAAATACTCTCTACGTTTATGTATTTTCTACAGCGTCGTGGCGCAGCGGTAAGCGCTCGGGTTCGTAATCCGAAGGTCTGCCGGATCGAATCCCGCGCCATGCAACCTTTTTTTTATTATTAGTTTTTTGTAATTCAAATAAATAAATAAATAAATAAATATATATATATATATATATATATATATATATATATATATTAATGAATTGCTTATGCATGTTGGTGAAGGCGGATCGCTCTCCAATTGTACCGCCTCCATTTTTCCGTTTGTTTAACAGGGTGTACCAAAGCTCTCCCGTCCGCACTGATTTTCGACGATGTTATAAGTTGCGCTAGGGACCGCATCTACCTTCTTTCGAAGTTAGCAGGCAACTGCGCTGTCATGCGGCGGCTCGTTTCGGCCCATTCAACATCTGTCCTTCAAGTGTAACGAGCGAGTAACGGAGTTTATATTTCATACCTGCCAAAGCAAATTTGTGTTCGTGGGGTCTCTATTTTAATTCGAACGTTTGACTTATGCTATACGTATTCGTTTCGGAATATCGTTTCTACGTCTTCCGTTAACTATACGTGGTTAACATTATGAAGACAATTTGTAACATTTGTGAAATACAACTTTGTTTGCGGATAACATAATGATGTTCGAAGTCGTCAGTTTTTCCACGACAAACGACTTTCAACAACTTATTATATGCATAATTGTTGCAACTGATTGCCGGGAATTATATATATATATATATATATATATATTACAAAAAACAAATACTAAAAAAAAAAGATTGCATGGCGCGAGATTCGAATCGGCGGCCTTCGGATTACGAACCCGAGCGCTTACCGCTGCACCACAACGCTGTAGAAAATTATTAATCGTAGAGACTATTTAACCGCAACGGTTTCTTTTAACTGTCGATTTTCTCGACAACGGCTGAGAAGTGCATCTTGGTGCTTTGCCACATTACCCCTCTGGCCATGAGCTTTTATTATGCGCAGTATGAATCGAATCTGAATTTCACAATTGGCGGCCTCCCCTTGTGAGATTCATTAGAAGAATCCTCAATAAAAGTAGATCATCGACAAAGGCGGTGATGAACAGCGAGCTTTATTTCTGAAATAATCGATTAGGAATAGACCGAGTCCTCATAACAGACTTATAATTTACGAAAAAACAAATTAATAAAACTACATCACAAGATGTAGAATAATTTGCCTTCTTTTATAACTGCATTCGGATGAGTTTGTTGCGAAAGTAATTGAAAATCCTGATTGCTGGAGAAGGATTTGAACTCAACTCTTTCTTATTAGGAGAATTTTAACAGATGTACGTTACCAGCCTTCGAGTGGTTTCATTTTTGTGGCGCAGAAAGAAGTGTGTACTCTCTTTAATGTACAATGATACTGAGTAAAAGGCGATAGCATGTTACCAATTATAGAATTCGATGTTTGGCTCTACGTAAACTTCCAATGGAGTATTTAGATCTTTTCTATTTCTGTGATTTATTTACTGTGCTAGAGGTGAGGTCGTTTTCGTCACATCGTTAATGCATGCCCACTGGAAACAGTCGTCTATCGTATATGTGAAGTAACGATGAATGAGCACGTGTTTGGATTGAAGCTTTTTTACGTTCATGTAAGCTAAATAACTTCGAATCATTAGCAGAGTACTAATGTCGCCTCCTACAGACAGCTTTTACTAATTATTCTGGTTGCTTTTTGGCGTAGACTAACTTCACCTGCAAACAACGTTTTTGCTGACATTTTCATCAGATAAACACGTGAGGTAGTAAAGAGAAAATATTGATTTTTCTAAGGGCACAGGTGTCGGGTTAAAAAGGACAACTTGCCTTGGAAAAGGGGGTTTCGGTGTGAAAGTCGGAGATACATTGTATCTACATCGTGCGAAGAATTAACAAAGATAGAGTCAAGCTTACTGTGGCAGTGCAATAACTTCACTTTGTCAGTATTCGCAGCGTGCGAGGCAGCGTAATGGTTAAGACGATTATTTCCGATTTAGGGGTTGTGTCATTTTTCCAAATCGCTTAACGCAAATGCCGAGATTGTACCCTTTAAAGAACATGCCGAATCTCCTTGCCATCTTTCCTGAGTTCTAATGTGTACTTTAACTCTAGTGACCGCGTCGTCGACGGGATGTGAAACCCTAATATTTCTTTTTTCCATCCTTTCTCTTTATATACTCTTAAGTAAACTATTCGACACAGTGAATTCACACAGTGATCTGCTAATCTTTATATAATAATGCTTGCCACTTTAATAAAATTTTCATTTGAACTTTTTATCAATTAGAAACCATATTTAATGCAGCACTCTTGGTCATTTATTTGTTAGGATAAGGTGCAAGTCGAGAGCTCGTCAAAGAGTCTTGTGCGTGGTGAAATCTTCGACCATAGATACTATTAGACTGGTCTTGCTGTGCAGAAGCTATAGGGCTGGGGTGGCTCCAACATAAACCAGGTGACTGTTGGCAAAACGTGGCGGGATTTCAAATCAGCAGTCTGCCATCCTATGTTTGTATCGTATTTTCCCCACATTTCTCAATTGACTGCCAAACGCTTACAACAAAAATTACTTTTTATTTGCGAAAAATTATGCCAGAAGTACATTGGACCTGGATTTGTTCACAGTACCATTTATAAAATCTAACAAATACATCGAACGCCACTCTGATGCACAGCGGAACGAAATTACCATAAACTATCAATTAAAGTAAAATTTCGTTAAAATTCTTTTAAACAGTAAGAGTGGGCTCGTGTCATAACTTTAAACACTGGATTCGCTGCGTTTTGAGCTCTAGTCACTTATAAAAGAAAATGGGATATGGGAATCATGTCAACTATAGGTGCCAAAATGTTCAGTATCAATTTTAGGTGTACTTCAAAGGTTCATTTCCCAATATTTTTACAAAAGTTTAAACTATCAGTTTAAAAAAAATGTTTTAGATGAAAGGTGAGACTTTCAAGTTTCAGAAAATAATTTTGGAGCCTACATTTATTTAATAGTATTAGAAGGTAGAAAAAATTCTTAATGTGTCGACTATAGGTGCTCTTACCTTCTTATAATCTCACTTGAATATACAAATCCTTGCTACCTGTGGGCTATTAAGTGCCTCAAAACGAATAATGCATATACCAAAGTGAATATTGTGCACCATAGTAAAATATGTCAATTATGACTCAAGAAACACCTATAAAATTTCAACTGAAACAGTCGTTACAGCTCACAATTTAACCAGGGCAGGCCATAAATTAAAAGTTCCAAGAGACTATGCAATGATTTTAATTTTTTAAAAGGTATTTCTTCACAGTTGATGAAAACAATCTCAAGGAAAACTCTTTTCAAGGTTAATACACTGTTGTCAACTTCTGTCTTAAGATAGTCATTCTGTGGGGAAACAAACTGCAAAATAATTCCCACAATGAACTGACAGTATATAATTTTTTAAGAAAACTATCTAAGGGACACTTTTCACTCCTAATATTGCAAAACTGTACTGACCCTCATCCAGATTAAGAGCTATTTTTCCAGGGCACAAACAGGTTAGAGCTCATCTCCCAAAACAAAAACATTTGGCAGTCTCTCAGTACAATAAGAATAGGGGCTCTTATTTTAGAAAAATAATGTCTGTACAGTGATCTGATTTTGTTCTGACACTGTGTGGGATCATGAGGAAATTTTTCCTTGCCTCTGCATAATAATTATGTGAGCATCAATCAAATAAAACTCCCCTTTAATTACATATTAATGATTATCATTGCAGTTTGTGAACAATTTGAATAGCTTACTACAAATGCAGCAGAAGACAATTAGTCAACCTAGAACTTAAAAACTCCCTTTTTTACAGAAATTTTAGGCTTACCTTAGGAGTAACCTTTACAGATAGGAAAAGTTGTTCTTACACTGAAAAGTGAGGTCTGTTTTCTGCAGAGTTCATAAACTGCCAATGCCATGCACAATGTCACATTTTCATGATGTTTTGTACCAAATTTTGGAAATTGTTGCATATGAATGAAATATATATACCTGTACTTGCTTCACTCAAACAGCATTCCGAATTTCTTATTGCAAGCTTATGTGACAAATCCTTAGTACCTGGTGTCTGTAGTGGATGCATATTGCCAGAGGTGAACACTATCCATTGCAGTAACAACTGAGGTAATAGAAATACTTTTGTGCTTGACACTCCAATGATATTTACAAACATGCACTGCCAACACGATGCACAATCTCACATTTTCACTAAGTTCCATTGCAAATTTTGAAAGCTGTTGCATATGAATGAAATATGTGTACCTGTGCATGCTTCACTCAGAGACTACTGAATTTTTTATTACAATCTCATCTGACAAATCCTTACTACCTGGTGGCTATTACGTATCTATAGCAGACACAATTTACCAAAGTGAACACAATCCATTGCACCAACTACAGTTGACTAAGAATCAAGAAACTGGTTTAAACTTTTACGTGAAACAACTTTTGGGGGTTTGAGTTTCCATAGATCACATGAAAAGAAATACATGTGGATTCTTTCAAGTGCTTTTCTCATTTTAAATTTATTACACTTTTTTCTCAGTTGCTGCAAGTATTCAAAGAAAACTAACATCTCTTGGGAAAAAGTAGATACTCAGATAAAATTAACTCTATACTTTATTTCACAAGATTATTTTATTTCTTACAAAATTTTATTTCACATTTTCTTTCTTACAACACAATATTTTCCAACTGATTTATTTCTTAAGCCCATATTCTAAGAGGGCAGAACAATGTTTAACAGATAAAAAGATATAGAAGACACTGACAAGAGAATAAATCTAGTAAAAATATAAGGGCCCAAACAAATTAACAACACAACATACAGACCTAGAAGGAACAAAAGATAAAAAAAAAGACAGTACATAAATATATATTCTGTTAAGAGCAAAAGAATATCTAGGTTTACATAAAACAAATGAATCCAATTGGTCTGAAAACAGAAGTAAAGTCCAAACATATACTGAAAAAGGCTTTGTGGATGCAGTACGGGCACTTAGAAAGGCTAAGAACTCCAGATACCTCTGTCTGTACTTTGTGTAGACATCATGGTTCAAACATTAATAATAATAAACAACATAACCTTGGCAATTATTAACTCTAATGTAATAGGGATCAGGCATAGAATATTTAATGTCCCTTAAACAGCACAGTTTTTGTGTATAAACTCCTCACACAACTTTTCTGGAATGTTTCTGCCACAGACTTTCCAAAATGGTGATTTCTAATTTTAAAATACTCAAATAAAATTGATTTAATTAGAGCATTTCTGTGATTTTCTGTGGGCTCAAAGTCCATAATATGTTCGTTGGTGGATTGAAAAACGCTACAATCAACATCTGCCATAGCACATGAAACAAGAACAAGCATAACATTTTTCTTTTGCAACATTCCCTTCGCCTGTTGCAACCGATAAGCTTGCTCTGCTGCTTTGCAAATTTTAATAACGTCAGCAGAAGGCATAACTAAACCTCCCACATTCTTTCTTCTGCTTAGTCCAATGTCACTGTCCACTGCCCCACACAAGGAATTTGCACATTCTACACAATTTACTGACTTACTCAATTTACGCACAATGAATCCTGCTATGTATGCAACAACATTCCGTATATAATTTGACAGCTGTTCAAATGAGACAGCAGGAATGCTGTATGAGTGATCATGAGAGACTGATGCAACATCTAGGCCTAACTTCTCTGAATTACAATTGATAGCTGATGTAAATGGGTTAGATTGCATCACATCCAGTCCAGAACATACACTGAGAATGGAACAATCTGCAGTATCCAAAGTAGATCCAAATTCTGACCCTCTTACCTGCTGATGGATAAGCAATCGTTTGTAGGCTGCTTTGAATTGAGCTGCTGTGGGATTGTTGTTATCACCACCATATCTTCTGATTGAGCTGAAAAATGTCTCTATGTGGTCCTGTAGCAATTTATATGTAAGCAAGAAATTTAGTTTTGGTTGAGAGCTGTCTATGAGGGAAACATATAATTTTCTTAGGCTCTGTATACATACAAGAAAGCCAAGGAAACGAGTCTTTCTGTTAGTATACAAAATAGATGGCCCATTAGCCTCAAGTCGCAGCTCCTTAATATATTTTCCACTTCATCAAGAAATGGTAAAATATGGCCAGCTGTCTGCATTGACAGAGGTGATTTATACCCTTTGGACAGGAGATTCCTACTACTGAAACAATCAAAAAAGTTGTTCGTTGTCCTTATAAATTTAACTGTATGTTCACATCCTTTAAAGTCAGCTAGCTGCAAATCTTTGTCAAGGAATTCTAGAGCATTAGCTACACTACCACTAAATTTTTGCACAGCAATCCTTACATTCATTTTATGACGATACCACTCAACGTGTTTTGTTCTTACTTTTGTAGCAGCCAGAAGTTTCTCCACTTTTTGCAGCTCATGTAATTTTAATATATAATCCCATTTTATTAGATTTCTGTTTCCATCGAAAATGACACCTTTACCAGCTAATGTATTGCGTATTAACTTGAACATGTGACATGAATCAAGGAATATGCAAACATCATCCTTACATAGAGGGTGTTTAAAAACCTTACATAGAGGGTGTTTAAAAAAAGATTTCTTTTTGCACGTTGAAAGACAGGCCCCTAGCTTGTCTACCATTGCAGTGTTTACGTGAGCACCATCAAAAGTAACAGATATTACTTCTACTCCAGTATCATATGTAAATTTCAACGCCTCCTTAAGTAGGTTTGATTTTTCAACAGCACCCAGGCCATTGACTAAAAAGCAGCCAATTGGAATTTTCCATGAACCATTAACAGCAGTCAACACGAATGTTAATGCCTCATTTGCAACAGGCAGATTGTCATTGTCAAGATCTGTACCATAATCTATGTAACCAATAAACTTATTTCCACAAAATTCAACATGCTTCCTTATGGCAATCTCATCAAATGACATGGCACAAAGCAATTTCTTACCTTTGCTAATGAGTTCCTGACTCTTTATTCTAAGCTCTATTGCTGCTTCTTTACTGAAACCACGATCCCCATCAACAACACTGTACCATTTTCTTAATGTTCGTGGATGTGGCAGTGATGTTTTAAAAATTTTCCTTACATAGCTATATGCCTTGCTACTGTAAAAATTTAGTGTTAGAGCAAAGGTCCGAAGAGCTGCTGGATACATATTTGCTTCTTTACCTTTACTGACACGTTGGAGCAACTCCGAAGTACCAGGTGGCAGCATCTGATAGTAAAAAGCCACATCAATTAAGCATAAGTATTCCAACCTGCAATCAGTCATACATTTTAAAAATGACAGGCGTTGTAAATATACTTGCTTTAGTAAATTAGCCAGGGATTCATTTATAACACGATTATTTTCAAGATTATTTATCAAAGATTTCAAAGACAAGACTTTCTTCTTCATCCCACGAGATGACCGCTGCAAATTCTTTAACTTACTGGCTCTGATGCTAATCTGCCGTCTTGCCACATCTATCACTTTTTCTGCTATGCCAGGAGTACACAAATCGCAATTCGAAAAGTCCCCAATATACCTGAAACTTTTGTTTTTCGGGGTGTTCGTTTCCATATCGCATAACGTCACTGTAAACAAAACAAAAATGCATGTTTTGAGGTATAATTTGTGGGCGAAGCATGTCCGAAATGGCACTTAACGTATCGTGCTACAGTTCTATTCTAATACAATATTTTACTAACTCGCAGTTATTACACACATTCTAACAACATTCAGACTTACAGGCATTGGAAGCACAGATTTCAGAAGACGAGGCATCATCTAACGAACGCCTTCTAGTGTGTGATTTACGGAGCTTAGGCCTCTTCGATTTCATATGCTCCGGAAAATCGAAAAGTGTCGGGATAGCATCACTTCTTAGCCAATTCCCTCCAGTCTTAGCCCTATAAAAACATCGGGTTTAAAAATGACAGACATTGTAAATACAAATTATAAATATACATTGTAAATAATGACTCACCTATCAAAACATTTCTCCTCGAAGTGATTCGAGCAAAGGCGCGTATATGCAGTTGGATTAAAGTTTTTCCGCTTCATGGCCTGTATCCAAAGCTGCCTTCGGTTTTCATCGTTAGGGAACCTATGAGTAGGAACGAGAAACAGTTATACTTACTTCTGTAACCGAATTACCACAGATACTTTCCAAAATGTAGTGCGAGTCTGACTTTACAGGCACCACTTTCAACACTTTAATTTACGTGATACTCTATTTCAAGTGTAAAAAACATATAAAAGTCACTTCAGCAGATTTCAATAAACGCATCTGCACTATCATAGAAACACTTACACGTGAAATGTAATGCCATTTCCCCCGACAAAACGCTGAGTACAGCCATAAGCGCAACACGAAACAACTATGTTTTGCCAACATTCACGTGACTTCAGCCCAGAGATGTTGGAGCTACGAAAATGACGTCAGGGCCAGTCTATTATATTTATGGTCGAAGGGTGAAATATGGCTGGAGCTGTTTCAGTGACCATCATCTCTACAAAGATTGACATCCGCAGGCTGCATTTGACTGTTGCTCTATTTAAGTAATATCGCTGATAAAGCGCTGTTGAGTGGCAACTGTTCCTCTCTGGGTGATAGAGTGCAGGTGTATGAAATGTGTTAGAAAGATGTTCGAAATTCAAACTGTTTGGATGGCATCAACAGACACGTGAAATGAGGCTGCATTATCACGAGAGTTTACTGACGCTGAATGTGGGATAAAGGTGAGAATAACGGTTCTTATTTTAATACTGTGGAACATACCAGATGCAGTTAGATGCGGTATTTTGTTTGAAAAAATAGTGGCGTATTGAAATTCTAGTTTGGAATTATCTGTTCGCTTATTATACAAAGAATATTAATGGACAATTTTCAACGTACATGCGATGTCGCGTTATTCCTCTCGTTTTGCAAGTGAGTCGGCCCTTTAAAATGTACAATTAAATTTTATCTAGCCGGGAACGCTATAAAAACAATATAACGCAATAGAGTTACGTTACTCCCGCTTAACATGCTTTACGATATTCAGAAGTAGTCAAATGTTTCTAAATCATTGCCCCACTTGTCCGTAAAATCGTAGTTTCATGATAAATTTCCATTAAATAAACTGGGAGAGGCCAACAGTTTTAATTTCACTTTATAGTTGTTCACGAAACTGATCATTACACGGTGGTGTCTTCAAAAGAAAACCACATGATTCCGAAATTGGAATGTTGGTGGTAGCGACCAAAACATTGGTTCTATTATAGCATAATTCGTCATAAACGTAAAAGGATGTTGTTGAAAGTTAATTTATTTGTCGTGTTCCGTGTTTCTGGCATTACGTACAACGTGTGACACATTTTTTTTCCCGTAAAACCCCTAAATATAAGTATTACAAATAATAATGCACACTTAAATTCCTGTAAAACTAATGCTAACACGCACAGTTTTATGGCTGTGCGCCCACCCTTAAACTTTCGGGCTTCAGCTTTTTGTGGCATATGAAGAAATTTGCAGCTGAGAAACATTTGCGATTCAATGGTTATGTTATGGTGCCCATAGACGGATGTTCTGCAAATTTCTCAAAGTTTTAACCTTTCACTGTGAAGCCGAGTGGTGTCACCTTTCTCTCGTAAACGTACGCCTGTGCAACCTCACAATGCGTTGTCTAAAGAGTCATTCTACATCTACATCTACATCCATACTCCGCAAGCCACCTGACGGTGTGTGGCGGAGGGTACCTTGAGTACCTCTATCGGTTCTCCCTTCTATTCCATTCTCGTATTGTTCGTGGAAAGAAGGATTGTCGGTATGCCTCTGTGTGGGCTCTAATCTCTCTGATTTTATCCTCATGGTCTCTTCGCGAGATATACGTAGGAGGGAGCAATATACTGCTTGACTCTTCGGTGAAGGTATGTTCTCGAAACTTTGACAAAAGCCCGTACCGAGCTACTGAGCGTCTCTCCTGCAGAGTCTTCCACTGGAGTTTATCTATCATCTCCGTAACGCTTTCGCGATTACTAAATGATCATGTAACGAAGCGCGCTGCTCTCCGTTGGATCTTCTCTATATCTTCTATCAACCCGATCTGGTACGGATCCCACACTGCTGAGCAGTATTCAAGCAGTGGGCGAACAAGCGTACTGTAACCTACTTCCTTTGTTTTCGGATTGCATTTCCTTAGGATTCTTCCAATGAATCTCAGTCTGGCATCTGCTTTACCGACGATCAACATTATATGATCATTCCATTTTAAATCACTCCTAATGCGTACTCCCAGATAATTTATGGTATTAACTGCTTCCAGTTGCTGACCTGCTATTTTGTAGCTAAATGATAAAGGATCTATCTTTCTGTGTATTCGCAGCACATTACACTTGTCTACATTGAGATTCAATTGCCATTCCCTGCACCATGCGTCAATTCGCTGCAGATCCTCCTGCATTTCAGTACAGTTTTCCATTGTTACAACCTCTCGATACACCACAGCATCATCCGCAAAAAGCCTCAGTGAACTTCCGATGTCATCCACAAGGTCATTTATGTATATTGTGAATAGCAACGGTCCTATGACACTCCCCTGCGGCACACCTGAAATCTCTCTTACTTCGGAAGACTTCTCTCCATTGAGAATGACATGCTGCGTCCTGTTATCTAGGAACTCCTCAATCCAATCACACAATTGGTCTGATAGTCCATATGTTCTTACTTTGTTCATTAAACGACTGTGGGGAACTGTATCGAACGCCTTGCGGAAGTCAAGAAACAGGGCATCTACCTGTGAACCCGTATCTATGGCCCTCTGAGTCTCGTGGACGAATAGCGCGAGCTGGGTTTCACATGACCGTCTTTTTCGAAACCCATGCTGATTCCTACAGAGTAGATTTCTAGTCTCCAGAAAAGTCATTATACTCGAACACAATACGTGTTCCAAAATTCTACAACTGATCGACGTTAGAGATATAGGTCTATAGTTCTGCACATCTGTTCGACGTCCCTTCTTGAAAACGGGGATGACCTGTGCCCTTTTCCAATCCTTTGGAACGCTACGCTCTTCTAGAGACCTACGGTACACCGCTGCATTTCCTAAGACGACGTTATTTCGACCACAGTCATGCCATGTGCAAGATGTTTCAGATAAGGCGTTTTTCTCCCTAACTTACAAAATAATATGTGAAAGGAAAATTTATTTAAATTGGTAAACGCAAGAACTCTCTCAACTATGAACGTAGTTTATTCAGTTATTTTCCATGAAGTTAAAGCAACGACTTACAATTTTTTTTAAATTGAACACTATTTTTTTCTACTACGTGGTTCATGTTATTAACCTAACGTCGTACAGATCGGTTTAAATCAAACATCTGTTAATTTTAACTTGGGAGCTCGGAAAGTTCAAAGGTTTGGGGATGAATGCAACATTCTGTAAATAATTGGCTGTGTTCAGATTGATCTTCTGGTGGCGGAATGTTCATTAGTGCGCTTTGTGAACGACCTGCGGACAAGATGTAAAGTTGTTGGTGTCACGCAACGAAAAGTCAGGGTATCTCAGGGCTGCATAACTGGCGTCGTGTCGCCATTCGCCGAGCATCAGCAACACGTCAGCGTACTCCTTAGAGTTTATTCCATGTCAGTGTATGTGACAGACCTAACCTCGTTTGTTTGTACATTCTACAATCAAACCGCAGAAAGAACAACATTTCTTACCTATCTAAATAAAACTCCCTTTCACTATTATTGGGTAGTTAGGGAGAAAAACACCTTATCTGAGACACCCGGTGTCTTAGGCTGAGGACTATTAGAACGCCCATGATATTTCTGTTACGATGCCCGCAGTGAGGAATGTAAGTGTATGAGGCCGCTTGGAAGGCGGCGCCTACGCCCGTAGTGGCGTTCAAGGTCTGCGCTAGCGGCGGCCTGGGAGCAGGGTCAGCGCCGGAATTGATCGCGTGACCCAGTTCGACGCCCGCGCGCTCGCTTTCTGCTCGCCCTCGAATGCTTCACGCGCTGCCTGGGCAACCGACAATGGCTGCCGCAGCGCCAGTTGCTCATCCGAGGGAATCCCTCAGTTGTGTTTGTTCGTGTAGAATGAAAAATATTGTTCTCCATGGAACAGGGAACAAGTAAGTGGCGTCATTAGACCGCTTGCCCTATGGGAAGTGTTTTATTTATTTATTCACCACTCGTGAAATGTTCATTGCTGCCTAATAATTAACTACGGTATTCGTGTACTGCTCTCTTGGATATATGATAAAGAATTGCAGAAATCCACGACAAAATACGTGTCGCGTCGACCCTGTGCAGAATATACTGTTGTAATAAAAAACAGCCCAGATTGCAATAAACTATTCATTTTTAATTCCGGTAACGGTTTCGGTCTGTATGGCCATCTTCAGACCAGAAGTTCTGAAATTTATAACATAATTAGCGACGTATGACGAAACTTGTGTACCTTAAAAGCTAACATAAAAGCAACATACCTATAAAATAAAAGGCTGTATTACCAGATGACGTAATGCATGATTTGATTTTATTGCTATGTTGTTTTTATGTTAGTTCTTAAGGCGAACAAGTTTTGTGTTACATGGTCCATTACGCTATACATTTCAGAGCCTCTGATCCGAAGATCGTAATATAGACCGCGGCCGGTTACCGGAATTAAAAATAAACATTTTATTGCTATATGGACTGCCTTTTTAGGCTTCCGTACCTCAACTGGTAAGAACGGAATCCTTATTGCATCATTTTGTTGTCCGTCCGTCCGTCTGTCTGTCTCTCCGACTGTTAAGACCTCTTTCTCTTAGGAACAGGTAGTCACATCAATTTGAAATTTGTGCCACATACTAGGGTCTACGGTCCCTTGGCGGTGTAAAAAGTTGAAGCTTCTATGTCAGTGCAATGTTGCGAGAAACAAGGCTTCACAGTACAACTAAAGGAAAAAATCCGAAAATTGTTGATTTGAAATTATATCACACGAAAAAAAATTGTAACCTGCTATCCGACAGTCTGTCTGTCCGTCTGTTAAGACCACTTTTTCTCAGGAACTGGTAAACGTATCAAGTTGAATGTGGTGTAAGATGCTAAGGTCTATGTTCCTTTGGTAGTATAGAAAAGTTAAGGTTTTAAATAAACGCAGTCAGAGTATACGTCTATTTATGTCACTTATTTTGATAATCGCAAACTCACTCGTTAAAACTTACGGGGTACTTCCCGTTGACCTAGAAATTTTTCAAGAAGTAAGTTGTCATAGTACAATTAAAGGGAAAAATCAGAAAATTGTTAATTTGTGAGTATATCACACAAAAATATTTGTTTTTTGTTATTTGACTCCAAACTTAAAATTAAAACATTCTCGAAATTCTTGAGATTCCTCATAACCGGTATCTTACCAGTGTCAATGGCAAAGGCAAAAGGCAAAAATCGTCGCGACCATTGATTCACGGACTGGATGAACTGTCTGTATACATAATTAAGTTTGTATGAAACCCTCAGAGTCCTTCTCGCACGTTTCCAGTTTTTGCGTGTTAAATCTGTAATGTACGATCGCTGTTGTTCCCAAATGACGTCAAAAATTGTTAGACTACACTGTGGCAGGACAATAAGGAGACACCGGACATACGTGACAAGACGGTGCGCTGTTTCTTAGTGTGCCTGGTACAGTCCTTGCCGGCAGTTGTCGTGGTGTAGTGCTTCTCACGGAGTGTTGGATACGTTTGTCTCATTGTATCAGAACCGTCGCAGAACAGAATCGAACAACGAACATGTACTCTGTTCAGCCGGAACATTATGACCACCGATCTAGTATATTTGTAAGCCTGTCCAGGCGATAGCAGCGTCATCTGGCGAGGAATGACTGCTAGTGAGAGACGCGCGGTGCTTATAGTATCAGTGAGCGTGTTGTCCGTGTACAGTATGGGTGAAGCGCGAGATATTTCAGCGTTTGATCGAGGGCAGGTTGTGATGGCCCGGAGGCTCGACATGAGCATTTCGGAAACTGCACGACTTGTCGGGTGCTGTGGTGAGTGTCTTCAACACGTGGCGAAATCACATCCAGACGTCCTGGGATTGGGCGGCCACTCCTCATTACAAATGTCGGACGTCGTAGGGTGGGTAGACTGACAAAACAGGACAGGCGGCGAACTGTCGCGGAACTAACAGTAGACTTTTAATGCTGGACAGAGTGCAAGTGTGTCTGAGCACACAGTGTACCGAACACTCCTAACAAAGGGCTTCCGTAGCCGACGATCCGTGCTTGTGCCAATGTTATCACCACGACATCGGCAAGTACGACTGAAATGGACACATAACCTTCAGCACTGGATGTTAGCGCAATGGCAGAGCGTTGCGTGGTCTGATGAATCCCGATACCTTCTTTATCACATCAATGGAAGGGCGAGAATTCGCCGTCATCCAGGGGAACAGCTCCTTGACACCCGTACTGCGGGACGGAAACAAGCTGACGGCGGCTCCATTATGCTCTGGGAAACATTCACGTGGCCATCCGTGGGTCCAATGAAGCTCTTGCAAGGCAACATGACGGCCAAGAGGTATCGTACACAGTGGTTCGAGGAACACAGTGGCGAGTTCCAGTTGATGTACTTGCCCCCCAACTCTCCAGATCTGAGTCCGATCGAACACACCTGGGATGTGACTGAACATGGCGTCAGAGCTCATCGCCCCTCCTCCCCGGAATTTACTGGAATTAGATGACTTGTGTGTGTAGATATGATGCCATCTCCCTCCAGCGACCTACCAAGGCCTTATTGCTTCCATGCCACCACGCATCGATGCTGTTATCCGTGCCAGAGGTGGCCATAGCTTCTATTAGGTAGATGATCGTAATGTTCTGGCTGATAAGTCTGTGAGGTCATTAAGCATGCGCTGATATCGGCAGATTAAGGACCGCTCACAGTCACATCGAGCTTGACTGGGAGTTGAGTGTCGCATGTCCTTTAAGGTTAGTGTGAATGATTCCTGTAGAGAGGAAACGTTTAGAGGCAAAGTAGTTAAGGTGGACCTCATTAAACAGCCCATGCCAGGTTCCATATCTAACCTTAAGTGTCCGAAGATGACGACCCTGCGTAGCATCTGTGTAGTCACACATCTCCCTACAGACAGTGTGTCGTCAGATTAGATTTCTTTGTTGTTCGTATATTTACCATCAACTTCGAGAGATTACTTTGCAAGCACACGGACCAGTCCCTTGCGTTCCCGTTACACAAAGCCACAGGATCGCCCGATGTGGTGTTCTTTCCTCTTGAAACGAACTGTAGTATCCTCTTCATGGATGATCCTCCCTTTAGCCTGCAGAGTAATTCTCGCCGTCTGTTCATTGCTCTTGTTTTATCGTCTGTGGCGGCTTGTAGTTAGAACATAGGCCTTTCTAAGTGTTCCCTTAGGCACGCACATTTCTTCAGCTGCAGGCAACGGAGAAGACATCCTGCTACTGTATGTGTATCTTTTTTATGGTGGAACTGGGGTTCTGGGGTGGATAACAGTGCAAAACCACATTGAGCTGACCTCGTTCATGAGAAACGTGCAGCATCCAAGTATTTGCCTGAGTATCAGTGAGACGTGCTTGGCCGAAGGATTGCAGTTGTAACACGGCCACTACGCTTCACTCCTTGCCTCCACCGGTACGGAACGGAGGTGGGGAGGATTGAGGTGGCAGCCTATTTAGCCATCACACTTCGTATTGTTGTGTGTATGCCACTGGCCGAGGGAGACCATTCATGTTTAGTGCGTCTCTTGGCCAGTTTTCGGTATCATATCATATGTCACATGTCACAACGTTGTCAGCGCGTCTTTCATTGCGTTATTGCCGCGCCCCATGTTGTGGACCACGAAGATCCTTAATTCGTGGACGTAGGACTATTGTAGAGAAACGTGCATGGGGTCGATGGTCGTTGCTTTATTTTTCAGTTAATTCTTTACTTCTTACCCAAGGATTTGTCTGTCAGATAGAGTGGCGATGCACCTGCTTCTCTCCACGTGATTGTTTCCTACTCGTTTGCTAAAATGTAAAAACATTTGGAGTTAACAGGAACTAGAAATGAAATTTTACATCGCAGTGCAATTGGGTTAATTGCGGCGTTATTATTCCACAATAGCAGTTTACGTTTGGGAACCGAGTTCCTACAACAAGTTCACAAACGTTCTCACAGTAACAAAAACTATTCACCGCAGGTAAATTCCCCAGTCTAAACCAAAAAATTATTTAAATGTGACGAAAACGTTACTCTCTAAAGAACACTTTTTCAGTACTATTCTAGGTTAATCCGAGATAAGTGATTCCCACGCGATTGTTTGTTAGATATAGACTGGTTATCAGTAAACTTATGCACACAATTTACACGCCTACTGGGGACTCGGCTGAAAAAGTCAGAAAATCTTTGCAGTGGCTTGATTTGTTGTCTACGTTACACGTGGGTGCGATTGAAGAAGCAATATGTGCAAAAATATACCTGTAAATCTTCGCAGCACCACAATAAACAAAGAAACTAACGTAAAAAAATGCTACGACTGTAAGTAAGCAGCGTGTAAAGATGAACACTCGTGGCTTGAAATGCATTGTGAAATAATAAAGATAAAACGTTTGTTATGTGACGAGTGAGGCAGCGTAGTGATTGAACGCATTCACAAGGGATGGATTTAGATTGTAAGTGGTTTCCCTAAATCGCTGAGGCAAACACCAGGATGATTACTTGGAAAATGATAACGACCGGTTTCTATCGCTAATCGAAGCTTGTGCTTTTATTTTAATGAGCACCGCAACGGCAGAACGTGAAACCCTAACATTCCTTTCTTTATAATGTGACGGAAGGCTGATTTTGTTCAGTCATTGTTACAGGCGTAACAGTTCCTCTTATGACTTGGATGAAAATGTTTTTGTTGCATTAACAAATTAAAGATTTGAATTTAACATCACAGGATTATTTTGAATTGTCTCGTCGACCGTTGTTCATCACAGAGGGTACTTGGAATTTCCATTTCCCTTTAACGAATTTAGAGAAAATTCCAATGTTCACGTTGGTATCTGCCGGCCAGCGCTTTCGTCGTCCTACATTGCCTCCAGGCCCTCGCAAAACGTTTGTGTAACTCAGAACTAGTTGTCCGACATCGTTTCGACGCACCATAGGCGTTCTGAATTAGTATAAATGTCTGGATCACTAGAAAGTTTCGTTTGCAACTAATTTAACTAAAACCTGCTTATCTTCGTCCACCTCACACATAAACTATCTGACAAAAATAATAAATCGAGTCAAATTTACAAATAATTTGGCAGTATGAGTTCGCTTGTTAGTATGACGTTGCACTCCCCCCTCCCCCTTTGCTTGGTTGCGTGCCCTAACTCGGTTGGGAAGGATGTCGTAGACCCGTTGCTTGATATCCTGGATACTGGCACTGGGACGGAGTTCACGTCCGAGCCGGTCCCCCACATGTTCTGTCGGTTGCAAATCTGAGGACATCGGTCGTCAAAAGAATACCGCAACCTCGAGCAGACAGTTCATAGAGACAGTTCCAATTGTGGCAGACCATTATCCTGTTGAAAAATGGCACCACGATACTGTCGCATGAGAGATAACACATGATGACGTTGGATGTCTGTGACACGTCGTTGTGCTGTCATAGTTAGTTCAATCACTACCAGTTGTGACCTGACGTCATACCCGTTGGCTCCCCTCACCGCTTTGTCTCTCCAAAACATTGGAAGAAAGGGGCCTTTTCCCAGATCGCCGCCTTGCTCTACGACGGTGGTAGTGCATAATTGATATTCGTCGCTCAAAACAACACAATACCATTCATCAGCAGTCAATGCTTCTCGGTCACGGAACCCTTCCATGCGTAGCCGTTTGTGTTAGCGGCAGCCTAAGCGTGGGATGGTAATTCCTTATCCAGCCGTCGATGCTGTCTGACCAGTCTTTCAGAAAGCCCATTCCTTGTTCTAGATCGGCAGGTGAGATGTGAAGGGGGATGTACTTAGTGCACAGTGTGGAGATCCTCCTTCGTGATGGTGAGCCGGGATTTTGAAGACGAGTAAACCTGCCCTCGCGTTCTAGTGCAGTCCAATATCCGGGCGCTGTCACATCCGAATGACCAATAAATCTGGATAGTGCACAGTTCTACCAGAAAGCCAATTGGAGACCACAGTGAGGCCCATTTGAAACTGTCAGGTGCCTGTCACGCTGTCTCACGTGAGCGTGCGGCATCTTCGTGCCCTTCATAGTGATCACTCAACAGCTGACGCTGTTCACACGCTTTACATACCTTACGAGGCCGATAACAACACTAAACACGAGCAACACTAATGCACTCTCGTGTCCGTTCTACCTGTCACAGATAATTACAACTCTAATATTTACGTACTCGCCGACAATGTGTATGTGTACGAAATCACATTGACACAGGCAGTGTATACACACTGATGAGTCAAAACATTATGACCACTGCCCACCACGAGACTGAATGCCGCCTGGCGACGTTGTAGGAAAGTATATTAACGGAGCATAGACGAATGGGGGACTCATTGTAGAAATGATATGGGTCGCAGTAGGGGATAGGGCACATTACTATGGCCCCGCACCTGTGAACGAGCGTCTCGCAAACAGCGAACTGTTCGCGTGTTGCTGCCGTGTGCATATCTGGGAAGTGGTTGAAAGGACAGCGAAATCACGAGCAGGCGCCAAGTCGGATGTGTAGGCCCCATCATGAAACGAGGAGGTAGGAAGGTTTTTCCCGCTCTGTAAAGCAGGATAGGCAGTGATCTGTGGCAGATTTGACGGCAGAATACAATGCTAATGCAGTGCTTCGGTGCTTACCACTCAGCGTACATTATTGAACATAGGTCTTCACAACAGACGACTCCATCGTGTTTCCATGTTGATTCAACGACGTCGTCAATTACGATTGCAGTGTGCACTGTGTGATGGAGATTGGACGGCGGATAACGGAAACGTATCGCCTGATCGAATGAATCAGGTTTCTTGTCCCACTGAGTGGGTGGTCGTGTCCGGATGTGCCGCCATCCCGAAGAACGGCTGCTCGAAACATGCGCTGCACCGTGGACGCCGGCTAGTGAAGCAGTATTATGCTGTGAAGGACATTATCTTGGGTTTCCAAGGGATCTGTGATAGTAATCTAAGGCGTTGACAGAAGTGGACTACATGAACATTATTGGAGGCCACCTGCATCCCTTCGTGCTTGATGTCTTCCCCGACCTCAAAAAGCTAGAATCGTGCTGTAGTAAATTGAAAATCTTAATAATAAACTCTTATTGATGTCTTGGCAAGCAAATTCGTTGGAACATGTCAGGGACGCAATCGGGTGGCAACTCCGCGTTCAAAAACCACCGACCCGCAATTTCGGGATCTGCGTGACCTTTTAGACATCCGATGCCACATACAGGGTGTTTCAAAAATGACCGGTATATTTGAAACGGCAATAAAAACTAAACGAGCAGCGATAGAAATACACCGTTTGTTGCAATATGCTTGGGACAACAGTACATTTTCAGGCAGACAAACTTTCGAAATTACAGTAGTTACAATTTTCAGCAACAGATGGCGCTGCGGTCTGGGAAACTCTATAGTACGATATTTTCCACATATCCACCATGCGTAGCAATAATATGGCGTAGTCTCTGAATGAAATTACCCGAAACCTTTGACAACGTGTCTGGCGGAATGGCTTCACATGCAGATGAGATGTACTGCTTCAGCTGTTCAATTGTTTCTGGATTCTGGCGGTACACCTGGTCTTTCAAGTGTCCCCACAGAAAGAAGTCACAGGGGTTCATGTCTGGCGAATAGGGAGGCCAATCCACGCCGCCTCCTGTATGTTTCGGATAGCCCAAAGCAATCACACGATCATCGAAATATTCATTCAGGAAATTAAAGACGTCGGCCGTGCGATGTGGCCGGGCACCATCTTGCATAAACCACGAGGTGTTCGCAGTGTCGTCTAAGGCAGTTTGTATCGCCACAAATTCACGAAGAATGTCCAGATAGCGTAATGCAGTAATCGTTTCGGATCTGAAAAATGGGCCAATGATTCCTTTGGAAGAAATGGCGGCCCAGACCAGTACTTTTTGAGGATGCAGGGACGATGGGACTGCAACATGGGGCTTTTCGGTTCCCCATATGCGCCAGTTCTGTTTATTGACGAAGCCATCCAGGTAAAAATAAGCTTCGTCAGTAAACCAAATGCTGCCCACATGCATATCGCCGTCATCAATCCTGTGCACTATATCGTTAGCGAATGTCTCTCGTGCAGCAATGGTAGCGGCGCTGAGGGGTTGCCGCGTTTGAATTTTGTATGGATAGAGGTGTAAACTCTGGCGCATGAGACGATACGTGGATGTTGGCGTCATTTGGACCGCAGCTGCAACACGGCGAACGGAAACCCGAGGCCGCTGTTGGATCACCTGCTGCACTAGCTGCGCGTTGCCCTCTGTGGTTGCCGTACGCAGTCGCCCTACCTTTCCAGCACGTTCATCCGTCACGTTCCCAGTCCGTTGAAATTTTTCAAACAGATCCTTTATTGTATCGCTTTTCGGTCCTTTGGTTACATTAAACCTCCGTTGAAAACTTCGTCTTGTTGCAACAACACTGTGTTGTAGGCGGTGGAATTCCAACACCAGAAAAATCCTCTGTTCTAAGGAATAAACCATGTTGTCTACAGCACACTTGCACGTTGTGAACAGCACACGCTTACAGCAGAAAGACGACGTACAGAATGGCGCACCCACAGACTGCTTGTCTTCTATATCTTTCACATCACTTGCAGCGCCATCTGTTGTTGAAAATTGTAACTACTGTAATTTCGAAAGTTTGTCCTCCTGAAAATGTACTGTTGTCCCAAGCATATTGCAACAAACGGTGTATTTCTATCGCTGCTCGTTTAGTTTTTATTGCCGTTTCAAATATACCGGTCATTTTTGAAACACCCTGTATATCCAGAAACCCAACAAGGACGTGTCGAGTCGGTGTTATACAGAATCGCTGCTTTATTGGGTTACAAAGATTGAATAACACGCTATTAAAACACACACACACACACACACACACACACACACACACACACACACACACACACACAAACAAATAAATAATGTAATTTATCATGTCCGAACCTATAGAGATGGTTATTCTGAGGGATAATTATCCGCTTTTGATCGTAATTGAAACAGTGATTTTACATTTTTTTTAGTTGATCGATGACGCTCCCGCTTTTCTACGTGATCTTAACTCTCAGAGAGGCAAGATCAGGCGCCTACATCTACGTCCATACTCTGCAAACTACAGTGCAGAGCGTGGCAGAGGGGACGTCACATTGTACAAGTTATTAGGGCTCTTCCCATTCCTGCACGTGACGAGTACGGGACGAATGATTGCGTAAAGATATCTGTGTGCTCTGTAATTCGCATAATCTTGTCTTCGCGAATCCTATGGGAGCAGTACGTAGGGGGTTGTCGTATACTGTGTTGGAATGTAGTAACTGAATGCTACTCTTAATTCAGCTCAAACATCCACGGTAGCAGAAAAATGTTTCCGTGCTATGGGTCCTTAATGCCAGCCCTTGCATGCTATGGTTATTAAGCACTTGTTTGACATGGCACAGTAAAACAGAAATGGGGCAACACAACAAGAAATAACAAATAACATTTAAGAAGAGAGTGTTATAAAATGGTACTTTCGTACAATCTGATACGTGGCATTTGATGTTCTAAACCTAATACAGTGGCATCTAAATAACAATGTTGTTTCTTGGCAGTCTATGTTTTGTCATTTTTTTTTTCTTTATTGAATTTCGATTGCCCTCCCCCCCGAAGACACACAGTAAGTAGGCAGGCACAATTTAAAAAACACGGCGACAGTGTGGATTCTGTTCGCAACACTTTAAAAAGGGGGTGCACAACACTGAACACTCAAACACTCCACAGAGATTAGATGCGAAGATAACACACGACGGCCTAAGGCAGTCGGGGTGAGGGAGGGGTGGGGGGGACCAGGACACATGAGGGGGAAAAGCAAAAAGGGGGGGAGTTATGGAGGGAGAGGACACAGAAAGGAGGGAGGATCTGTCATTTTTAACTGAATTTAACTGTGCAGGTGCTCTGTTACTGGTTCTAGTTCTCCATAAACAGGGACTGCTAAGTCGGAAGGTAGTTCAGAGTACTGTACGCATTGTGCTGACTGCAGACACTGAACTGAACCGTGTAACTGCTGGTTCGTAATTGTCTGAGTATCAGCGGCGCGTCATATTTTGGTGTCTGTGGATGGAAGAAGTCCCATGTTCGCCCGTACAAGGCAGATACAATATAGTCCGTGGTTGACAGCGCACCCTATGGCGGCTGTCCACACTATCGGCTGACACACATACAACGCGCTGGAGGAAGTGTGCGGTAGCAGGAAGAGTTTCAGGTTTGTGGGAGTCATCTGGAGGTTGCTGCCCGGAACCGAGAGACACCAGGCGAATGGGTGTGCGTGTGTGATTGCGGTCTCTCACGTGTACATCTTGCTTGGTACACAACATAATATTCATCACTTAAAGCTGGTTCCAGACACTTTGTAAGTAGGCTTTCATCGGGTACTTTGCATCTTTCTTCAGGTGTCTGCCAGTTCTGATTTTTCAGCATCTCTGTGTCTCAAATTTGAGCAATATTCTAGAATGGGCTGCACGAGCGTTTTGTAAGCAATCTACATTGTAGACTGATTGCATTTCCCTATCAGTCCACCAGTGAGCTGCAGTCTGTCACCTGTTTTACCTATGACTTGGACTATGTGATCGCCTCTTTTCACATCCCTACAAATGGTCACACCCAGCTATTTGAGTAAGTTGACGCGAGTTGTGATTCATTGGTAATGTACCCAGAGGATACTACTTCTTTTCGCTTTATGAAGTGCACAATTTTATCTTTTTGAACAGTCAAAGCGAGTTACCAATCTTTGCACCACGCTGAAATCTTATCAAGAACTAACTGAATATTTGTACAGCTTTTCTCAAACCGTACGTCATTTAAATAACTATGTCATCTGCGTAAAATCCGGGGCTTGTATTAATTATATCTACAAGGTCATTAATATACAACATGATCAGCAAGGGTCCCAACATACCTAACTAGGGCACTCCTGAAGTTACTTCTACATCCGCCGATGAGTCTCCATCCAAGTCAGCATGTTCTATCCTCCCTACCAAGCCACAAATCTCACTTGATACCCCATGTGATGGTATTTTCGATAATAAGCGTACGTGTGGTCCTGAGTCAGATGCCGTTCGGAACTCAAGAAACCTGCATCAACCTGACTGCCTTGATCCACGACTTTCAGTATGTTCAGTACGTTATGCTCAAAAGAGGGACTAACTCAGCCGCACGTTCGGTGTAGAATTTGATAAGATTCCATCAGGCCCTGGATCTTTGATCAGTTTTAACGATTTACGCTGTTTCTCAACTCCAGTGATATTAATATCTTTTTTCATTTATCTTTACAGTGGTACGAGAATTAAACTGGGGCATTACGCTAGGGTTTTGCTTTGTAAAAGCATTTCAGTTGCTGTCTCGTTCGTGAGTGATTGGACGCTACCTACGACTAGAATTTCTTCTGGTTCTGTGAAAGATCTTTCGATAATATTCTGCTATGGTAGTCACTGAAGGCTTCACGGATTGACCTCTCGACAGCCAAACATTTTTCATTCAGCATCTTTTTCTCAATAGCCTGGTCCTTTGTTTTACACCTATTATCCAGTGGCCTGTTTATGTGGAAGTTGCTTTATAATGACTCTATACCATGGGGGAGTACGTCCTGTTATGAACTGTTGTACTATCTAGGTATCTGTCTAGTTCGTGATCAACTGCTTTGAGCTTGATTAATAATTCCTCTACACGCCCCTGTCCTGAGCTGAAAGTTCCAAGTTCTTTATTGAGATACGGCACTGCTGCTTCTTTATGTGGTCTACTAACATATACATTTTGCTGCTCTTTGAACTTCGATAATCGTTGGTGTTAGAACTGCCTCGTGATCACTGGTACCATTTTCAGTGCGGACGTTCTCAAAGAGGTCAGGTCTGTTTGTTGCCATCTGATCAAGTATACTTTCATCACGAGTGGGCTTGCGAGCAGTCTGTTCAGGATTTTCATAGATGTTTCGCAGATGTCGTAGCACAACTATAATTAACAAAATTATAATCATCCCAATCGACTGCTGGATGATTGAAGTTTCCGCCGATGGTTACAGTATTACTGATTACGCAGTAGCGAAATGTTTTTTTTCCTCTCTCTCTCTCTTAAATTTTCGGTTACTTCAGGAGTTGAATCCGGTGGGCGATAGAAGAATTCAATTGTAATTTTATGCCCTCGCCCGAGTCTGATTCTTTTCCAAACAATGTCGCATGCAACTTCAGTTTCTGTCGCCATGAAAGAGAGTTTCTTGTCTACTGCGACAAATACACCACCTCCATTCCCCATTAGCCTATCCTTTCGAAATATGCTTCAATTTTCCCCCAAAATATCACTGCTATCAATTTCTGATTTTAACCAGATTCCTATACCTAGTATTATGTGAGCATCCCAGCATTTTAGGAGCTCTTCAAACTCTGGCACTTTGTTGCGAACGCTTCAACACTGCATTTTAATACTCTCGCCTTTGGGGGGCATTTCATTGAATCTTAACACTATGTTCGGGTCTCCTACAGTTATCGTTATCTGGATTGGATGGAGAGTCGCCTATACTGCGTGTCAGTCTCTTACGTGTAGTGCACACCTGACACATTTAGGGAGACCCTATAGTTCTCAACCCTGTGGCGCACACAGAACATTCGTAATTTCTGGTTCAGGTATCCCACTCGACTCACGACCAGGTGGCCACGATCAGTTTTGAGGACAGTGCTGCAGATAGTGAGGTTCGTTGGAACTTCATGAGCAAGGCTGATTTTACCAACTTCTCGGCTAGTCGCTGTCAGTTTGGTCCAAGTATGAAGTCGGAGCCCACAATCTGGAGTTGGTTGCACCGTGTTCTCTCGGTGGTTGCCAGAATAGCCTCTTCAACATATTGAATGAACTACTCTCCCAGGCACACGAACTGAGTGCACATGGTGTTCCTTCTCTTCCCATATGATGGATCTTTCACGAAATAATTAAGGCCTGTGGGCTAGGGCTGTTCACTTTTGTCTGCAATCGGGAAGTTATAGAATGGTGCTACCTAACACACGAAAAGTGTATCGTCATGGAGAACCAGACAGTGAAGGTTAGGCCTCCGAATTAATATCTTTATGGCATTCATCTGCTGTACCCCAGTCCATTAGGTGACAAATAATAATTAGAAAATTCCTGCAATGGGACAAAGTTTCGGAAGAAACTGGCTGACCAATGAGGAGACCCGCGTTTGACTCAAATGACAATCATTATGCATCTTGAGCTGATGGGCTGGAAGCCTGAATGGTTAAAGAATTTCGTTAGTCGCTTGAAGCTCGCGAAATGTGGGTACCCTTTGACAACTCTTGTGTATGAGAAGCGAATTGTGTGCTCTCTGGGATGGAGGCGAAGTTCGGGTGTTGAGTTCTGACCAGTCATTTCAGATGTTTGCAGTCGGCGGAGGCCTTTTATAAGACTATGGAACTATTAGCTAGCTGGAGATGGTGTTGACGTAAGAGACGGGTTTGGCGAGGTATAATGAAGGTAAATAAATTATGTAGGTTCCCGTGAATATTTTACGTTCTTTCATGGTGTACAAGAGATCTATGCTGTTGTGAACTGCCGTCCTGTTTTATCTTTATTGGTATTTCTGCGTAAATTGCAAGGAACAACTTCCAGAAAGTGTGTTATTTGTGGGCGGTTAGCGTTTCCCAGTCCACTGATCAGATCTGTTAGTCCTTCTGAATGCTGTTGAACTAGTGACTGTTTTAACGCTGAGTCGAAGGTCAAAGCGTGAACTGTGCCCCTTATTAAGACTGTTTTACAAGTGCAGTAGTGGCGAGAATTGATGCCAGTCCGGTGATGAACGTTTCCATACGGAGTCAGTGTTACAATACGTCGTTTCACGCGTAGCATTTAATTAGTACCGCGTGGTGTCTCAGCCTTACATAGGTCGAAGGAAGAATCTGTAGGAATCAACATGGATTCCGTAAACAGCGATCGTGTGAGACCCAACTCGCTTTATTTGTTCATGAAACCCAGAAAATATTAGATAGAGGCTCCCAGGTAGATGCCATTTTCCTTTACTTCCGGAAGGCGTTCGATACAGTTCCACACTGTCGCCTGATAAACAAAGTAAGAGCCTACGGAATATCAGACTAGCTGTGTGGCTGAATTGAAGAGTTTTTAGCAAACAGAACACAGCATGTTGTTCTCAATGGAGAGACGTCTACAGACGTTAAAGTAACCTCTGGCGTGCCACAGGGGAGTGTTATGGGACCATTGCTTTTCACAATATATGTAAATGACCTAGTAGACAGTGTCGGAAGTTCCATGCGGCTTTTCGCTGATGATGCTGTAGTATACAGAGAAGTTGCAGCATTAGAAAATTGCAGCGAAATGCAGGAAGATCTGCAGCGGATAGGCACTTGGCGCATGGAATGGCAACTGACCCTTAACATAGACAAATGTAGTGTATTGCGAATACATAGAAAGAACGATCCTTTATTGTATGATTATATAATAGCGGAACAAACACTGGTAGCAGTTACTTCTGTAAAATATCTGGGAATATGCGTACGGAACGATTTGAAGTGGAATGATCATATAAAATTAATTGTTGGTAAGGCGGGTGCCAGGTTGAGATTCATTGGGAGAGTCCTTAGAAAATGTAGTCATTAACAAAGGACGCGGCTTACAAAACACTCGTTCGACCTATACTTGAGTATTGCTCATCAATGTGGGATCCGTACCAGGTCGGGTTAACAGAGGAGATAGAGAAGATCCAAAGAATAGCGGCGCGTTTTGTCACAGGGTTATTTGATAAGCGTGATAGCGTTACGGAGACGTTTAGCAAACTCAAGTGGCAGACTCTGCAGGAGAAGCGCTCTGCATCGCGGTGTAACTTGCTGTCCAAGTTTCGAGAGGGTGCGTTTCTGGATGAGGTATGGAATATATTGCTTCCCCCTACTTATACCTCCAGAGGATATCACGAATGTAAAATTAGAGAGATTCGAGCGCGCACGGAGGCTTTCCGGCAGTCGTTCTTCCCGCGAACCATACGCGACTGGAACAGGAAAGGGAGGTAATGACAGTGGCACGTAAAGTGCCCTCCGCCACACACCGTTGGTTGGCTTGCGGAGTATAAATGTGGATGTAGATTTAGAAACACTTCGACAACACCAGGTTACATCAGGCACCCACATACTCCGGTAGTAACGGCTATGTTGATGTCTCTCAACATGGTTGCTCGAAAGGCTTCAAACTACATTACACAGTAGAAGCCCGAAGGATGAGTTAATGAGAAGACTGTAAAATTTCGGTCCGGGAACGTATGAATCACTATAAATCCTCGTGGTAGGGCGCTTTGTCGTTGCAAATTAAGGTCTTTTTTTACCATTGTGCACCCTTTCTAAAAACATCATAACAGTCTTGAATGTCATTTTCACTAAACTAGTCTGAAATTGAGTAAGTGCCTGACTACGGATACCAAGGTTGGGGATTCGATCCCTTATCGGTTCAAGGATCGTTTCTTTCACTACCGTTTTTATCACTTCTGGAAAATTTTGAGGTATGTGGAGAATGTTTGGTTGCATCGTGGCTCGGATTCCACGCTAAACTGTACGAGTGTCTTCTGTTATAACTAACACATAACTGGCTGGAAAAATTAATTCACAGGTCGGAGGCATACCAATTTCGATAGGACCGTCCCTAGTAAATAAATGTGGCGTACATGCCAACATTCTGGTTGAAGACTGCTGTGCTTTTACCAAAAGTTTGATACCTGAAAAGCGTAATCAGACAGTTACTTCTTCAGAGAATCACTGTCTATAACTTTCCTTTGTATAGTTTCCATAGTGCTGCGAATTAGCAATGACTGGAAAAACTCATTCGAAACCCAATTGGATACTTTTTATTTGGGTATTCCATAGTGAGCTGAGATCATTATAGTGAACGCTACCCCTTTCCTCAGTTTTTGTGCACCGTGAGAAAATGCTCTGTCTCTAATAGTAGTTATGAGAGTGAGACATCGAAGGAATTAAGAAAGCAAATAATCCCTTTTAGGCAGAATTTGATTCCCTCCTGTGGAAGAGTGTCCATCAGAGATGGTGCACTTGTTCACTTTTGACAAGAGGAGTGGGAGATATCGCGTATGGACTGGGCAAACAAAATATCCCAGAACGTGGCTAGGCACACTGAAGGAACGCACGATGAACTTAATCTGCGACAGTGCCTGAGTCTGATACCGTGCTCCAGAATACGAATCTGTCTTTTTAATTATGTGCCGCAGACTAATTCTTAAATATTGTGAAGCATTTCCGGCTGGTCAGGTAATATGCTATTGTTAGGTTGGAGACGCTAGGGGATAGATGCAGATGCGTAGTTGAAAACATTTTCTTTTTTGATGTTACTGACGTCTTCCCTGTGAGAAGTGTCGTTATTGTATCTTCTTGCAGCAGTGTACTGTAGGTCTCTAGAAGACCGTAGCCTTCCAAAGGATTGGAAAAGGGCACAGCTCATCCCCGTTTTCAAGAAGGGACGTCGAACAGATGTGCAGAACTATAGACCTATATCTCTAACGTCTATCAGTTGTAGAATTTTGGAAAACGTATTATGTTCGAGTATAATGACTTTTCTGGAGATTAGAAATCTACTCTGCAGGAATCAGCATGGGTTTCGAAAAAGACGATCGTGTGAAACCCAGCTCGCGCTATTCGTCCACGAGACTCAGAGGGCCATAGACATGGGTTCCCAGGTAGATGCCGTGTTTCTTGACTTCCGCAGGGCGTTCGATACAGTTCCCCACAGTTATTTCATGAACAAAGTAAGAGCATATGGATTATCAGACCAATTGTGTGATTGGATTGAAGAGTTCCTAGATAACAGAACGCAGCATGTCATTCTCAATGGAGAGAAGTCTTCCAAAGTAAGAGTGATTTCAGGGGAGTGTCGTAGGACCGTTGCTATTCACAATATACATAAATGACCTTGTGGATGACATTGGAAGTTCACTGAGGCTTTTTGCGGATGATGCTGTGGTATATCGAGAGGTTGTAACAATGGAAAATTGTACTGAAATGCAGGAGGATCTGCAGCGAATTGACGCATGGTGCAGGGAATGGCAATTGAATCTCAATGTAGACAAGTGTAATGTGTTGCGAATACATGGAAAGAAAGATCCCTTATCATTTAGCAACAATATAGCAGGTCAGCAACTGGAAGCAGTTAATGCCATAAATTATCTGGGACTACGCATTGGGAGTTATTTAAAATGGAATGATCATATAAAGTTGATCGTCGGTAAGGCAGATGCCAGACTGAGATTCATTGGAAGAATCCTAAGGAAATGCAATCCGAAAACAAAGGAAGTAGGTTACAGTGCGCTTGTTCGCCCGCTGCTTGAATACTGCTCAGCAGTGTGGGATCCTTACCAGATAGGGTTGATAGAAGAGATAGACAAGATCCAACGGAGAGCAGCGCGCTTCGTTACAGGATCATTTAGTAATCGCGAAAGCGTTACGGAGATGATAGATTAACTCCAGTGGAAGACTCTGCAGGAGAGACACTCAGTAGCTCGGTACGGGCTTTTCTTGAAGTTTCGAGAACATACCTTCACCGAGGAGTCAAGCAGTATATTGCTCCCTTCTACATATATCTCGCGAAGAGACCATGAGGATAAAATCAGAGAGATTAGAGCCCACACAGAGGCATACCGACAATCCTTCTTTCCACGAACAATACGAGACTGGAATAGAAGGGAGAACCGATAGAGCTACTCAAGGTACCCTCCGCCACACTTGCGGAGTATGGATGTAGATGTAAATTGTGTTGAATAATATGGATGACTGATGAGTACTATTGCACGAAACACGCTGTTGAGTCTAATATTTCCGACGTACGTATCATCAACGTAGTGATCACTGATCAGAAACTGCATGCTACACCCCCCCCTGCCCCCCCTCCCCCCCCCCCCCATAACAACCAAGTGCTGTTGATAGAATATTTTACACTGCCAGGATTCGAACTGAGAGTACTTCTAGGTTAGCACTGGCACAGTACTTAGTCCGTGCAGTTGCGACGGCCACTATGTCCGAATGGTGCAGGAGGAGACCCAGCTTCAAATCCCGATGCGGGACAAATTTTCAACTTTTTCCATTGATTTAAATCAATGCCCAATGACAGGTAATTCATTAATTACTTAGTGTCTTGAATAAAACAACTCATCAAAATAATTAACTCTACACTGACAGTGAATCATAAGGATGTGCATTTACGTCTGTAGGAAAGAGATGGCAATAATTGCCGGAAGAGGTATGGCTTAAAGATGTGTAAAATTGTCTGGCGATCTTTAATTCCTTTCCCAGTCAATATTCATATCAAGAAAAGATGCAAAGAATTATGTAGCTAATGTTAACGGGTCCCTACGTTCTTGTAGCTGCCTTTTGTAACAATAATAGTTTGGACCTCTTCTATTAAAGGAAGGATGGCGTTTTGACGTAATTTTGCTTCAGCGAAACTAATGAAACGACTATTCAAGAGCTGTTAGTAACGCTACAAGATCATAATTTTACGGCATTTCTTTCATTACTGGTGAAAGTGTAATTTTCAGTCGATTTGGAGAGCCCTTCGTTAATATAAGAATTTTGTAGCCTATCGAGACACGAACTGCGTTTGAAAATTGAAAACGTCGGAGTTAAAATCGACAGTAAGTTTTCTCGTTTTCCAGTGCAGTTTGTAACGGAAGTTGACAGGAGCCATATACTGAGCTCGCTCTGAATATTACCACACTTGACACCGTCAGGGTGGGGGAAGATAAGATATTGGGGCCAGCGCGAGAAGTGTCGAGCTTCGCCGCCGGTTGGAGACGGGTGATGTGTCACGGAAAAAATCTCGGTGTGTGTACTGTTAGCCTGCGTACTGTGAAGACAACCGAATGTGGTTGTTTCAGAACACAGAAGGAGACCATCACGCAACGCTGTCCGCTTGCTTACAGTGATTTTCTGAAAGCTATCCAATAATTTTATCTCCGTAGTTTCTCAGGTTCTTTAATTATATTTTAAGACAAATAAGTTCAGTTTAACTAGTTACTTACGCATTTGCGGGCGTATTCTGGTATCAGTTGTTAAGGCATTCAGTTGGGTTTCGGGCTTCCCGTTTGAGCCTCGTGCAAATTTCAAACTACCTGTAAATTCGAGAAAATTTCCAAATATATGACGAATGCCGAGTGTGCTTTGTTTCTTATTACGCATTAAATTACTAACATGCCACGGTATCATCTGAGGAAACACTTAAATTTGAGGGACACAACGACAAAACCCTTTCATTGTGATTTGTCTAGAAGAATAAAAGTGTATAGAACTACATTACTGCCTGTTTGAGATGTTAGGGATTCACTGATTCAATCGTTTGTTAGAAGTATGGGTTAAGGGAAGGATCGGGAGTTCTGTAGCTATAGCAAGCTGTGCATGACGTCACGAATCGCAGTCAACTGAGACTTCTTCAGCCAGTCATATTTCACAACAGTATTTCAATGGCACTCGTTCTTTCGCAGTGTATTTCAATAAGACAGAAACGAAGGACACATTTTTGTGAAACTGGCGGCGTTCTCTTTGAGATGAACATTGAGAACTCCCTATGAGTCCTGATACAAAAGGAGTGAAAGCAGTTAGTTTCAGCCCTCTTTAAAAATCTTTAGAAAGAAGACGTATCGCCTTTTCATGTCTGGAAATAGGCTGTACACGTGAAAAATGCGAAGTTGCATCATGATGCTAAGTCCACGTTAAACAATATGTATGTCTGTAATTATCTGGGTAATTCAGTCACAGGAAAGAGGAAGGCAAACGGATCAACACAAGTATGCGTCCACCCTTGATTGTTTTTTCTCTTCACGATGACATCTACAAGTACAACCTGTCACACAGCTCGCAGTATACGCGCGGCCTCAGGCGCCTTGTCACGGTCCGTGCGGCTTTCCCCGTCGGAGGTTCGAGTCCTCCCTCGGGCATGGGCATGTGCGTTGTCCATAGCGTAAGTTAGTTTAAGTTAGATTAAGTAGCGTGTAGCCTTAGGGACCGATGACCTAAGTAGTCTGGTCCCATAAGACCTTACCATAAATTTCCAAAATTTCTCGGATTCAAACGCAAATCGAGAATCTGTGGGACCATCTCGATCGGACTGTTCACACCATGAAACCTCAACCGAGAAACGTAGCACAACTGGCCACGACACTGGAGTCGACATGGCTCCACATCCCTGTCAGTACCTTCCAGAACCTCATTGACTCTCTCGCTGCACGATCGCAGCGGTCCGCGCTGCAAAAGGTGATTATTCAGGTTTTGGACAGGTTGTCACATTAACGTGACTATACAGTGTAAATACAGTTAAATATATACATGGCTGCATAACAATCTAGTTATATGTACATAACTTACAAAAGAAAATATATTAACAAGAGAAAGGAATTGACCAAATGTACGTTCTCATAACATCTCTCCTTCGCCCTAGTTAGCGCCTCTTTAATTTCCTCAGGACGTTATTTTTGGCACTGAATTTGTGCTTGATGTTGGAGCAGTGTGTTCTGAAAGTGAAGGAGTGGTCTAATATTTCCCCTAGGTACTTTGGTGTGGAAGAGTGTTCCAAAAGGGTTCCATTCCAGGAGAAATGTAATTTTGTTAAAGCCTCTCTGTTCGTAAGGTGGAAAGCACAAAGTTGGGATTTTGATGGATTGGGCTTTAGGTCGTTAGCTACATAGCATGTACCAAGTTTCTTCAGAACGCTATCCAGAGCGCTACCTCTTCGAAGGTTGCACCCTAGTAAGCTAATGCCACTTCGTCATTGTGTTGTTGGGGAGTGGTTGGTCGTTAGTGTAAATATTGTATAGTAATGGAGACAGTACGCCTCCTTGGAGCAATCCATTTTTCTGTATTTTACATTTACTTTCTTGATCTTGAAAGTCGACGAAAAACCTGCGGTTCTGCAGTATAGTTTTCATCAGTCTGGTAAGTATGGTGTCCTTCGTGAGCGAAAACATCTTCTGTAACAGTATACTGTGGTTGTTTGTGTCATAGGCAACACTAGGCCAATGAAAACTAATCCTGTGATTTGGCAGTCTGCAAATTCGTCCTCCGTGTGCTGAGTAAGGTTGAGAACTTGGGCAACAGCACTTTTTATGTGGAATGAGGTGCTGGTGAATAGCCTGGATGAGTCTCTTGAGTAGTAAGCTTTCGAAAATCTTATGTAGGTGGCATTGGAGAGATACTGGGCTGTAGTCCCTCGGGTCTCTACAATCCTTTCCAGGCATGAGAATGGTAATTACGAGAGATTTCCTCCATTATTTTGTAATCTTGGATGTCTTTAGGCAGTTATTGTAAAGCTGGAGCAACCACTCGTTCGCAGATGTTCCGAATTTCTTTGTTCATCCAAACCAGCAAATTTACCTTGTTTGCACTGGATTATTGCGTTTTCCAATTCAGTCGTGTTAAACTTTTGGATGAGTTCAGATGTATCTCCAATTTTATCTGCAGATATCTTCCACATAGGTTGCCCTGGTTTAGATACTTATTTTATTTTGCCATTCATGAGAAGTTAAAGGCAGTTCGATTGGCTTTTACATCTAAGTGGTATAACTCATAGTCAGGTCTCTATTGAACTTCTTTAACAGTCTTTAGGCCAGCTGACTATTCCGCGACATACTTAGTTCTTCCGTCAATTTTGACCAGCTCTCTCTCTTTGAATTCTCTTTTAGAGAAATTAGGGCATGTGCTACGTCCTTTATTTCCTTTCCAATTGTGTTCAGTTCGAGCAGATTATAGTAATCTTGTAGTTGCTACATCACACCTGCATTGAGAAAGTTGATGTAATTTGTGCGACATTTGCAGGGATTAGACTTACTGGAACTCTACTAAACAGCGTCGGTGAACTGGTAGAATGTTTCTGGAGCTGGTTTGATGTTTTGGACGACTTTATCCAGTAGAGAAGAGAATTTTGGCCAATATGCTTTTTTGGAGTTACGTCTACTGCGAAAGGGAACACATTTTGGTTGGATAACCAAATGAAACTGACACAGCATTGATCTGGGTTGAGACTTAAGAATAGGGCTGCATTGTTGTATTAGTCTGTTAAGAAATGAAAATTAGATCTAGATTATATGCTCTTCGTTAACTGTCTCTATTGGAGGAAAGTGGCAGTTTACTGTCATGAATAAGATATAGTGCCCTAGCATCTGCCCATTGTTGTAGTAGGTCGCCATTATCTTCACTGTGTTCATATCCCCATTCCGTACCATGGCAATTAAAATCTCTAATCACATATTTTACTATCTTGTTCTTGAAGCTCAGTTGTATATTGAAGGAGAAAACGGAGATTGGTAGCTTATAGACTAACGTAACTGTGGAGTTTCAAAGTCTGATTTTATATTTTCGATCTTGTTCTCTAATGCAACGTGTACTATGAGGTCTTTCAGCCGCGAGTCGCATGAATTCTGGAACGTGCTAGGTTGGTGTCTCTGTGGGTCTCTTGGATGCACGCATCGTCAACATTGTGCTCTCTACAGTGTCATTTCAGCATCTCTTCCTTACCGGAAGCTTTGCATTCGATGTGGAAGATCGTGACTGTAAATTTGGGTTCTGAAAAGAATGGCATACTTTGATATTTTCATAGATGCTTCGGGATTGGAAGAATCGGCCAATAGATATGTGAACACTCTACCGTTATTCGGGAAGCACTATCTGTGAGTGTGTGTTCATACTCATTTAGCAGCACAATTGATATACTGTGGCTGCACACTACGAGGTTTTTTCTACACTCGCCAGTAGTTACAAGTGATACACTTTTACTATATAAGCAAACATGCAAAGAAAACTAATTCCACCTGGTTGTGATACGTTATTTATTTTATTTTATTTTTTTAACGAAGAGATTCGAAATTAGTCTCTATGGCCGTTAATAGCCCATCCAAAAGAAATGTGACTAAAATACGCTCTCTCTCTCTCTCTCTCTCTCTCTCTCTCTCTCTCTCTCTCTCTCACACACACACACACACACACACACACACACACACACACAGAGAGAGAGAGAGAGAGAGAGAGAGAGAGAGAGAGAGAGAGAGAGAGAGAGAGCCAGACGTCAGTCCTGAGTCCTGTTAGTCTGCTACGAATAACTTTCGTAGTTCAATGACATTTGGTAATTTAATCAAAACTCATAACGAAAACACTGCTGAGACGAGAAAGGAATGTTTATGTTTTCTGGACTCACTATTGTTGGAGGCGTCCTTATCTTTGTGCGGTTATATGATATGAATGTTTATAGGGCCAAAGCCTAAGGACTTATTTGAAAATCTGTACTTCACATAGATGAATGAGATCACCGATTCTTTCGCAGTAATATTTGTTTGGTATTGCCTGAGGAAACTTTCTGACATCGCTGTGGTTGCATGTGTGTTCGCCATTTTTGTTGACTTACTTGAGAGTCATAAAGGTGTACGCAAAATCCGATGATATACTCTGATATATTATATTTTATTTAAACTGTATCACGAGGGTCATTGCGCTACTTGGAGCAAAGAATCCAAGAAATTACACATGTCTAAATACTGCCGGTCTTGAGAGTTTCTGAAAAGTGAATGAACCATTATTATTTTTTCAGGCACTGCTTTACTGCCGTCGTTGTACGTACTTTCTATTTTGAAGTAAATATTGAATTGAAAGCAACGAAGATCACTTCCAGTAACATCTAGGAGTTTCGTAATGCCAGAACAGGCATAATTTCTGGTTTTAGTGTATTGTTGGAACTACTGCAAAAGTTGTGAATGAACTAGTACGGCAGGTTCGGTTTACTATCCAGAACAACACTCTTTCGTTCTGTCGATGCCGCACTTAGCGAAGAGGCTAGGTGTTGAAGCACAGGACACGTATTCGGTAGAACAGCGATTCATACCCCGTCTGGCCATACAGAATTCGATTTTCCGTTGTTTCCCTAAAGCGCTTTGGACAAATGCCAGGATGATTCCATTTGAAAGGGCGCGGCCAATTTCCTTCTCCGTCCTCCCCCAGTCTCTATTAACCTCGTCGTCGTTGAAACATAAACCGTCATATCCTTCCTTTTTTTTTAATCAAGAGAAAATGTTTCTAGATTGTCTAGTGTGCGAGAAAACTGTCATAAAAAATTTAAGGAACCATTAGACTTTACTTAATTTCAACATAAATTTACTTCGTATGGGCCACTGCGCTCGCATTCGGGAGGACGACGGTTGAAATGCACTTCCAATCCGCATCAAGCCATCCAGATTTAGTTATTTAGTTTTTGCATAATCTCCCTAAATCGCTCCAGAAAATGCCGCGATTATTCCTTTGAAAGGGCGCAGCCCTATTTCCTCGCTGTCCTTACGTAATCCGAGCTTGTATTCCGTTTCTGACCTCGCTGTCGAAAGGACGTTAAACTAATGTTCCTTACGTATTGCTCATTCCAAAATAAAGTGCGGGTATTGGAAAGCTTTTAGACGCTAAGCATAACTAATCTATACTGATTCAATTTAGCCATCAAATTGGTACGTCGCTGCGTTGTTATCGGTAGCACGCTACTCGGTAATGATAGAAAGCTCTTGTAAATTTTTATTAAGTACTTTCCTTAAAGACACATTCGCCCCCTTGGACGTTTGTATCCGTAAGACACTTTGATTTACTATCCAATTTTTCTCTATTTGGAGAAGAAACTTTTCATTAACGTGATAAAACTGTTACATATATAGACAAAAATTTTGCTCAGCTTTAAATTTTTGATTAATGTAATTAATTTCTTTATTTTATCTCATCGGTATCAATGTTTGCATTGTAAATGGTGACTCTATTTCAGTGCGTTTGGAAATAAGCAAAATTCAATAGCAAGTCATCGGCAGTAGGAAAATTACACCATATGTACAATTTGGTTTTGTTGTAGATACAAAACGAGTACGTTTATTTGGATGTGGAAATGACGTATATTCAATAATTTTATATAGAATTAAGAATACATGAAATCTATTCCTAGTTGTAAATATGTGCAACCACCAGCTGTATCATGGAATGACGACAGTGAAAATTAGTGGCGGGCCGGGACTCGAACCCGGATTTCCCGCTTATCGCGGCGGTCGCCTTGTCATTAGGCTAACCAAGCACGGCTCACGGCCTGACCCGAACTTCCATCTGTCGTCAACAATGCCTCTACAACCTGCACTCGTACATACACTGTGTATATTTCCGTACAGGGGAAACATTTTAATTAAAAGTCGCTTGCCCGCTTTCGGTGGATAAACACGATATTGTAGTGTCTTTGTTGTTCAGAAGTATGATGCGAAGTTCATTCGGATGTGCGTGCATGCAAATCCACGTTCAGAATCACGAATTTGGAAACGAATATAGGCCTCATACAACTAATTCTAATTTTACAGTGAAATCGAACAAAACGAAGCGTGTGACATGACTATGAGAGCATCACTGTGTCATGTTGTGCCTCGAAGTGAAATACTAAAAATTTCTCCTGTACTCAGGACAAAAAAAACCTTCACAAAAGTACGGAACATTCCGAAGTACCTCTCTTCAGTGTAGAAGTAAGCGAAATGTTTTGGATATAGTAAACCAGAGTTCTAAAACATGTGTGATTTGCAGTGGTGGCGACGTTTGTACTGTATAAAACGGAACGCATACTGTAACCGACGAAATCCATTTTACTATTTGCATAGGCAGTGGCCGTGTCTGAATGGAAAAGAATGTTGAAACTTATATTGTTAACTTGATGCTCTAATTATACGATCCATTTCGCAAAATTCGAAATCATCTCTGTGAGTTCCAAGCAATTTTGCGCCATGTGTTTGGGCGTGCTTGAGATAGGTAGGAGCCTTAGCTCGGCGCACATAGCAGAAGCACGCGAGGCGCAGAGGCCCGCCTCGCGCGATGCGCACGTCGCCTGCAGTTATCGCCGTCGCGCCGTGTTTGCCCGCCATTTACGTAACGTAATTTCTTGCTGTGAGCAAGTGACGCGCGCTGGCGGTCGCCGACTACATGCGTAGCCGCGTAGCGTGCTCTAATACGTATTCCGGCAGTTTTACAGTCGTGCCCTCGAGATTTATCCTACTTCCGTATTCCCTCTGCAGGTTCGGGTGGATGCTAGGAATTGCATTGGCGAAACCATAAATGTCAGTGAAATTTGTTGAAAAATTACCCGCCAGTTCATGCGGTAGACGTTTGTGTTTGATTAGGAACGCAAAGAAAGGACTATAGTAGAACCATAGGCAGAATGCTACAACAGTAGCATTCGTAACAGTTACTGGCCCAATATCGAAATTACACTCAAGCGCGCGCATCGTATTTAACCTTACATGATAAGTTCGAGAACGTCATGGAGGGTATTCCTCATTAAAGTGACAACTAACACGGCTATACAACGATAGTAGGAAAAGCGTTGCAATAAATATGAGTCCAAATACGAGCTATTCGCGAGATCATTCCGAATGCGTGGTTACGAGCCATCACTGAATTTAGTATGAAATACTGCCCAAGTTGCTACAAATGTATTTGAAAGGGTAACTTTCCGTTTATGCCCCCATCTAATTGAACTCAAATTTCATCCATGGTCTACCTTAACAAGAAATACAGCACTTTTCCATAACGCTATATGTTGTAATTACTATACACCCGTACCCCGTTCGTGTCACATGAAGTGTTCCACGTGTGTGCCCTCGGATTTGGATGTACTGTTGCACTCTTCTCTGTGGTCGGTTAAGAACTTGTAATTTTACAAACACCCCGGAACCATCTCGTATATCTTGACAAGACTGTACAGTACGCTTTTACTTTTCGTGTACCGTCCTGACGAGGATATTGTACACTTCACTTTTGAGATGGCACCAGACAGAAAAATCAATAGGATTGATGTGAAGTGATCATGAAGGTCGCGGTACAGGTCCTACTCGATCTATCCATCTTAGAGCAGCGACAAAATGTGCCGGTGCCCCATCATGCATCTACTACATTCCCAGTCGCGGATAATGGGTGAAATTTGAGCCCGGTTAGATAGGGACGTAATCCAAAAGTTCCCATTTCAAATATGTTCATTTTATTCAGGAGAATATTCCGTTCTGAAGTTAATGGTGAATTCACAGTTACCTCGCCAACCGCTTGTATGTCGATTCTTGGTTACTGGAAGATTTTTGCTTCCATCACCTCACACTTTCACCCGTAGCCGTTTTCGCTATCAATTACGACACACCCTGAATAATCGTCTCAGATTTAGTTTCGCTTTCTCTGGTTTTCAGCTTTCATTATGAATTTTCGTTATAGAAACTTGTCACTACCCTATTTCCCTTTCTTCTATAACTCTTTCCCTGGAGAGTTTGTAGGAATATTAGAATTTAATGAAGCATCGATAACAAAGACTGGATAACAGCTCAGATGGACATAGACACAGAAGAATTTCAGGTGAGGAGAATTCATCTTGGCATCCGTGTGAATTTAGGTAAAGCAATCAGGATCTTACCAAATAAGAGTCCAGCGCCTTAACCACTGCGCCACATCGCGAGGCAGGCCCACTTGATTCAAAGATTGTCAGTTGACGGCCTGTTCACGAAACTAAATTGTCTGTGTTAGTAAATTATAAACAACTTGCTGCGACCCGTGGTGTTATCCGCGGTTAAATGCCCGGTACGTATTTATTCCAATCTTCTATTAGTCCATTTCCTCCTTGCTCTTCCCCCTCTTTGTCCATCTCCTCCAGCCCCTTCTCCATGTACAGTCTTAGACAATAAAACTGACCGCCGGCCGGCCGCCACGGAGACTAAGTCCGAGTCATTCACTTAAGGTGGCCAATAAAACTGACCGCCCCTGACAACTCTAAGTCCGGCCATATGCACAATCAGGCAACACTGTAAGATGTGGAAGTGTTAGGAGGAAGTGTTGTCTACTTCCGAGACGTTGTCTGACTACGTGAGCCCGTGGTCTAGTGCAAGCATCGTGCGTTCTAAGCTTATAGTCGCATGTTCGCGTCCAACTGTAATTTTTTTTTTTTTTTTTTACCACAGTCGGTCTAAAGTTATGAGTCTGACTAAACATCAAAGATAATTCGCTTAACATTCTACCCACCAGCAATAACAAGTATTCCAGAAACAATTCCGCAGGACAGCTCGTGGCTGCGTCGCAACAGCTTACGCTCGAGCGTTTCCTCGCGCTGAAGCGGCTACCGGCCACCGGCCAGACGCCACCCGCCGCCTGAAATCCGGCGCCGCCCAGGTGAACGCGGCGCGACGCTGTCAGTGTGTGTATCAACTGTCATTTTCGAATTTGAAGTTCTAGTTATCATCTTGCAGTTAAGCATTGGATTTTGCATACTTGAAAATCATGAACTACAGTTAAGCATTGTAAAATTGAGTCGCAAGTGGAAATAGGTGTAACATCTGCAACACAACGTTTACTTTTGGTATAACAGAGGGGTGAATGCAGAGGAGGCAGCTAGGAAGATTTGAATTGTGTATGGAGCGAGTGCTTTTGGGAAAAATACGCCAGAAAAAGATATTCTTGTTTCAACAAAGATTGTTCTGGCATGAATGATTTTTCACATTAAGGAAGTCTCGACTACTGATATATGTGATAGATTACCATTTTACCATCATGCGACATTTGCATTCAACAGGCAAAGTTCAGAAGTCTGGTCTAGGAGTACTGCATGCTCTAATTCGAAACAACAAAAATCAACGGAGTGACTATTATTGAACGTCATCAGGTCGCTCATTGAGCATTCGTATGCAGTACTGTTACTGGTGACGTGTTATGATGCCTTTATCGTTAACTTCCTAAGAAGAAATGAAAGGCTGAGCCCCTCCAAAAGACATAAACTCGAGCAAAGAGTAGTGTGAACATAATATTTTATCGGGAGGACGACGGTTCAATCCCGTCTCCAACCACCCTTATTTAGGTTTTCCGGGGTTTCCCTAAATCGTTTCAGGCAAATGCCGGGATGGTTCCTTCGAAAGGGCACGGCCTCTTTCCTTCCCAATCCTTCCGTAACCCGGGCTTGCGCTCCGTCTCTAATGGCCTCGTTGTCGACGGGACGTTAAACATTAACCACCACCACCACCATAATATTTTACATCTGATAGCTCAAAAAGTGTGTTTTGGCTACGAATTCTGCCCCAATGGCAGTATGCAACACAGCTGGAAATTGTTGCCATCAACTGAGACACCTTTCGGTCTCAGCGTAAGAAAATCGAGCAACACAACTACATCACATGTGCTACTGCATGATAACGCACTTCTTGATTTGAGAAACAAAACTATCCAGGAGATTGTAATTAAAGTCGTCTCTCAGGCACTTGTAATGATAGAGAAGTCCTCTCTCAAGCACTTGTCCCTCTCGTCATATATTCGTAAAGATTTACCTTTCCCGCTCTTGATCGATCATTTCTAGACGAAAATACTCTTAAAACTACTCTGGTATAATGATATCGTTGGAACCAGTAGGTGTCTACTGACGTAGAATTTGTAAACAACTTTAGCATTGTCAGATCGTTTTAGATATCGTGAAAGAAAATTCTTTTGCTGATTAATTTCTCTTTGATGATTACTGTTGCGTTTAGTAAACTAATGGAAAATTCAATTAAAATATTCACTGTACTAATACAAATTAAATTCAGCTTACTACAGAAACATCACGACGGCAGACTATCTTAATAAAGCATTAAGTATCTGTAAGACGATTGAGACTATTTTAATACGAATTAGTAGGACATTACCGACTTTTGACTTCGAAAAGATCCGTATTTACTTCATTTCCTGTATCATCCGCAATTATTATGAAAAGTGGCATTTCATAGATATAATTATGTATTCACAACAACAAAAAATATGTCGTCATTATGAATTTGGCAGTACCGTAAGGTTTTCGCTCTGACACTAAGGGTTACTGAAAGTAGCAAGGCGCGTTGTCTTACGATTCCCTTATTGCGTTTGTATCTGCCTGCTTGTAGCTCTGCTACAAAAGAATTAAAAATCTGGCTTTCAGCGAGTCTCGAAAGGCGAACGAAAGCAGCTTGCTCCTGGTAGCCAACCATGTTTCTTGGGAACAGGCTACTTCTTAAAGTGTGAAGACATTCTTTTGTGGTTGAATTGTTGGCAAATGTCAGTCAGACGTGTGCCGTTGGTCTAAGCGTTTCGGTGTGTTGAATTTGTACCAATGATTTTTCTACATGTTTTTTCTGTCCCAAATAGAGAGTTGAAGTCTCCCATTAGTATTTTCACGTCATCTCGGTGAATTTTGCTCATAGTATTTTCGAGTGTGTTCCACAATTTTTCGACATTTTCGGTGCTTTCCTTAGTTTCGATGTTGGTGGGGGCATGTGCATTTATGAGTGTATATTTTTTATAGGGGCTCTGAATGAGCATAGTCATTACTCGATTGTTGATGGGTGTGATTTCTTCGACAGAGTTGTTGATAGATCTGTGTTCGAGAAATGCAATGCCGAAGATTGGTGCGATTTTCGCTACCTTTTGTTGTATTTTGAATATGCCGTGGTTTCCGTAATGAAAGTTTTAATTGCCAATTAATCGTGGTTCTTGAAGAGCAAGGATGAGAATTTTTTGGCGGACGATTTCTTTTGTGAGATTATTTAGGTTTCTTGTTTGGATCAATGTATCGATCTTTAGTTTTCGAATGAATGTTTTCTGCTTGTAGGGAAATTTGCCAGAGATCTTCGATATTCTCTGCCGTGCTAACCTGGACTGCCCAGAGTGCGAAAATCCAACTGCCGCCTATCGGTGGCCAAGTTGTGTACCACCTGGGGTAAAGTTAGCTTTGCTTGCATAGTTCATGTTTTCGTGTGTTTCATTGGTTTGGCCTGGGTGATACCAGGACCGGACAGGACCAGAGGGTGTTGAAGCCTTTGGAAGCAAATATTTTCAGCCAAGCTCATTGAGCTAACAGACGGTGACCAGAGTGGCGGTGATTTTCACTCAGACGTGTCTGGATTTTGGGTTCAACGGATTGAGTAGCCGTTCAGGACTGTGTTAGTATTTGGTTCACCACAAGTATTTGATTTCCTCAGTACCACCCATATGGGGGAGGATTTCCCCTATCGGCCACACGGGATTTTTATTATTATTATTATTATTATTATTGTCATTATGTCATCAGCAAATCCGATATGGTGTATCTTCCCTCCACTGAAATAGATGTGTATTGTTCGATTCAGTATTTCCATCACATAAATATGGGTTATAATCACGTTACATTGCTGCTAGTAGACATATTTCTCACTTTTGCTTAGACAGTTGCTAGCTGTTACTCCATCATAGGAATTTATGTGCGTAGCATTGTTGCAATACAGACGTTCAAATTATCCGATTTCTGTAATTTCATTTCGACACAAGATCGTCCTAATCGAATTCAGCCAGTCAGTCTTAATGTGGCTATCCGACTACGACTCTCATCATATGATAGACTGTGTGAAGCACATTCTTAATCGGACTGTTGAATCCAGATCACTTATCTATGACAGGGAATGAATTCTTAAACACTGTGGAAAATAATAATCCAATGCGCTTATTACAAATACGTTATTTAAATATAAATATATGAACTAACGACATAAAAATGTATTTACAGGAGCGGAGACCCATCCATCATAGTAGAGCAGAGCGAGATTGGTTTCAGGGCCAAGAGAGGATAAAGCTGTTGCCGTTTGTTCCACGATCACCGAACATCAACCAGATAGAGAATATATGGGCAGAGGTAACAAGGTCATTGCCATGTGTCCCTACAAATGCAAACGACCTTTGGACGAATATAGAAAACGTATGGTGGGAAGTTAACCATCACGCTACACTGTCGACGACTTAATGAAATCAATTCCCCTACGGCCTCGAGAAATCTTACGTAATAATCGTGGGTGGGTTGGTTACTGAAAGTATACTCGTCCACAAAGCCCCTGTGGACAATTATCTGATAATCGGTCAAGCTTTGCTTTGTCGCAGCTCTTTAGCATACATCAAGTCCATTTTCTTTCAGTCCCCTCCTTACAATTCTTGCAGTGCAAGGTAATTGAAAAATCTCATCCACTCGACGCCAACTGAAGAACTGACTGGTGCATGTGTTGTTCAACACACAGTAGTTGTCACCCTCACTGGAATCAATGACTGTTTGTGTGTGAGTGTGTGTGTTTTCGTGTTAACGCACGATTTGAATCAATACTATTAACATTAGAGAGACAACCAACAATAAATATTGTATCAAATATGACTGTAAAGTATTTTAATGCGATGGGAAGCTACAAACTGAATTTTTACCCATCCCACGTCCTGCGTATTACGTTAAGATGTATTAACTCCATAGTATCGTTAGCAGAGACAGTGCGCTCTTGTTGTCGAGGCTCGCGACAAGTGCAGCGATTAGCAGTGCCCAATGCCGCCGCGATTTGTTTATGTTGGCTGAGCGTGGACACTGCAGCAGACGCTTCGCCCTAAACAGAAAGAAATCACCTTGGCTCTGACTGCAGTGAGCGGATATCACTGCCTGCGTGTTCATATAGTAACCAACGTGAGACTCTACTCACAGGTGCCATGGAGCAATTGCAACGGGTATCATGTCATTAGTCATCAGAACATTAACTAGTGATGAAACGTCCACTGTATTTGAATCCCAAGACAATAGGAACCTTCTCACAAAGGAATGTGAGGTGATATCAAAATTTATCGAACATACAAAAATTAACTGCAGGGCTTTCATGTATGCAGTAATAGCACACAAGGAAATATTATGTCTTGGAAGCGTATAATTAATTTCCTCTTCTCATATTAACGCCCTTGTTTTAATATGAAGTGAGAAAATAAACACGAAAAACTAAAGTTCCTGAGAAGCATATAAGTCATTCCCTCTTCTCATATCACAACTTTTGTGGCAGGTCGCTATGCACGGGTAGGTTAGAATTCCTGGAGATCTTGTGGAATTCTCTCATAAGGGCAGTACATCTGCGTAGATCAGGAGGCATTATACCGGTTAAATACCGGTTTAAATCGCAAGAGACTGAAATCACGTCATCCAACTCTGTGCGATGCTGCTGACATGGTTGCTAAGAATTTCAAACCTCTTGAAGAATGGAAAGGTCGGTGGGAAGCAGTGACAGATGTGCACCTGCATAACATCTTCTCAGGTGCTAAACTTCCAAGTGGATTCGACTTACCACGCAAGACGTGGTCTACTCTCAACAGAATCCGTACCAGCCATGGGCGATGCAGGGATGCTCTCTTTAAGTGGAACAAGCTGCCTGATCCAGCTTGTGACTGCGGGGCTCCATACCAGACTGTTCCCCACATTGTCAGTGAATGCAGGATTCGAGCCTATCACGGCGCCAAAGAGGACTTCCTGCTAGCAACTCCAGATGCAGTGCGCTGGATTGAAGGACTGGATATTCAGTTGTAAAGACAAACTTCAGTTTCTTGTGTGTCAATATATACACATGTACACTCCTGGAAATGGAAAAAAGAACACATTGACACCGGTGTGTCAGACCCACCATACTTGCTCCGGACACTGTGAGAGGGCTGTACAAGCAATGATCACACGCACGGCACAGCGGACACACCAGGAACCGCGGTGTTGGCCGTCGAATGGCGCTAGCTGCGCAGCATTTGTGCACCGCCGCCGTCAGTGTCAGCCAGTTTGCCGTGGCATACGGAGCTCCATCGCAGTCTTTAACACTGGTAGCATGCCGCGACAGCGTGGACGTGAACCGTATGTGCAGTTGACGGACTTTGAGCGAGGGCGTATAGTGGGCTTGCGGGAGGCCGGGTGGACGTACCGCCGAATTGCTCAACACGTGGGGCGTGAGGTCTCCACAGTACATCGATGTTGTCGCAAGTGGTCGGCGGAAGGTGCACGTGCCCGTCGACCTGGAACCGGACCGCAGCGACGCACGGATGCACGCCAAGATCTGCGCAGTGCCGTAGGGGACCGCACCGCCACTTCCCAGCAAATTAGGGACACCGTTGCTTCTGGGGTATCGGCGAGGACCATTCGCAACCGTCTCCATGAAGCTGGGCTACGGTCCCGCACACCGTTAGGCCGTCTTCCGCTCACGCCCCAACATCGTGCAGCCCGCCTCCAGTGGTGTCGCGACAGGCGTGAATGGAGGGACGAATGGAGACGTGTCATCTTCAGCGATGAGAGTCGCTTCTGCCTTGGTGCCAATGATGGTCGTATGCGTGTTTGGCGCCGTGCAGGTGAGCGCCACAATCAGGACTGCATACGACCGAGGCACACAGGGCCAACACCCGGCATCATGGTGTGGGGAGCGATCTCCTACACTGGCCGTACACCACTGGTGATCGTCGAGGGGACACTGAATAGTGCACGGTACATCCAAACCGTCATCGAACCCATCGTTCTACCATTCCTAGACCGGCAAGGGAACTTGCTGTTCCAACAGGACAATGCACGTCCGCATGTATCCCGTGCCACCCAACATGCTCTAGAAGGTGTAAGTCAACTACCCTGGCCAGCAAGATCTCCGGATCTGTCCCCCATTGAGCATGTTTGGGACTGGATGAAGCGTCGTCTCACGCGGTCTGCACGTCCAGCACGAACGCTGGTACAACTGAGGCGCCAGGTGGAAATGGCATGGCAAGCCGTTCCACAGGACTACATCCAGCATCTCTACGATCGTCTCCATGGGAGAATAGCAGCCTGCATTGCTGCGAAAGGTGGATATACACTGTACTAGTGCCGACATTGTGCATGCTCTGTTGCCTGTGTCTATGTACCTGTGGTTCTGTCAGTGTGATCATGTGATGTATCTGACCCCAGGAATGTGTCAATAAAGTTTCCCCTTCCTGGGACAATGAATTCACGGTGTTCTTATTTCAATTTCCAGGAGTGTATATGTAATTTCATGATATGTCTGTATTAGCCATACGCTAAATAAATAAATAAAACAACTTTTGTTTTAGTATGAAGTAAAAAAATAAACAGTTTAGAGTTCTGAAGCATAATATGACACCAGATTCTTATCGTAGGCGCTATCGGAAACGCCAAAAGCAGGGAGCTGTCCATTCTTTTGTCCAACAGTCTGTTTCCTTTCATGTATTTATTACTCCCGCTAGGAGATTCTTATTTAAGGACTTTTGGGCACCAAGTTCTTCAGCAGAACAAGCCTTATGGTACTGTGCTAATTACGGTATGGAAAAAATGCAACAAAGACGAGTTCCGCTAGAGCAGTGAGGATATTTGCACATGTGTGAATTCAGCAATGACTGCCAGCTGCCACAACACTTCACAGAATCCTTGCGGCAGGCAACACAACTGTGCGTGCACTTCAGACTTCATTCAGTGAGACGTCAGGAGATGGATGAAAACGTCAAATTAACGTTGCTTTCCGAGTCGTATTCAATGCAGAATTAGGTGTTATTAAGGTAGTTGAGCGTTCTAGCAATTCCACTTTTATGATTCCCATATGAGTATTTCGATAGCCAAAAGAACCCGTTAGTGTGAAACTATCGGGAACTGCATTATATCAAACTGCAAGAACTTGAGACAATACGTGGATTCTTCTCTTCGCTGGGTGATTGGTTGGTTGGTTGGTTGGTTGGTTTGGGGAAGGAGACCAGACAGCGAGGTCATCGGTCTCATCGGATTAGGGAAGGACGGGGAAGGAAGTCGGCCGTGCCCTTTCAAAGGAACCATCCCGGCATTTGCCTGGAGCGATATAGGGAAATCACGGAAAACCTAAATCAGGATGGCCGGACGCGGGATTGAACCGTCGTCCTTCCGAATGCGAGTCCAGTGTTTAACCACTGCGCCACCCCGCTCGGTGCTGGGTGACCTATTACTGTTATTTAGCATTCTCTCTGTCCTAGTGTGAATCGCGTCTGGTGAATACGCGTTCGAGGTTTCGATCCGATTAAGACAGTAAAACACAAATAATTGTCGCAGTTATTAATATATGACATGTAGTTTGCATTCAGTGCATCGATGTATTACAAGTAATTGCGCTCTAGCCTCTAAACCTGGTTACAGAAATGCGAATAAGACTCATGGGCATATAATGAGGATCTTGCGGCCCTTGCCACCCGCAACTTTGAGATGAAGCTATAGTCACTTCCGAAGTCACAGAACATATCAGCTGGTATCCTTCCTGGCACTATAATTGAAACTTGGCAACAGCGCAGAATATGTTTGGCAACTCTGTGACCGACGAGTTACTACCTTGATGGCACAGAACTATCCTGCTAAATTCACATGATATTATCGTGTCATTTCAGTTGAATACCGTAAGTGATTTTCTCTTGAGACGTGACATAAGGATATCAGTTAATGCTTTTGAGTCAACGAAAGTGATTCCTCACGGGAAATACAACTACTCTCGTCTCTTATGTTGCGATTTATTTGCCATAGCGTCTACTGAGCCAGTAAGTACGTCAAAGACCCCCCACCTGTTCGCTAGCTCGTAGGTAACGTGCTTGCCTGTCAGGTGCACGCTGCCTTTGTTCGCCTTTCGAGACTCGCTGAATGCAAGATTTTTAATTCTTTTGTAGCAGAACTAGAAGCAGGCAGATACAAATTCAATGAGGGAATGGTAAGACAACGCTCTAGCAAAATTCGTCTTGCTACTTTTAGTAACCCTTAGGGTCAAAGCGAAAAACCTTACGGTACTGCCAAATCCATAATGCCACTTTTATTTTCTGCCGACTTACTTTTTTGTTGTTGTGAATACGTAATTTTATCTATGAACTGCCACATTTTCATAATACTTACGAAGCAAATCATGTGAGGTAACACTTCACCAACTTGGGAAGGTGGAAAAAGCACTACCCTTTCTGGATGCTGTCTGTATCTTCCTGGATGTCGAGGGGGTTCTAGTAATACGACCTTCGAGTAAATGGTTAGAGATGAAGAACCTAGTGGTGAATGAACTCATAGATGAGCTGAATGCGAGAGACTACTCTTGAAAAGAATAAGTAGACGATTTATTCACAGTAAGACTTAGAAAATTTGATAGTATTGTTAAACCTATGTGCACTGAACATTGTGAAAAAGTATTTAAAGACAAGCCGCACGAAAATTGGTGTAGTATTATTTATGGGGAAGCATGTCCAGCACATATACTTAAAAATTATGTTTCTCGTTGAAACTTTAGAGATGGCTGTAGTGTATCTAGAGGTAGCACTGGATGGAAAACTATTATGAACACCTCACATAAAGAATATATTCCACTGCGAAAGATAATCTTATAAGCACTAGAAGCTGCTGTAGGGTAAACTGGGTTCTAAACCCAGTACGTACTGGATATACACCTCTGCAAAAATACCAATGATAATTTATTGTCATATAATATGAACAAAGTCGAACAGAAGGTGGCTGCTAGGAAGTCTGGCAAAGTGCAGAGACTGGCCTGCTTTCACAAACAGACGGAGTTATCAAGACATCCACTCTTGGGATGGATATTAGGCTAGACATGCCCGCCTTACACCTGTGGCTTAAAATGGAGGCCGCAGCAGGGACATAAAGGCTAAAAATTGTAAATAACTGGATATAGGAGCTCCAACGTTAGGCGGGTTATGGAGCCCCTCAGGAAAATAGCGGGTATGTCGGGGAAGAAGGCCAGTGTGCACTCGGTGTGCTTGCCGGGGGGTCTCGTCCGTAATGTGGAGGAGGCCCTTCCGGCAGCTATTGAACGCACTGGGTGTGACCGGCTGCAGATAGTAGCACATGTCGGAACGAATGACGCCTGCCGCTTGGGTTCTGAGGCCATCCTTGGTTCCTTCCGGCGGCTGGCTGATTTGGTGAAGACAACCAGCATAGCACGCGGAGTGCAAGCTGAGCTTAATATCTGCAGCATAGTGCCCAGAGTCGATCGCGGTCCTCTGGTTTGGAGCCGTGTGGAGGGTCTAAACCAGAGGCTCAGACGACTCTGCGACTATAATGGTTGCAAATTCATCGACCTCCGTTATTGGGTGGAGAACTGTAGGGCCCCCCTAGACAGGTCAGGCGTGCACTACACACCGGAAGCAGCTACTAGGGTAGCAGAGTACGTGTGGCGTGCACACGGGGGTTTTTTAGGTTAGAGGGATCCCCCCTTGGGCGAAACGATAAAATACCTGACGGCTTACCAGAGAGGACATTATCATCGTTGATAAAGAATGTCCGTCCTCAGAGAACAAAAACAGGAAAAGTTAACGTAATATTGGTAAACTGCAGGAGTATCCAGGGCAAGGTTCCTGAATTAGTATCTCTTATTGAAGGAAATAGTGCGCATATAGTATTAGGAACGGAAAGTTGGTTAAAACCGGAAGTGAACAGTAACGAAATCCTAGACACAGAATGGAATATATACCGCAAGGATAGGATAAACGCCAATGGTGGAGGAGTATTTATAGCAGTAAAGAATTCAATAATATCCAGTGAAGTTATTAGCGAATGCGAATGTGAAATAATCTGGGTTAAGTTAAGTATCAAAGGTGGGTCAGATATGATAGTCGGATGCTTCTATAGACCACCTGCATCAGCAACCGTAGTAGTTGAGCGCCTCAGAGAGAACCTGCAGAACGTCGTGAAGAAGTTTCGTGATCATACTATTGTAATTGGGGGAGACTTCAATCTACCAGGTATAGAATGGGATAGTCACACAATCAGAACTGGAGCCAGGGACAGAGACTCTTGTGACATTATCCTGACTGCCTTGTCCGAGAATTACTTCGAGCAGATAGTTAGAGAACCAACTCGTGAAGCTAACGTTTTAGACCTCATAGCAACAAATAGACCGGAACTTTTCGATTCCGTGAATGTAGAAGAGGGTATCAGTGATCATAAGTCAGTGGTTGCATCAATGACTACAAGTGTAATAAGAAATGCCAAGAAAGGAAGGAAAATATATTTGCTTAACAAGAGTGATAGGGCACAAATCGCAGAATATCTGAGTGACCACCATCAAACGTTCATTTCTGAGGAAGAGGATGTGGAACAAAAATGGAAAAAATTCAGAAACATCGTCCAGTACGCCTTAGATAAGTTCGTACCGACTAAGGTCCAAAGCGAGGGGAAAGATCCACCGTGGTATAACAATCATGTACGAAAGGTACTACGGAAACAAAGAAAGCTTCATCATAGGTTTAAGAGTAGTCGAATCATAGCTGATAAGGAAAAGCTGAACGAAGCGAAAAAGAGCGTAAAGAGAGCAATGAGAGAAGCATTCAACGAATTCGAACATAAAACATTGGCAAACAATCTAAACAAGAACCCTAAAAAGTTTTGGTCATATGTAAAATCGGTAAGCGGATCTAAATCCCCTATTCAGTCACTCGTTGACCACGATGGAACCGAAACAGAGGACGACCGAAGAAAGGCAGAAATACTGAATTCAGTGTTCCGAAACTGTTTCACTGCGGAAAATCGTAACACGGTCCCTGACTTCAGCCGTCGCACGGACGCCAAAATGGAAAATATTGAAATAAACGATATCGGAATTGAAAAACAACTGCTATCACTTAGTAGCGGAAAAGCATCCGGACCAGACGAGATACCCTTAAGATTCTACAGTGATTATGCTAAAGAACTTGCCCCCTTTCTATCAGCAATTTATCGTAGATCGCTGGAAGAACGTAAAGTACCTAGCGACTGGAAGAAAGCGCAGGTCGTTCCCATTTTCAAGAAGGGTCATAAATCAGATGCAAATAATTATAGGCCTATTTCGCTTACGTCAATCTGTTGTAGAATAATGGAAAATGTTTTGTGTTCTCGTATTATGACGTTCTTAGATAATACAAATCTCCTTCATCATAACCAACATGGATTCCGCAAACAGAGATCATGTGAAACTCAGCTCGCCCTATTTGCCCAAGAAATTCACAGTGCCGTAGACACTGGCGAGCAGATTGATGCCGTATTCCTGGACTTCAGGAAGGCATTTGATACGGTTCCGCACTTACGTTTAGTGAAAAAAATACGAGCTTACGGAATATCGGACCAGGTTTGTGATTGGATTCAGGATTTCCTAGAAGAAAGAACACAAGATGTCATTCTTAACGGTTCAAAATCTGCAGATGTAGAGGTAATTTCGGGAGTACCGCAGGGAAGCGTGATAGGACCTTTATTGTTTACAATATACATAAATGACTTAGTTGACAACATCGGTAGCTCCGTGAGGCTATTTGCAGATGACACGGTTGTCTACAAGAAAGTAGCAACATCAGAAGACTCGTACGTACTCCAGGAGGACCTGCAGAGGATTAATGCATGGTGCGACAGCTGGCAGCTTTCCCTAAACGTAGATAAATGTAATATAATGCGCATACATAGGGGCAGAAATCCATTCCAGTACGATTATGCCATAGGTGGTAAATCATTGGAAGCGGTAACGACCGTAAAATACTTAGGAGTTACTATCCGGAGCGATCTGAAGTGGAATGATCACATAAAACAAATAGTGGGAAAAGCAGGCGCCAGGTTGAGATTCATAGGAAGAATTCTAAGAAAATGTGACTCATCGACGAAAGAAGTAGCTTACAAAACGCTTGTTCGTCCGATTCTTGAATATTGCTCATCAGTATGGGACCCTTACCAGGTTGGATTAATAGAAGAGATAGACATGATCCAGCGAAAAGCAGCGCGATTCGTCATGGGGACATTTAGTCAGCGCGAGAGCGTTACGGAGATGCTGAACAAGCTCCAGTGGCGGACACTTCAAGAAAGGCGTTACGCAATACGGAGAGGTTTATTATCGAAATTACGAGAGAGCACATTCCGGGAAGAGATGGGCAACATATTACTACCGCCCACATATATCTCGCGTAATGATCACAACGAAAAGATCCGAGAAATTAGAGCAAATACGGAGACTTACAAGCAGTCGTTCTTTCCACGCACAATTCGTGAATGGAACAGGGAAGGGGGGATCAGATAGTGGTACAATAAGTACCCTCCGCCACACACCGTAAGGTGGCTCGCGGAGTATAGATGTAGATGTAGATGTAGATAGTTAGAATATACGGAATCCCAAATCAGTATGGCGATGGCTGGGGAAATGCCGACTAACTATACAATAACCTCTAGCTGTTTCAATAAACCTTGCCATGTAACAGTTGGAAGCAGGGAGCAGTGAAAGAACGAAACACTACACCGTTCAGGAGACATAATATAAATATAGTGGTTTACTGACAGGTCGAAAACAGATGAAAGTACCGGGTTTGGTGTACTACCTAGAATCTCTTTAGGGAAGATGGCCACAGTATTACATGACATCTTTTATCAGCATGTGCACGGAGGAGAATTAGAGTAGACCCTACAAAAATCGTAGCATCTACTTTTATTCAGACAGCCAAGCAGCTCTGAAATCTCTATCAGCCCCTGCGGCCGAAGGTCGTTGCAGAATGCCATGAAGCATTTTCTTTCGGACATGGCCGAAAGAACAGACACCACACATATATCCATATACAGAGTGTTTCAGGAGGAATATTAGATATTTTAGCAGGTGGGAGTACAGACAAATTGCGTAAAAAAATTCCATATAAATGCGTCCACTTTTTATTGTGTACAGAGATACAGCTGTTAGTACGTAACCCTAACAAACTCAAAGCAAAGGCAACGAGGACATTCAAAGTTGATTTTCAAAAATTCCCTCACCAACTTCAATGCACATTTGACTTCTCTTGATAACACCACGTGTAGGTCGTCTTTGCGTTCTTTTATCAGGGCTGCACTATTCATAATCCGAACGATCAGATTGGTTCTTGGGTTTACTTTGTCTTTGTATACTTCGCCTTTAACCATCCCCGCAGGCAAAAATCGAAAGAGAGAAGGTCTGGGGACCATGAAGGCCAAGAAAAGTGCCCATATCTACTGATCCATCTTGCAGGAAATGTTAGATTTGGATAATGTGTCACCTGACGACTGGAATGTGCAGGAGCCCCGTCATGCTGGAGGAACATACGCATTCTTGTAGCCAAATGAACCTCTTCCAGTGACGCTGGAAGCTCATTTTCAAGGAAGTGTAGACAACTGGGTCCTGTAAGGACCAACATACGAAACGAAAATGCATTGAACCCAGCTATCTGTATGTTCAATAAAAATTTGACGCATGTTATATGTCATTATTTCAACAATTTGTCTACACTACCGTCTCCTAGAATATTTACTATTCCTCCTGCAACATCCTGTATAATTATTTGGGTCTCCACGGGTCATCGAAAGTTTTCAGTGCTAGACGTACGACATCGTCCGACCTTCGCGGGAATACAGTGTGGACGCAAGCTAGTGGAACAATGACCGGGGGGTACCGCGAATGTGGTATGCGATAAAAATGGAAATTCGCGTCTGACGAGGAGCGTTTGTAGATAGGTGCTGCAGAGACGTTGACTGCTGTCTCATCATAGTGTCCACCGTCGGAGGTTCGAATCCTCCCTCCGGCATGGGTGTGTGTGTTGTCCATAGCGTAAATTAGTTTAAGTTAGATTAAGTAATGTGTAAGCTTAGGGACCGATGACTTAAGCAGCTTGGTCTCATAGGTTCTTACCACAAATTTACAAAATTTTAATACCAAAATACTGCATCTCGGTTCTTACAATAGTGCAATAGATGCGCACTAGTTAGATGTAACTGAAGAGAGTCTCCAATTCCGACTGAGGTTAAGGGCGAATCCCAAGCGCATGGCCACTAACAACTGGGAGCGGAATGTAATACGAACCTTGTTGAAGGACCATGACAGGACCGGATCTTCGACCCCTGCCCTCTTTGCCTCCGCCTACCTGGTGCTGAAAGTCTTCTCAAACATTAAAAAAAAAAAAAATAGTCCAGTGATCAGAACGTCTGTCTAGAAAGCAGGAGGTCTGAGTTCGAAGCCCAGTCGATCACAAATTTTCATCTGCCGTCGTTGCTGTATTTCAACGCGCTGTGACAGTGTGGTCGTCGGTCCTTCGATATTTAAGATGCAATTGTTTTTTGAGGCAATTGTCTTGCCATTAATGTAACAGGACTTCAACGGCATCCAACCCTTAGTCATACCTTTGTGCCGGCGTTAACCCATGACATGTACATGCGAATTAGATTGTAGTTCATATTTAGTCAAATAACGAATGATCAGTATACAAGTATGCAGGCCGGGGTGACCGAGCGGTTCCAGGCGCTACAGTCTGGAACCGCGGGACCGCTACGGTCGCAGGTTCGAATCCTGTCTCGGGCATGGATGTGTCTGGTGTCCTTAGGTTAGTTAGGTCTAAGAAGTTCTAAGTTCTAGCTTACTGATAACCTCAGAAGTTAAGTCCCATAGCGCTCAGAGCCATTTGAACCATTTCTGAAGTATACGAGTATTTACGCACAGTACAAGCAGGATTGCAGCGAACTGATCACTTAACCAGCGCAACATGGAGTACCTGTGTAATGAGTCATTCCAGTTGCATAGCTGAGGGTAAGATTTGTTAAGCATTTCATTGCAGAATTAATGTAATACCCGCACGATAATCTCTGCAGTCATACTGTATTAGAAGCATGCGATTGGAGTACTATGTTCGTTGAATCGGATTACTCAAGCTGAGGCCAAATGAAGACAAGCGATGACGCCACAACATTATCTTTACTTAAGTAGGTAGTCAGCGCTAAATTATGTGCGCCACCATTAACGTTACTGTAAGCAGTTTGACAGCATAACACCACCACAACTACTGACAACCTGAACCATTATCATCACGCAGATGTGACTCTCAGTGATTACAGGTTACTGATGTTTGTCAAGAATAGCGGAAAGCGCCTCTGAAGTTCCATTTGCATTACGACTAGGACGGAGAGAATGCTAAATAACAGTAATAGGTCACCCAGCGAAGAGAAGAATCCACGTATTGTCTCAAGTTCTTGCAGTTTGATATAATGCAGTTCCCGATAGTTTCACACTAACGGGTTCTTTTGGCTATCGAAATACTCATATGGGAATCATAAAAGTGGAATTGCTAGAACGCTCAACTACCTTAATAACACCTCATTCTGGATTGAATACGACTCGGAAAGCGACGTTAATTTGACGTTTTCATCTATCTCCTGACGTCTCACTGAATGAAGTCTGAAGTGCACGCACAGTTGTGTTGCCTGCCGCAAGGATTCTGTGAAGTGTTGTGGCAGCTGGCAGTCATTGCTGAATACACACATGTGCAAATATCCTCACTGCTCTAGCGGAACTCGTCTTCGTTGCATTTTTTCCATACCGTAATTAGCACAATAACATAAGGCTTGTTGTGCTGAAGAACTTGATGCCCACAAGTCCTTAAATAAGAATCTCCTAGCGGGAGTAATAAATACATGAAAGGAAACAGACTGTTGGACAAAAGAATGGACAGCTCCCTGCTTTTGGCGTTTCCGATAGCGCCTACGATAAGAATCTGGTGTCATATTATGCTTCAGAACTCTAAACTGTTTATTTTTTTACTTCATACTAAAACAAAAGTTGTGATATGAGAAGAGGGAATGACTTATATGCTTCTCAGGAACTTAAGTTTTTCGTGTTTATTTTCTCACTTCATATTAAAACAAGGGCGTTAATATGAGAAGAGGAAATGAATAATACGCTTCCAAGACATAATATTTCCTTGTGTGCTATTACTGCATACATGAAAGCCCTGCAGTTAATTTTTGTATGTTCGATAAATTTTTATATCACCTCACATTCCTTTGTGAGAAGGTTCCTATTGTCTTGGGATTCAAATACAGTGGACGTTTCATCACTAGTTAATGTTCTGATGACTAATGACATGATACCCGTTGCAATTGCTCCATGGCACCTGTGAGTAGAGTCTCACGTTGGTTACTATATGAACACGCAGGCAGTGATATCCGCTCACTGCAGTCAGAGCCAAGGTGATTTCTTTCTGTTTAGGGCGAAGCGTCTGCTGCAGTGTCCACGCTCAGCCAACATAAACAAATCGCGGCGGCATTGGGCACTGCTAATCGCCGCACTTGTCGCGAGCCTCGACAACAAGAGCGCACTGTCTCTGCTAACGATACTATGGAGTTAATACATCTTAACGTAATACGCAGGACGTGGGATGGGTAAAAATTCAGTTTGTAGCTTCCCATCGCATTAAAATACTTTAGTCATATTTGATGCAATATTTATTGTTGGTTGTCTCTCTAATGTTAATAGTATTGATTCACATCGTGCGTTAACACGAAAACACACACACTCACACACAAACAGTCATTGATTCCAGTGAGGGTGACAACTACTGTGTGTTGAACAACACATGCACCAGTCAGTTCTTCAGTTGGCGTCGAGTGGATGAGATTTTTCAATTACCTTGCACTGCAAGAATTGTAAGGAGGGGACTGAAAGAAAATGGACTTGATGTATGCTAAAGAGCTGCGACAAAGCAAAGCTTGACCGATTATCAGATAATTGTCCACAGGGGCTTTGTGGACGAGTATACTTTCAGTAACCAACCCACCCACGATTATTACGTAAGATTTCTCGAGGCCGTAGGGGAATTGATTTCATTAAGTCGTCGACAGTGTAGCGTGATGGTTAACTTCCCACCATACGTTTTCTATATTCGTCCAAAGGTCGTTTGCATTTGTAGGGACACATGGCAATGACCTTGTTACCTCTGCCCACATATTCTCTATCTGGTTGATGTTCGGTGATCGTGGAACAAACGGCAACAGCTTTATCCTCTCTTGGCCCTGAAACCAATCTCGCTCTGCTCTACTATGATGGATGGGTCTCCGCTCCTGTAAATACATTTTTATGTCGTTAGTTCATATATTTATATTTAAATAACGTATTTGTTATAAGCACATTGGATTATTATTTTCCACAGTGTTTAAGAATTCATTCCCTGTCATAGATAAGTGATCTGGATTCAACAGTCCGATTAAGAATGTGCTTCACCCAGTCTATCATATGATGAGAGTCGTAGTCGGATAGCCACATTAAGACTGACTGGCTGAATTCGATTAGGACGATCTTGTGTCGAAATGAAATTACAGAAATCGGATAATTTGAACGTCTGTATTGCAACAATGCTACGCACATAAATTCCTATGATGGAGTAACAGCTAGCAACTGTCTAAGAAAAAGTGAGAAATATGTCTACTAGCAGCAATGTAACGTGATTATAACCCATATTTATGTGATGGAAATACTGAATCGAACAATACACATCTATTTCAGTGGAGGGAAGATACACCATATCGGATTTGCAGATGACATAATGACAATAATAATAATAATAAAAATCCCGTGTGGCCGATAGGGGAAATCCTCCCCTTTAATGTGGAAAATCATTCATGCCAGAACAATCTTTGTTGAAACAAGAATATCTTTTTCTGGCGTATTTTTCCCAAAAGCACTCGCTCCATACACAATTCAAATCTTCCTAGCTGCCTCCTCTGCATTCACCCCTCTGTTATACCAAAAGTAAACGTTGTGTTGCAGATGTTACACCTATTTCCACTTGCGACTCAATTTTACAATGCTTAACTGTAGTTCATGATTTTCAAGTATGCAAAATCCAATGCTTAACTGCAAGATGATAACTAGAACTTCAAATTCGAAAATGACAGTTGATACACACACTGACAGCGTCGCGCCGCGTTCACCTGGGCGGCGCCGGATTTCAGGCGGCGGGTGGCGTCTGGCCGGTGGCCGGTAGCCGCTTCAGCGCGAGGAAACGCTCGAGCGTAAGCTGTTGCGACGCAGCCACGAGCTGTCCTGCGGAATTGTTTCTGGAATACTTGTTATTGCTGGTGGGTAGAATGTTAAGCGAATTATCTTTGATGTTCAGTCAGACTCATAACTTTAGACCGACTGTGGTAAAAAAAAAAAAAAAAATTACAGTTGGACGCGAACATGCGACTATAAGCTTAGAACGCACGATGCTTGCACTAGACCACGGGCTCACGTAGTCCGACAACGTCTCGGAAGTAGACAACACTTCCTCCTAACACTTCCACATCTTACAGTGTTGCCTGATTGTGCATATGGCCGGACTTAGAGTTGTCAGGGGCGGTCAGTTTTATTGGCCACCTTAAGTGAATGACTCGGACTTAGTCTCCGTGGCGGCCGGCCGGCGGTCAGTTTTATTGTCTAAGACTGTACCTGTCCAGCCTCCACTCTCAATTTATCTCCACCTCCCCCCTCTCTCTGTCGTTCTCCCCCTCCCCCTATCTCCGTTCATCTCCTCCTCCCCTTATCCGTTCCCATCTCCTCCTTATCTCCTTTGTCTGTTCATCGCTTTCCCCTCCCTCCTTTCCCACATTATTACCCTAACCCCAAGAGGAGGCTGGTGGTTCTTACCCACGCAGTATTTCTTTCCAGATCTTAAGTAATATCTATACCAAATTTCATAGAAATCGTTCCGGGGGTTAGGATGAGGTACCCGTGGCTTCGCCCGCATACGCACATGTCAGATATATTTCGTATCTGTGTAAAATGTTTCACACGTATTTGTACACATATTTCACTTTTATCTGTAGCGAAATTCACCTTGCAGTTTCATTTTCGCGCAGCTCAGTTTTTATGACGCTGTATTTCCTGAACTATACAACGTACAATGATACACGTATGCTGGTACAATCAGTGGTATTTCTGAAAATTGCTTGGAAAATGTGTCGTAAATACAATTAATAGTAAAGAAACGTCATGCTGGAAGTGGCAGTTTTACAGTGTGTGCGGCGAAAATATAATAAGTGTTAATTTTTTTCCTTTCATCATTTTGTGGCGGTTGTCGAGGAGAAAACGTTTTGTAAATTTTTGATATTGTGTGTAAAATTTGTTGCAAGTCACTAAGTACGCTCCTTCTCAAATACTGGGTGAATGAATTATGGGTATTCGCTCGTCGTGGGCTACACTTCTTTTTCACCTCCATCCCTACCCCTTTGATTGATAGATATGCATCAGGTAGCCTGTGTTTTAATTAAGGATATAAGCCATCTCCATTCTAAATTTCATCCAAATTTGTCCAGACGTTTCAGCGTGAAGGCTCGTATAAACTTTCGCATTTGTAATATACAGAATGTTCGGAAATTCCAGTTACAAGCTTCTCGGAAATATAGAGGGGAATGAGTAGATAATGTTTTAAATTTGAACCCATTCCGGAAACGTACCGCTTATGTGCTACATCCATTTGAAAACATTTTGGTAACGCGACCACTTTTACAAATAATTGATTGGACGTGACCCAGTACATCACTTGTTTTACAAAATGTTCAAATGTGTGTGAAATCTTATGGGACTTAACTGCTCAGGTCATCACTCCCTAAGCTTACACACTACTTAACCTAAATTATCCTAAGGACAAACACACACACTCACCCATGCCCGAGAGAGAACTCGAACCTCCGCCAGGACCAGACGCACAGTCCATGACTGCAGCGCCCGGAGACAGCTCGGCTAATACCGCGCGGCACTTGTTTGACATTTCCGCTCACTAACGGCCAAAGAAATTGCTCGCGTACTCATTAATGGTTTCTCTTCAACGTGATGCAGTACGGCCTCTTCAAATTCAGGTGTGTGGCGTCTCCTTGGAGCACCACAGTCACGTCTGCTGACGGTGAAGTTCCCCTTTCTCGAAGCCGTATGCGATGGAGTCGGATGTTGTGGAGAACAATGTTGGTAAAGGCGACGAGCAGCTCTTCTATTACCATGTGCTTCGCCATTCAGAAGGATTAAGTCGGTTTATTCTGCAAACGTATATTCAACCATGTATCACTAACACGCACGGACACGTGAATGAGGCTGGAACTATGTCAGAGGTTGGAAGGACGTCAAATGACATCAGCCGATCCGACGTAACCACCTCCCACCATGACTGCCCTTGCCTACCTAGCAAACATGTTTTCAAGCAACTGTATACGGAAACAGTACTTTTCGGATTTGGGCCCCTTTCCAGAATATTATGTACATCTACATCTACATTTATACTCCGCAAGCCACCCAACGTTGTGTGGCGGAGGGCACTTTACGTGCCACTGTCATTACCTCCCGTTCCTGCTCCAGTCGCGTATGGTTCGCGGAAAGAACGACTGCCGGAAAGCCTCCGTGCGCGCTTGAATCTCTCTAATTTTACATTCGTGATCTCCTCGGGAGATATAAGTAGGGGGAAGCAATATATTCGATACCTCATCCAGAAACGCACCCTCTCGAAACCTGGACAGCAAGCTACACCGCTATATAGAGCGCCTCTCTTGCAGAGTCTGCCACTTGAGTTTGCTAAACATCTCAGTAACGCTATCACGCTTACCAAATAACCCTGTGATGAAACGCGTCAATCTTCTTTGGTTCTTATGTATCTCCTCTGTCAACCCGATCTGGTACGGATCCCACACTGATGAGCAATACTCAATTATAGGTCGAACGAGTGTTTTGTAAGCCATCTCCTTTGTTGATGGACTACATTTTGTAAGGACTCTCCCAATGAAACTCAACCTGGCCCCCGCCTTACCAGCAATGAATTTTATGTGATCATTCCACTTCAAATCGTTCCGTACGCATACTCCCAGATACTTTACAGAAGTAACTGCTACCAGTGTTTGTTCCGCTATGTACAATAAAGGATCTTTCTTTCTATGTATTCGCAATATTTACGTTTGTCTATGTTAAGAGTCAGTTGCCACTCCCTGCACCAAGTGCTTATCCGCTGCAGATTTTCCTGCATTTCGCTACAATTTTCTAATTTATACTGCAGCATCATCCGCGAGAAGCCGCGTGGAACTTCCGACAGTATCTAACAGGTCATTTATACATATTGTGAAAAGCAATGGTCCCATAACACTCCCCTGTAGCATGCCAGAGGTTACTTTAACGTCTGTAGACGTCTCTCCATTGAGAACAACATGCTGTGTTCTGTTTGCTAAAAACTCTTCAATTCAGCCACACAGCTGGTCTGATATTCCGTAGGCTCTTACTTTATCAGGCGACAGTGTGGAACTGTATCGAACGCCTTCTGGAAGTCAAGGAAAATGGCATCTACCTGGGAGCCTTTATCTAATATTTTGTGGGTCTCGTGAACAAATAAAGCGAGTTGGGTCTCACACGATCGCTGTTTCCGGAATCTATGTTGATTCCTACAGAGGAGATTCTGGGTTTCCAGAAATGACATGCTACGCGAGCAGAAAACATTTTCTAAAATTCTACAATAGATAGATGTCAGAGATGTACTAACTCATCTCTACATGTTGTAGAAGTTTGTTACGGGAATTTCCGAATACCCGGTGAGATACACAGTTACTCTTTTGTAGAAAACTTATAAAAATATCTTTGAGCATTTTCGTAGTTAAGACACTTACGTAATCTCTCTCTCTGTCTGTCTCTCTCTCTCTCTCTCTCTCTCTCTCACTCACACACACAAATTTGTTCGCATTTGATATTTTGTGCTGGTGGTCCATGTTTGATCTTTAAAGCCTTGATAACTAATTTGGCCTTCAAGCAGTTTGCTCTCTGCATACGTCGTCTGAAAAATCAATAGAAAACCAGTTTATGTGTTTGGCTTTGCCAATAGAAATTTTACGTTACTTGTTTACTAACGCCGGCCGGGATGGCCGGTCGGTCCTAGGCGCTACAGTCTGGAACCGCGCGACCGCTACGGTCGCAAGTTCGAATCCTGCCTCGGGCATGGGTGAGTGTGATGTCCTTAGGTTAGTTAGGTTTAAGTAGTTCTAAGTTCTAGGGGACTGATGACCTCAGAAGTTAAGGCCCGTAGTGCCCAGAGCCATTTTTTTTTACTTTTTTAAATTTTTTACTTATTTTTTATTTTACTAACGACATTAGATCTTCACTGAATACCTTTCGCATATGTGTGCGTCAGAGTTCGTAAAATTCAGCTGCAAGAAAAAGGTTTCCTGTGTAGAACCTGAACTTCCTGTCTTTATGATTACTTCACAAGGCATCATATAGTACCTTTATGTGCAAGACGATTGCTTTTGTATTTTTTCAGTGCAGTGCTCCAGGATCTTACAGTATCATCGCATTGTGATATAGCTCCCTTATCCACCTACGTGACAGTATTACATGATCAACTAACCATATAGATTACAGACTACTCTCGTGAAATACACTATGGTCTATGAGTTTTTCGTCTTCGGCTGTCTGCTTCGTATCGCTGATTTATCACGTTTATAACGAAGCGCTGTAGATGTCGTACGAAGTAAGCTTATGTTCTTCAGTTTTTTCTTTTTACGTATATAATGTGCACATGTTCTGTGAAATTTGGAAGAAATGGATATGCTTGATACTTGTATAATGTGCAACGTTCTGTCGAATCAGGGAGAAATGGATAGACGCCTGTGGCAGACTGAAGCAAGTTTCCGTCCAGCACAGATTTGTAAAGTGACTATTCTTAATTTTCAAATTGTTTCCGACACACTTACAAAAATGCTTATGCATTTGAAGGACTACAGTATCTTTTAATAGCGTGTCTTTGTTTTTCATCCTGCTATCACCGAAACAAAGTAGACCTTGATGTTACGAATGTTACATGAAGAATCAAATGTATCTTTAAACTTACCACAAACTTTTGAATCATTTGGGAATCGCTTATTACTTTTATTAAAAAAAGACGGGTGCTTGACACAAGGTTCTGAAGCATGATGCTCACCAAGGATGTAATTAAAAAGAATCGAAAGAAGTAGTCGTAATTTCTCAGGCAGAAACAGTAAGCAGTTGGCTGCTGGAAAGGAGAAACTATATCACATGGCTGTTGCGTGTATGCATACCATTAGTCTGCTCTAACGGTCGTTCTAATTGTGTTTTATGGCTCTGAGCACTATGGGACTCAACTTCTGAGGTTATTAGTCCCCTAGAACTTAGAACTAGTTAAACCTAAGGACATCACACACATCCATGCCCGAGGCAGGATTCGAACCTGCGACCGTAGCGGTCTCGCGGTTCCAGACTGCAGCGCCTAGAACCGCACGGCCACTTCGGCCGGCAATTGTGTTTTACATCGCGAAAAGAGATCTTAATCGGTACAGGGGAAAGTACTCCATGGAAGTATTGCACGTATTTAGTTTCAAAATGGCTTCTGTCCTTTCAGAAACAAACTTGATACGGCTGTTTTCTACGCAGCTTACAAACAAAATAATAATAGTGGTAGTAATACTACTACTACTAGTAGTAGTAGTAGTAGTAGTAGTAGTAGTAGTAGTAGTGATATAAAGCGACAAGTTGTTACCATTACGTAAATTGTTTTTGTAATAATATAAGCTACTCTGCTCTTTTTTATTTAATTTGATGTCCACATCAAGGGCTTACCTTCACTTGGGCCACGATTATTAAGCTATCGCCACTAGTGATTTATTATGTAGTAAAGTTAACAGATCCTCCCTCTGAAACTACCTCAGTCCTAAAGTTTAGAGCTGCAGTAACTGAAAAATCGGCGTCTCTCAAGGAGAATAGTGGCGTTCCATTTTCACGTCTAAATTAGTATCTGCAGACATATCTTTCACTACACTATCAAAGTCCTTACCTTACCCCATTTCAGAAACTTACACGGATTCCTCCAAACAGCAGCAGCGCATACATAGCGGTCTTATCAGTAGTAATCTCATAACTGTTCCTCCCTTTCTAGACTGGCCGTTTGTTAATACGCTACAGTCAGTGTTCGTTTCTTTGTCTCTCCCATTGCATTCTTTGCAATGATGATGAAATAATTTCTTTAAAGAACGTTACATTTCAGAAGAAACCCAATTACATTAGCATGTCGTCCGCCCCCGGTAGCTGATCGGTCAGCGCGACCGAACGTCAATCCTAAGGGCCCGGGTTCGATTCTAGGCTGGGTCGGAGATTTTCTCCGCTCAGGACGCGCACGTCGCCGAAGTGGTATCAGATCGAAAGACTTGCACCCAGCGAACGGTCTACCCGACGGGAGGCCCTAGTCACATGACATTTACATTTTTATTAGCATGTCAGAAGTTCGCTTTGCTGATTTCAGTTGTTAAATATGGTATTCAAAAAAGAAAATTCTATTAATTTCTTAGAAAATATAAAACAATAATAGATGTAGCTATGTCACTATGAATGGTTTCCAGCGAGTCATATTTATGGGTTAACAGAAGATAAGCTATGTCGTTTCCAGTTTCTGCGACTGTTTTTAGCGTAGGACGTTTGGCCTATAAAGGCCAAGAACTTCTACATCTACATCGACATCCGTACTCAGCAAACCACTGTGAAGTGCATGGCAGAGCGTACTCCCCATTGTGCCAGACACTAGGGATCCTCCCATCTCATTTGTGTATGGAGCCCGGGAAGAGTGCTTAATTGTGTGAAATATGTGTGTGAAATCTTATGGGACTTAACTGCTAAGGTCATCAGTCCCTAAGTTTACACACTACTTAACCTAAATTATCCTAAGGACGAACACACACACCCATGCTCGAGGGAGGACTCGAACCTCCGCCGGGACCAGCCGCACAGTCCACGACTGCAGTGCCTTAGACCGCTCGAGTGTTTAATTGCCTCTAGTTAGTAGGCCTGCAGTGAAATCGTAGTTGAGAATATATTTTCAAGCGTCTGTCGTTTCAGGTTTTTCAGCATTTCGGAGACATTCCCCCGCGAGTCTAAATTGTGGCAGTTTGTGCTGCCTGTCTTGGTATGCATTTAATATCCACTGCTAGTCACATTTGGTATGGGTCGCACACACTTGAGAGCTATTCTAGGATAGACCTCGCAAGTATTTTCTAAGAAGTCTTTTTTGTATACTGACTGCATTTTTCCAGTATTTTACCACTGAATCGAGGTGAGCCATCTGCTTCACCGGCGATTCAACGTACGTTATCATTCCTTTTCATTTCTCCAAAATTTGAACATGTAGATATTTGTATAATTTGACTGGTTCCAGTTGTGATTATTTGATATTGTGAAGTGCACAATTTTACATTTCTAAACATTTAAAGCAAATTGCCAGTTTTTGTGCACTATCGTGAAATTTTATCGAGAAGTGGCGATATTTGTGCAGTTTTGAACAGAACGTACGTCGTTATAGAAATTTGCATCATCCGCTAAAGTCTGAGTTTACTGAATAGCATAACAAGTCATATGATGATTGCAGAAGAAGTGGAGTCTGATAAAGATAGCATCATGTATATAGGAAGAGAGGGATGTGTCGGACGGTGTCCGGACATTCGCCACACCGGTCATTTGCCACGGTTTTACCTGCTTCGAAGGGTCGCGTCCCTTGTCCCCCCCCCCCCCCCCCTCCTCCTCCTCCTCCTCCTCCTCCTCAACCGGCCGCCGAGTTTGCTTTCGAAGTTCCGAACGTGACATCAGTATGGAAGACTCCTCTTCCTGCTCACCCGGCCGCCCAGTTTGCTTTCGAAGTTCCGAACGTGACATCAGTATGGAAGATATTACTACAAACAAGGGCAGGCCTCCTGCTCATTACAAAGGTTACGCGTATCTTAAACAGAGGGAATCTAAAGAAGGTGTTGTTACATGGATGTGTTTACCCCGAAAAGTGGATCATTGCAAGGGAAAGCTGCTTTCGAGGAACGCAGAAGTGTTGAGCGTATTGGAACATCTCTGTGGACCACCTGACGATACAGCTCTGAAAGTGAGAAAGCAAGTGGAAAGGGCGGAGAGAAGGTCTCGAGAAGAAACTACACAGTTATCGGAGGTATACGCGGATGAAATGGGAAATCTACGTAATACAGTTTGTGACTTTGTTACAGTGATGCCTAATTCAGAATCTATGAAGAGAACCATGCGTCGTCGACGGAGTCAAGAGCGGGGGAACCAACAACAGCCTAAGAACTCTTATGAAACTGATCTTCATGAAGATCTATTAAAAATGGGAGATGGCAGTAGTTTTCTTATGGAAGACGATCGATTAGAGGCGAGAATAATGATTTTTAGTGGAAGCAAAGGAAAAGAAATTTTAAAAACATGTGCCCATTTTTTTATGGATGGAACATTTAAGAGATGCAGCAAGCAGTTTGTACAGGCCTTCACCATACACGTAGACTTAGGAGGCCCGATTAAAGAAACAAACATTCTTCCTATTGTATTTGCACTGCTCCCTAATAAGAAGAAAGACACATATGTTCGTCTATTTCGTCTGATAAAACAGGCAATCTCTGAGTGGTGTCCTAAACAAGTAAAGGTGGACTTTGAGGCAGCTGCGATATCGACCATTCGTAAAGTTTTTCCCACAACTGAAATATATGGATTCTATTTCCATATGAAGAAGAGTTTATGGAGAAGATTTAAAGTTCTCGGTCTAACTGAGGAGTACCGCTAGAACGAGGATTTAAGACTTCACATCAGCGTTTGTGCAGCGCTGGCAGTTGTAAAACCGGAGGACGTAAGCAATGGATGGATTGAGATTCATGCAGAAGCTCCTGATAACGGAAGGTTCTCTCATTTTCTTGACTACTTTGTGGATAACTGGCTAGATAATGATGATATCGCAATAGAAATGTGGGACTGTTACGGAAAAAGGCACCGAACGACGAATGCTGTTGAAGGGTGGCAAAACAAAATAAATAGTATTATTGGAAACCCTTACCCTAGAATCAACTATTTGGTGGAGTGCTTGAAAAAGGAAGCAGAGCTCACAAACTGCATGTACATGAAATTGGAAATGAATGTTGAAGGTAAAAACAGGAAGAAGTAGTGCTTGGAGTTGGACGACAGGTTAGAGAGAATCGTAAAGAATTATGAAGAGACTGGCAACATTAGGCCTTGCTTGAAAGCCATTGCCCATATTCAGAAACTGGACAAAAATACGTTAAAAATGTATTAAAAGCTATGAAGACCACTGAGTCCTCGCAGATTACTAAGATAAAATTATTAAAACATTGAAGCAGCATTATCGGAGCTAATATTAAGTAGTAATTGTAAATAGAGTGTACATTTGTTCAGTGTGTTTAGGCTGATTTTACACACGCCAGAATGGTAGATGGTCATTTATCATTTTCATGGTCCAAAGCCTGTGCAAAGTGTGATGCGAATCAGCCTTTAATGTAAAAATTAAAAAGTGTTTCAAGCCTCACAAAAGTATCCCTATTGTTGTCACGTTAAGATAACTTTTTTCTACCTCCCAATATTATGGCCATACTATTAAATAATTGTGAGTTCTAAAATAATTTTCTGAAGCTTCAGAATCGCAACTATCACCTAAAATATCATGGTTTGTTAAACTGATAGTATACGCTTTTGTGAAAGAAAATGGGACCTTAACCTTTGAATTGCACCTAAAATTGACATCCCAAAACTGATCTGATCCTAAGGTTGACAATTTTGGCACCTCAAATATTATTTATTTAAGTTTAGCTGCAAACATTTGTAGTAGATGTGAATCTACTTAAGTACATTTAAATATAGTCCTTTAAAAATTAAAATTTCTTACTAAATTGTTGATTATCTTTAAACAGGTCAGAAAAGTAAGGAGCTTACTACTGAAAATTAATTGTTACTAAAGAACATCAGAATCAAATGTATTAGACCTACTTTTCTTATACACTACACACTTTTTGAAAAGATATTTGATCATTTGCTCTGCCATTGACAGTGTAATTTCAGTTGCTTTGCAACACCAGGGATATCTACTCCTAAATTATGTTTCCAGCTGTTCTCATTTCGAATTCTGGAATATTTACTTAGTCTTCTTTGGTGAAGGAATTTCGGAAAATGCATTTACTAACCCCACTTTAGTGGCACTGATTACAGTAACATTACCATCGCTGTCGCGCAGTAAAGTTACTTACTGAGCCTTTCCGCTGGTTTACGTAACATGGGACCAGTATCTCTTTGGATTTTCCGCCACATTTCTAGAACGAGTTTCGTTGTGGAAGCTATTAAATGCATGTCGCATTGAAATCCGCACCAAATTTCGAGCCTCAGTAAAACTTCACCAATCTTGGAGATTTTGCGTTCGTCTAAATTATACGTGCCTTTTGCGGTGCTCCTGCAACAGCTTTCTGTCGTGTTTTGTGTACCATGGGGGATCAGTTCCGTCTCTTGGTATGAATATCTCGAGTGCTGTTGATGCTATTTCTTTGAACTTAAGCCAGGTATGGTGTTAATTTACATAGTTCGGAAGGATTGGAGACTACCTCTTGGAAAGACGTCACCCGAACATTTAGCTGCTTTTATAAATAGATATATTTCGCGTTTAGTTTTTCTGAATTTTTTTGTTACGGAAGTGAGCCTCGCTGCGACTGCGTGTTCACTAATTCCTGTATCCATCGTGATGCTCAGGATTATTTGTGGCTAAGAGTTCAAGTGTGTTTTCGTAACCACTTACAAATGGTTCAAATGGCTCTGAGCACTATGGGACTCAACACCTGTGGTCATCAGTCCCCTAGAACTTAGAACTACTTAAACCTAACTAACCTAAGGACATCACACACATCCATGCCCGAGGCAGGATTCGAACCTGCGACCGTAGCAGTCACGCGGTTCCGGACTGAGCGCCTAGAACCGCGAGACCACCGCCGCCGGCGTAACCATTTACAATTCGAATGGCCTCGTCAACTAATTGTTAAAAATAATTTTAAAAAAGCATTTAGAACAATTACGGAAGTTGTTTTCTATTTACAATAGGGTATGAAAATGTATTTTGGTCGGTCCGCAGCTCGTGGTCGTGCGGTAGCGTTCTCGCTTCCCGCGCCCGGGTTCCCGGGTTCGATTCCCGGCGGGGTCAGGGATTTTCTCTGCCTCGTGATGACTGGGCGTTGTGTGATGTCCGTAGGTTAGTTAGTTTTAAGTAGTTCTAAGTTCTAGGTGGACTGATGACCATAGATGTTAAGTCCCATAGTGCTCAGAGCCATTTTGTATTTTTGTCAACATCCGGAAGGTAGATTGAAGTAACTGTCAACTATAATTGTATGAGTAGGGTACCTATTTGTGATGAGACTCAATTTTTCCTTTCTTTGAACTGTTCAGCAAGTGTTTCATGTGAGACAGTGGGTCTGTAAAAGGAGCCAGTTATTAATTTATTCCGGTTGTCGAATATAACCTCTGCCCATACTAAGTCACAGGAACTATCTGCTTCAGAATCGATTGTGAGCTTACATTATTTATCCTTAAGTTGTCCTTCTTGTTTCTGTTGTAGTGCAGATAATTACAATTACGGCTTTTCCCTCCAGAACCTAAGATGCTTTCTCTGTGACCCTGTGAATACCAGAGCTAAATAATGTAGAACAACAATATACGTTACAAGCGTAGCATTCTATATTACTTCATTTCCTTATTTCTAACATTTTAAAATTGTAAGTCGACTTTAGATGACATGTCAATCATAGATGTTCTTATCTCTATTTAGTGAACGTGTTTTCAGTTACGTTTTGAACATTGTCCCGCTATTCTTCGTTAACTAATGTTTTTAGAGAGTAAATTAATATGGAGTACGTCGTTCTTCTTTTCAAACATTCACAAACCCATTTATTCTTTCCCTATTGTCTTTTGGGTATGCAGTTGTACTAATTAAAGTAGGCACAAATGCAGTGATCTGAAAGAAATGATTAGCGTACATTCGCATTCTCGTTTCATCGTGAAAGGAAGCTACCATATAGACAGAGGAATCTATATTTATACTTGGCAGTACTAATTACATACTGACATAATCGTCGGTTTTGTTTCCCAAAAGTTATAAATATTTCGATTTCGGAAAAGAAGCTCTGTATTTGGCCAAGATGTCGAAGAAGAAGGTCCCGTACGTACCGGTTGTATCGAGTAAGATGTGGAGACGGCGGTTTGAAAGCGGACAGAGGTAGTACGGGGAAGGGCGTCCCTTACCTGAGGGATCGCTACTCAAGCTACCTTGCGAAGGCAAGCTACCTGGCGAAGGGGCAAGTGTGGCAAATGTCCGGTGTGGCAAATGTCCGGCATTCGTGTCGGACTGCACTGGCGAGTGGGGCGAGATGTACGCTGAGCGGGCTGGTTTGGCGCGTGGGTGTCTGCGGCGTACCTGTGGCTGTGGCGCGGGAGCGGGAGGAGGAGAAGCAGAAGACGAGGCAACGCCGCCACCGCCGGGGTCCGCGGCTTGCGGAAGCGGCCGCCGGCAGGCGAGGCCGGCAGAGGTGGCGCTCGGCGGTAACACCCCGCCGTCGCCGGCACGTATTTAGGCACGGGCAACGTGTTTTTTCCGTACCATCCACTAGAGATGTGTTCCGAATTGTGGACGACAAAGTAACGACACTGTCAACTGACAAACGTATAAATGTACGGAGTTATTGTGGTCTTCAGTCTGAAGACTGGTTTGATGCAGCTGTCGAAGTTAGTCTATCCTGTGCAAGCATCTTCATATCTGCGTAACTACTGCAGCCTTCATCCATTTGAATCTGCATACTGTAGTGAAGTCTTAGTCTCCCTCTGCCATTCCCCAGCCCCCCTCCTCCACCCCAGACACACACATTTCTCCATTACCACACTGGCCATTCCTTGATGCCTCGGGATGTGTTCTATGAATCGTTCCCTTATTTTACACAAGATGTATCATAAATTTCTTTTCTCCCCAAGACGATCCTCATTAGTTATCCGATACACCTGTCTTATCTTCAGCATTTTTTAACGCCACAGCCGGCCGAAGTGGCCGTGCGGTTAAAGGCGCTGCAGTCTGGAACCGCAAGACCGCTACGGTCACAGGTTCAAATCCTGCCTCGGGCATGGATGTTTGTGATGTCCTTAGGTTAGTTAGGTTTAACTAGTTCTAAGTTCTAGTGGACTAATGACCTCAGCAGTTGAGTCCCATAGTGCTCAGAGCCATTTTTTTTAACGCCACATCTCAAAAACTGCTATTCTCTTCTTGCCTGAACTGTTTGTCGTCCGCCTTTCACTTCCATACAAAGCTACTGCCTAGACAAATACTTTTCGAAAATACTTCCTAACATAAAATTTACGTTTCATGTTAACAAATTTCTCTTTCTCACAGAACCTTTTCTTGCGCCTGCCAGTGTATAGTTTTCACTCTCTGCACTCAGCCATAGTCAGTTATGTTGCTGCCCAAATAGCAAAACTCGCGTATTACTTTTGATGTTTCATTTCTTAATCTAATTCGTTCAGTATCACTTGATATAATTCGACTATATTCACGCCCGGGTTCCCGGGTTCGATTCCCGGCGGGGTCAGGGATTTTCTCTACCTCGTGATGACTGGGTGTTGTGTGATGTCCTTAGGTTAGTTAGGTTTAAGTAGTTCTAAGTTTTAGGGGACTGATGACCATAGATGTTGAGTCCCATAGTGCTCAGAGCCATTTGATCCATTTTTGACTATATTCCATTACCCATCTTTGACCTTCGTTGATATTAACAAGGCTCTATTCATTCCATTGAACTGATCTCGGGTAGAATTACAAATTCCCTTAAGTGTTTTAACCTTTTCCTGTGAACTTTCCACTGAGGTGATAGAAGTCATGGGTTACCTCCTCATATCGCATCGGACCTCCTTTTGCCCGACGTTCTACAGCAACTCGACATTGGATGGACTCAGATAGTCGTTGAAAGTCCGCTGGAGTAATATTGAAACATGCTGCCTCTACAGCTATCCATAATTGCAAAAGTGTTGCTGGTGCAGGATTTTGTGCACGAACTGACCTCTCGATTATGTCCCATACATGTTGGACGAGACTCACGTGGGGCGATCTGAGTGGCAAATAATTCCATCAAATTGCCCACAATGTACTTCAAACCAATCGCGAATAATTGTGGCCCAATAATATGGCACATTGTCATCCATAAAAATTCCATCGTTGTTTGGGAACAAGTAGCCGAACGTAACCATTTCCAGTCAATCATCCGTTCAGTTGGATCAGAGGACCCAATCCGTTTCATGTAAACACAGGTCACTCCATTGTTGAGCCACCACCAGATTGTACAATGCCGTGTTGACAACCTGGGTTCGTGGGGTCTGCGACACACTCAATCGTATCATCAGCTATTACCAACTGGGTCGGGACTTAGCTGACCAGACCACGGTTTTCCAGTCATCTAGAGTCCAAGCGATATGGTCACGAGTCCAGGAGAGGCGCCGCAGGCGAAGTCGTGCTATTGGCAAAGGTACTAGCGCTCGCCGTCTGCTGCCATACCCCATTAACGCCGAATTTTGCCGCACTGTCTAACGGATGCGTTCATCGTACGTCCCACATTGATTCTGCGGTTATTTCATACAGTGTTACTTGTCTGTTAGTACTGACAACTCTACGTAAACGCCGCTGCTCTCGGTCGTTAAGCGAAGGCTGTCGGTCACTGCGTTGTCCGTCGTGAGAGGTAATGCCTGTAATTTGATAATCTCGCACACTCTTGACACTGTGGGTCTCGGATTATGGAATTCCATAATGATTGCCGAAATGGAATGTGCCATGCGTCTAGCTCCAACTACCATTCCGCGTTCAAAGTCTGTTAATTCCGACGCAGTTTGGTGTCTGTAGAGGCTATAGATGATATTTCGCTCCCTGTATTTTATCCATACTATCTTCAGAATTTCAAATACTGTGTTCCGGCCAGCATTGTCAGAAACCTTCTCCAAGTCTACAAATGCTGTAAATTAAGGTTTGATTGTCTTTAGCATCTCTTCCAAGGTAGGTCAAAGAGTCAGTATTGCCTTACGTGTTCCTACATTTCTTCAGTAAATAATTCCTATCAGTATTTTGAAACCCTATGTAGAAAGAAGTGGCACCGTATGATAAAGAAGGTAACTGAAAGAAATACGCGGTGAGAAGAATAGAAATGATACTTTTGTTCAAAGACAATACTTGCAGTGAAGTATCCGCAATTTTTGATGAGTCGCTGGACATTTACAAGAGGCAGGACATGGTTCTTAATAGAGTGTGTGATCACCATGGTCGCCAGTACATGCTCCCATGCTGACCACAGAGTTGCTAGATGGCCATCGGTGCATGTGGGCATGTTGTAGTACGTTCCACACCGTATCCCGCACATGCTCGATGCGATTTAAATCGGTGAGGGGGGGGGGGACAAAAAAATGGTTCAAATGGCTCTGAGCACTATGGGACTTAACATCTGAGGTCATCAGTCCCCTAGAACTTAGAACTACTTAAACCTAACTAACCTAAGGACATCACAAACATCCATGCCCGAGGCAGGATTCGAACCTGCGACCGTAGTGGTCGCGCGGTTCCAGACTGAAGCGCCTAGAACCGCTCGACCACACTGGCCGGCGAGGGGGGACAGGCCAGTCTATTCGCCTAATATATTTTCGTTCCAAGAACTCCTGTACGTACGCAGTTGGATGCAGTTGCGCATTGACATCTATAAAAGTGAAATCAGGGCCGAACGCGTCCTTGAAAAGGCGCACATTGGTAACGAGTGCAGTGTCACTACAACGTTGGCCGGTAAGTGTGCCGTGTTCAAAGATTCGGTGGTCAGTATGCTCATGCAACATTATGTCTCCCAACGGCATAACACCTAGCCCACCAAAACGATCATGTTCGACGATGTTTCTGGGTGCATTACGTGTTCCCACCTCTCGCCATACGAGGGAACAAGTCGAGCATGTACGTTTTGGTTGTCCGGGTGTTATAGTGTTGAAAGGATAATATTGCATAGGTGTACTGACCTTACTTAAACGCAGTGCACTCAGGGGTCAATGTTATTTTGACTCTGTACTCCTTCCCCATGTGCATCTTTTCAGGGGTTCATTCGGCCCTGACTTCATTTTTATGGATGAAAGTACGCGACCGCATCGAATTGCGCTCTTAGAACAAGAGGATATTCGGCGAATATGGACTGGCCTGCCCGTTCCCCCGACTGAAATCTCATCGATTACGCGTAGGTGGGATACAAGGGGAGGTGTACTGGAGCACGCCCACATGCACCAACGATTATCCAGCAGTTGTCAGTCTCGTTGGTGGAGGAATGGAACGCCCTACCACAGGAACTCCTTACTAACTTTATGGTCAGCATGGGAACACTTTGCAAGACACGTATTGCCGTCCGTAGTGATCATGCACCCCGTTAAGAACTTTGTCACGCCTTTTGTAGTATCCACATGACCATCATAAATCACGGTGAGTTCAGCGTAACTGTTATTTTTGAACAAAAGTGTCATTTCTGTTCGTTTCATTGCCTAATTATTTCATTTACCATCTGTACTGTACTGTAGCAGCTCTTTCTATGTATGGTCCCAGTTTATCGAGCTTCGCAATGACACATTATGCGAAAATTACTTTCGTCCGTAAGTTTTGACACCAGTATATTAAACTGATCGTCCGGTAAAGTTAGCAACTGTCACCATTTGCATTCTTTGTATTTGGAATTATTACATTTTTCTGGAAGTCTGTGGATGTTCCGCGTGTCTTTGTGAAGGACCAGAAACTATTTAATTGATTCAAAGAAATTTTGGCTAATATGATCCAATTTCAATATGTTGTCCATTTTAGACAAAGGAATTCCGCAACTGTATTGAAATAAAGGTCGTATTGGAATCACAGCAATCAGCCACATATGGTGGAAGAACAGCAGTGAATTACAGATTGTATTGGGCAGATGGCAGACAATCACGTAAGTTGGAGTAGTTTTATTTCCTTAAATCTGTGACCCCTTTCGAGCATTACCTCTTCGTTCTGTGATGGTTCAACTTCGATGTGGATGTGTTGTTGCGGATAGTATATGTTTTGGAATTAAACTATTACACGCTAAATTGCCAAGTAGGCTCGGAGTATAACTGCGCTTGGCTTTCCCTTTGCTCATTGGCTTAGGATAGTACTACACTGTAAAAGAACTGTTTCAAATATCCTATTAATTTTTTTTACAAAATCATTTCTCGTTTGCTGGGATACTTTTGTGATATCTTTTATGAAAGCTGGATTTTATGTAAGATTTATCAGAGATCTGTCAGACTTCGATGTCAACGAGTGTACGATACTAACGTGGCTATTTTTAGTGCTGAAAGAATGGACGATTTACCGTTGTATGTAAAATGTTTTATCTTTCATTTGGTGTCATGTACTCATTTGCATTTCGTACACGACCACCTGCTGTGGAAATCGATCACTGTTCTGTCGTTGAGGCAATGTTCACGGCAAACAATGTGATTAAAACCTTGCGCCCTGCCACCTATGTGCCGACAGAAGACGGAATGTAAATTTGTCTATCAAATGGGAGTGCATCAGTATTTTTAAATATATTGGGTAATGTCTTGTAGCCTGACAGTCATTAACTCTTCGTTGCCACCCATCTATCTGATAACATACATCATCACATTATATGTGCATTTTTGCTCATCATGAATGATTCCCATATTGTCATTTCATACACATTAGCTATGTAGGACACAAAGATACAGTGCATTAAAAGACACATACAGATGCCCCAGATGGGAATCGAACACGATATCTCTGCTTTATGTGACAGGAACGTTATTTCGAGACCATGCTACGTTTGTGTATTGTCAACATCTTGAGTTGTTGCGACTAAGAGGTTGATTACAAAATAACGAGCTGGGGTTAATTATCTTCATCATTTTGACAAAACAGTTGCTTTCCTCAGATAGGACACACAATGATATTCAGTATGTTTAACAATTAATCTCATTAGTTCGATCAAGTAGCCATATTTCAAATATCTGATCGAATATTTCGCAAGCGTGTATACCTCACTGGGTAAAAAATAATGTGGAATTACATCAAAAGCCCTCCGAAAATTAAAGAAAAAGGAACACAGCATTAAGATAACACCCTAAATGTACAGTCACACCGACGACCATGTGTACAGAAAGACCCTGTGCATTCTGGCGTGACAGTTGTCACAGTCTTCGTAGCGGTCCTGCCTGGAAAAAGTTTTATGTCTATTAAGCACCGCAGCCAGTTACTTCCACATCTTCCTTATAAGTGTACATACTACGGTATACGACAAGGACAGTATGAAACGGCAAATGGTTAAAATGGCTCTGAGCACTATGGGACTTAACTACTGGGGTCATCAGTCCCCTAGAACTTAGAACTACTTAAACGTAACTAACCTAAGGACATCACACACATCCATGCCCGAGGCAGGATTCGAACCTGCGACCGTAGCAGTCGCGCGGTTCCGGACTGCGCGCCTAGAACCGCCAGACCACCGCGGCCGGCGGACAGTATGCATCGGAGTAATAATCGCAAAAAGATTGTTCAGAATTTCAACCTCTATTTCTCTGTCGAATGATCGTTAATGGTTTTATCGACCGCCAACTCACTGATTTCACCCTTGGCTTTGTTTGTTACTCTGTATACAGAATGCTTCGGAAATTTTTGCAAAACACTCCTTGGAATAATTTTGATTTCATTTAGCTTCCGCTTGTTCGCAGTCTTATGCCAAGTTTTAAACGCAGCTTTCTTCGTTACAGCGTTTTAATGTTATTAAACCACATTGTACCTGTGTCAGCTCGAACAGAGATTTTTTTAAACAAAACGCGATTTTTGCCAATTGAAATGATTTGTGTATGAGAAAAATACAAAGTTGTACCGTGGATCGAATCACACGTAGATAATGAGTTCATTTGTATAGTCAGTTTCTGTTTGGACTATTAGAAAACCAGGATACCAACCGCATGTACACAAATACATACAAAGAGAAAAACAAACACGAAAAGCAACAAACACACAGAACATAAATACGAGCTCATCAGAAAAAAAAAAAAGATTCGCAGTAAGTTCTACATTGTAGACGGTCTGAGACACAGCAGACAAACTAGCAGGTGCTGTGTCTTTTACGCTACAGGAGGAAACATAAACGGAAAAACAAGGTTAAACGGGGAAATGTAAAAGGGCGATAAGCAAAAAACGAGTCGCGCGCACAGAATTTTAAAGACATTTTAGGTGTCGTCCGGCGAATAATATTTAGTCCGGTGAGCGTGTTTACGGAAATCTTCTAGTGTAGCAGCATCGAGTTATGAAACTTTTTATTTATTTATTGGCGTTTTGCACCCATACAGCTAATCCAAACATACAATGTTTTAAAAAGTTAAAAAAAGCTGCAGTTCCTTGACGAATAATACAAAGGGTGCATTTGTTTTTAGCAGGTGCCTTTGTGCAGGTCTTCGGTCTCGCTTGATTTATTCCGTTCGTTTATGGTCACGTCCCTTAACTCAGCAACGAGATCATTTACTGGGATTTAACATTAACAGGTACATGAAGATTGTTTTCTTGCCGTCGTTATTATGTATCACTACACATCATGAAAATTCCCATGTACGGAAGTATTTAATAACCAAACGTTTTATGAAATGACTGACACGTCTAAACAAACTACATCAGATATTTAAGGCTCTGCCACCAAGGAAATAACAATACGTACCAACGAAAGCACTTGAATAATTCATTGAACACGCCTGTCGTTTCACACAAATATCCGCAGACAAACACAAGAAACTAACAGTGTTACAAAGTACCACACGATTTCACCAAAACAAATGGCACTTGAAAATTAATAAGTTGGCTTCCCTTTAGTATTTACCATACACTGAAACATATGGAATAAATATCGTGTGCTACTGGGAGAAGGCAAACGGAAAAATCGACCACAAATGTGTTATTGCCTTTAAGAAAGAATCTTATGACATCGACATTTACGCGATGTGAAACCTCTAGTGTCCTTCGTCTGAGTTTTAATTAACCAATTTGGCGCACATTTGGGTAATTATGAACTGCTCATTACCGCGTCTTCTCACTTCCAAATTGCGGCGACTGGAACAGTTTCATCATCGGATGTCGATTTGATTACTTAGGAGTGTTAACACTTCGGTGTCACCGTTCTTTAGTCACTGGCTACCTTCTGTAGCGTTACAGGAGTTTTCATTGTTGCTAGGGAGCTCACTTTAGAGTAGACTAGTTATCTTGGTCGAACATACTACTCGATGGTAATTGGTACCTGAATGAGAAAAGAGGGAAAATTGTAAATCCTACGTATGAATAAAGAGGAAGCATGTCGTTATGTTTTACATACAGCACGCATTCTGCGCGCTGCGCTTGCTTGGCTGGGAACTGCTGGTTATCAACAACGCCATATATACCGAAGCCCAACACGAGCTGCCCCGCGAACAGGAGCTCATGTTGCATAAACTCCCAAACATAAACAGTAAATAGCTGTCTGCTGCCACACTCCCGCTGATCCTGCACACACATACAAAGAAACAGCTAGCGCAACAACTATCGCTTATGGAAACAAGGTTTTATTTTCTAGTGTATTGGGCTGTATATGTTTGTGATGTATATAACTACATTCTACAGGGATAAAGCGTTCAACTGCTAGATTTTGTCCATTTTTGAAACCACTAGTAATACATAATCTACTCTCGGCATGGCGCAGCGGTTACGCGGGAGTCTACTTCTTGGTCAAGTAATAATTAAATATTCCAGCGTAGTGTCTCCATGAATGTACGAGAGAATACTAAATTTATGTGGCGTGAGTGCCCGCAGATGTATGTAGCCCATATCGTCACCCTAGCGTCATACACACGAGTAGCAAACACCAGATGTCTCCAGGAACAGGAAACGTTATTGCACATATTCATAAACAATAACGGTAAAATTAATATCCTCTCGAAACGATGCTGTGGCAGCTGTCGAACATGGCTACGGCAATCTATCAAGCTGTGTACTGGGCAATGTATCCACCATGAGGAGAACAGAATACCACGCCAGATATCGTTTGGACAATAAAGTCGGAACAAGTTATCTATATTTACGATATTACGACCTCCCCTGTTTGTTAAAATTAACAAATATCTTACAACAAACTTTCACTTTTCACCATAATCTCCATATCGGATTATGTTCACATCACCCTAACTGCTTCAGAAGTCCATTAAGAAATTCATCCCGTCGACGACTGTGTGTTTAAGAGACAGAGCACAAGCTCGGATCGGTGAAGCAGTTTGGCTGTGTCCTTTTCAAAGCCACCATCCCGGCATCTGCATTAATTGATTTAGAGAAAGCACTATTATGTACCTAAATCCTAATGCCGAGACAGCGATTTAACAGTCGTATTTTCACCACTACTCGACCTCGCGCGGTGGGAGAAAATTCGTCGTGAAAGGATGAAAATATTGGTGTGGTTTTCGAAGGAATAGTTTATGAACCATGTATAGATTTTATTTTTCCCGGGTTATACTAACATGCATTCTCGACAACATTAGGCGCTTTTATCATAGGTGTGCTGTAATTACCAAGAGACTGGAATGGCGGCATAAGGCGTTAGTAGAAAACGGGCTTTACAATAAAAGCTGATCAATGATTCGACGAACTGAAACTTGAAGAGAATGGCCCTGCGTGCAATGCGGACACGTGCCTAATGTAACACCACGTAAAATGCCTAACTTACACTTTCACTTCACATCGGCGGTTATCAAAATGTACCGCATCCGAATGATACACTGGCAGAGGATGACACGGCGGCCGGTCGGAACTGAATGGCCCATTAGGGCCAGGAGAAAAAGCGACAGTTATCAAAACTGACATCATCGCGAAATAATTAGTTGGCATCTGTGTCAGAATGAGACATGGAGTGAGCAATTAAGAAGTTAAATACTGATTTGATGTGACAGAATTAAACCCATCATGCAGTTGGTAGTACGTCAAGCACTGAGCTTGCTGTTCCTGGATTAGGAGTTGTGTGACATCCTGCTGAAAATATTCCTGATATTGACCGTGTAATATCTTTGGAATGACTGCAGGCCAATTGCATGGATACGCTGAGTGTGCTGTTAGATGCAGCGGGCAACCTCAACAGTTTACAACATTTTCTGATCACGGAACGTCTGTGTTCGGCAGCCAAAGTGACTTCAGTCTTGAAGAGAGTATCTGTTGTGTCTGATTTCGTTGAAGGAGCAAGAGATCGAGACTGATCATCTTTAAATCCTAAGAGGGATCTATATCTATACTTAGTGAATCAAGAATTATAGCTTGTTATTAGTGTTATTTTTTTCATGTTCTGTATACGATCGATACGTTGCTAACTGAAGTGTCTTTTACGAGATGTGCAGCACCTTTTATAGAGTATCTGCTATTTAAGATTACATTTTCCCCACAAGCAAACTAGATTACGACCACTCGTGCTAGCCTTCTTCGCGTATGCTCGATGCCTCTGTTCGTCCGACCTGATATGTGTGTCACCACAGATAAAAGATAAGTAATGCCTTTTTGCCACATATGGACCAGTCGGGCTCTACCGACTGCCGTGTCATGCATCGACCAATGGTGTCATGTTGATGCAGTATGGAGGGGCTTGGGGTCAGCACACCGCTCCCTCGTCCGTTCTCGGGATAGCAGACTTGGTCGAGTGGTTACTTCTTGGTCAATTAACTCCTCATCTGGCTTCACGAGACTGAGTGGATGCCGTTCCAGTCCTCCCACTTGGCAAAAATCCTTGGCGCTCTCGGGAATCGAACCCGGAGCCTCTGCATGGCAGTCAGCCACGCTCACCACCTAGCTACAGAGGCGGGCAAGTAGGTATTATTACAGTTCTAATGGAACAGAACCTCCTTATGGATAACAGTATTCTCTGCGAAAAACTTTGATTTTCAACTAGTACTATCTGCTGTCAGAATGGCTCTGATTGATACTCAGATACGCTTTTATATCATAAAAAAAAATCGTCGCATGAATATGTCCACTTTTCAGCTTCGTTGTTGACGGCAAGTGAATATTATTCGGAGGACGACGGTGGAGATCCCCTTCCCCTTCTAATTCTCTGTAAAAGTACCGGTACTGTATAATTGAAATTTGAAACAACAGATAATACTGAATGCTGCAGTCGCATACCTTTCTTGGAAGAGCGACAGTTGACCTGAAGCCGGCGTGACCGACCACTATATAGTTCTCCACAGTTTGAGGCTCTGCAACGCATCCTCTTAACGTTGTACGTTTGACTGCCGCGTTCGTATATCATAAAAAACCCAAGAATCACCTGAGCTTTTGCTACATTACCAGTACTCTGCCATGGGGTTTCATCCTCTGTAGCCCATTTAGTAGGTCCCATCTATTGACAAATTGTAAAGGGATATTCGATGAAATCTACCTACATACGCAACACGCAGTCTCTTTTCTCATTGTCATTTCAAAAAGCGGTTGACATGATTTGTAGGACAGGTTGTGTGTGGATTGGAAGCTAACTGCAAAATTTAGTGCTGCAGCACTATGGCACTGCCTGCCCTAGTTATGGAGATGATTTGAGGTTGTTGCTAATCTTAACACATCCTTCAAATAGTCAAATGGTTTAAATGGCTCTGAGCACTATGGGACTTAACAGCTATGGTCATCAGTCCCCTAGAACTTAGAACTACTTAAACCTAACTAACCTAAGGACATCACACAGCACCCAGTCATCACGAGGCAGAGAAAATCCCTGACCCCGCCGGGAATCGAACCCGGGGACCCGGGCGTGGGAAGCGAGAACGCTACCGCACGACCACGAGATGCGGACTTCAAATAGTCAGCGCTGATTATCACTAGAAAAGCTCTAGGGTCCTGGATCATTGGGTTGAAAACCGCCTAATGGCGCTGTGAAGGTGCTCGTCATTCTGCACAGAGAGCATGTGTAAGTGGCGAAACGGAACGATCACATCTGTTGCACTCTATCTACAGTGCGTTTCTCCATGAAGCAATCGACATCTTAGTGCCATGACCACGGATAAAATTTCTGACGGTAAGATTACCCTACTCAAAGAGCGAATTTAGTGATGACAGTTTGTTTCAGAATCAGAGTATTTAAAACCGTTCTTCAGTAAGAGTGTTCACATGCTCTTTGTTTTAACTTTTCTAAGTTATTCTTATCGGTTTTGAGTAAATGGCGACAGTTGCCGCAAATGAACGCCAAGCCGGCTACACTGAATACTGTTACTCCAAACAACTTCCCAACTGCTGCCTGATCGTCAGTTAAAAAATACGTCTAGCTGGTTTATTTTTCCATGTTTACAAGTCCAGTAAATTCATATTTGTAAATTTATATTGCTCAAATATTTTTATGATACTTCTAGTATGTCTATGAATGAAACAAAACAAGTGTGATTTTATGAAACATCTTCATATTTTATATGCATGCCTTTCCCAAATAATATTCTCTGGCGCACGAAATGTGTAACCATTTTGTTTTTGAGTAAACACTTTACTGTCAAGACGAACTCAAAGGAATATACAAGACTACCATGGAAAACATTCTGTGGAGAATTAATCTAACTCAGCACATGTTCAATATGTCCTCCATTTTGATACCTAATTTCCTACATAGGGCCGGCCGGTGTGGCCGTGCGGTTCTAGGCGCTTCAGTCTGGAACCGCGTGACCGCTACGGTCGCAGGTTCGAATCCTGCCTCGGGCATGGATGTGTGTGATGTCCTTAGGTTAGTTAGGTTTAAGTAGTTCTAAGTTCTAGGGGACTGATGACCATAGATGTTAAGTCCCATAGTGCTCAGAGCCATTTGAACCATTTTTGATTCCTACATAAGAGTACTGATGTTAGCGATAATTCTACGGCACATGTCCTCCGTGATTTCAAAGCAAGCTTGAAGAATAAGGCGTCTGAGCTCCATTAAATCATGTAGATCTTTAGAGAAAATCGTTAAAAGAAATAAGTCACATGGGTTGAGGTCTGGACAACTAGGAGGCCAAAATTGTCTAAGTGAAACGACCCGCATGTCAAAACGCCCGTGTGAGAAATCCAGCACAGTGTTTGCAGTACGTGACCTTGCTCCATCTTGTATGAAACACTGCGCGTTGAAGAATAACGCAGTAGCAAGAACCTGTGGAATGAAGTTATTGCGGAGCAAGTTCAAAGAACGCGCACTGCTCAAAGTTTCGTAAAAGAAAAAACGTCTAAGAAATCCATGACTGGAAATTGCGACCCACACTGTAATCCTCGGAGCATGATGTCGTTCATAAAGCATCTGTGCATTTTTAGTGGCCCAAAAGCGTACATTTTGTTCATTAACCACACCGTCCAAATGAAAATGCGCCTTGTCTGAAAACCGAACGTTGTTGAGAGATTGTTATGTATCCTCCGCCCAGCGTGCGAACGGTAATCTCTGTCGCTTGTGTTCAGCAGCTTCTGAGCAGAGGTCATCTTGTACGGATACATCAGGAGGTCACCTACAAGAACTCGTTGAACGGAGCTTCTGGATATGCCCAGTTGGACTGCTGAGTGCTGTACGATTTTCTGGGGCTTCTCTGTGGAGCAGCTCGTTCTACTTCAATATTCTCCGCTGGACATCGACCGATGTCGCTTCACTTGCAATGTTGATCCTTCCGTACAGATTGATGATACACACTGTGAATAGTGCTCTTGCAAGGGGTTCACCGTGTTTTAAATTGTTGTCGAAACCGCCTCTGAGTCACAGCAGGACTTTTCGTTTCGTGAATAGTAATGCAGGTGCGAATCGCTGCTGCATTATTAGTCGTCCATTGTTGGCCACGTTCTAAACATTAGTCTCCTAGGGAAGGTATTATGAATTACGCTTCATTTCGTAACTCATTTGTTTCTACAAGCTGTTCTGCTGCTACTGCTGTTGAGATGCTCAACTGAATATCAAGTGCGACATTTCTGTTCGCGTTGGTCGAGATCCAATGACTGTTAGCAGAATATGGAATCGGTGGGTTCAGGATGGATCCGTGCTGGATCCCAACGGCCTCGTATCACTAGCAGTCGAGATAACAGGCATCTTATCCGCATGGCTGTAACGGATCGTGCAGCCATGTCTCGATCCCTGCGTCAACAGATGGGGACGTTTGCAAGACAACAACCAGCTGCACGAACAGTTCGACGACGTTTGCAGCGGCATGGACTATCAGCTTGGAGACCATGGCTGCATCACAGACATGAGCGCCTGCGAAGGTGCACTCAACGATGAACCTGGGTGCACGAATGGCAAAACGTCATTTTTTCGGATGAATCCAGGTTCTGTTTGTAGCATCATGATGGTTGCATCTGTGTTTGGCGACATCGCGGTGAACGCACATTGGAAGCGTGTATTCGTCATCGCCATACTGGCGTACCACCCGGCGTGATGGTATGGGGTGCCATTGGTTACACGTCTTGGTCACCTCGTGTTCGCACTGACGGCACTTTGAACAGTGGACGTTAGATTTAAGATGTGTTACGGTCCGTGGCTCTACCCTTCATTCGATCTCTGCGAAACCCTACATTTCAGCAGGATAATGCACGACCACATGTTGCAGGTCCTGTACGGGCCTTTCTGGATACAGAAAATGTTCGACTGCTGCCCTGGCCAGCACATTCTCCAGATCTCTCACCAATTGAAAACGTCTGGTCAGTGGTGGCCGAGCAAATGACTCGTCACAATACGCCAGTCACTACTCTTGATGAACTGTGGTATCGTGTTGAAGCAGCATGGGCAGCTGTACCTGTACACGCCATCCAAGCTCTGTTTGACTCAATGCCCAGGCGTATCAAGGCCGTTATTACGGCCAGAGGTGGTTGTTCTGGGTACTGATTTCTCAGGGTCTATCCACCCGAATTGCGTGAAAATGTAATCACATGTCAGTTCTAGTATAATATATTTGTCCAATGAATACTCGTGTATCATCTGAATTTCTTCTTGGTGTAGCAATTTCAATGACCAGTAGTGTAAGTACGACCTATGTCGACGACACTTTAAATGTGAGGTCATCATTCTGCTGAGCTTTCGACTCCGCACAACTGACATATGGCAATCAACGATTTTACCTGCCCTAACCTTAAATTATACTACGTGAAGGCTTAGAACCTAAATCAGGACGCTGGCGGAATGACTTGTAGTCAAGAACTTAAGCAACCTCTCCCTCCCTTGCCGGCTAAGTACTCGTAGCGAAAATTTGCTCCCCCAACAACTTTGTCTGTTACGCTAAAAAGTTATATTTTTACTGTCCGAACATATTTCGACATCTTTGTGCTATCATAATTGGGTACTTTGATTGTGTCTTTATTCTTTAGAATGTTAGGTTTTGCGGAACCTTATTTACATGATTATATAGCTTGCCGTAGTTTTTCTCTTGATTCCTGTCGTCAACTGCGTACTCTTCTGTTGGAGTAGTATGTTTATGCAACTGATGAGCATGAATCTTAAAAATCAGTAGCCATTCGTGCTATAACTGTGATAGGCTGCATATTTTATGCGAATTACGGACAAGCCTGGCACGGAGATGGTATTGATATCTATTAAATATTCTGTTTTTGTCTCTGGGTGTTGCAAAACAAGGTAATTCAAGTGTCAACTTGATCAACCGAATGGTTTTGCTTGCACGAATATTTAAGTCATATCGTGTCTCTTTCGTTCAAATGCGTAAACTGCAATACCGTCCCCGTCATACTTTCCTGTCGGTTGATCGACAGATGAAATTATTTCGATATTGATAATGATTTATAGAGAGTTTGCTGGTTAAATTCCAAATGTTAAGAGATGAGCGATAAAATTAAACAGTAGCCATATTTCTCATGGTATCATCGATACGAAAGTCGCCCCAAAATTGCAAGCGTGGATGAGAGAGTGTACGATACGGTGTTGAACGATCGTTGAATAAAAATCTCTGAAATAGCTGACGCCATAGTCATGACATAATGAAGGGAGCAGTACATTTTCTACTAACACTTACTTGCGAGAAAGTTTACTGCAACATTGGAACTGCGTTTGTTAACTGATGAGTCAAAGCGAAAACGATACATCTGATTTTGTGCGCTGAGTTGCTACTGTGTATGTGATGTGGGTGCATCCCTTCACGCCGAAACAGGTACAGCTATCCAAGCTGTTGGTGGTAGCCAGTAACGCAAAACGAAAAAGTAAAGAATGTCATGTGCCGCAAGGATTCTAGCCAGCGTTATGTAGGCTGCAAAGGGATTCGTCTTACAGATTATTTTGTCAAAGGGCAAACAATGACTGCCACGTTAGAAATTAATCTTCTGTACAAATGGATTAAAAATATTTACAGAGAGGTCTAGAAAAATGACAATGCATCTGTCGATAACGGAGCTTTGGTAATGGAAAATGGGGTTTTGAAATACCAGTTTTTGAAACGTGCGCACATATGCTTGGAGATGTCTTCCACTGATTCCCAACTATTCCCCACAAGTAAAGAAATTTTTGATTGGAAAATGACTTCAATGGCAAGGTCACATTAGAAGACACACATCAGGTTCGGATTTACTGAACTTTAAAAAAAGGGTCTCGGGAAAAGGGAACTGACCTAAAGGGGGATATCATTGAAAACCACTCTTTCCACCCTTTTCTCGTAGAAGTGTTGCTCTAGATCCTCGTGTATCTTTATTTGCGTAGGTTTACGATGTACGAGACATACGCTACCGACGTGAAAGATAGCAATGGCTGGCCTAAGAGGATTCGACGGTATATAAGTACTTGTCGTTCGAAGAGTCAATAAGTGCGTGTTACTCTAGTGGTTCCTGAAACAGCCAGCTTGATTTTATTGGAGCATGGTTTCTGAGACGCCGAAGTGAAACTCAGAGTTGTGGCGCACGCGCTGCTGGATGTGATGTAAATACGGGGCGTCGGCGCCGGCGGCGGCTCGCCAGCCCTCGTCACGTCACGTCACTTCTCGCAGCCGCCGCCTTGACACACATGCCCACTGGTCGTCGTAAATGCGGGCAGCCGATCTGCATAAGATATTCCAGCGATTTGCACGTCGCAGTCCGCTAGCCGCATACACGTTCTCATCTCGGCTGCGGCGAGTGTGCAGCTGCCGCCAGGTCGGAGTCTAGACACACTTCTTGCTGAGCACGGCCAATTAACAGCAGTATTTGCCCGAGCGGTAATGCGTAAACTGCTAGTTGCAACTGTTTAAAATGTATATGGGCAAGAAACCAGAACTGTATGTGCAGCGTTTTTCCCCTTCTGGCTGAACGAGAGAGTGGGGGTGGGGGGGGGGGGGGAGAGGGACTGGAGGGTATGGAAGTGTATTTAGTAATACGCATTGTTTCGTTCCGTTCTTGATTAAATAATTCCTTTTCGCTGAAGGAATACACACTGAGTAGCCAAAAGTCACGATAAGACTCGTGCTGTGTATAACGCTGACAGATGTGGTTGGATCAAATATGCAAGGTTCACGGTAGAGGCTAGCATGTATCACAACTAGTCATTGCTTTTCCTGTTCCTCTCGAAAATAGAGCGAGGGACAAACGACTGTCTATAAGCCTCCCTACGAGCCCCAACTTCTTTTATCTTCGTGGTCCTTACGCGGAATATATGTCGGCGGTAGTAGAATCGTTCAGCAGTCAGCTTCAAATACCGGTTCTCGAAATTTTCTCAATAGCGTTCCACGAAAGGAACGTCGTCTTCCCTCCAAGGATCCCATTCGAGCCGCTCTGTAACACACGCCTGATGATTGAATCTACCGATCTTAAATCTAGCAGAGCGCTTCTGTATTGTTTCGATGTGTTTCTTTAATCCGATCTCTCGGGGGTCCCAAGTCCAGGCGCAGTACTCAATAACGGGTCGCACTAGTGTTCTGTAAACGGTCTCCTTACAGATAAACCACACTTTCCTAAAATTAGCCCAATAAATCTAAGTGGACTATTCGCCTTCCCTAGTACTGTCCTTACGTCCTCGTTCCATTACATGCCGTTTTGGAACGTGACGTCTAGACATTTTATCGATGTGATTATGTCAAGCAGCAAACTACTACGTTGTACTGGAATTAACGAAATTGCTTTTCCTACTCATATGCGTGAACTTACATTATTCGATATTTAGACCAAGCTACCATTCGTCACACCAACTAGATACGTAGTAGATGCTGTGGCGTATACAAATGGCGGGCGCGCGAGGCCCCCCCTCCCCTCCCCCGCCTCCTTGCGGGCAAGAATAGGCGCATAGAATTCATCATTTAAGGAAGACAACCACAATTGTAACTTTTTATATCATAAAATGGCATTGTCTTGTACATGTGTTTAATCAGTTTAAGTAAAACTTTCTTAAACTTTGCATGTGACTTGATTATTTTTTATTACGGTGAAAGTAAAGGTAGCTAAAGATGTCTTTAGCGCCCCCTCCTTGAGGTTTTTCTGTATTCGCCACTGACTGGATGCGGCGTATGCAGAACACGATATCTGAGCAGTCTGTTGCAGACAAGGATGTACTGAATGTGGCAGCACGGCGCGAGATACCGACTTCGAACGTGAGGCACAGCATACCAGAGGATTACAGAAGAATTCAGTATTACAAGCTCAACAATGTATAGGGTTATGTTCAATATCGCAGAGACAGTTTCTCCACACGCGTAAAGCTCAACGAACACAAATGTTCGACGAACAGACGTCTCATTGCCTCCGCAGGACCACATGGAGCGATCGACACACAAACCTGGGACTTTATGGACACCCTTGCACGGCAGAGGCTTCAGCAGCTGTCGCCGACTCGTGTCTACTTGCCTTCCCATTGCTTTCGGCCACTAAATATATTATCTACTGTTAATTAAGGAACAGACAAATCAGAGTGTACAAAAACAGAAGGTTTATTATTTGTAACTGAATGAAACTGCATTCACCAACGAGATCAAATGAATTTTATGAGGAAACGAATTTATACAGCTAATCTCCGAAGAGATCAGGACATAGATTGAATAATAATGTTGCAGCAAAGCTGCAGCTGTAGAGGATGAATAAATGGAATCAAATCATAATACTGTAGATCCAGCAACTCTTACCAGAGTTGAAACAAGCATCGATATAGTCTAAAAAACTGGGAAGCTAGTAGAACAAATTGGTGGTGTCATCAGTCCCTAGGATTACATACTATTTAAATCTACGATAAACTAACTAACGCTAAGAACAAAACACACACACACACACACACACACACACGCCCAAGGGAGGACTCGAACCTCCAACGGGGGGAGCCGCGCGAACCCAGCCAGGCGCCATAGACCTCGCGGCTGCCCCGCGCGGCTAGTAGAACAGTGTCTGTGCGCAGAGCTATTAAAAAATGGAATGCCATCCCTGAAAGCTGTTTGAAAAGGGAGCCGACAAAAATGTAAAAACTGTCGAGAGATAGGTTCGCAAAATTCTTCCTGTAAAATTTATTCAAGAATAAATAAAAAAAACTAGGTACAAGACAATAATACAGTAATTCAAAGTGACAGCAAGACCGCTTAAGGAGGGCTCGATCTACAGGGTGTCCATAGTATCAAATCGCTATAGAAAGAGAACGCTGCTCAGAATGAAGTCAGATTTCAACAGCATATTATTGTCGCAGGGGGAAACATCATGAAACAAAAAAATTTAACGAAAATAAATGGCGCTGTATATGCCCTAACGTAAATGGGGTCGGCTACAAATGACAGATGAATCGCAATACGGCGACAATGGTTTGAGTTGCACCTAACACCATCCGTACTATTGAGGGTGCATGACTGCACGAGTTCGGCAGTCAACAGTTGTGGCACTGTTAGGTAGGTAATCCCATCTACTTCGACAAGGTCGTACGACACCGGATGGGAAAAATCGGTTTTCAGTTGTCATTCGGCCAAAAACCGCATAAAAAGCAAAATCACATTGGTTGTTAATTGTCTTGGGAGCAAAAACTGCATAAATAGCAAAATTACATCGGTTTTTAGTTGTTAGGCTGGCGCAAGACATGTTTTCTGCCAAAAGTTGAAATCGCGAAACCGTATGTTTCACATGTCGGAGTGTCTTGGGATACCATTCAGAAAGCGTTGCGCAGTGCGTGCCTTCAACTCAGCTACGTTCGTAACTGGAGCAATGAATACAACATGTTTCAGATAACCCCACAGCCAGAAGTCACACAGATTAATATCATGTGATTTGGCCAGACAGGCTATAGGGAAATGACTTCTATCATTTCCGAAACGCCTCTGCAGTAGCCGCTTCACTGGCTGTGCAATGTGCGGAGGAGCGCCATCTTGCTTACAAATGATTCTACCTACACATCCGTGATGTGGAAAGGTTGGAATGAAGTTGGTGCGCAAAATACATTCATATCGTATACCAGTCAGGACCCGCATGGTCCATCGCCTCGAAAAAATACGGCCTATGATAAACGATGCAGTCAACCCGCACCACTCAGCCAGCTATACAGAATAAAGTGGTACCGGCTGATGTGCATGCGGATTTTCCGTTCTTCATAATCTGCAATTCTGCGTGTTGGCAAGTCCTTGGAAGTGGAAATGGGCCTCGTCTGTCCACAGAATGTTCCATGGCCATTCACTGTCCACTTCCATGAGAGCAAGAAATTTCAGAGTGAACAGAATTTACAGAACAATGAAATATCTAAAAATTGTAAGACTATAACCAATGTACAGGACACAACCGCTGTGGATTTGATTGGCAACGCACCATATCAGGCTGTTACAAAATGATACCGACAAACTTCGAAGGGTTGTAGAGGACGTCTTGAGGAACAAATTGAGGATAGGAATCAGTGTCCGGATATGTCATCCAGCGACGCTACAGAGCGTTGAAGTTATAGGCTCCGCCATTAGGCCAGCCCTTTGGCGGCTAACATGACTTTGAACGCTGACGGACCGTAGGCGAAATGTCTCGCATTGTTGCTTGTTATTCAGTGATCGCGATTCATTGCTTCGATCGCCTGTGGAGAAGATGGACCTAGCTGCTGCGTACACAGACCTTGTCTCGTATGCATGTGATGCTATGTTGCCTTGGTGAATGACAGTTTCGGACACAGGTTTCTGTCCTTCTGTATACCGAAAAGAGATTTTAGAGGGTTCCTGGAGAAAATAAACTGAGTATGAAAACACATGTCCAAAAAAGTCATCCACCGAGGCAAGGGACCATCGCATTCATAGGAGACAAGACCTGTTTACGTAACAACTAGCTTCATGTTCTTCACCAGCGATTCTGGCAATCAGCCGCGATCATTGAATAATACACAACATTGCGAGACGTCCGCCTGCGATTCGCCAGCGTACAAAGTCACGTTTGCTGCCAAAGGGTTGGCCTAGTGGCAGGCGCCGGCGCCTATAACTTCGACGCTCTGTAACGTCGTTGGATAACGTTTCCAAACACGGGTTCCATTCCTCAGTTTGTTCCTCTGAACATCTTCTACAACCCCTCGAAGTTCTGTAACACCCTAAATATGAGGTGTGTTTAAAAAGTATAGGGAATTTTCGTTTTTTGAAATGATGGTATTTATTCGTCTACATTAATTTTATCTCCTTCAAAGGAGTCCCTATTAGATCTTATACGCTTTTGCCAGCACTTCTTCCAATAGCCGAAACACTTCTGGAACTAGATCTTTGGGATAGCACTTGCCTCCTTCAACGATTCGCTTTTAACCTCATCTACGCTTGTAAAACGACGGCGCTTTGAGTTTCTCCGTATTTTTGGAAACAGAGAAAAATCATATTGGGCCATGTCTGGTGAGTAGGGATGGTGGAGCATCATTAGAGTGTTGTTTTTCGTAAAAAATTCACGAACAAACGTTGAATTATGAGCAGGTGCATTCTCGTGGTGCAAAAGCCATGAATTGTTTCGCCATAAATCTGGGCTTTTTTTTCGACTGCTTCCGCAAAGGCACTGAACTTCTATATAGTACTCATTATTTGTTTGATCTTTGGTATGGTCTCATAATGCACTATATTGTTAAAATCGAGGAAAACAGTGAGCAGAACTCTTTATTACTATTATTATTATTATTATTATTATTATTATTATCATCGAGAATACCTCCAGTGGTACGACTGAGCCTTAGTTTCGACGTCGTACACTTAGACCCATGAAACTTCCTGGCAGATTAAAACTGTGTGGCCGACCGAGACTCGAACTCGGGACCTTTGCCTTTCGCGGGCAAGTGCTCTACCATCTGAGCTACCGAAGCACGACTCACGCCCGGTACTCACAGCTTTACTTATGCCAGTATCTCGTCTTCTACCTTCCAAACTTTACAGAAGCTCTCCTGCTGTGAGTACCGGGCGTGAGTCGTGCTTCGGTAGCTCAGATGGTAGAGCACTTGCCCGCGAAAGGCAAAGGTCCCGAGTTGGAGTCTCGGTCGGGCACACAGTTTTAATCTGCCAGGAAGTTTCATATCAGCGCACACTCCGCTGCAGAGTGAAAATCTCATTCTGGAGACTTAGACCCATGTTTCGTCGCCTGTTATGACCTGTTTCAGTAGTTCATCATCGTTGTTGACTTCATATAGCGATTGCTCAGCAACTTCCATTCGCAGCGGTTTTTGCTCTAAATTCAAGACCTTTGGCACAAATTTTTCTGTCACGCGTTTCATGCCCAACACATCCAACAAGATATCGTGGCGTGAGCCAGTTTATAAGCTAGCATCACCAGCAACTTCTCTGATTGTGATTCGGCGATCGTTCGTAATCATTTTTTCAACTTTTCCGTGTTTTCATCGGTCGTTGGTGTGCGTTCAGAACGTTCGTCTTATTCAACTTCTTCACGGACGTCTTGGAAGCCCTTGTTTTACTCATGGCAGATTTCAACGTTTCTAAAACTTTTCTGCATTTGCTATTTTGTCTAAAACTGACATGGTGAGACCGTGGCTGTATACAATTAATGTAGGTTAATTCTTACAAAGAAGAAAACAGCAACCAGCCACTATTCCTACATATTATTCCATTTTTGTAGCAAAATCTAATACGAATCTCAGATCCATTTTTAAAACAAATCAATAATCGTCAGACATGGGCACACACATGTAACTTTCTTGACAACTGGCGCCTCTCTGTCCTACTTCTTCCTAGGCGGCATCTGAAACTAAATGAAAAAGTTTGTTCTAAATTTCGTCCCCTGGACGAATTTAGGAACAGATGGGGGTACGAAAATAGGAACATCCTACTTGCCAATATGGCGGCGTCCTACACTACGTGAAGTAAACCAAACACGGCAAAACGCTCAGATCATTCACTTTATAGCTTACCCTAAACAAAAATGTCAAATACAACCAAATAAACATTTTATAAGAATCCGAAAAGAGCATTTGCAAATAGTATTTCGACAACTCACCTTTTGACAAATTAGAATACGTGTTCTCAAACGGCCACGCAGAGCACTGTACGCATGAAACATTCACAACTAACTGGTGACCATGAGCGCAACTAGCGAAAAATATCACCGATGGCGCCCCTACCTGCAGAACAAAGAACCTCGGAGGGACGAAATTTGGCGCCTTTACCACAGAGAAAGCTTTACTTACTTTCTAGTACTACAATGCTTCAAATATAGAAGACGTAGGACCACAATCAGAATGGTGAATCCAGAATGAGATTTTTCACTCTGCAGCAGAGTGTGCGCTGATATGAAACTTCATGGCAAATTAAAACTGTGTGCCGGACCGAGACTCGAACTCGAGACCTTCGCCTTTCGCGGGCAAGTGCTCTACCACCTTTTTTTTATTTTTTTATCTCATTTTGTTCGCTTTCGTTCGTTGCATCTGCTTGGGGCGGACGTCGTGACATCCGCTTTAAGTTAGTTGTTGATCTATTAAATCAGTTTTTTCATTACAGAGGGCAACTAACCCTCTGACCGAACGCGCTGAGCTACCGTGTCGGCTACCATCTGAGCTACCCAAGCACGGCTCACGCCCCGTCCTCAGAACTTCACTTCTGCCAGTACCTTGTCTCCTACCTATAGTCCTGATCTTTCCTCATGCGATTATCACGCCTTTGGCCCCTTTAAAAAGGCTTGAAGGGTAAACGATTCTTGTCGGATGAGGGTATGCAGCAGGCAGTCACAGACTTCTTTACGCAGCAGGACCTTCGAACGGAAACCTTTTGATCACCCCTTATATTCTGATTTTCAGTCATACAATGAAAAGGGGATATGTGCTATCGACAACCAACAAGACCATCGGTATATTTAAACTATCGATATATCGATAGCGCTATCAGCTATTGGCTAAACTTTCTTTAACCAAGACCAACTATTGTACACTGTTGGCCTTGATTAAGATCAGTTGTTGTTTTGTTAACCTGTTCAGTTCTTACTTGCAATCGAATTTAATGTAAGTGCTGCCGCTTATTGTTTTTATTCTGTCTGCTGTTCTGACGGTATAGAATTTTAGGTACGTTCGTAACAAGGAAGAAGTAAAAAACCGATTTTGATTCGTCCATTAGCTTTAGGATAAGTTACAAATATGTAAGCACTATTATAGTAGCCTAATTATCTATTTATAGCAGTTTAATTTTAGCACTGCAGTCGCTGTTTGGAGACTGGTAGAAAGGCAACGAAGCAGTAAAGATCTATTCAGACAAGATTAAATTAAAATCAGTGCATAAAAATACACTCCAATTTGCCGGCGTCGACCAAAAATCGCGTTGATCAACATAAATATCCCCAAACGACGATGTCTGCATTTCTTGAAAATAAATTCTCAAAATTCTATCATTATTAGCCCAAACGGCAACATATCACCCTATCTAATCACACGGGCGGTATTCAGTTATGAAAACTGATTCCGATACGGAGAGATGGGAGTGATTTGTGAAGAGCGGAAGGGGTTATGATGACAGCACATTCTGTAGCTCTCCCGTTTCTAAAATATTTTTTTCTGCGGGCTGCTTGGATTTGTCAGAGCCGACTGAGCCGTGCATCCCTCGCCGCCCCCCCCCCCCCCCCTCCACCCGTCTTTTTGTCCAAAATGAACACCATGCCAAAATATTATGACCGCCTGCTTAATAACTTGTTTGTCCCTTTTTGGAGCGAAATATATCTCTGATACTGCGTACCACGATCCGGACAGTCGGTTGGTAGGTTAATTGAGGTATGTGGCATTAGATCACTTCGCACAGGTCATGTAGTTTGTGTAAATAACGGGCTGCTGATTTGCGTACGTGGTGATGGACCCCGATAGCGACCCAGATGGGTTCCATAGCATTTACATCGCGCAAATTTGGTCGCCGAGACATCAACGTCAGTCCACTACAATGCTCCTCAGACCACTGTAGCGCGGTTCTGGCTTCGAGACATCGACAATTATACTGCTGAAAGATGACAACGCCGTCGGAGAACACACAAAGCATAAAGGGATGCAGGTGGTTCGCAGTGCAGCGTGTCTTTGATTACTATCACAGTCTGCGTCCGTGGCGCGTTGCACGTTTCGAGCCGCCGTTCACCTCGATGACGGCGTTTGTGAAGACGTCTATCGACCTAGTGTAGCAAAAATGTAATTCACCCGAAGAACTGACACGTTTCCATTGATCGATGGGCCCATGCCCACTGAAATCATAATTTATGATGTCTTTGGCTCAACACGTGAAGTAGACGGGGTGTTCCGAAACACTTGCGCGTGCACCAGCATTGTGCTCTTTCAGCAGAGATGCCACACAGCACCATCAGACTCGTTCACAGGCTCTGCGTAATAATAATCTGTCCTTTGACAAAGTCGGTTTTTGTAGTGGATTTCCCCATTTACAGCCCATATCTTCGCTAGTGAGATCCCCATCCCTCTGCTCCGCTTACATTCTTTTCGTAGCTCGTAACGTGCGCGCAACGTCACCAGGCGGTATCCAACCTTGCGATGGGCAGTGGGCATAATGTTTTGGCTTATTAGTGTATTTACGCTGTAATAATCGATAATAACTGGAGCCACGAATTCCCAGCACAATTAAAACTTTAAATATGCGTGCATTCATGCACTATTAAACGACGAAACATGAACAATTAAAGGAAAAACGTGTAGTATCAGAATTTCAACTTGTGATGCATTTTATTTTATTTGAAAAAATGTACATCAAAAAATTTTTCGGATTTCCCCTCCGACCAGGATAGCTCTGTCCCTTGAGTCGCTGAGCTAGCAATCCCTGGATTCAGGAAGCGAGGTAGTTCAAATCCATTCGCCGGCAACCTTGAAAATGGTTCTGTGTGGTTTCCCGTTTTCAGTTTAGGCGAATGCCAGGGTTGGTTCCTTACTATAGGCCACAGTCAATTCCTTCCGAATTTCTTTCTTTCCTGGGAGATTCCAATTCCCTTAAGGATGTAGCCTCTTTGCTTAAGTGAAAATAGCTGCATCGAAAGCGAGCCGAACATATCCTCGGAGACTCACGGCATTAAAAGCCATGTTCACATGGAAAGACGACTAGCGATCGTCATTTTCAACTCTGTATCTGTGCATAGAGGTGGCTCACCTGTGGAACGTCGGTATATATCGTGTCATCAAGTTTTACTACAAGAACGATGTTCTGCTGTGAAATGTCTTATTCGTAAAATGCCTGAAACAGTGAGTCCTACTGTTACAACTATAACGTATTTGTAAATAAACGTCATATAAACGACAGTGTATGTTTTACATCTTACAGGAGTCTGTTGGCATCAAAGACCGTATAACCATATTATCAAGGATAGACACAAACCCTTTTATGAGGTCGTTACATTAGAAGTCTAGCTGAAATTAATGCGTGAATCAGTCTTAAGATCTCAAAACTGTAACACATAGTATTTGTGTATTCCAAAAAAAAAAAAAAAAAAAAATGGTTCAAATGGCTCTGAGCACTATGGGACTTAACATCTATGGTCATCAGTCCCCTAGAACTTAGAACTACTTAAACCTAACTAACCTAAGGACAGCACACAACACCCAGCCATCACGAGGCAGAGAAAATCCCTGACCCCGCCGGGAATCGAACCCGGGCGTGGGAAGCGAGAACGCTACCGCACGACCACGAGATGCGGGCATTTGTGTATTCCGTTTTGTTTTATAAATCAGTTTAGTTGCTGTGGTTTCAAGTTGACTGTTGAAATAATAATGTTTTAAACAGTCCTTGATAACTTAAGGAAATTGAAAAATTTTAGTGAAATGAAGGATTAATAAAATGTGAATGTGAATTGAAGAGCTATTGATGCTTTTGTGTGCTGAAGAAATTCTGACTTGGTTTCAGATAAGTCGTAAATTAAATATAAGATTGTAGAAGGTGTTGCAAAAAGAGATTTGAATCCATTTAACTTTATAAGCTACTCAACCCAAAGTTAAGATTCTTCTGCTCTGCAACAGTGAAACTTGTATTAGAAGACTGAGTTGTGTTCTCTTAGCAAAAAATTCTTATGAGAATTGTCATATATCTATATATAAGATTTCTTTGCTAAAAAAGTATATACATGTACAGTTGTGAATATATGTTGTACTTTTTTTAAGAAAAGCCTTTCTTGCTTAATACTATAGACCAAATACTATTTGTCCGAAGGCCTCTCAAAGGCACATTATGTACGTAGAATAAATAAATAATTGTTTTTCAGAATAAAATGAAAAAATACGAGTCTATTTAAGGTCCTATTTAACAAAATCCTGGCTACATCCTTGCGCTGTGGATACAGCGACTAGAAACTCACTACAAATTGAACATTTCGAATGATGCAATTAAGTCCAATGTTCTTGTCACGGAGGGGTCGCAGAGTAATAAATAGACTTCTACACCGTCTGCTACCTGTAACAGAGATTGTGTGTGAGGGCCATGTCTGACTGTGCCAATATTTAATACAATCGCTTCAGCCACAAAAAAAGAAAAAAATAACAACATACGAGTGTTTCATATTTCAGGATACAGTAGTTACTATATGAAGTTGTACACCTGCGGATGGGTATTGTATACTTGAAACACGTCTTTTGGTTTTTAAGACAGTTTTGGCCTTCAAAGTGATTGTTCAGATTTTGGATGTACATCCAGGGAATTGCCTGTAGGCTGGCTCTGAGCACTATGGGATTTAACAACTATGCTCATCAGTCCCCTAGAACTTAGAACTACTTAAACCTAACTAACCTAAGGACAGCACACAACACCCAGTCATCACGAGGCAATTGCCTGTAGCCCGCATCCCGTGGTCGTGCGGTAGCGTTCTCGCTTCCCACGCCCGGGTTCCCGGGTTCGATTCCCGGCGGGGTCAGGGATTTTCTCTGCCTCGTGATGGCTGGGTGTTGTGTGCTGTCCTTAGGTTAGTTAGGTTTAAGTAGTTCTAAGTTCTAGGGGACTGATGACCATAGATGTTAAGTCCCATAGTGCTCAGAGCCATTAAAATTGCCTGTACGTTTCTTGCGTCATCGTGTTTACCAACCCAGCTGTGTCCCCCTCCACGTTCACTTCCACCCCCCCCCCCCGTCCGCCTCCCCCCCCCCCACACCAAGTATGGTGGAAAGAGATGCATCATTGTCGTCTACCCCCAGGAATCAGCTAGTGTGCATAACAAAGGAACACAGCCTGCGAGGACGATGCCGAAGCGCGCGGAAGCTGATATTTTTTACCCATAAAAAGGCAAAGGAAAACACGGACTTCGACCGTAATCTCCTGCTATCTTATCGTTCTCTGTCTGCCTCCAAATTTTCTGAAAGCTCTTTGCTGCTTTCAGTCTCACAGCACTTGCGTGGCGTTTCATCGCGTGACACAAAGTCCTGTCACTCTCAGATGCATCTGAGTTCGATGATTCTTCTTTTGCTGTGCTCACTTGTCTTTTCGAGTTTCAAGCGTACAAAGCTTCATAGTCGCTCGCCACATCTATTGAAATCTGCTTTTTCTTGTAGTTATAATGCTTGTTTGTAACAATTTTTCACAATTGTGTCGATTCTTTCTGCCTTGTTTTCTACCCTTGGAGGAGAAAAGAGAAGGGTTACATTGATAAGCTACACTAAAGGACAGATTATACGTAGTAACATCAGTCGTTTAGAGAGACTAGCTTCAGAAGTGGTATTTGTGTAGAGTCACTGTGGGTTCATGTTGCGTGTGAATTTGTGCAGTAACAAAGTTTATTTTTGTGCGTGTGTGCTTGCTTACGGCTGTATAGAATCCAAAGAAAGAGTAAAACAACACGGAGTCCCGCACATGTAAGTGTATACTCCGCAACATAAAAATGTGTAGTTTTACAGAACCCTTTTATGTGTAATTCTACAGTAAATCACAGTGACCGTACATTGTGCAACCGACATCCTTTCAATTTCCAAATACTTCATTCTGTAACGGGTGTAATACTAATAACACGGGTCCGTACGCCATAACGTGGCCATTACGTATAGACCGGTTTCCACTAGGACATTCTGCGCGGAAAAGTTAGCAGCATCGGCACGGTTGTCATGGAGGCTACGTCAGGGCATCTTGGTATGCCATCGTCGAATAGTTCCGCTTTAAGCCGGATGTAAATTAGGTAGTTAGTTAGTTACGTGTTCCATAGATTATTTGAACGATTTTTTTATGGAAATGATGTGGAAAGAGTTAGTTTACGTAATATGTATACGTGATTAGTGTATATATATATTTTTGTCCTATTCATGCAGCTACTCTTAAAAAAACTAGGTTTTATTTTTTTACTGCCTACTACTTTTTAAATAGGAACTCGTCAACAGAGTAGGAGGAGTTTACTCAGGAGAAACGATTTTAGGTTAGATTTAAAACTTGTTATGCTACTTGTAAGACATTTGATACATATTGCGCAAATGATCAAAAATTTTTGTTGCTGCGTCTTGGACTCCTTTGTGAGCCACTGACAGCTTTAATAATGGATAACAAAGGCCACTCTTTTCGCTAGTCTTGTGGGTATGGACGTACCTGTCATCCTCAATTGAGAAGGTGCAGTCATAATGCCTAACTCCTGGAAGAGTTACGTATGTGATGACTGCGCTGTGGCAGACGTGCCAGCTGCTGTGAAATAATTCTTATGCAATTTTTTAAAAAGCTATTCAGTGAAGGAAACTTATTTTATAGCCTCGCATCTTCGCTTTCTGATGGACTGGATTTCTTTTCGTTATTTGTTATAGCTATTGCACGAAATTTTAAGAGTGTGCATGATAAAATACATTGCGTAGACTCTGCATGTGATTCACTTTAGGTCCATACATTGCTGACATGAAATGTCGCTATCCTATCGACGTTTTATTTAAAGCTGAAAGCAGTTATTCTTTTTATATCTGCGGCAGAGTTGCGCGAAGTGTGCCCAGTTTCGTCCATGCACATCGTGAATCACGTGGCGTTAATACAAGCCGTATTTCATAAACGGTTCAGGGTATCAAAACTTTTTTTTCAAATAATAGCACACAAAAAGACAGGTATTTCTTCACATGGTTAATAATCACAACATTTTTGTTTATCGAGATATGGAAGTAACTACAGTTTTTATGGATTGATGTACTGTTCTTTTAAAGCATTTAACATCTCGTGAAACGAGAATACAGTGGCATGGCACACATGAATAAGCAGCCTGACAAAAAAAAGTTAAGCAGTCAGAAGGGGAGGAGGAAACCAAATGAAACTTCACAATTTGAGAAGGCATGTGATGATATTTCAGTGAATACAAAATCGAAACAAATTACCGCGTGGAGTGGCCGCGTGGTTATAGGCGCCATGTCACGAACTCCTGCCGGAGGTTGGAGTCCTCCCTCAGGCATGGGTATGTGTGTTGTCCTTAGCGTAAGTTAAAGTTAGTGTAATTAATGCGTTAAAAATGGTTCAAATGGCTCTGAGCAATATGGGACTTAACATCTGAGGTCATCAGTCCCCTAGAACTTAGAACTACTTAAACGTAACTAACCTAAGGACATCACACACATCCATGCCCGAGGCAGGATTCGAACCTGCAACCGTAGCAGTCGCGCAGTTCCGGATTGAAGTGCGTAAATCTATGGACCGATGACCTATTCTCAGTATGACGTTGCACCACCATTGCGTGGATGCATGTACTAATTCGGTTGGGAAATTGTCATAAAGCTGTTGGATTCTGTCCTGAGACAATTGGTTCTTCATTATCATGGAACTGGCACTGGTGCGGAGTTGACATTAGAGCTGATACCACACGTTTTACCGGGGACAGATCTGGCAATGGGAGGATCTCAGCATAACCCAGACAGTTCATAGAGACAAGTGCCGTGTGTGATGGAGCATTGCCCCGTTGAAAAATGGCACCGTGGTACTGTTGCAGTAGAAGTAACACCTGGGGACGTAGGATAGCTGTGATGCATCATTGCGCTGTCGGAGTTCCCTCAATCATTACCAGTCGTAAAGTCGAACCCGATGGCTCCCCACACTACGACGCCACGGGTAACACCGCTGTCTCTCTCTAAAACATTGAAAGATATGTGGCCACTCCACAGGTCGCTGCCATACTCGCCAATGCTGGTCATCTGGGATAGTGCTGAACCACGATTCATTGCTGAACACAGTGTGACGCTATTCATCATGAGTCCAAGCTTCCCTGTCACAGCACCACTTCAAACGCAGCTGTTTGTGGTGTGGTGTTAACGGTAGCCTACACATGAGACGGTAACTCTCTAGGCCGAGTGTGCTAGTCTCTGATCAATAGTGCACGATGACACAGAATGTTGCAGGGAATCTCGGCTGGCATGCGTGAATATGCAGGTGTTAAAATGTGCTTGGCGCGCTGTTTGAATTCTTCCTTGTGGGGATCAGATGTAGTTGACCGAAACCTTGACGATTCATAAGCCTGCCATGTAGCCCGACACTGGGCCACTGTCACATCGGAATACCCCATAAGTAAGTACGCGGCATCTCGGTGTCCTTCACAGTATCACTAAACACAAGCAACTCTAATGCGCTCTGGTAATCGTTCTACTTGTCACAGAGAATTGCAACTATTAATCATTCAAATACCCACCAACTGTGTGTATGTGTTTGTGTACGTGTACAAAGTTACGTTTTCATCTAATAACTTCTTCCAGGTGATTCGTTTTTTGTCAGGCAGTGTATTCACGAATTCTATGTGGTCTGCAGAGCCTTAATCGGAACCAGCTTCTTGTTAAGTCACAAGATATGATACTTCCCTTTTGTTCAGTTGGCCGCGCGGATAGAGGCGCCATGTCACGGACTGCGCGGTTCCTCCCGCTGGAGGTTCGAATCCCCTCCCTCGGGCATGAGTGTGTGTGTGTGTGTGTGTTGTTCATAGCATGTTAGTTTAAGTTAGTTTAATTAGTGTGTAAGTCTAGGGACCGATGACCTCAGCAGTTTAGTCCCTTAGAAATTCACACACATTTGAACATTTGTAACTTTTAGAATTTTTTCATCTAAAGCATAAAGAAGTTAATACTTATATCTAACAAATGAAATAAAACAAATTTTTATAGCTGCATGTAACGACATGAGCTTGGCAACTAATCTTCGAACCATTGCTGTTGAAATGATCTTTACAAATAGGCAGCCAATACTTTACTTCCGTGTCTTTCACCAAAAGATCATACATCTCTTATGACATCTTTCAGTGATGTCAATACAAAGTAAAATTGCCTGTATCATCTTCTGGACTCACAAGTCTTGAAGAACAATACAGCGTACTACACGATCGTTCCCACCGATGAAAAACTAATTACTAGAATACACAGTTAGTTATCGCTTATTGGTTCAGGAAGGAATTTCTGATGGAGAACATATGCTAAGATTGTAGAGTGACCAACACAGTAATTCGACGCGGTCATTGGTGACAATAAACAAATTACAAGTTGACAAAGGCAACCTTTGTACACTGTTGACTATCATAATATACCACAGATCAAGAAAACTGTCATGTAACAGCGATTTGGATGAAGGGAACAAGCAAATTACACATCATGTCTTCAGTGGTAGACCAAACATTACCATTAACAGCAATTTTATCGCAGCATTATGTTGTTCACAGTAACAGGAATGTATAAATTGTATACATCATAAGAAATGTGTTTTTAGTACAATGAAATACTATCAAGCAGTCTAAGTAACCAGCGATATTTCTAGTTTATGCTAGGTTACGACAGTCAGAACGATAATTCGTTTAACTTTTGTTTGTTGCGATTTTGGGTCCGAAGAGTTGTTCGATGGAGCACTCCACGCTCCTATCCAGTGCAAGCCTCCTCATCTCTTTAAAACTACTACGGCCTACATCCGTTTCAACGTGCTTGCTTTAGTCAAGCATTAGTCTCCTTCCACAATGTTTAACTCTCACCCTTCCATCTACTTTCACATTGACGATTCCTTGATGCTTTAGGATTTCCTTTAACCGATCCCTTCTTTTAGTCAAGTTTTGCATAAACTTCTTTTTTCCCAGTTCGATTCAGTACTTATTCATTACTTATACGATCTACCCATCTGATCTTCAGCATTCTTCTTTAGCATCACATTGCCAAAGCTTCTATTCTCTGCTTGAATGAACTGCTTGTCGTCCATATTTCACTTCCGTACAAGGCTACACTCTAGACAAATACTTTTAGAAACCGCTTCCTAACGTTTAAATTTATGTAATTTCTTTCATGCTGGATCTTTCTACCTCTGCGACCGTTAAGCATTATAGGTGGTAAAGCAGCGAGTGACAAATACTTTTAAAAATACTCTATGTCAATACCACAACTGGTTTCAGGCTGTGATGCCCGTCTCCAGATGGCTAACGTTTCCGATTACATTAATGTTTTCGTCAGCAGGATGCCAACCGCTCCTGCACTGCGTATATTGAATATTTAACGCATTAAAGTTATATTCGACGTCAAAAAATTACTCTGTTTGAGAAATCCTTTCCTTCCTATTAATATTTTGCATTTTATGTCGTATCTACTTCTGCCTTCTCAACTAAAGTCATTCCTAATTTCGCCTTCTCAACTAATGCTTTCATTTCATGTCCTTCAACTCGTAAAACTGGAGTCTTGGTTTTATGTACCAGTTGTCCGCAGCTCGTGGTCGTGCGGTAGCGTTCTCGCTTCCCACGCCCAGGTTCCCGGGTTCGATTCCCGGCGGGGTCAGGGATTTTCTCTGCCTCGTGATGACTGGGTGTTGTGTGCTGTCCTTAGGTTAGTTAGGTTTAAGTAGTTCTAGGTTCTAGGGGACTGATGACCATAGATGTTAAGTCCCATAGTACTCAGAGCCATTTGAACCAGTTGTAGATAATCTTGTGTCTCTATTTCGTCCCTGCTACCTTCAGAATTTTAAAGAGTGTATTCCAGTCAAAATTGTCAAAAGCTTAATCTGAATCCATAGATGCCTTAAACGTCGGTAATCCTCCTTCAGGCTATCTTCGAAGCTCAATTGTAGAATTAGAATTGCATCGCGAGTGCAAACACTTCTTCGGAATCTAATTTTGTGTACCAGTTATATGTATTCCTTTCGCCTTTCAGCTGTCCATTTTGCTTGGTTGTGGGTTACCATCTCAACTCTTGATATTGACACAGCTGCTTCTTTTCTCTCTCCAAAGTTTTTTTCTCCCCTTAAACAGTATCTGTTTTTATCCATAGTCAAGCATGCTTCTGCAGCCTTACATTTTTCCTCTACCCAGTCTTCTTTTGCACTTCGTCATTCATTTTGAGACCTCTTCATTCCCTTTTGCTACCTAATTTTTTACCTTTTGTACATTTTCTCCTTTTGTCAACTAAATTCAACTCAAATCTTGTGTATTAGATCCACCCGCTGTCTTCACTATACCATTTCTTAAAGATACCAATTGGTGTTTTATTGTGTGTAGTGTGTTCCTTTCTCTTGTTTCATCCAATTGTTGCCTAATGCTCCCTTTGAGACCATGGACAAGCACTGGTTGTTTTAACTTATCCAGGTCCCGGCTCCTTATCTTTTTGTTGCAATGTTATTAATCTTAATCTGCACTTCCCAACCAATAAATTATGACTGCCGTCCACATATGCCCCTCACAATGTTTTGCAGTTTAAAATCTGGTACTGAAAACCTGTCGTACAATTGCACACTCTAAGAGAAAAATAAATAAATAAAAATTCACGCACCAAGAAGGAATCATCCAAATGAGACGGAAATCGGTAGATGTGAAGTACATATACAGACAAACAATTCATTACAATTTCAGAAAAAGTGGATGATTTATTCAACAGAAAGGGCTTCACAATTTCAGCAAGTCAGTAACGCGTTGTTCCACATTTGGCCCTTATACAAGCAGTTATTCGGCTTGGCATTGATAGATAGAGTTGTTCGATGTTCACCTGAGCGACATCAAATTCTGTCCAGTTGGCTCATTAGATCGTCAAATAGGTTCTCAGTTGGTGAGAGATTCGGTGACCATTCTGGCCAAGATAGGGTTTGGTAAACACGAAGACAAACAGTAGACTTTCTTGCCGTGTGCGGGCGAGTATTATCTAGCTGAAGTGAGCCCAGGATAGTTTGTGATGAGGGGCAACAAAACAGGGAGTAGAACATCGTCGACACACTGCTGTGATGTAAAGATGACGCGAATGACAACCAAAGGAGTCCTGCTGTGAAAAGAAATGGCACACCAGACAGTCACTCCTGGTAGTCGGACCGCATGGTTGGCGACAGGCAAGTTATTTCGGCGACGGGGTCGAATTGATCGCAGATGACCAGGGAAGACGCGTCTGTAGACGCATTGGTCAGCGGTGGGATATCACCCGGTCTGTTGCCCGCTATAAGACCCGGCGTCCATGAGTGATGATCTGACGCATTAATGACTTGCTCAGTTTGTGTAGCTCTTTCTCTTGAACAACTCATCCAGTTTTTCTGAAGCATTAGTCATACGTATGTACATGAACATCACATTCAACGATTGCCGTCCCATTCGGATAATTCCTTCGCAGCGCATCGTACCTTTTTATTTCATTTTATTTTTTTGTATTATAATTATAACGATCAGTCTGGAACCTTTCGGTGTCTCCAGGTCCATTCCGCATAGGCAATTTTGATTCATGTGTCTTATACAAGTGTTAGTAATGATTAAATTGTACTCTGTATAAAAATCAACCACGCAGCTTTCTCTTCTATTCGAGTACTGCTTACTTGATTGTTTCAGTAACGCACTTGCTGAGATTTTTAAAATATGTGCCTGCTGAATAAAAAGCAAACTACTATAATTTACTCCATTTAGGTACAGCAAATTACACTATTGAAAGCAGTTTTGAGAGTGTAGCAAATTATTGTTCTGGAGCGATTAGTTTTCTGAATGTTGTCGACTACGTAATGAGATGGAGGACAATCATGAATGATAATTCATCGAATCTGTTGATAGTGAAATAAGAAAACATGAATAATGAAATTTGTGAAAGAATATATCATAAATAAAATAAAAATAGGCATGTCTTCAAGCAACTTCGTCTTCTCGAGAATAGTTCCATCGTAAAATTAATCACATGCACTGCCATACTTGCAGCAGTCATTAACATACAATTCCGAACAACATGAAATAATTGAAAACTACCGCAGGCGCATATTCCAACTCGTCATTCTGAGCCATACTGGTATGTTTACTTCTGCCTGAAGTTCCAGGTATTAAGCGCATTTTATTTGTTTCCCACCCAGAGCTCCGTTCTCTGTGTCTATCATTCGCTACCACTAGCTGCTGCCGCTTCAGATGGGAACTGAATTCCACGTACATCCTTGACGACGTGGAAAACGGCCTCTGCTGCCGCGTGCAGCTCTGCAGCGCTCTGTTGGAAACCGACCGTGTCACTGTGTACGCTAAATTCAATTATCTTTGTCTTTTGTGACGAGATCATGACACGTTTACGTTTCCTCTTTTCATACAAAACGAACAATCATCCATTTCGTACATGATTAAACATCCAAGACCTTTAAATGGGGCAAACTAGTGACCATACCGAGACCAACTCAGCTGCCACACAAATGTTCGACGTGTATGCCATATGGAGTCCGCTTTGGAAGTCATATTCCTGTAATTTATTCATGTCTTACGTTGCCGTCATGAAACATGTATTACGGCTTTCGAATAGTACGCGATAAGAGTCTGCATCGATATACCTCTGAAAGTGTGCGATTGATTTACATGCGTAGTCTTTCTGTGGACAGAGTTACAGTCGTGCGACCTCTACATTCTCACGTAACTGCTGGTGCATATTCTAATGTTGGTTTTCTGTTTGTACCAGTTAGTATTTCATTCAGGAAAATTGGTATTTTCCCTACTTAGTTTTCTTGCGGGCTTTTGTGTGATATTCCAACTTTCTTCTCATTTTCCGTCATGGCAAATAACAGCCTGCAGTGCTTTCACAAATATTAGTCTATTATTCAGAGGTGTATCATATTAGATGGTACTTGTTTGATACAATACGAGTTTTATTTGATCAGTGAACCATGAAGCGTTCAAAAAATGTTTAAATGTGTGTGAAATATTATGGGACTTAACTGCTAAGGTCATCAGTCCCTAAGCTTACACACTACTTAACCTAAATTATCCTATGAACAAACACACACACACCCACCCATGCCCCAGAGAGGACTCGAACCTCCGCCGGGACCAGCCACACCGTCCATGACTGCAGCGCCCTAGACCGCTCGGCTAATCCCGCGCGGCCATGAAGCTTTAATGGGCTTGTCGTCATATGTAATTAGACTGGTCACAGGTTGATCGCTTTTACAACTATGGTTTTACTAACAGTTCATTTAAATGATTGTGGATTTTTCCTGAAAAGATATGCCAGTTTTTGTCGTCGATTCTAGTGTTTTTTTGTTCAGTGGGGAGCTATTGAGAAAAAATGGTACGATATTGTTGACTATGATACTCCGAGGGTGTGATAAGCTACGTAATCGAAAAGTATTTTATTAAAGGCCCCTCTTTACATGATGTATGAGAACTCAGGCATAAAAGTAAATTTGTTCAGTGTAGGTAACTGTGAGTGGTGTGTGTATAGTGTGTTGTCATATTAGTGTTGCTTGACGATGAGAGAAGAGAGAATCCCCGTGCCTACTTCTCTTGAACAACACCAAGGGAGCCGCCGAGCTGAACGTCTCCATTCGACGGGCGGATCATCGTCGACACAGTGTCACATGCCCTCACTTGATGAGACACTGCCGAGAGATTTGGAATTTAATACAGGAAATTGGTGCAAAATCGAAAGGTCAATAACTTTACGCCATTTACCGGCCGAATATTGATGATGAAAGTTTCTACCACCACCAGGATTCAATCGACAATTTCTGTGTCAAGCGCCTCCGCAGGGGCTTGCGTTAGCGAGTTCGGTTACAGAGGCGGATAGTGCTTAAGAACTAGCAGTAGTTACAGTACGAAAAAGTTCGCGCGGTATGTCTCTCGAGACTTCTCTTAATCGTTCGCAATCGGCGATTGCGTATAAGACGAAACGTGTATGATCCTTAATTTTGCAAACCAGTCTAACTTTCCTATCCTATTGATAATATATATGTCAACTTTGTGTTCAAATGTTGGTTCCGTCTCCACAACGGCGATATCTGCAAGCATTCGTCCCTTTAGTGCAAAGCTCAGTAATACAATGCTGTCTGCTTAGTAACATGGCGTCTAGTATCACGAACCTGTGCGTAAAACACTTGATCAAAATGTATCACTCAGTCAATATAGTATTCTTTGTTGACAACTTGCACTGAACAAATACCGCAGCTACTCGCATTTTATCTATATTCATTCATGATTCCTGCCGAGAAGAAATATTTTTGTCTTTAGATAGAAAAACTTTATTTACGACGTCTACATACACTGTATGATCAAAAGTATCCGGACACCTCCCAAAACATACGTTTTTCGTATTAGGTGCATTGTGCTGCCACCTACTGCCAGGTACTTCATATCAGCGACCTCAGTAGTGTTAAGACATCGTGAGGGAGCAGAACGGGACGCTCCGCGCAACTCGTGACTTCGAACTTGGTCAGGTGATTGGGTGTCTTGTGTCATGCGTCTGTAAGCGAGATTTCCACACTCCTAAACATCCGTAAGTCCACTGTTTCCGATGTGATAGTGAAGTGGAAACGTGAAGGGACACGTACAGCACGAAAGCGTACAGGCCGACCTCGTTTGTTGACTGACAGACCGCCGACGGTTGAAGTGGGTCGTAATGGGTAATACGCAGACATCTATCCAGACCATCACACAGGAATTCCACACTGCATCAGGATCCACTGCAAGTACTATGATGGTTAAAAAAATGTGTGTGTGAAATCTTATGGCCGTGGTGGCCAAGCGGTTAAAGGCGCTACAGTCTGGAACCGCGCGGCCGCTACGGTCGCAGGTTCGAATCTTGCCTCGGGCATGGATGTGTGTGATGTCCTTAGGTTAGTTGGGTTTAAGTAGTTCTAAGTTCTAGGGGACTGATGACCTTAGAAGTTAAGTCCCATAGTGCTCAAAGCCATTTTAAATCTTACGGGACTTGACTGCTCAGGTCATCAGTCCCCAAGCTTACACACTACTTAACCTAAATTATCCTAAGGACAAACACACACACCCATGCCCGAAGGAGGACTCGAACCTCCGCCGGAACCAGCCGCACAGTCCATGACTGCAGCGCCTCAGACCGCTCGGCTAATCCCGCGCGGCGCTATGACAGTTAGGCGGGAGGTGAGAATACTTGGATTTCTTGGTCGAGCGGCTGCTCATAAGTAACACATCACGCCCAAACGACGCCTTGCTTGGTGTAAGGAGCGTAAACATTGGACTATTGAATAGTTGAAAAACGTTGTGTGGAGTGACGAATCCCCGTACACAATGTGGCGATCCGATGGCAGGGTGTGGGTATGGCGAATGCCCGGTGAACGTCATCTGCCAGCGTGTGTAGTACCAACAGTAAAATTTGGAGGCGGTGGTGTGGTCGTGTTTTTCATGGTGGGGACTTGCACCCCTTGTTTTGCGTGGCATTATCACAGCACAGGCCTACATTGATGTTTTAAGTACCTTTTTGCTTCTCACTGTTGAAGAACAATTTGGGGATGGGGATTGCATCTTTCAATACGATCGAGCACCTGTTCATAATATACGCCATATGGCGGAGTGGTTACATGACAGTAACATCCCTGTAATGGACTGGTCTGCGCAGAGTCCTGACTTGAATCCTATAGAACACTTTTGGGATGTTTTGGAACGCCGACTTCGTGTCAGGCCTCACCGACCGACATCGGTACCTCTCGTCAGTGCAGCACTCCGTGAAGAATGGGCTGCCATTACCCAAGAAGCCTTCCAGCACCTGATTCAACGTATGCCTGCGAGACTGGAAGCTGTCATCAAGACTAAGGGTGGTCCAACACCATATTGAATCCAGCATTACCGATGGAGGGCACAGCCAGGTGTCCGGATACTTTTGATCACGTTGTGTACACGTCGTTTGTCGTCTCAGTTATTTGACGGATATGAATGTAAGCAGCCTGAAACAAAAAGATCCGCGATGACACACTGACGTCGTAAGTTGAACGTCCACTTGAGAATGAGATCTTCAATTATAAGCGTCTTGCGTGAATTACAGAACGATAGATGCTACTGGTTTGCTGATTTACTTATGCTCAAAAGTATGTCAGAGTCATAGCATTTCACCAATATCCCATTCTCAACATGAAAAATGGATATTCCTAGTCCAGAAAACTGCAGTCAAACCGAGCTGCGATATCAGTTGGCGAGCTACATGCGGCTCATTATTCAAATGTCTTGGTATTGTCACTCCACCATCTGCGCACTTATAGTCCATCTGGAAGTTCGTAATATACGCTCATTTAAAACAAACTGCCGCATTCACTATATGAACTCCCGCCATGAAAAATGTTACACTTTGATAACACCTCATTAATACTGTGCGGAAAGGTGTTCGCTCTCTGCAGGTTCCGTTCTTAATAAACTTCTTGCATGCCTGAAATTTTGAGTCAGTAAATCAACATACCAACATAATATCAAGTGGTGAAACAAGTATCGTACGATACATTGTTTTTATACACTGATAAGCCAGAACATTATTACCACAGGCCACCACGACGTTGAATGCCGCGTGGTGGCGTTGCAGGTACGTGACGCGGTAACAAAAGTCCGAAAGCGGAGCAGACACGGACGGGGGATCACCCTAGCAAAGATATAGGCTGCAAATTGGGAAATGCATTGAGATAAGCGACTCTGACAAACGGCAGATTATTATTATGCATAGTTTGTGAATGAGTATCTCAAAAACGGCGAAGCTGGTCGAATGTTCACGTGCTACTGTCGTTGGTATGTACGGAAAGAGACAGAACAGTGAAACTACCACTAGGCGCTAAATGGTTGGACGTCCACGACTCTTCACAGGATGTGGGGTTCGGATGTTTGTCTGCTCTGTAAGTATTGGCATCTCTGCCGAAAGAGCACAGTGCTGGTGCAGGCACAAGTGTTTCGGCGCACAATGCTTATCGCATTAGTGTTCATGTGCTGACCCAACGACATCAGTTACGACTGCAGTGGGCACGGGACCATCGATCAATGGAAACGTGTCGGCTCTTCGGGTGAATCACATTTTTACTACACAAGGTCGGTGGTCGTCTCCACAAACGCCGTCATGGAGGTGAGCGGCGGCTCGAAACGTACAGTGCGCCACGGACGCAGGCTAGTGGGAGCAGTATTATGCTTCGGGAGACATTCTTCTGCGTTTGCATGGGACCTGTGGTAGTAATCGAAGTCACGCTGGCAGCTGCGAACCACCTGCATACCTTCTAGCTTGATGTCTTCCCTGACGGCGATGTCATCTTTCAGCAGTATAACTGTCGATGTCTCGGAGCCAGAACCGTGCTACAGTGGTTTGAGGAGCATTATAGTGAACTCACTTTGATGCCACGGCGACCAGATTCGCGTGATGTAAATGCTATCGAGCTCCATCACCGTGTACGCCAATCAACACCCGTTATTTAGGCGAACTACATGATCTGCGCGTAGTCATCTAATACCACATTCATCCACAAATCTACCAACAAACTTTCGGATCCCTGAAATGCAGAATCAATCATGTATTTCATTCCAAAGCCGGACAAACAAAGGTGATCATAATGTTTTCGCTCATTAGTGTATTTTGATACAGATCTCCAGCTTTCTTATTCTGTAGCTATTTTAAAGCGGCTGATTTCCGTCGTCTGCCAAGCTCTTAACAGTTTTTCACATAAGACTTGTGTAGAATTAGGGACTGCCGATTAAGGTTTAGCGTCACGTTAACATCGAGGATCACTAACTCAGCTGGGAGGGGAAGGGTAAAGATGTTGACGATGCAGCTCAGTTAGCTCGCTGACGCGGAAGTGTTTAGAAGTGCTCAGAGGTCGCTCTTTCGTGTGATGCCAGAGCTTTCCTTATAGTGTACGAACACTGGTTTTACGTTGGTACTCTTATCTGAACATACTATAATATTTGGATTTCCTCTCGGTGATAAGCCACGCTACTTACGTTGTGATATATAGTGAAGGGAGGGTGGTGATCTCCATGACCCCGGTGGACAACATCGCGAACAACCTGCTGCCCACTGGCTACATCAAGGTGAAGTTCCCTTTCCAGCATCTCCAGGAACTACATCGAACAGCACGATGAACGCTACTAGCCACTCGTCGGCGGTCGTTCTGGTGGTGCATCTGAAATACGCCCAGAAGAGGAGAAGGTAGAGTTATCAAAAGAGGGTGTCTCCATCTTATTCAGCACGGGTAATAAGCGGCAGAATGAGGTTATTCTAGATTTAAGGGATCAAAAACCTTCATTGCAGAAACTAACCAAGCATCATTTGCTACTAAAGTTTCAGATGTAGCTACAACAGACAAAATGTTATCAACACCCCTCCAGTGGAAACTAACTTCTGAACGGTCTCCTAACTTCTACGTAGGCCATACGTTGTTTATACGGAAAGTATGGATATAAGTATAGGCTGTTTGCATCCTACTACTCTAGGGAGACTTGCGTCATTTCTTACAGGAACTGAAGAATTCTATAATTACCATTTTTTCTGTTGGAAAAATAAAAATGAAGGGCGAATTGAAGATTCCAGAAAAGTTTTTCTAATCAACAGCGAAGTCTTGAAGTCTTAAAATATAGAATCTTACATTCCTTCTTGAATGTCTACAAACTGGGAGCAATAAGAAAAGTTGATACAAAAAGGAAAGAAGCGGAGATTTTGCAAGTCGTGCTAGCTGTCTTCCCCAGTATAGGTGTTAGAAGCGATATATAGGGGCTGGTGAGAAAAAAATTTTATTCTGCAGTCCTGCTTGTTACCCTTCTACTCTAAAACTTTTCAAGAAGCTGTGTTTATCCATAGAACTAGATGTCCGGTGGATCTGTATGTGGCAACTGCCAGGCAGTGAATTAATTGCCTTCGAACAATGTCTGTCTCATATGAGATGCCTCAAATTTAGTGGACCTCATTCTGTTGAACTTTGCGTCTCTGCTGTTGCGGTTTCTGCTTACTATTGGGGACAACACCCATCCACGGATCAGTCCTGTCCTGAACAGCACACATTCGTATGCCAGCCTGGGCATCCGTCACTGGGGACAACAACATTTATTGCCTACTCCAATAACTTTCAGCGCTCCTGATTTCCAAAACACACTAATTTTCCCTCCGCTGCCCTCCACAAGCATACACGGTCAACAGCGCGGAACAGGAGGGAGCTGGAAATTTGTGGTAAGGTCTTATGGGTCCAAACTGCTGAGGTCATCGCTTACGCACTACTTAATCTAACTTAAACTAACTTTACGCTAAAGACAACACACACACCCATGCCTGAGGGAGGACTCGAACCTCCGACGGGGGCAGTCGTACGGGCCGTGCAAGGCGCCTCAGACCGCTCGGCTACCCCGCACGGCAGGACGGAACTCTACGTGCGGATGTGCCTCAGCAGACAAACACTACCCACTAACCTGACCGGCAGCTGGCGGAAGAAAGCAGATACAGTAATGAACAGGGCGATTATAATTAAACTTCCGCTACTGGAGAGGACCACCGTGAAAAACGAGTGTAGTAGGACAATGAAACTTTGTAGAAACATTTGTAACGGAGCATGGAAGAGAAGTAACGAATGAAGCATTGAAAGAAACACATTTTAATTTCTACATGATGGGGTAACATTTATTAATTCTGTAACTCGTTTACGTTCCAGCTTACAAACGTTGCTCAGTGTGACGATCATCTAGATCCACGACAACCTGGAAGTTCCTACGGATGTCATTCCACAACCGTTCGAAGCACTCTTCTAACAGCGGACCGTGGAATGTTCAGCTATAGTGACACAGCTCGTGCACTGTTTGAAGATCGCAGATTGCGTCCAGCATTCCCAGCCGTGGCAACTGTAACTTACTCAACAATTGGCACAATTGGCAATCGACCTGTTCCAGGAGAAATTCCCAACTCACCGATTACTTCGAATTTTTGAGTCATGTCCTTCGAGTGTGGTGTGGGCAGAGGACCTCTCCATATTCCTTGCGTCGATGCTAGCGAAGAGCAGTAACACTGCTGCTGTCGTTTTGATGAAACAGCTTTGCGAGTAAAATCCTGCTCACCTTGTCCAGATCCATATTGACTGTCATCGGTCTCATCGAATTAGGGAAGGACGGGGAAGGAAGTCGGCCGTGCCCTTTCAAAGGAACCATCCCAGCATTTGCCTGGAGCGATTTAAGGGAATCACAGAAAATCTAAATCACGATGGTCGGATGCGAATTTGAACCGTCGTCCACCCGGATGCGAGTCCAATGTCGTAGCCATATTGGCATTCAGTAACAGTAGATCGAATGTGAGGTGCCTAGCTTAGCCGAGAGTTAAATATAGTTCCCAGGAATGCAGCGTGATATTTTACCTGGAATGCATACTTTCTATAAATGGCGATTTGTAAAAAGGGACGATCATCGATTTCTCAGCCGAGATAGCCCGTTAGTATACAGTCGTTCATCGACAGGTGCTACGATAGTGAGTAATACCGTTTCTGGTTTGGAGACACGAATCTGCAGTGGAATAAATACGTATTTAGTCTGCATATTGTAGAATAGTGAATAAAATCAGTTCCAGAACGGTAATCACTCAATGACTGAACAGTTGCAACTGTTATGCTCACTGATGCTTGTATTTCAACTCTCGTCGCCGTACCAGTACCGGCGCATAACGGCCAATCGTGACGCTAACGTTACTAACAACGCAAATCCTTCAGCACAAAGTCTGAACATCATTCCAATAAAGTTTGTTACCCATAAGGTAAATAGTTTTCAGTCTGCACTTTCTCAAGTAGCGAAAGGCGCCAAAACAGTATTATGAGCGATACCGATACCCGCTACCTCGTAACGGGCATATTTCATTCTCTTCCCACTTGAATACCGAGCGAGGTGGTGCAGTAGTTGGCACACTGGACTCGCATTCGGTAGGACAACGATTCAAACCCGTGTCTGGCCATCCTGATTTAGGTTTTCCGTGATTTCCCTAAATAGCTCCAGGCAAATGCTGGGATGGTTCCTTTGAAAGGGCACGGCCGACTTCCTTCCCCGTTCTTCCCTAATCCGATGAGACCGATGACCTCGCTGTTTGGTCTCTTCCTCCAAACAACGCCAACCCCCGCTTAAATCATAAAGCTTAAAAACCTTTGGCAGTGGAACGCAAGATCAACTAACTCCAGAAGAGAAAGATTGCAAAGAGAATTATTCATTATTCAGCCTGATACAGCTTTTTTAGCGAAACATGTTCAAATCTTAGCAGACTTGAAGCTTGAAAATTACTTCATAATGAGGGACGGCCTCGGTGAGAAGGGTGGTGTTACTATATTGGTAAGAAATTCGCTGCCGCATCAACCATGCCGACTCAATATAAGAAACGACGACATCGAATTACTTTCTGTGCAAATGAAAGACCTTTACAGTTGTCTCGCTGTGTAAAGCTCCCCACTATAGTATCGTGGAAGATGAAGGGCGACACTTAATAAACCAGCTTCGACCTCCCTTTATAATAGCTGGAAACCTGAATTTCCAAGTGGTATGGGGTGGAGGGGTGACAGAAACGGCAAGGCTCTGATGAATGTTTTTGAAGACAATAATGTAGTGATAGTAACGAGGGACTTCCTACATTGGAATATTGATCTTTCTGTAAAAGTCGTGCAAAAAACGTATGCTATGCTCACTCTGATTTATTTAACTTTCCGATTGACACGTTAAAACGGATTCGATGGGGCCCGATCACCTCCCAGTAAAGTTCTGGATTAACATAGACGTTGATACTACACAAATACATGGTGGTTATAATTAAACTTTCCTACACGAGCCTGTGTACATGGAAAGATATTAATCGTTTGGATACCCAGCTTTTGTAGGAATGATGTTCAGACTCTGCGCTGTAGGATTTACGTTGTTACTAATGTTAGTATCATGAAGCCGTTAGAAGCGGGTACTGGTGCGGTGGCGTAGGGTTGAAACACAACTATCAGTGTGCATTACGGTTGCAGACAGTCAACATGGTTCTGAACGAAATGAGTTCGCATAGTTATTTTATCAAAATAACGGCAGTAATCTGCTGCTCTTTGGGAGTATCGACGCGTTAAAAGAGTGCACACAGGTTCTCTTTCCGTACCGGCTTTGTAAAACATGATTCGGAAGTTCGAATTAATTGTTGATTTGGGAATTTCTCCTGGGAGAGGCCGACAGCCAACTCCGCCACAAATATCTGAAGAAATTACTGTTGCCATTGCTGAGATTGCTGGACCCAGTGAGCGATTTTCATACAAAGAACGAGCTGTTTCACGACAGCTGAATATTCCATGGGCGAACGATTGTGAAATGGTATTTGTAGTGCGGCTACAACCTGTCCTGGATTGTTCTCACATTGAGCAAAGTTTGTTATCGGGAAAGTAAATATGGTACGCAGTTAACAAATGTTACCTTATGATGTGGACGTTAAAATGTCTTTCTTTCAATGATTTATTCGTTATTTCTCTTCCGCATGTCGTTACAAATGTTTCGACAAAATTTCGTTCTTCTGAGGCCACTCGTTTTTCATGGGGCCCTCTCAACTAACCATTTTAATTATAATCACCCTTATGTTACGCTAATAGTAAGTGGAAAATCGCGAAAGCCACTCAGGACAAATATAAGGGTACAGTTCGACGAAAATTTTTAAACATGGGATATGAATTTCGAGAATAAGATGCTTATCAAGTTTTAATCAGCGCTGTGAGATTCGCAGCGGATGACAGAGTTTATTGTTATGAAGCAACATTCCCCTCCTCGGTGGAATCGAATGTTCTAGAGAAGTTTTGCGGCTGGTCCGGGCGGAGGTTCGAGTCCTCCCTCGGGCATGGGTGTGCGTGTTTGTCCTGAGGATAATTTAGGTTAAGTAGTGTGTAAGATTCGAGACTGATGACCTTAGGAGTTAAGTCCCATAAGATTTCACACACATTTGAATTTTCTAGAGAAGTTTCAAAATGGAGACTTGCTTTTAAACGCTATCGTTAGAATTCTGCCGTGAATAACTTCTTGGAAGTGAGAAAAGTAGATGGTCGTGTTAAAAAATCCTGAAAAAAGGTAATGGGACTAAATTTTTCTCTACACTCAGTAAAGCAACTATTGTGACATGCGTTTTGTATGAAACAAATACTTTCAGAAACATCCAACTGCCATTCCACCCTTCATACTACGATTGCCTGGTTAGAGGAATTTATCGAAAAGCTCGCTCCTCCCACCGTCCCAGTCCTTAATCATCCGTCTCCTGTTGAAGATGATTGTTGTGATATCCTACTTCGTCCCTTCTCTAAAGAACAAAATGAAGCTTTTCAGTCATTGAGTGATTACCGTTCTGGAACTGATTTTGTTCACTGTTCTACAATATGCAGACTAAATATGTGTTTATTACTCTGCAGATTCGTGTCTCCAAACCAGAAACGGTATTACTCACTATCGTAGCACCTATCGATGAACGACTGTATACTAACGGGCTATCTCGGCTGAGAAATCGATGATCGTCCCTTTTTACAAATCGCCATTTATAGAAAGTATGCATTCCAGGTAAAATATCACGCTGCATTCCTGGGAACTATATTTAACTCTCGGCTAAGCTAGGCACCTCACATTCGATCTACTGTTACTGAATGCCAATATGGCTACGACATTGGACTCGCATCCGGGTGGACGACGGTTCAAATTCGCATCCGACCATCGTGATTTAGATTTTCTGTGATTCCCTTAAATCGCTTCAGGCAAATGCTGGGATGGTTCCTGTGAAAGAGCACGGCCAATTTGTTTTCCCATCCTGAAAACGATTCAAGATTGTGTTCTGTCTCTAATGACTTCGTTGTCTTCCTTTCTAAGTGCGAAGAAGGTTTAAATGCACTCATTACGAAATTGATTCGCATATTGCGAATACGTATTGACATCAGCTGCATATTTTATTAATGACACTAGAGAAATTATGGCAGACCAGGACTCGCATTTCGATTTCCAGCTTAGCGATAAGCAGGATATAAGGATTCGAGTCCCGGCCCGGCACAAATTTTCAAGCGTCATTAATAAAATAAGCAGCTTACGTCAATACGTATTCGCAGTTCGCGAATCCATTTCGTAATATTTATAACAACTGTGAATCATAAACACGGTGTTTATTTTTTGAGATATGTATGCATGTCCAGAGGACGTTGTAATGTAATATACGGACACTGTACAGACATAAACATCGTGTAAATCGTTGTTAAGTGTAAGTCACTCGTAATTCACTCACTCACCCGTGTAAGATTGGGAGTGCAGCGGGGTATTCTACTCACCATGTAAAACTAAAACTAAACTCCGTCCGAACATACTAGAAAGGCCCAACGGTACTGAGCGGCCGCCCTGGCATCCTCAGGCTACAGGCGTCACTGAATGCGGATATGGTGGAGGGGCATGTGGTCAACACACCGCTCTCCCGACCGTATGTCAGTTTACGAGACCGGAGTCGCTAACCTAAGGACATCACACACAGCCATGCCCGAGGCAGGGTTCGAACCTGCGACCGTAGCAGCAGCGCGGTTCCGGACTGAAGCGCCTAGAACCGCTCAGCCACAACGGCCGGCTAAAAATTAATTACTAGAATACACAGTTAGTTATCGGTTTTTGGTTCAGGAAGGAATTCCTGATGCCCAGCCCGACAGCGCTTAACTTCGGTGATCTGACGGGAATCGGTGTTACCACTGCGACAACGCCGTTGGCACTAACCGTGTACTGGGGCTTTATTCGATCTCGTCTATATTTTGGCTGTCTGCTGTACCAAAATGCTCCTAAAGTTTGTCTCTCTAGATTGTCGTTAATACAGTGCCATTCGTACCTGTCTTGGAGCCATGCTTTCGACGCCCAAAAACGCCCTAGTAGTGGAGGTAGGGGAAATGCCGTTGAGCATTAGACGTGAAATATTGTTAGATGAATTTTACGTTCAGGGGATTGTCTTCATGGATAGTTCTGTCTGTAAAATGGGGAGACTGTATTTACTGATTATGGATTGCCTCCTACGCAAGAAATAAAATTCCTGCCATCTGTACCAGCTTTGACACGTGGTCTCCTATCATACATTCTATACGATGTTCTTCCCATTTGCTTTTATTTGAATATGATATTGACAGCTCCAAGATTCCACTCTATTATTTTAACACTATCAGCTCGGAAGATGTTTATGTAAACTGCAGCTATAATCGTCTCGTTGCAGCTCAGTGGCCTGGTTATATCTGCATATATCTCCAGTGGATTCAAATTCTGCAAGATGAGAATAGTGGATTTGCTTTTCTGTGCCCTCAGATCCAAGCCAGGAAAGCAAACTGACTCAAAGCGCTCTGTTTTTACTACGGAAATAGTGGCGCTTTCGGAAGCTCCGTACTTACAGAAGCTAATTGATGCTGACTCCCACTGTGCCCTTTAAAATATTCAACACCGAAGATGGAATAAAACTGTTAACTGTAATATATTTGATGTAGTATTGGCATATGTTTGCAGTTAACGGATGGTGCAGATAGTCAAGTTGCTGTGGGTGCATTCTCAGGCTGATATCCACTAAAATGAGGAAATGAACGTATTAGCGAATTAGCTGCATCTACAGGCACTGCCTTTGATTTGGAATTGCCATATGCAAACTACTTGCGTGAAGTCAAGAGCCAAGGAAAATATCAGTGCCAAGAGATATGCAGCGTATCTCAACAAACGAAAGCTGGTTATTGTGTGGTGTTACAACATCTAATTCCTGCAAGACCGTGGTTTACTAAGACACATCTGGACCGATCTACGATTTCCACCATCATTCGGCTCCGTGCAGAGGGCTTGTCAACCACTGAAGTCCTTCGACTTGTGCACCGGAGCCAAAGTGACGTGGTGCGGACATGGAATCGGTTCCAGGTGACAAGTAGTTTTGAGGACTTTCACTGCACAGGCTGCCCACGGTGGTGGTGGTGGTGGTGGTTAGTGTTTAACGTCCCGTCGACAACGAGGTCATTAGAGACGGAGCGCAAGCTCGGGTTAGGGAAGGATTTGGAAGGAAATCGGCCGTGACCTTTCGAAGGAACCATCCCGACATTTGCCTGAAACGATTTAGGGAAATCACGGAAAACCTAAATCAGGATGGCCGGAGACGGGATTGAACCGTCGTCCTCCCGAATGCGAGTCCAGTGTGCTAACCACTGCGCCACCTCGCTCGGTGGCTGCCCACGTTAGACAGGTGCACAGAGTGATGGAAATCTGCGACTTGAGTTACAGGAACCGTGGGATGAGTGCTCCAGAACTGAATTCAGCTTTCGAAGAGGCTACAGGACGTCATGTATCGTATCAAGCCGTTAGGAGACGATTGCATGATGCGAATCCGTATGCCTGATAACTATGGCGAGCATGACATCTTACACACCACCACCATGGACTCCGTTATAAATGGCAAGATATCATGCAGAATGGACGCCCCAGGATTGACGTCGGATGTAATTCACGGACGAAACTCGGATCTGTTTGTAGGCTGATAATCGTAGACAACGTGTTTGGAGAGAATTCTGTAATATCGAAAGCCTCGAAGCACTGTGTCCCACACGTGAAACAAGGTGGTGGTGGAGTGATGTACTGCAGTGGCCATGACATGTAACCATTGTGCACCTCTCGTTGTTGTTGAGGGCAATCTCACTGCCCTATGGTACAAGATAAGCTTCTGTAGCCAATAGTGGGATCGTATCGCCAAACTTTGGTGATCTGGACGCATCGTAAATTAATACATATACATGTCTCAGAGTCAATTTTTTTATGTGCCATTCATTTCGAGGGAAAGGGGTAATGTAAAACTTTTGTTGATTTGTGTAATCTGTAAATAAGCATTCATGTATTTTCTTCATACAATTCAGTTTACACCGTAACCAAGTGTTTTAGATGGCTAAATAGAGTACACACTCTGGAGATCAAATGAGAAAAAAAAAGTTGGCAGTAACTTTGTTGAAGAAGCAGTAACAGCATTTTCCAGCCTCTCTCTTCAGATGTACTTTTCTGGATTTTGCCGAGAGAGCATTTATCACCAGCGTGTCGATAATTTTCGCATTCAGCATCCGTTGTTTGCACTAAAAGCTAACCAAAGATCAAAAGGTATGCTACTAGTGCTGGCAAGGAACATTGCAGGAAACATGAGGCTGTATGATTAAAAACCAAAAAAGATAATCTTGATCCGGATACGGAGAAATAAAACTTAGGGAAGAATTTGGAAAGTAATAACGGCAGCAAAAAATTAGATATATTTAGTAGAAGCTGAGAAGAAAGCAAACAGCGAAAAAAAACAGGAAAATGAGGTATTGTAGGTATAAAATGCACAGTTACGGTAGACAATAAGTAGTCAAGCGCAGCTATTTTTACGAGTTGTGCTAACTGACCATGACGAAGGGTTTGTTAACAAACTTAGATCGTTCATCTTTTCACAGGCGCTCTAGGTAATCTGTGGGAGTATGAAGGAAGATCGGTTAACGTCCTATCGGCGACGAGGTTATTAGAGACGAAGCACAAACACGGCAAGGAGAAAAATCGGAAAAGAAATCGGTCGTGTCCTCAATATAACCATCCCAGCATTTGTCTCAATCAATTTTGGGAAACGACAGTACTCCCAAATACGAGTCCAGTGCCATAGGCCACTACGAGATCTCTTTCGGCTGCACGTATGACGACGGGAGAGAGAGAGAGAGAGAGAGAGAGAGAGAGAGAGAGAGAGAGGGAGGGAGGGGGGGGGGAGAGAGAGAGAGAAAGAGAGAGAGAGAGGGAGAGAGAGAGAGAGAGAGATGTTCCTAGAAAAGCCAGCTGCTGTGCGGACGGGAAACAAAAGCATCTTGTCCGTACCTCTCGTGGTTCAAGGTTTCAGGCGCTGGGGATTTCCAGGCACCTCCTCGGCGTATTTATGTTCCAGTCATGAGAGTTCGTTGCATTCGTTTCACGCTCAGTTAGCGAATATCAGTCTAAGCTGCAAGTGAAATAGAGGGAACATTTCTCAATTCATTTCATGCTGAAATGTTTAATATTAGTATAATTTACTTTCGTTATTTAGCTGTGCCAGTCATTCGGACATAGCCTGACGTAATGTACTGTCCTGTAGTTTAATTTCCCGTTACTTCTTACATCACATGGGAGGGCGCAGCTCTGAACCAAAAAGAAAGAAAAATACCTGTTTGAGTTGAATGTGACGAATGGTGCTGCATGTACTACTGTAACTATTCTGTCTAGTTTTCTAATACTTTTATATAATTAAGTAGTAGCGAAATAAAGTTTTTCAATAAATTAGCGACCCGGAAATGCTTCACAGTTGCTAAATTCTGTATACAACATAAATTTTGTCCCCCCCCCCCCACCCCACCCACCAGCACCCCTTCTCTCTGTCCGTCATCTCTTTCCCCCTCTGTCTCCGTACATCTTTTCCTTCCCCCATTTCTCTGTGCATAACCTCCTCCTCCCTCTCTGTCTGTCCCCTCCTCCCCCCTCTCTCTATGTTCATTTCCGTCTGAATGTTCAGTAGGTCTGCACTTCTCCTCCCCCCACCCATCTCTCTCTCTCCATCTCCTCCTCCCCCTTCTTTGTTTGCTTCCGTCTGAATGTTCAGTAGAGAAACGTATAAAAATTTGAAGTAAAGCCGCAGATATGTTCGAAATTTTTGATAACAACGTTTACCATTATATATTACATATATATTTATGTATGTAATATATTTCAAACATATGTAGCCTATGTCTGCCCAAATGTTCATTAGAATATCGTGTAAAAATTGGAAGTACATCGGTCAAGAACTTTTCGAGATTTGTGGTAACTATGCTTCCCTTTATACATTACATGTATATGTACGTATTATACATATCACAAAAATAAGTGCCTATGTTCGTCCGACCGTTCATTGGAGTATCGGGTAAAAGTTGTAGTTAATCGGTCAAGAAATTTTCCAGATTTTTCGGTAACAAGGTTTCCCCTTTATATAACTGTCAAACTTTTTTTGCTATGAAAACATGTGACAACAGAATTGTCAGACTGAGCACAATTTATTTAACTTTCTTTTTCATAAAAATAATACCATTACCATCCACAATTACGAACGTGCACACACAAACAAAAATCAGTCAATTCAGTCGAGCCGTCCTCAAGTGATGATATTCTACAATTGATTTTAATTTCCGACTTTTCTGGCGGTTTCACCAAAAATTCTCTTTCATACAAATCTTGTCCTGACAATAACGAAGACAACAAAGAAAAATTCTCAGGTGATTATTTTTCATGCATGCGGAAACTGATTTTTATTTATGTATGTGGCTCTGTACTTTTCATTCCTGTTTAGGTTCAACGTTGTTAAAAGTTGTATTGAGTGTTTTTTTTCTGCCTTAAAGCCTGTTCACAAAGAATTTGTACTTACATGGGTAGACTGTGCCAAAATGCCGGAGATCTACCCCACATGGCCAAGCACTCCCCCCCCCCCCCTCCCCCTCCTCCAATCTTCCTTGCAAATTGATATCCTATTTACCTTTTAATTCCCACATGCCATCTACAGTAACCTCCCCCCCCCCCCCCCCCCTTCCCAGCCTTTTTCACAGATCTTCTCTAGTAGATTCCTCTTCCAAAATCCCTACATACAGTTACCAGGAGCCACCACCACCAACTCATTTGCCATCTTTATGTCACGAATTCATCGCTTTTCATCGTATTAAATTTTTCCTTATATCAAACTTATTTTGGTGAACCGAATGCTGAAGACAGGCAACTGTCTATGACAAATATCTCCCCCCCCCCCCCCCCCGTCCCTACACACACACGCAAGCTTATACGGATAACACAGAAATGAATTTAAAATGATAAGTGGATGCCGTATCGATGTACTACAGTACGAACATCGTCTTTTGAAAATGTCGTATTCTGTTGTCGGGCGTCAATAAATGAAATTCATCTCTGTTCTGTGATTGCTGCGAATCATTGCTTACTTGTCACTGTCGCCAGCATAGATAAATGTTGGTGAAAAGATGACGGCCTTTCTCGTGATAGCTGACACGAATCTTGGTTGGTCTAAAAAGTTTTCATCATCGGAGAGAGGCGCGCCACGTTAGAGACGGTCGTTCTCCACAGCTGGTCCGTCTTTGTCCTGGATGAACTTTTCAAAGTTTACATGCATTCACCAAGGGAGACAGGGCTTAGGGCGTTATTTGCTGTTATTAGTTCGTCGTTTGGGGACTTCGACGCTGTTATCTGTCAGTGGCAGAAAGAGAGCCAACACGGGTTTCCATTCTCCCTGATTATGTCGTCCATCCTCCAACATAGTACATCATAAGCGTCCACTTTATGTATCCATGTCACAAAAGTGAGGTATTTGAAATGTTGTTCACAAAATTCGAAATACGGGAACAACAAAGAATGTTTTACAGAATATTACATGAACGAAGCTTAACAAACTCTTAAGCATTTGAATTCATTTCATCTTGTCTTTCACCTGGAAAAATTTTCTGAGCATGACTATGACCTCCTAAAATTGAAGTGTTTGTGATACGGTTAGTACCGAATGAACATCCTTTCAAGGTCTTCTGCATTACGCCCTGTTTATGTTGAAGCCCGCAACCTTTCAGTGTCTTTCTTGAGTTTTATTTAGTCTGCGATTTTATTGTCTTCTTCTGTGCTTCCATTAACTCCTTCATTTATAATGTACTGATTATGGTTTCAATAGATGTGGTCATTTTGTATAGGCACTACAATGGATTTTGTATTCAAGCGCCTGGATATGGTCATTCTGGGATTGCCCTCATTCTCTTAAAAGAATTGTGCGGTCTTCCGAAGTCGTTCCCTTGAGCTCTAGGGAAGTCTCTTGGCAGATAATGATCCAGTCGCAGCTCACGATTCTGTACTAGCTGCATGAACTGGATGTCTGAAGTCGCTTCATTCACTGATACCAACACGACGCGCTCCAGGTCTAGCTCGAGCAACGACTTTTATCTTGTCGTACCGAATCTGTATGTAACTTTGAGGAGACTATATTGCAAAGCCGGCCGCGGTGGTCTAGCGGTTCTAGGCGCGCAGTCCGGAACCGCGCGACTGCTACGGTCGCAGGTTCGAATCCTGCCTCGGTCATGGATGTGTGTGATGTCCTTAGGTTAGTTAGGTTTAAGTAGTTCTCAGTTCTAGGGGACTGATGACCACAGTAGTTAAGTCCCATAGTGCTCAGAGCCAATTGAACCAATATATTGCAAATACAAAGTCTCTCTCCTGTGGGTCGGCAGGCGCATTTTCTCGGGTGTTTCGGCATATTTTTTCAATTTCGTTTTTGCAGCATGTAGCGGGAGTTAGCCCAAACATATGCTGCTCATCACGTCTTTCATGTGACTCCCAGCGTCGAAAGAAGGTGTCTCTTTGTTTCCCGTTACAAACAGTTTTTTAAGCGGAATTTTACGCCCCCGTTCGACAAGGCGGTTCCATATTAGTCTGATGCAATATTTCTTTTACCGATATGCATTAACAGGGACAATAAAACACGTAGAATAGTCAGTATCCCAGCAGCGACTGAGCACAGCTGCTGCAGTCTGCAGCTCATGGGCTAGTGGCCAGCATTGCTGCCTTTGAATCGTGGCGTCCCGGGTTCGATTCCCGGCCTGGTCTACTATTTTCTCCGCCCGGGGATTGGGTGATCGTGTTGTCCTCGTCATTTCATCATCATTCAGGAAAGTGGAAAGATTGGGAATTTGTACGGGCTTTGATAACCACGCAGTTGAGCGTCCCACAAACCAAATACTTTATCATCACAGCTGCGCCATGGCGCTAGCAGCCAGCTCGGGCCGGGGCAGTCCTGTCGCTGCTGGAGTTCTGGTTGTTCTTCTTGTTGTACTATCCCTGTTCATACATATCTATGAAACGAATATCTCAGTAGGCTAATGTGGAGCCGCTCTATCGAATGGGCACGTAAAATTCCGCTGTACAAATTATTTTATTTGTAACGGGAAACGAACTGACGCTTTCCATCGACGGAAGACATGATGAGCAATATTTGTTTCAGCGAACTCCACCTACACTTTGCAAAAACGAAAAATTGCAAATACCTGCCGAAATACCAGAGAAAATGCGACTGACTGCACTTAGAATAGACGCTGTATTAGTGGTGCAAGCACAGACTTTCTTGTTGTAAGCAGCCAATGTTACAGGTAGCTAGGCACAGTGGGAAAGCATGGAGCGATTGATTGAGTCTGAATTACATTTGCATTATTTAAAATATTTATAAGAGACCACATTTACATAAAACTTCGGTCTGTGATGACTGCACAAAAATTTCTCTTTAGACAGGTCCACTATTACTGCAACAGTATTAAACATTGAAACAACAATTACTCTCAGAAGCAAATATTTTAACACAATACTTTAGTTCTGAAATCATCTTTAGTAAGGAACCAACAACCTCTTAAGTCAGTAAACTTCACAATCTAACAAAGCAACTAAAACTTTATCCTACAATAAATTTCAACGGTATTCACGTAAATTATAAAGAACTGTCTCTCTCACACTGACTCACGAGGCCCACATAAACATAGCAACTGATACAAATACAAATCAGTAACCAATTAACAGTTTTACGAAAAAGATCAATAGCGCTCAGTGTTAATGCTCGCTCAGTAGCACATAATCTGAGATGGAACAAAGCTTCCGTTTTTTATACATAAACGGCTGGTCGTGTCCCGGTCACTGCTTCATCAATAAGGGGTCCATTAAAATCCAGCATTACTCTGTCAGTCCATAGAAATACGATATCGGCTCTTACACCTGGAACAGCTCAGTATTAGTCATTTGCATAAACGATCTCCTTGAACCCACTAGCACAGTTATTGTTTCAAATTTAATCATTCTAGCCACTGCCTCGGCCAAATGCTAGCATATTAATTACTGTTTCAGCAAGTCGATCTGAGCTAGTAGTACCATCCTCATTACACAATAGCATTTAGTAAGTATGTTCTGAGCAGCTGTCTAATCTCTAAAACAGAGCTGCACAATTACAGAACACCAATTTTAATCACAAAGACCAGTAACAAGAAATGGATGCACCATCCTATACTGTAGTGCTAAAAACTGACGGCAGTAATATTGCAGAGTCTGTATGTAGGAAATACTCCATCAACGCAACAGCTGCATTAAAATTCACGAATCTGTCCTCCAGAGACACGTAATATGCAGGCCGCCTAGTACAAGCCACTGTCTCCTGTACACAGAGTGCGAGCCGCTAACCGTTTTGTCCGGCGTAGCCTCCAGTGAACAAACAGCGGCCCCTCAAACCTACACTTACAACCAGTGTACCGTTCCCCAGTGTCCACCAGCGAAACTTATACACACTCTGCCGCCAACTTCCTTCCTCCCCCGAAGCTCACTCATCTGCCAAGATAAACCAATTTTCAGCAGAGAGGCTCCGCTACACCGGGGCAAGGAAGTCTCGCCATCCTAGTTCGGCTGTTGCCATCCTAGATCAAAATATCGTACATGGCATACTAGTAGTAATTATGTTGGTAGATCGGCTACTCTTCTCTCTCCCCCTCTCCCTCCCCGTCTTGCGCGCGCGCGTTTGCGGTGCTGATGTCCACTCCGTACATAAAGTAAAATGAAGCCGTCATTGCAAAACAAGGCAGGACAAGCCGCTGGCTTACGTCCCGCGTTACTCGATACAGCCGGAAACTGTCAGCCGTCTGCCGCGCCGTTATTAATGAGCCGTGCTGTTTGTTCGCCTCGTCGTAGCCGAAAGCACTGAACTGTAGTTTTTATTTCTTGCCACCCGTCACGTCATTATCATTCCGCGCGCCTCGATGCGTACTAACCGACCCTAATGTTCCTTATACTGCTTGACGTTGTAAACTGTTACAGAAACGTTTTCAACCTTCTCTTGACGGACTGATAGACAGTTAAAGAAAAAGGATAATGGTCGCTTAGGGTACAACCACCGTGTCGTTAGGGCGGATTGATCGCACGAATACGGATACTTGTTAGTAGTATCGAATCGGGAGCAGTACTGCAACACGAATGGGCAACACTACTGCGCATATGAATTCAGACTTCCGGTATGTTATTGTGGAATGGTTAGCCACTCCTCAAGGGAAAAAAGCTCTCCAGTTCTCAACAATGACGAGAGGTGCCGACGCAGCTAAAGTACGTCTTCCTACCTAATACCAGACACGTTTAATAGGATTCGAGTCGGAGAGCATCCTGACTGAGGCAGTTCACTTTGTCGCTACTGGATAAGATTGACAGAGCAGATCGAATAAGTTGAAAAAACGGCAGATAGTTTTGTGTTAACGGGAAACAGGGGATAGATTGTCACGGACATGGTGCGCGAGATGTGTTGTGAATCATTACAACAAAGGCATTTTTCGTTGCGCGAGATTTTTTGACGAAATTTTACTCACCAACTTTTTCCTCCGAATCCGAAAATAACTTGTTAACACGCACCTACGTAGGCAGAAATGATCATCGTAATAAAGTAAGGGAGATCAGAATCCACACGGGAGTAAAATGCTAGCTTTCCCCGCGCGCTGTTCCTGTTTGGTACGGTTGAGAAATAGTCTGAAGGTGGTTCGATGAATCCTGTGCCCAGCACTTCCGTGTGCAATGCAGAGTAGTCATATAGACGTAGACGTAGCACCTCGCCCGCTACGTGGATTCTGCTCTAACGAGCATTATGTTCTGTGGATCATCATGCAGTAAAATACAAGGTTGCTGTATCTCGTCGCTATCTATATTACTTAAAGGCTAAACCGTTCATGGTACACGGTTTCAGTTGCTGGTTGCCTATCTGACGACTTCCAAGAGCAACAAAAATTTGATTTTCAGTATGTCACATAAAAATTGTCCGAATGTAAAAATTTAAAATGCTTTCTCAAGATGTACTCATTAATAGGTGTAATGTTAGGTTGAGAAAATGGACTTCACGGCACGCAAATATACATACTATATTCATCCAGTATTTGAGTCAGCGTACTTAGTGATTTGCCACAAGCTTTACACATAATTTCAAACCTTTTCTAAGCGTTTTCTCGCTTGCATGCTTAAAGTCGTGTTTAACACCTTAACTGATTCGTAGACTAATCAGAAGGTTGAAGCTGTTTTACACATGGTAGTTCGATTCCTTAAAGATTCGGTGGTTACTCGTACCTTATAAACTTCAAATGAGTATTTCGAATGACATGCAGTGTCGTTCATCTCTCAGTGCTGGTTCCTGTCTAGACATTCATGCAACACTATAAATGCAGACATGCTGCCGTGTAGGTCGATGGACCGGACAGCGTGTACCTTATTTGTTATCTTCATTTGCGGTATAATTTATTTGGCAGTTAAGCCTATTAAAAAAGTGTATCATCGGTAGCGATGGAAAGGTAATAAGTACTGACTTTAGAGGCGATACGTAATGGCTTCTCATTTTATGTCGTGGCCTTCGTACTAGTTAGTAACTTCAGTATTTCGGTGTATTGTAATGCAGATCATTCTGTTTTAAAACTGTTCACATATTTTCCGCATACAGTTAACGTTTGTAAAGTAAAAAAATGAATAAAGCTCGCAGATCAGTCAAAATATTCAAAATGTGTTGATGTAGTCAACATACCTGAAACTGGTGCTAGTGACACAGGAAAGGGTGATTAGGCCTATAGGCACGTGCAAGCAAACAAAAAATTAGTTACGTAACTACATTTCTTCGACGTAATAATTAAAACTTTGCAACTATCTCTCGTGTGTTGTGCAGTGCTTATAAACTGCCAATCGTATTGCCCATTTTACAAACAGTGTGTGTAGTAGATGGTTACGCGGTCTGTTCATTTCTTTCATTCGTTTCTGAGTCGCGTAAAACGAGCGATTTGGGTGAGCTGTTAAAAGAGTGTGGAATCAAAATCGAGAGAAGTAGGGTTGAAGTAGCGAAGGAGACGTTAAAATTGTAATCTTCCCTCCTTCTTTTCGTCTAAAACGAGGAGTAGTGTGTGACTAGTTAGACTTCTGCTGAAAAGCAGGCCAGCGTTATTAGCTGGTCTGAATAAAGAGCTGACAGCACGATGATTCGCCCAGCAAGCTGACGCCAGAGCGACAGTTTTTCCGCAAGCCAGCTAAGTTCCCAACGAGAGTGAGCGTCCAGCGAAAGCGCTTGGCTGGCACGCTGGCTGGGTGTCTGGTGCGGACGGCAGGCACAGGCGCAGGCAGTAAGTAGGTCACGACGCGGCGCTGTCGCCAGGCGCAGCGGCGTCCGGCCTCTGGCAGTGGGAGGGGGCGCCGCAGGGGGAGGGGCGGCTGCCGGCCCGCTGGAGGGGGCAGGCGCTGACGCCGAGCTGCTGCAGGCGCTCGCCGCCGCCGCCGCTAGCCGCCGGAATCGGGGTCACGCGGCCAATAGTGCCAATGTCATACCGCCTCCTGGCGCTCACGCTGACCTGGATTTCTGCCTCGTTTCGCGCGTCATCGGATACCCGTGCCTGTCATACTACCAGTGAAAGTTAATGCTGGGGACGCCGAGCGACCTTCCTCCTCCGCAGTTTCCTCCAAGCCACGCCTCTCGTGGCGACAACAGTACGCCGGTCACGTTGCTGCTTCTCTGTTCGTTCTCCATATATAGCACAAACAAGACAGCTCCTCTGTACGAAGTAACTCCACATTCCTAATTGTTACCTCTCTTCGAAATCGAATCAATTGTGACGCACTGCACATATTTAGATCAACATCCGCTTGTGAATTTCCAGTGTACTTCATTATGACTTGCATCACAACGCGCTGTCGAGGCCCCTGTGTCCAAACTATCTTGAAATCGAAATCAACTGTGACCCACTGCACATATTTAGAACAACATCCGCTTATAAATTTCCAGTGTACTTTTATGATGACTTGCTTTACAACGCGCTGCCGAGGCCCTTGTGTCCCAACTATATTGAAATTGTGCTCCAGTAAACGGTGTTTCTGTTGAACAGAAGCGTGCTGATACATTATTTGCCAGCCCCAATCAATTGACTAACGTACAAGGAAAAATAGCTGTGACTGTGCAAAGGGAAATAAAGGCACAGTACCTTCAATGTGTCAGCGTCACGTTGAAAAAGCCTTTTATTTTTACATTCTTCACATTGCATTTCTCAGTTTGGTACAAATATACAAGAAGCACTACTAACTCAATACGCACACTAACCATCGGCGTCTGTGCTCCCCAAGCCACTGGATTATATACAGGATGGTCCACTGATCGTGACCGGGTCAAATATCTCACGAAATAAGCGTCAAACGAAAAAACTACAAAGAACGAAACTTGGCTAGCTTGAAGGTGGAAACTAGATGACGCTATGGTTGGCCCGCTTGATGGCGCTGCCATAGGTCAATCGGATATCAATTGCGTTTTTTTAAATGGGAACCCCCATTTTTTATTACATATTCGTGTAGTACGTAAAGAAATATGAAAGTTTTATTTGGACCACTTTTTTCGCTTTGTGATAGATGGCGCTGTAATAGTCACAAACATATGCCTCAATTTTAGACGAACAATTAGGTTTTTTTAAATTAAAATACAGAACGTAGGTACGTTTGAACATTTTATTTCGGTTGTTCTAATCTGATACATGAACCTTTGTGAACTTATCATTTCTGAGAACGCATGCTGTTACAGCGTGATTGCCTGTAAATACCAGATTAATGCAATAAATGCTCAAAATGATGTCCGTGACCTCAATGCATTTGCCAATACGTGTAGGGACATTCCTCTCAACAGCGAGTAGTCCGCCTTCCGTAATGTTCGCACATACATTGACAATGCGCTGACGCATGTTGTCAGGCGTTGTCGGTGGATCACGATAGCAACTATCCTTCAACTTTCCCCACAAAGAAATCCGGGGACGTCAGGTCCGGTGAACGTGTGGGCCATGGTATGGTGTCTCGACGACCAATTCACCTGTCATGAAATACGCTATTCAGTACCGCTTCAACCTCACAGGAGCTATGTGCCGACATCCATTATGTTGGAAGTACATCGCCATTCTGTCATGGAGTGAAACATGTTGCAGTAACATTAGAACATTACGTAGGAAATCAGCATACATTGCACCATTTAGATTGCAATCGATAAAATGGGGGCCAATTATCCTTCCTCCCATAATGCCGCACCGTACCACCCGCCAAGGTCGCTGATGTTCCACTTGTCGCAGCCATCGTGGATTTTCTGTTGCCCAATAGTGCATATTATGCCGGTTTACGTTACCGCTGTTGGTGAATGATGCTTCGACGCTAAATAGAACGCGTGCAAAAAATCTGTCATCGTCCCGTAATTTCTCTTGTGCCCATTGGCAGAACTGTACACGACGTTCAAAGTCGTCGCCATGCAATTCCTGGTGCATAGAAATATGGTACGGATGCAATCGATGTTGATGTAGAATTCTCAACACTGACGTTTTTGAGATTTCCGATTCACGCGCAATTTGTCTGCTACTGATGTGCGGATTAGCCGCGACAGCAGCAAAAACACCTGCTTGGGCATCATCATTTGTTGCAGGTCTTGGTTGACGTTTGACATGTGGCTGAACTCTGTTTCCTTAAATAACGTAACTATCCGGCGAACGGTCCGGACACTTCGATGATGTCGTCCAAGATACCGAACGGCATATATAGCACACGCCCGTTGGGCATTTTGATCACAATAGCCATACATCATCACGATATCGACCATTTCCGAAATTGGTAAACGGTCCATTTTGTTGTTGTTGTTGTTGTTGTCTTTAGTCCTGAGACTGGTTTGATGCAGCTCTCCATGCTACTCTATCCTGTGCAAACTTCTTCATCTCCCAGTACTTACTGCAACCTACATCCTTCTGAATCTGTTTAGTGTATTCATCTCTTGGTCTCCCTCTACGATTTTTACCCTCCACGCTGCCCTCCTATACTAAATTGGTGATACCTTAATGCCTCAACACATGTCCTACTCACCGATCCCTTCTTCTAGTCAAGTTGTGCCACAAACTTCTCTTCTCCCCAATCCTATTCACTACTTCATCGCCGGCCGAAGTGGCCGTGCGGTTAAAGGCGCTGCAGTCTGGAACCGCAAGACCGCTACGGTCGCAGGTTCGAATCCTGCCTCGGGCATGGATGTTTGTGATGTCCTTCGGTTAGTTAGGTTTAATTAGTTCTAAGTTCTAGGGGACTAATGACCTCAGAAGTTGAGTCCCATAGTGCTCAGAGCCATTTGAACTACATCATTAGTTACGTGATCTACCCATCTAATCTTCACCATTCTTCTGTACCACCACATTTCGAAAGCTTCTATTCTCTTCTTGTCCAAACTATTTATCGTCCATGTTTCACTTCCGTACATGGCTGCACTCCATACAAATACTTTCAGAATTGACTTTCTGACACTGAAATCTATACTCGATGTTAACAAATTTCTCTTCTTCAGAAACGCTTTCCTTGCCATTGCCAGTCTACATTTTATATCCTCTCTACTTCGACCATCATCAGTTATTTTGCTCCCCAAATAGCAAAACTCCTTTACTACTTAAGTGTCTCATTTCCTAATCTAATTCCCTCAGCATCACCCGACTTAATTCGACTACATTCCATTATCCTCGTTTTGCTTTTGTTGATGTTCATCTTATATCCTCCTTTCAAGACACTGTCCATTCCGTTCAACGGCTCTTCCAAGTCCTTTGCTGTCTCTGACAGAATTACAATGTCATCGGCGAACCTCAACGTTTTTATTTCTTCTCCATGGACTTTAATACCTACTCCGAATTTTTCTTTTGTTTCCTTTACTGCTTGCTCAATATACAGATTGAATAACATCGGGGAGAGGTTACAACCCTGTCTCACTCCCTTCTTCCCAACCACTGCTTCCCTTTCATGTCCCTCGACTCTTAAAACTGCCATCTGGTTTCTGTACAAATTGTAAATAGCCTTTCGCTCCCTGTATTTTACCTCTGCCACCGTCACAATTTGAAAGAGAGTATTTCAGTCAACAATGTCAAACGCTTTCTCTAAGTCTACAAATGCTAGAAACGTAGGTTTGCCTTTGCTTAATCTAGCTTCTAAGATAAGTCGTAGGGTCAGTATTGCCTCACGTGTTCCAATATTTCTACGGAATCCAAACTGATCTTCCCCGAGGTCGTCTGTAAAGAATTCGCGTTAGTATTTTGCAGCTATGGCTTATTAAACTGATTGTTCGGTAATTTTCACATCTGTCAACACCTGCTTTCTTTGGGATTGGAATTATTATATTCTTCTTGAAGTCTGAGGGTATTTCGCCTGTCTCATACATCTTGCTCACCAGATGGTAGAGTTTTGTCAGGACTGGCTCTCTCAAGGCCGTCAGTCGTTCTAATGGAATGTTGTCTACTCCCGGGGCCTTGTTTCGACTCAGGTCTTTCAGTGCTCTGTCAAACTCTTCACGCAGTATCATATCTCCCATTTCATCTTCATCTACATCCTCTTCCACTTCCATAATATTGTCCTCAAGTACATCGCCCTCGTATAGACCCTCTATATACTCCTTCCACCTTTCTGCTTTCCCTTCTTTGCTTAGAACTGGGTTTCCATCTGAGCTCTTGATATTCATACAAGTGGCTCTCTATTCTCCAAAGGTCTCTTTAATTTTCCTGTAGGCAGTATCTATCTTACCTCTAGTGAGATAAGCCTCTACATCCTTACATTTGTCCTCTAGCCATGCCTGCTTAGCCATTTTGCACTTCCTGTCGATCTCATTTTTGAGACGTTTGTATTCCTTTTTGCCTGCTTCATTTACTGCATTTTTATATTTTCTCTTTTCATCAATTAAATTCAATATTTCTTCTGTTACCCAAGGATTTCTACTAGCCCTCGTCTTTTTACCTACTTGATCCTCTGCTGCCTTCACTTCTTCATCCCTCAGAGCTACCCATTCTTCTTCTACTGTATTTCTTTCACCCATTCCTGTCAATTGTTCCCTTATGCTCTCCCTGAAACTCTGTACAACCTCTAGTTTAGTCAGTTTATCCAGGTCCCATCTCCTTAAATTTCTAGCTTTTTGCAGTTTCTTCAGTTTTAATCTACAGCTCATAACCAACAGATTGTGGTCAGAGTCCACATCTGCCCCTGGAAATGTCTTACAATTTAAAACCTGGTTCGTAAATCTCTGTCTTATCATTATATAATCTATCTGATACCTTCTAGTATCTCCAGGATTCTTCCATGAATACAACCTTCTTTTATGATTCTTACACCAAGTGTTAGCTATGATTAAATTATGCTCTGTGCAAAATTCTACCAGGCGGCTTCCTCTTTCATTTATTAGCCCCAATCCATATTCACCTACTATGTTTCTCCCTTTTCCTACTCTCGAATTCCAGTCATCCATGACTCTTAAATTTTCGTCTTCCTTCACTACCTGAATACTTTCTTTTATCTCATCATACATTTCTTCAATTTCTTCATCTGCAGAGCTAGTTGGCATATAAACTTGTACTACTGTAGTAGGCATAGGCTTCGTGTCTATCTTGGCCACAATAATGCGCTCACTATGCTGTTGGTAGTAGCTTACCCGCACTCCTATTTTTTTATTCATTATTAAACCTGCTCCTGCATTACCCCTATTTGATTTTGTATTTATAACCCTGTATTCACCTGACCAAAAGTCTTGTTCCTCCTGCCACCGAACTTCACTAATTCCCATTATATCTAACTTCAAGCTATCCATTTCCCTCTTTAAATTTTCTAACCTATCTGCCCGATTAAGGGATCTGACATTCCACGCTCCGATCCGTAAAACGCCAGTTTTCTTTCTCCTGATAACGACGTCCTCCTGAGTAGTCCCCGCCCGGAGATCCGAATGGGGGAATATTTTACCCAAGAGGACGCCATCATCATTTAACCATTCAGTAAAGCTGCATGCCCTCGGGAAAAATTACGGCTGTAGTTTCCCCTTGCTTTCAGCCGTTCGCAGTACCAGCACAGCAAGGCCGTCTTGGTTAGTGTTGCAAGGCCAGATCAGTCAATCATCCAGACTGTTGCCCCTGCAACTACTGAAAAGGCCGCTGCCCCTCTTCAGGAACCACACGTTTGTCTGGCCTCTCAACAGATACCCCTCCGTTGTGGTTGCACCTACGGTACGGCCATCTGTATCGCTGAGGCACGCAAGCCTCCCCATCAACGGCAATGTCCATGGTTCACAGGGGTAGGCAAACGGTCCATTTTAACACGGGTAATGTATCACGAAGCAAATACCGTCCTCACTGACGGAATGTTACGTGATACCACGTACTTATGCGTTTGTGACTGTTACAGCGCCATCTATCACAAAGCGAAAAAAGTGGTCCAACTAAAACATTCATATTTCTTTACGTACTGCACGAATATGTAATAAAAATGGGGGTTCCTATTTAAAAAAAAAACGCAGTTGATATCCGTTTGACCTATGGCAGCGCCATCTAGCGGGCCACCCATAGCGCCATCTGGTTTCCCCCTTCAAGCTAGACAAGTTGCGTTCTTTGTAGTTTTTTCGTTTGATGCTTATTTCGTGTGATATTTGGCCCGGTCAGATTAGATTTTTTTTTTTTAGATTAGATTTACTTTCATTCCAATTGATCCGTAGTGAGGAGGTCCTCCAGGATGTGGAACATGTCAGAAAAACAACAATACATGACAAATATTTACAACTAAAACAAATAAGCTAATGTACCATTCCACAGGTCCCAAGTGGAATGATCGTCATTTTTTAATGAACACTAAGAGTCATTTTACAAATACTATTGCACTGAATTTAAAATAAAAAAGTTTTTTATTTATTTATAAGGTAAGAAACATGTAATACAACTACTGTAATACTTATTTACAATGAACACATTACTGCACTGAAATGGTGCAGAAGTTAGATTATACTTACACACTTACACACACACAAGCACACACACACACACACACACACACACACACACACACACACCCACACACACACAAATTTTCAGTGAACACATTACTGCACTGAAATTGTGCAGAAGTTATGTTGTACTTATATACAAATCAGTTGGTTTTCCTAAGAAATTCATCAATGGAGTAGAAGGAGTTGGCCACCAATAAATCCTTTAGGCTTCTCTTAAACTGAATTTCATTGGTTGTTAAGCTTTTTATGGCTGCTGGCAAGTTATTGAAAATGTGTGTTCCTGAATAATGCACACCTTTTTGTACAAGACTAAGTGACTTTAAATCCTTGTGAAGATTATTCTTATTTCTAGTATTGATTCCATGAATTGAGCTGTTGGTTTGAAAAAGTGATATATTTTTAATGACAAATTTCATTAAGGAATAAATATATTGGGAAGCTGTAGTTAGTATCCCTAGTTCCCTAAACAGGCTTCTGCAGGATGTTCTTGAGTTCACACCACATATAATTCTTACTGCACGTTTTTGTGCCCGGAAAACTTTAGCTTGGCTTGATGAATTACCCCAGAAAATAATCCCATATGACATTATGGAATGAAAGTAAGCATAGTATGCCAGCTTTTTCATTTTTATATCCCCTATGTCTGACAAAATTCGCATTGCAAACAGAGATTTGTTAAGACGCTTCAGCAGTTCTGTGGTGTGCTCCTCCCAGTTGAATGTATTATCAAGCTGTAATCCCAAGAATTTAACACCGTCCACTTCTTCTATCTTCTTGTCATCATATGTTAGACATATACTCTTGGGACACCCCTTACAAGTTCTGAACTGCATGTAGTGTGTTTTTTCAAAGTTTAGTGACAAAGAATTGGCTAGGAACCAGTGATTAATGTCTACAAATATTTTATTGGCTGATCTTTCTAAGACTACACTTGATTTGCTATTTATTGCAATGTTTGTATCATCAGCAAACAAAACAAACTTGGCATCTGGTAATGTTACTGATGACAGGTCATTGATATACACAAGAAAAAGTAAGGGCCCCAAAATGGAACCTTGTGGGACCCCACATGTAATTAGTTCCCAGTTGGATGATGCCTGATAGCTTGATACATGTCTCTTTCCTAATAACACCCTTTGTTTCCTGCCAGAGATATAAGATTTGAACCATTTTGCAGCATTTCCTGTTACACTATAATATTCTAGTTTACTTAAAAGGATATTGTGATTTACACAGTCAAATGCCTTTGACAGATCACAAAATATACCAGTTGCCTGCAATTTTTTGTCTAATGAATTAAGTACATTTTCACTGTAAGTGTAGATAGCCTTCTCAATATCAGAACCTTTTAGAAATCCAAACTGTGACTTTGACAGTATGTTATTTGAGATAAGATGGTTATAAAGACGACTGTACATTACTTTTTCGAAAATTTTTGAGAATGCTGGCAACAGTGAAATTGGACGGAAATTTGATGCTATTTCTTTATCTCCCTTCTTAAACAGTGGCTTAACTTCAGCATATTTCAGCCATTCGGGAAATATTCCACTGATAAACGACTGGTTACACAGATAGCTTAATATGTTCCTTAGCTCAGAATCACATTCTTTAATTAACTTTGTTGATATTTCATCATACCCACTAGATGTTTTTGATTTTAAAGATTTTATGATGGACGTTATTTCTGTTGGGGTAGTGAGGGTCAAACTCATATTACGGAAGTTACTTGAAATGTCTGGTCTAAGGTAATCCATAGCAGCATCTACCGAACCTGACAACCCCATCTTTTCAGTAACAGTTATAAAATGTTTGTTAAAAAGTTCTGCAACACTATACACATCTGTCACCAATGCATCATTTACTCTTAATGCTATTTGTTCCTCTTCATGTCTGGTTCTACCGGTCTCCTCCTTCACTATATCCCATATTGTCTTTATTTTGTTATCTGATATGACTATCTTTTCCTTGTAATATATTTGCTTTGACATCCGTATTACAGTCTTTAATATTTTGCAGTATTTCTTATAATGTGCTATAGCATCAACATTGGAAATGTTTCGGATTGACAGATACAGTTTTCTTTTTGTTTTACAAGATACCCCTATTCCTCGAGTAATCCATGGCTTCTTTGTAGACTTTGCTCTAACCTTGGTAAGTTTTGGGGGAAAGCAGTGTTCAAATAAGGTAAGCACTTTATTAGCAAAAATGTTATATTTTTCATTCATGCCATGAGCACTGTAAACATCAGTCCAGTGAATGTCTCTGAGGAGTGTCCTAAAATAATCAATTTTTGGCTTACTGATTACCCTCTTGAGCTCAGATTTAACAGATTTTATATCCTGTTCAGTATTAACATTTAACAGAAGGAACTGCATGTCATGGTCTGAGAGGCCATTGACTATTGGTTTTGTAATATAATTTTGTTCATTTGACTTTTCTATAAAGATATTATCAATGGCTGTTTGTGAGCAAGTGGTTATCCTAGTGGGGAACTTTACTGTGGGAATTAAGTTGAATGATAGTGTTACTAACTCAAATAGGTTCTTATTGGGAGAATCTTTAAGGAAATCTACATTGAAATCACCAGCAACCACTATTTCTTTGTTTTTGGTTGTTAAATGGGCCAGTACAGCTTCAAGGTGGTTTACAAACAGATTAAAGTTACCTGCAGGTGCTCGATATACACTTAATATTATGAAAGATTTTTTGTGAAAATCTAATTCTGTTGCACATGCTTCCATATGCTGTTCTAGGCAAAATTTATGAATGTCTATGTTCTTAAATTTATGACCGTTCCTGATGAATGTGGCAACTCCTCCTTTCTCCATTTCTGATCTACAAAAATGAGATGCTAACCTAAACCCTGTAACACTTAAAAGTTCTATACCAGTGGTCACATGATGTTCAGAGAGGCAGATTATGTCAGCTGGGTTTGAAGACTCTAATTCATCTATGCAGATAGTTAATTCATTAATTTTATTTCTCAGTCCTCGAATATTTTGATGCAATAAAGATAGCTGACATTTCACATTGACTGACTTAAAATTGGGTGGAGTTAAAATATCTGCTGACAGTTGAAAATTCTTAACCAATGGCTGTTTAGGTTGATGTAATAAGCTGGGATTATGTTTTTTGATTTCTTTCTCAAACTGAAGGTTTGTCTCAGTTCTAACCTCTCTTAAAATTTGTTTTCTTTCTGTCCTCCCTACCCTAAAAAAGGGTCTTTTCTGAATCCTATAACCACTGGTATTTTACCACTCATGACAGTGCCTCCCCCCTTTAACTTTCTTGCTATTTCCCCAGCCAATTTACCCTTCCCCTTCCTGTTGAGGTGAAGGCCATGCCTAGTATAATCCCACCTACTGATAGAATCAACATGAACCACACCAATGTGTGACCCCGCACCCGACATGAGCAGCCGTTCCAGCTCCAAATTAACTCTCTTGACAGAAGAGTTCAAATGAGGTCGGTCATGGCGCCCAAGAACAGATACAAACTCAACACTGGTATGCCTCGATGCTGATGCAATCTTCGCCAGGTCACACTCTACGCTGTACCCAGGATCTCTGTCAATACTGTTACCTGCCCCACCCACTATAACCACGGTGTCTTCCTTAGTGAAATCTTTGCAAAGTGATCCTAAATCCTCTGTCACCTGCTCCAGACCAGCACTAGGTTTAAAAAAATTGGTGACCTGGTATTCTGATCCTAGTTCATCCTGCAAGAGTTGGCCAACACCTCTTCCATGGGAACTACCTAACAACAACACTTTCTTTCTCTTTACTGATTTCCCTACATTCTTACTTTTCAATTTGCTGCTGAAAGTTTGTTGTGCCCTGTCTACACCTGTAACTGCTTGAGGCTCACCAGCTTCTAACTGAAGCAACAGGTCAAATCTATTTTCCACATTCACCATAAAGCTGTCAGACAAAGTTCTAGGCCTGTTCCTCCTGTTGCCTGTTGCCACTTCCCACCTCTCTTTACCCTTCTCCCTCCTTAACCTGTCAAGATCTCCCCTGGCCTTGTCTAACTCAGCCTGAAGGGCAGCAATTTTCCCCTCCTGTTCCAGTATCTTCCTATCTCTACTACAAATCCTACAAAACCACTGATGAGTCTCATTTACTTCCCCTATTCCCACGCCACTACAGTCGCCCACATGGAAAAAACTACAGCACCCATCACACCAAAGCCCCGACCTAACAATTCTACGGCAAGTCAAGCACTTTTCACTCATGATAAACGTAATAATTGATTAAGAATAAGTCAGTTAAATTACAGATAAACACGAAAATATGGTTACACAAATTTGGCCTATACGCAACTGTGTGTAAACAAAAACAAAAGTGCAAAGTTTCTGAAACAACAAGTTAAACTTTACGCTACTTTCCGGAAATGCTAGTTAAATAATGAAGAGGTACGCTAAGTTAAATTGCTGGAGAGAGCAAGGAACTACGAAACTATCAATGGACCACCCTGTATATGGTGGAGCCGGCCGCGGTGGTCTAGCGGTTCTAGGCGCGCAGTCCGGAACCGCGCGAGTGCTACGGTCGCAGGTTCGAATCCTGCCTCGGGCATGGATGTGTGTGATGTCCTTAGGTTAGTTAGGTTTAAGTAGTTCTAAGTTCCAGGGGACTGATGACCACAGATGTTAAGTCCCATAGTGCTCAGAGCCATTTGAACAATTTTTTATATGGTGTAGTACATTACTGTAGTTTTTTTCCCTTCCTATTCCATTGACAAATGGTACGCGGGAAGAAAGATTATTGAAATCCCTCGGTGTTAACTCCGAATTTCTACTGTTTTGGTCATTTCGTGGGATTGAATGTTGGGGTAAATAATGTGTTCCTTCCGTCGTATGGGAAACGAGGATTTCTGGAAGTTTCAAAGCCAGGTTCTTCGTCATCCAAATCGCCTTTCCTGCAGGGTCTCCCACGGACGTTTGTTGAACGTTTTCCATGCTTTCTCGCGTTAAGTAAATAAACCAGTTGAGAATTCCGTTAATCCAACCTCGCAATGCGTTTAAAACTTCAGAGGAATTGCTCAAAATGGGGTTTCATAAGCGATTTGCATTATGTGCGAGTTACATTTCCTTAGCATTCGTCTGATGAATTTTATTCTCTAACTTCTGCATTCCCGCGACTAGATTTGTGATCGATCGTACCACCTTAAAGTCGCTCGGGAATCTATGAACGCTACATCTGCGTCAGTTCTCTGCAGTTCAAAGTTAATTGTCTGCCAACGGGTAACGGATTACAAAGACTGGTCGCCGATCATATAGTCAAACGGTTTCGTGTCTTTTTATATGTTTCTAAGCGTTACATAGTATTAACGTATGTTGGGAGTCAGCAGTCGCCTCTGCATTAAGCGCTGTGATAATGTGAAAGAATTTTTGTATTTCGTAGCAAATTTTCCTGTGGACTCTTCCTATATACAAAGGGGAACTGCGTCAGTCTTATGATGTAAATACTTGGTACATTGCCATGACGCCTCTCCAGCTGCCAGACTGTATCTGTATCATTTGTAATGATGGAGCAACCAGTTTTCTGTACGTAGTTTTCCCATATCACAGAGCCTCCGTTGATAAAAAAGTGTTCAGTTTGGGCATGGCGTTTTCGGTAAGCCCTTATCCGCATTCTGCAGGAACAATAAAAGGCAAATAAACTGCATAAGTTTGAGGGAATCGTCGAAAAGCATAAAACTGTGTCCTGCTGCAAATAAACATAATTTCAGCTTAATAAAATTAAGTTGCCGCCAAGACGCTCCCAGCCGAACATTATATCATAGAATCAAACCAGAGAGGTCTTTTGGTTTGTTTTCAAGGTTTTGCTTTACACGTTCGAGTCACTAACACTGAATTTTCCCGAGTACTTTTAAATCAGTTGCCAGGTGACGGTATGCATCACATTTCGTAGTTGACGTCATGTTTGTGCATCTGGCAAGCTGTGAGATGCAGCGGTATCTTTTGGTCAGGAGGAAGGCTAGTCTTCTGTCTATCTGTGTACGAATATATTGTAGGAAGTGTACGGTCGTGCGCTCCTAACCGTAGCATTTGTTGCCGTCAGTTAGCAATAGGCGAAACTGTGGAGGATGCCCCATGCCATATCGCACCTTCAAACCCACGCCATTCCTCTGGTATGAAATAAGGAACGAATATTAGGTTTTGGTTCCTGCGACGATGTGGTCGTTGGGGACTAAACACGATCTCTGGCTGGAGAAGGATAGGGATGGAAATCGACCATGCCCTGTCAGAGAGACCACCGAGCATACTTCTTAAGGGAGTTAGAAAAATCACAAAAATCAAAATCTGAATTCTCTTGAATATCAATCCACGTCGTTCAGTTTCGTCTGATATAAATTTCTTGCTGTAACAGAAACATATTATTGCATTGCATTCGTGCGCTAATTGTATACTCATGCTCATAAATTAAGGATAATGCTGATACATGGTGAAACAACGTTCTGGTTGGCGGTTTGCGGGTTAAAATCACCTCAGGGTATGACTATACGGTGCATTTGACCTGCGGTCGTCGCACGGTGGCGCTGGCAGCAGTCCACATAAGCAGAGATATGTTGGTGCATGTCAGAGTACGATGCAGCGAGTAAGTGTGCAGACGTTTTCAGACGTGCCAATGGTGAGTGTGTGTTGAAAATGGCTCCAAGATGACGTTATGAGGCGTAGGCTGGTCAAACATAGCAGGTCGTAGCACGGGCCCTCCGTGTGCCACAAAGTGGGATCCCAAGATTATGGCAACGATTCCATTAGACAGGAAACGTGTCCAGGTGCTACAGTACGGGACGTCCACGGTGTACAACACCACAAGAAGACCGTTATCTCACCATCAGTGCCCGTAGACGGCTACGGAGTACTGCAGGTAGCCTTGCTCGGGACCTTACCGCAGCCACTGGAACTGTTGTCTCCAGACACAGTCTACAGACGACTGAAAAAGCATGGTTTATTCCCCCGGAGACCTGCAAGGTGCAGTCCACTGACCCCTGGTCACAGGAGAGCCCGCAAAGCCTGGTGTCAAGAACACAGTACATGGTCATTGGAACAGTGGTCCCAGGTTATGTTCACGAACGAGTCCAGGTATGGTTGAACCAGAAACCGGATAACAACCCCTTAATGTCCTTGAAAGGAACCTGTATGGAGGTCGTGGTTTGATGGTGTGGGGTGGAATTGTGATTGGTGCACGTACACCCCTGCATGTCTTTGACAGAGGAAATTTAACATGTCAGGTGTATCGGGATGTCATTTTGCACCAGTATGTCCGCCTTTTGAGAGATGTAGTGGGTCCCCCCTTCCTCCTGATGGATGAGAAAGCACGTCCCCACCGAGCTGCCATCGTGGAGAAGCACCTTGAAACAGAAGATATCAGGCGAATGGAGTGTCCTGCCTGTTCTCCAGAACTAAACCCCATCGAGCACGTCTAGGATGCTCTCGGTCGACGTATCGCTGCACGTCTTCAAACCCCTAGGACACTTTGGGAGTCCCGACAGGCACTGGTGCAAGAATGGGAGGCTATACCCCAGCAGCTGCTCGACCACCTGATCCAGAGTATGCTAACCCGTTGTGCGGCCTGTGTAGGCCTACGTGTGCATGATGATCATATCCCATATTGATGTTGGAGTACATGCGCAGGAAACAGTGGCGTCTTGTAGCACATGTCTTTCGGGATGGTTTTGTCAGCTTATCACCAGTACCGTGGACTTAACAGATCTGTGTCGTGTGTGTTCCTTATGTGCCTATGCTATTAAGGCAGTTTTGTGTAGTGCCACGTTGCGTGGCACCACATTCTGCAATTATCCTTAATTTATGAGCATGAGTTTAGTTTGTGATAGTGCTTTATCACTTGTTTTGAAGTGTTATTCTGGAGGACCACAATGATGATGTCTTCTAAAACCGCAAAAATTACTCAAAATATCCTCCATTCTCTTAGCTATAGAAAGAACTTTTTGGACAGCATCATCGTGACTTGCTTGTTATTTGCCCTCTCATTTGGTCATAGTAGTAAGAAGGCTACGTGCCGTGCGTCAACACTATGAGTCATGGAAACTACACAGTTTTTTAACTCTTTTAGCATTTTTGTACGAAAATACGCAATGTTCCATCCGCTTCTCTGTCAGAACCATTCAAATTTGTATAAGACCACGAAAGTACTACAGAACAACATACATGTGGGAAAATGAATGTTTATAAAATTATCATGATGAGAGAACAAATAAATTTTACTCAGACTGTCCTATTGGAGAGTTATGCCTTTCCACTCCACTGACATGAGAAGCGGTTGACTCAGCCAGTTACATGGAGATCTACAGCTCCACCTGAAATTCGTAAAGGTATTCAGTACTTTCCCTTGATTATAATTACGAAGAAATTACTTGTACACTATCAGGCCATTGTTATTACCACACTCCGTTCCACAGGTGATGTCTGTGCCACATGATAGTGCAAATTTTAAACCATTTTGCAGAATCTTTCAGAAGAAGGCTTCCGCTTCCTGCCCCGCATATTCTATTCAGGGACGACCACAACATTATTAAATTTTCAGTAAAGATTACATGTGTCTGTTAGCGAGGTACCAATTAATTCTATTCTGTAATTTAAGATGGTTGGTTGATTCGCTGGAGGGGACAAAACAGCGAGGTCATCGATCCTATTGGATTAGGGAAAGATGGGGAAGGAAGTCGACTGTGCCCCTTCAAAGCATCCATCCCAGAATTTGCCTAAAGCGATTTAGGGAACTCACGGAAAACTTAAATAAGGATGGCCGCCGCGGATTTGAGCCGTCGTCCTCCCGAATGCGAGTCCAGTGTGGTAACGACTGCGCCACCTCGCTCAGTGTAATTTAAGAAAAAGATCCGTCGTGTTGTCTACGTTATATCGGATTTCTCTGCCTTGTTACCGTAAATGTTTCCTCGGAACCTGAAGAAGAGTCACCATTTGGACCTGGCAGCAGGCAGAAAACTACTAGTAATGATGATGATGATGATGATGGTGACGATAATGATGAATATCTTCCTCATTCCACGAACGACGCTCCGGGAACCACCACATGCATTTTCTTTATTCAGAAACTAAGCTGTTATTCTGGAACCTCTTAGCTAAATGTAACTGCGTTTCGAAATGACTAACTGCAACGCCAGGTCACATACTGCGCTGTCGGAGCAACCAAAGATGTCTAGGCAGGTAGCAGGTACAGGGACAGAGACGCCAGCGCTGCAGTAAAACGGAGCAGTTTTTATGTGAGTGTTATTTTCTTTGGGAATAAGCAGCGTGATAAACTCTTTCGCGTTTGTCCACTAACTGGGGAAGGTAGAATCCTTGCCGGTATCGACGTATGCAGCTTATGTGTGTTTACGAAGCCTTTTGTCGAGAGGCCATGAATTGACATGCTGTTGTTTGAGCCTCTGGGAACTGCTTAAAGCTCTCTTTTACGTGGGACGGGGAACTCGTAGCTGGCAATGTCGAAAGCAGGGTGCTTCTGTTATCATCGTAACATTGCAGCGCAATCCACCATCAGCGTATGACTGTGCAAATACTTCAACAGAGTCGTCATTTTTCTTTTTTCCGCCTTTCCCTTACTTGCTTTGAATTCGTGAGGTATGTACCATCAATGCAACTAATCGAAGGCAGTTTGTTTATTGCCATACGCGTTTCGCTTATTTTATTTGGGAAGCATCATCAGTGGCCTGTAACACATGTTTTCCTTTATACATACAATAAAGGTATAAAAGGAAACATGTATTACAGGCCACTGATGATGCTTCCCAAATAAAAGAAGCGAAACGCGTATGACAATAATCAAATTGCCTTCAATCAGTTGCACAGACGTCCTACAAAACTCCACGAATTTATTCAGAGTTCTACAATATACCGGTCTGTCAAATATTAGTTGACTGAGTAACAAAAACAGTACCGATCCAGTATAAGCTTACTGGAGTACTGTTCAGATATATGGGATACACATTAAGTTGAACTAAAACGGTAAGTAAGCACATACAAAGACAGGCAGCGCTAATGCACGTCGACTTTCCTGGTACCAAGTAGTTGTAACGCATTACTGAACATAGCTTTCCTGAATGAAAGCCCAGGCAGTAGCATTACCAGAATTTGAAAGTGTGTGTGTGTGGCATCATTCGATGAAATAAAAGTAAACAGCAGTGTTACATAGAAAGAAGTGACAATGCACTGTCTACACAGGCTCATGATACTCTTTCTCTCCTACCGTTGGTTTAGAGCACCTGGGTTCGATTAAAATACTATCTTGCGGTGGATTTTCAGTTCCGACACGAGTGTTTCGAAATATAGTTATAACATGATAAGTATCAAAAGAAGGTTTTAATGTTCCACTTAAATATATAGCAAGTTAATCTATATGTTCACCCTTGAAAGGAAGGCTGTTTCGTTATATAATCAATAGTGTTACGTATTTTATTGGGATACATTCAACGAATTTTGAACAGTTGAAAGGCATTCTATTAATTTTAGAATAATTCGCGATATTTTTCTGTTAAGCAGACTTTGTGTTTTTGTGTCGTATGAATAGTCAAACGTTTAAGTGATTGCGAGAACAGAATGTGTGGTAGCTGTTTTCTATAATGATAATCATTTTGGAGGCTCCATTATGAGGCGAAACGAAGCGCTTCTGATTAAATATGTGTAAATTTATAACGTGATACCAACTTCACATTTTCAAGAGACAGTGACAAACAGCCGATAAAGTAACAGTAACAGTAAGAGTATCATAGGAAGCGCATTCCACTTCTTCGGATTAACAACTCATATATGTGGTTCGTTGTTCAGGATTTTAGTTTATTCGAGTATCTTGAAATTTATCACCTACCTAGGACATTCATGAAGCGCCGAAAGGATAGTCTTTAACAGAGGAACACCCAAAATCTCAGCTACCGCAAAAGACACATGAAACGCATCTAATGAATGATCCTTTAAATACCGTGAAGCCGATCGACCTAAACTACTTGGAATAAAAGATCATTCTTACAGCTGCGTGATCAAAATTACTTAGCATTTGTATGAACTTCTTGGTGTTGTGCAGTTACATAAGGTATATATTGGAATAATTTTCTCATCGTCCTAGATTAAGCATATTATTGTTATTAGTATTAGCTGTCTCATTTTTACATGATATCGATGTACTGAAATGATATGAATAAGTTATCAGTAAATTTAATATGTTCTCAGAGAACCTGACAAAATATTCGTCAGTCGTTCTGCAGTTACCAGTTTTTTCTCGTATAGTCCTCAGAGATCGGTTTGAGATAACACCGTTGTGCGATATTACCAGAGGGATGATGTGCCCGGACTTGTGTTTTCACATGGCTTTTACCTCATATGACAGATTCCTGCATTTGGCTGTAATCTCTTTGCAGAAGGTTTCCATACTGTGGGTATTGGCTATAGCGACGTCTTTGAGAAAGATGACATGCTGGCTTTATTGATAATTGTTGTCCGCAGCTCGTGGTCGTGCGGTAGCGTTCTCGCTTCCCGCGCCCGGGTTCCCGGGTTCGATTCCCGGCGGGGTCAGGGATTTTCTCTGCCTCGTGATGACTGGGTGTTGTGTGATGTCCTTAGGTTAGTTAGGTTTAAGTAGTTCTAAGTTCTAGGGGACTGATGACCATAGATGTTAAGTCCAATAGTGCTCAGAGCCATTTGAACCATTTTTGATAATTGTTATGGCTGGCTGTTGCACCGGATTGTCTTAACAGTTAGTATGCTACATTAACAATAAATTTTGAGATTGCATATGTAGTATGGTGGTAAGTCTTCCATTAACTGGTACTGCTGCCCTAATGTTTGGTGAACTATTTCAGCGGCTTATTGGCGAAAAGTTTTTGTAGACACTAAAGGTTGAGAGAAAGATTCGGTTTTGACTTCAAGGAAGGGACTATCCTTGATTTCGCAAGAAGTGTGTTAGTGGAACTACGAGAAATCTAAAACATGAGACTGGATCACTATTAGAGGTCCAGATGAACTCAGCTGACAAGAAACGAATCGCGCAATCCCCGACCCGTCCTAGTGCAGGTAGGACAAATTTTATGTATGCCGTCGCTAACGTTTGAGTACTTGTCTTCTGTGATTCCAATTTTTGTTTTCATTTTGGTTCAAATTACGTTGCTCTGTGATCTTGTGAAGTTACGTCGTTATTCCTGAATATATTTCATGCTGGACGGGGCTCATAATGCTACGGCCTGCATTACGAATAAAGGTAAATGCAAATCTTGATTTTTCAATGTTTTTGTGTGTGGCTACTACCTAAGGTAGGTATATCATCCGTGAAAAATCACACATCGCCTCCATATCACATGACACATTTATTTTTCCACGTGCAAATAGAAACACGACTCGCCTGGCGTATAACACCTTATCAGTCCACTGCGATCCTCTGTTGGTGTCTCCTCTTGCTCTCTCGTCCGACTTTTACGTGAAGAACAGGAGCTGTGCCACTTACTTGACCTTTAGGAATCTCGAAGTCAGTCACCGTCTTTTGCCAATCCGTTTCGCCCCATATTACGCATACTGTACTACGTTAAGGTGTGTTCTGAGCACTGTTCTAAACTTCTTTCCAAGCCGGATGCCGACTTACTTTTATCCCTGGCTACTCAGGTGATAGTTATGTCTTGTCCAGTGAGCTGTTTAACTCCGTGATTTACCACTGTCTGACCTTACTCGCTGACGTAAATCATTGCGTTAAATAAACGTAGGTATTCTACAGAGAAAACCTGGTGAGGAAATAACGCGCACTGAGACATTTTTAGATAGAAAGAGATTTGTAGGAGAGTAGATAGAATCTGAATGCAGTGTAGACTGGAAGCTGCTCGTTGTCCACGAGGGAAAAGTTAATTAAAAGTTTGTAGCAATTAAGAGTGATGATAGATTAAAGTTTACTGACTGACCGTGACACGAGCCCGTATTTCGTTCTTTCGCGAAATATTTTCAGCTATCTGAGCATTAATAAGGAGCCAAATCCAAGCTTCAACACTCGCCGCATTTCATCCTTCCTCCTGCGTACTGAGTTGGTCTTGCACGCAGTTTATCTCTTGTGAATGTTCAGTCTGACGAATACTGAACAGGACGTGCAAGAGTGACGAGCCATTTGCCAGCATCTTTAGGAGCCTTCAAAACATCTTTTTTCTTTCCTCCTGAAGTTGACAGCAATCATATTCATTCGTTATCTTGTGACTGTTCGAGCCTTTTTGTAACTTACGCTCAATTGTACTATAGAGTTTCGCCTTCGCCGCGTCTGAAGTTCTTTCTACTTGTGTATTCGCAGAAAGTTTCCCGGCGCCCTCCACATACCTTTCCGTTGTCAACATGTTTGACGTCAGTTTGAATCTTAGAAGTATTTTCTGAATTACGTCACGGAATTATCTTCTGGTAATCCAAAGTTACCAGATGCGTTTCCCTGAGCAGTGCCGGTAGACGACTTTCCCTGTTTCATTAACGTAGCAGTAAATTTATGTAAACATCTTAATATAATTGCAATTTATTTTAACGTTAAGACTGCACAGTTGTATATATTACGTAACCAACAGAACAAGGAGTGAAAGGCTTACAATCTCTTTGATGTAGTTTCACACGAAAGTAATTGTGAAACATCGATTGTGTGCGTTCCCAATAAGCGAAGACGATAAAGGCGCACTTACTCGGTTACGTAAAGTACAGAAATCGTTCATCGTGGGTGTATGTAATGAATTAAACATTAGGTATTATGAGACAAAGGTGGAATGTTACAGCGCCCTGCCTTAGATACCGACACGGGTAGACGCGTGGTAAAATCCACTCACAATTGTTGACCATACGCGCAAATGTGCACACTACGTACACTATCAAAACTTTCCTGGTGTATATTACGTGCTAAAAACCAAGAGTGTATTTCCTCCTTCACCAGAAGGGAAAATATGTCGCTACATAGAGTGAGGGAACACGCACAACATACTTTGCTTCCGTATATGTGTATACAAAAATTACTGTGATAATATAATAAATAAAAATATTATTATTTTGTAGCATCCAAAATATGCTTGGAAAGTTCCGTAATTTGCTCCCGTTTATTTAGCCTTTTCAGAAATCTTTGCGCTAACTCAACGCATCGTCTGAGTCGTCGAAACTATTTATCGAACAATGTTTTTTTTCCATCCCAAATGGTTCTTGCCAGTGGGCCATGACCACGATCACATTAGTTTTCTTTAAATTGGATGTGTTATTCTTTCCTAAATCGCTTCATTTCAGGACGCAAGACACAGATACTTGTGGTAAGACGAGAACTTCAGGGATGGCGCCCAAGATTTTTGGAACAGACTGCACTTAGAAAGTCTGTATAAATATCTGATCTATATACCAGGGTGTTGAGGCGAGAGGACTAACATTGGATTTCAAATTCGTGATTGTAAACGCCTCAAAACCTTGCATTCCACTTCCTATCGTATTTCGATATGATTTTAAACGCCTCACCCCCTTGCATTCTACATCCTTGTGACCGATTTTTGAAATTCAGACACTGCACATTACATTACTTTTGACGCAGTGAGGAAAATGGCCACCATTCTCCTCAGTGACCGCTGAAGGAGGGGGAGCGCCATTGGTGTTGAAATTTAACCTCCTAAGCGCTCTGAACCATCAGAATATGGTTGAGCAGAGAGTACAGGCATCTCCAAGCACACGAAAGAATGAACTGACGAACTGTAAACTCCCGAGGGAAGGTCTGTGGTAGGAGTAGTCGCTGTCCTTCGGCGTTGCGCAAGAATATCAAGATTTTCACCGCCGTGACCGATTCATTAACAGTTTGTTATTCGTAGCCGTATATAATTTCTCTGATAGTAGAGTTATCACGTGAGTGCTTGGTGCTATCCTATTCGGCTCCTCTTTTCGTATACTTTTTTCCTTCCCGCTTTCGTTATGAATATACGTGTTTGCTTGACTATCAACAGAGTGCTTGCCGTCCATCTACACCGAGGAGAAATGTTCTGAGGGTAAATCTTAGCCAACACAGCCTTTAATCACACAAAACAAAATGTATGCAGAAAATTCCTGTGTCGCTCTACAGTGACATTTGTTTCTCTCCTGCGTACCTGTCAGGCGTATTTTGCGCTGCTGTCTTCTTCTGAAGCTCCGGAAGGAGCCGAGTAAATAGTCGTCGGTCTTGTCTGATTATTAACGAGGATGTATATCGGTCACCTAATTTCTAGTGCGTTTTAATATACCAAACGGTGAGTTATCCTACCACTACAGTTACATCATTAGACCTTTAGGTTGCTACAGCAGGTATACTCTGAAAGAGACGCAACTAGATATTAAATGAACAGATATCTGTACCTAAAACTTCCAACGGAATTAAGGCAATTTAGCCTTCTGAACAGCTCAACTGGCTTAATGGTAATAGATTTTCTGTGGTTCACTGTCGTCAGTAACAGCGACAATATGCTGAAATACTCGTAGATTACTATCATCTCCACAGCGCCGTTAAATCTGGAACTCTTCACTAATGAATTAACATTTGCAGCCAGAACACTACCGCTCGTGCAGAACTAGACCACACTTTTAAACCATAATTAATACACTAGGTCCTCGACTAAATACGTTTTTGTAACTCCTACATCGATTATTACTAGGGTCTTCAGCACAAAAACTGGTTTGATGCTTCTCTCAGCGCTAGTCTGATACAAGTCTCTCCATCTCTGGATGATTACTACAACCTACAACTACTTGAACTGCAATCAAGCCTTGGGGAATGTCAACTAGTTTTCCTCCTCTCTTCCCCTCCCCCTGCGCAAATACTTCTCACCCTTATCAAATGGACTGTGCTTCATGCTTCAGAGTGTGTCATCTCAACCGATCCCTTCTTTCAGTCAAATTGTTCCATACATTTATTTTTCCCTAATTCGATTCAGTACATCCAGATTAGTTATTCGATCTATCTTTGTAGTGTTCGGTATTCGTCTATAGCACCAGATTTCAAAAACTTATATTCCTACAACTTACAAGTGCTTATTATCCACATTTAGATTCCCTACAGGGCTACACTTCAGGCAAATACCTTTAGAAGGGATTACCCAACACTTAAATTTGTATGATATGTTAACAAATTCATTTTTTGAGAAACGTTTTTCTTGCTGCTGCCAGTCTGTATTTTATGCCCTTCTTACTTCGTTAAATAACGAAACTCGCGTACTACTTTTAATTTATCATTTTCTAATCTAATTGCCTCAGTATCATCTCATTTAATTAGATAACACTACGTTATATTTTTGTTGATATTCACCTCCTAGTCTCTTTTCAAGACGCTATTTATTTCGTACAACTGATCTCATCTTTTCTTAACCATGAAATGCTTAAGATTATTCTCTTTCTTTGGCACACAGATTTCAATCATGGTTAACGAATTACCGCTCACTTCTTTCAGAGAATGTGGATTGTCATAATTTAGGCACTGATCTAACTTTAGTTTACGCTGCGAACTGATTTTGACACAACTTCCTTGGCACGTCGTCTTGCATATGCGTTGTGTGATACTAAATGCCTCAAGTGATGTGAGAAATGGAACTGCGCCCTGGAATATTGTTCGTGTACTGTACCAAAGTCTTTGCGGTTGAGAAAATGCATACATCGAAGACTTGTGCAGGTAAAGTGCAAGGCCAGGACGTAGCGTAAAACCATGCAATTATTCCGAGAAGCGCACTGAAAATGAGACAACTGTAAAATAATTATCGTATGTTTCACAACTTGATGCAAGCCTTTCGATTTGACGCAAAATTTTCGGGTGCCGAATCAGTATGGATCAGTATCAACTGAACAATTTTATTTCGCAAGGATGAGCGGACCCTCGTTTCAGACCTTCCTATCCCATAGAGGGCTTATGTGTTCGCTGGGAAACGAAGTCAGAATTTCTGCATCGGTAAACAGTAGTGCTAATCACAAAGTAAGGAAGCTGTTCGAGATTACAGATCCGATCGGGTGAGATATGTAAAGCGATCAGGAGACGAAAAGAAGATACATAAAACTGAAATCTGGGGTAAACATGTGATCTGGTTTGACGGAACGATGCATGGCTGAGTTCGTTTTCTTAACATGGTCATGTAGCAGGCTAAGTACTTGAAAATGCTGAAGGGCTTTGTCTCTTATTAAAGTAACGTTTTCTGCTGACAGCCTCTGTTTTCTTCTACTTCTTGCACGACAAATTTCTAGAAATGATTCCCATTCTCAAATGCGTTTTATGTATGATGGCGTTTATGTGTGATGTTTTCGATGTTTGAGCTGCTACATTATTCTGTTGCCTTCACTGTAATATACAGGTGAATCACCTAAACCTTGGACTGCAGATATTGCGGAAATGTAAAGTGCTATTTATGTGCGGTTTGCACAGAAGGGATTGGTGATAAAGGGCTCGTATTGTCAGCCAGTAAACATATTGTAATAATACTTAGGAAGTGAATTTTTTGAGCAAACATACTATTTTTAAATGGAGTAAGGTCTGTTGACATTAACAAACTAAAAGTAGGATAAATTAGAATTTCAGCGATGTTTGTTGCAGGATTCTAGTGCAAATCGTTCACGAGATATCGTATTTTGAAAAGTTTCCACACCGACACTTGTGCCATTCAACGTGCCTTATTGCTAGGCTCGATGTTGTGTTTGCTTACAGCGTGCTTGTGTGTTCCTTAAGTGCATTGCGACTTACTAGTCAGTTAGTGTGTGACAATCCAAGCAATAGGTCGCGAGTTGAAGGTGGGTTTTGCCAATGCAGAAAAAGCAGACGTGCTCATGGTGTATCGAGAGTGTATGAAGAATGCATTTCTTTCTTGTACGGTGCATGCGGCTAAGATATCACAGTAGACGTCAACCACCTCTGCAGTTATTTATCAACCTCTTCAACCAGTTACGTGAAAGTGGTAGTATAACACCTAGACAACGTAACAGAAGGAAACAAGTGACGACAGAACAGGGGGAAATTAATGTTCTTGCTGCTGTTGCAGTTGATCCGCAGGTTAACCACCGCATAATCGCACAAGGAAGTGGCAGGAGTCGGGCAAGTGTCCTACGCATTTTCCATCGACATAGAACATCCCTCTCCATCAGGAGCTGCATGGAAACGATTATGAGAATCGTGTTAACTTCGGTATATGGGCATTAAGACAAGATACCCAGATTTATCATGTATCTTGTTTAGTGATGAAGCCACATTTGTCGATCATGGTCATGAAACATGCACTATTGGTCTTTTGACAATCACCGTAGGCTTCATAGGTGGAACGTCATTGTCCATGGGATGTAAACTTGTGGTGAGGGATGGTTAACCATCAGTTCATAGGCCTGTTTTTTACAGATGGAATAGTGAACGCGCATTAGTATCAGAGCCTCCTAACAGACCATCTTCCGCGGATGCTAGAAAACGTTGCTTTGCAGACTAGGAGGAATCTGTGGTAACAACATGATGGCTGCCCAACCCATGATGCACGAAGTACTAAAGCGTGTCTTCATGAATTGTTCCCAGTTTGTGGGTTGGACGCACGGAACCTGTATCTTGGCCAGCCCATTCCCCGAATATAAAACCTGCAGACCTTTTTCTGTGGGAAAAGCTGAAAGACACTATCTATAAGGATATACCAATTACACCTGATGATATGCAACGACGTATTACTGCAGCACGCTTGGATATCTTCGCTGAAATGCTAGCACATGTGCAGCGGTCTTCCCATACCAGACTGGAAGCGTGTATTGCCACTGCGCCGGTGGTCATTTTGAATACAACCTGTGATCGTCAATTGTCTCGTTACTGGTTGGAATCCAAATAACTAGTGTATGCACTTGGGTTGTTCTTTAGTGTATGCTACCACAGGTTTTGTACAAGTGGCGGCGTGGGAACCTGTAAACGACTCGCATAAACAAGCTACGTTTTGTACGTGTAGATGGATCTTTATATATAATTGATGGCAAGACAAAATATTGAATGAAAACTTGGAAAGTGATAGTGAAATTGTTTAGATGCTTCAGTGGTATTATTATATAAGCAAGTGATACGTATAATTAAGTGCCTTTGCAACTAATATTTAAGCAGATAACGATTCGGATTACATACGAAAAATATTCTCTGCACCGAAGAATAGTACACATAATGTGTAGTCTATCTGTAGTGTCATCTGTGTTGACTGTGTAAAATATCTTTGTAAAAGTTTGTGTTTGCACGTTTCTTTTTTAAAGGTATACTGCGCACGGTAAATTGCGTTAGTGATATTTAATGCGTGAAAGAGCTTGCAAAAGAGCAGCACAAGAAAATCGTATGTAAATGTTTTTGCCAAATTTGCCATTAACTATAAATAAAGATCCAGCATTAATTACAAAATTGCGCACGTCTGTATTACAAACAGAATAATGCAGCAGCTCATACATCCACATCATCACACATAGTTCTCATAATACATGGCAAAACATATTTGAGTATCGGAATAATTTCGTGAAACGGGATGTGTAAAAAGTAATTAAAAGGAAATTGCGACAGACAGCTGCAAAAGTTGTTTTGATAGCTTTAACAGTCGTAGGCTTTCATCAACCAGTACTAATGGAGAAAATGAAACGAAGAAAGACGTTGGACAGTCAGTTTGTTATTGTGGTTTTTAGTCTGAAGACTGGTTTTTGCAACTCTCCAAGCTCTTGTATCCTGTGCAAGCCCTTTTATGGCTGGATAACTTCTGCAGCCTACATGCGTTTGAACCGACTTACTGTATTCATACCTTAGTCTCCCTCTAAAATTCCCCCCCCTCCACACACACACACACACACACACACACACACACACACACACACACTTCTCTCTACCATCAAAATGATCCATTCTTTTAGACAAGTTGCGTCATTAATTTCTTCTTTTTGCAGTTTGATTTTAGTGCCTATTCATCAGTTATCTACCTATCTCATTTACAGCATTCATCTGTAATACCACATTTCAAAAGCTTCTAATCGCTTCTTGTCTGAACTGCTTACCATCCACGTCTCATTTACATACAAAGCTACATTCCAGTTAGATACCTTCTGAAAATATTTCAGTTACTTAATTTTTATCGTTGTCGAATTCATCTTTTTCAGAAATGCTTTCATTGCTGTTTCCAGTTTGTATTTTATATGCTTCTTACGTGGGCCATCTTCATTTAGCTTACCGCCCAAATAGCAGGATTTATCTACTACTTCTAATGTTTCATTTCCTAATCTAATTCCCTCAGCGTCATCTGATTTAATTCGAGTGCTTCCCATTACCGTTGTTATACTCTTGCTGATGTTTATCTTACAATTTCGTTTCAAATCACCATCTCTTTTGAAGTCACCACCCATTCCGTTCATCAGCTGTAACAGAATTACACTGTCTGAAAGTTTCTATTTCGTCTCCGTAAACCTTAAATTACTTTCCAGATTCCTCTAACTTTTCCGTTACCGTTTGTTCAGTGTACAGATTGAGTAACATCGCTGATATATTACATCCTTGTCTCACTTCTATCTCAGTTAGTGGTTCCCCTTCACCTTGTATTGTCGTGCAGTGTGAGCCACTGCGTTGATGATGAACAGCCGTATTCAATTAAGAATGAACTCGCGAATTGCGGTTATGGTTCCGTATCAGCTGTTGAATATTTCAGAACAAATGAAAATTTGTACCGGACAGGGACACGAATCCGGTTTTCCTGCTTGCCCTGGTTCAGCGCAAATTTTCATTTCTTCTAAAATGTATAACAGATTTGCGACACGCTCTGACCGCACGATAGCTGAAGACCACAGCTGTTATAAACGCTGGCAACACTTTCCGACCGCGGTGCTAAGTCGATGTATAAAAAGTAACAACTCACTCAAAAGTAAGTAAACGTTTATTGTACTTCTGAAATCTGAGCTTTCTTAATTGAATATTTGTGTTGATCTTTAAAGGAAATTTGTGGTAAGTTCGTATGAGGACAGACTGCTGAGTTCATAGGTCCCTAGGCTTACACACTACTTAATCTAACTTTAACTTACGCTAAGGACAACATACGAACGCATGCCCGAGGGGGACTCGAACCTCCGATATGCTTGAGAACTTTCTATCCCCACAGTATGAGACTGATCTGATCGACTTCATTTAACAACAGCATGGGACACCGCCACACTGGCATCTGGAAGAGCGGGAATTTTTAAATCAAAGTATTACTGTGCCTCCGTTACCAACAACAGTGAATATACTGAGACATCGCTTAACACCAGCTGTGGAAGCTGTAACTCACTGCAGTGTGGGAACAGTCTGAATACCGCATTGACATATCCCGTGCGTCTCAAGGGGGCATATTGAACACCTATGAAAAGGTGTGAAAAAAAAAGAACTTTCCTAGTTTCCCGTTCATCAAAAAACAAAATTCATTGTATCTGTTTATTAGTTTCAGAAATAAGACGTGCCAAAGCGGATGATCCATTTTGATACACCCTGTATTCTAAAGCTGATGCGGAACCATAATAGAAGTCTGTTAGTTTACCTTTTCATTTTCTTCGACCCTTATACGAGAGGTGTTCAATAAGTAATGCAACACATTTTTTTGTGAAATCAGGTTGTTTTTTTTTTCAGGGTTCCCATACACCGTATTATTCCCCTCTTTTTTGACTACAAAAGCCTGTTTTTCCACATAATCATCGTTCGATGTGACGGCCTTACGCTACCTTACTGGGAGGGCCTGTATGCCTGCTTGGTAGCACTCTACTGGTCGACGTTGGAGACGTCTTGCTGCATCAGTAAGCTGATCATTGCATAGTGAGGGAGGACATAAAACAGAATAATCCTTTAAGAGTCCCAGAAGACCGTCGCCATGAATTACCGGCTGAGAATGCGGCTTTGAAGTTTTTCTTCGGACGAGAGGTGCTGTGGCGCCACTCCATGCATTGCCGGTTTGTTTCCGTTTCGAAATGATAAACCTATGGTTCATCACCTGTGACGATTTCAGACAAAAAATTGTCACAATTGGCGCACACGGTGCTTCCTTGCCCTTTACGATCCTCTGTTAGACGGCGAAGAAACCAGCGGACACACACCTTTGAGTACCCCAACTGGTGGACTAGCGTGTCAGCACTACCAACAGAGACGTCCAGTTGTGCAGCGAGGTATTTGATTGTGATCCGTCGATCACGTCGAGTAAGAGTGTCCGCACGTTCCAACATTGCAGGAGCCACTGTGTGCGGCCGACCGGCACGCAGGAGATCGGACCGGTTTGCACGACCTTGTTGCAGTAATGATAGACGCCACGCCCAAAGACTCACTGTGCTTTTGTTCCCTGCCATGGCTCCGTAGACATTCTGCAAGCGCCTAGGAATATCTACGATGCTCTGGTTTTCCGCCAAAAGGAGCTCAATGACTGTACTCTGCTTGGAACGCGCCTCGGTTACGGACACCATTTTGAAGGCTACGTATTGCGCTGCCGCATATCGGAACTCCATGAAACTGTAAGGGCTGAATCGGGAATATTCCACCATGTCTCACATGAAATACCGCATTTTTTCAACTGAAACTGGTGGGGGAAAATGTGTTGCGGTACTTATTAGCGCCCCCTAGTAATTGCTGCTTGGTTTCTTACAAGTTGTATACAACCTTACGGTACCTGTATGATACGAGTACACATGCTACCTTCAAAATTTCAGACTCTATTCCAGCCAACGTTGTCAAAAGATTTTTCTAAATCTACAAACGTAGGTTTTACTTTCTTCAGCCTGTCTTCTAAGATAAGACGTGTGGTCAGTATTGTCCCGCGTGTGCCTACATTTCTCCGGAAACAACTCTGATCTTCCCTGAGGTCAGCTTCAATCATATTTTCTATTTTCTGTACATAATTCGTGTCAATATTTTGCAAACATGACTTATTAAGCTGAAGGTTCCGTATTATTCACAGCTGTCGTCACTTGGCTTCTTTGAAATTGGGATTATTACATTCTGCTTGAAGTCTGAGGGTATTTCCCCTGCCAAACATCTTGCAAAGCAGTAGAACCGTTCCGTTTTACCGCCACTTCCAAAGATCTCAATAATTCTGTGGGAATGTCGTCAACTTCGGGGGCCTTGTTTCTGCTTAGTTGTTTCAATGCTCTGTTAAATGCTACACGTAGTGTCGTACCTACTCTCATCTTCTCCTATTTCCTCCTCTCTTTGCGTTATAGCCGGTCGTGGTGGCCGTGCGGTTCTAGGCACTGCAGTCCGGAACCGCGGGACTGCTACGGTCGCAGGTTCGAATCCTGCCTCGGTCATGGACGTGTGTGATGTCCTTAGGTTAGTTAGGTTTAAGTAGTTCTAAGTTCTAGGGGACTGATGACCTAAGATGTTAAGTCTCATAGTGCTCAGAGCCATTTGAACCATTTTTTTTTTTTTTTTTTTTTTTGCGTTATATTGTCCTCAAGGACGCTTGCTTTATAGAAATCCTGTATCTGTTCCTTCCTCCTTTCAGCTTTCCGTCCTTTGCTTAGTACTGGCTTTCCATCTGAGGTCTTGATATTCGTAAGTTGCTTTTCTTTTCTCCAAAGGTCTCTTTAATTTTCGTATGGTCAGCATCTATCTGTCCAGTAGCCATACAAGTTCCTACGGCCTTGCATTTTTTCTCTAAACAGTCCTGCTTATCTATTATGAATTTTCTGTCAGTATCATTTCTTAGCCGTGTACATTTCCTTTCGCGTTGTTAATGTACTGCAATATGACACTCCAAATGCGTTACAAGTTATTGTGCAGTTGGTAAAAACGTATGGTAGATATACGGGAAAGCGAAATGATAATAGTACAGATAAGCAAGATGACGGTGTCCCATCGCTCTGCCGTCTGGCTGGCAGATGCTTACTTGCCGCAGCCTTGAACGAAGCGACGCTGGCTAGCTTTTCCCACAGAGTAGGCGGGCGGCAGACGCGCCGCGCTCGGCGGCGACGGCGTGGACAGCCCTGCGCGCGTGTCTGGCAGGGAACCGGTTGCGGCGCGGCGGGCAGCCCGGCTACGCCTGCTCGGCGCTCTCCTCCTCAGCCGTCATCCGCCGCGATCAACCGAGACGACCCAGGTGGCGCGGGACGCCGATTCACTCTGCCCCAGAGCGCTCCGCAGCTTCTTCCGCGGCGTCTGCTGCAGCTACAAGTACTGCCTCGTGCTTACTCATTGAGTCTGCCGCTTTATTTCGAGGCTGTGTTAATAACTACGGTCGTTACATGTCCTTTGCCTGATTGCCTTTCTAGATACGTGACCGAAGTTCCAGCGTTCCATTCATCTTGCAAGAGCGCACTAGACAATACCAAAGTTAGAATTTTCAGTCACAAGCCAACATGTACAATCACTGTATCTGCACTGAACACAAACATCTTATTAAAATATGTCGATGTTAGGCAGTGATAACCTAGTAACTCCATCTGTCTGTGAAAACCTCGTAATTCCAGCAACCAGTAACTCCATTATCAAAGCGAGATTTCAAAGTGCATGGCTTTCTCTAAACTGTCAATAACTAGGCTGCTACCATACAGTTAACACATGTGGCAATATTATCTGTATCGCTTGGTATATTTTCTAAGAAACAGTTTTTGCTTCTCTTGTAAAATTTTCCAAAATGGTGTTACGAGGTTTCCATTGCCTACCATCGATATTAAACTTTTTCATTTAAATAACATGCAATTTATGTACCAACTGCAGGCCATGCATCACATGGATCGTATTCGCAAGATGCAAACTAAGAAAACTTCAGATATTATTTTGGACAAGACTGTAAAAGCCTTCACCAACAGTGAAAATCTGAAAACGTTTAACACTACTGCCCTCCAATAGTGTAATGCCTCTGCACACCTTTGGAGTTCCTACTGTACTGCTGCGCCCTATTATTCTACGAACTTGGACCTAGAGTTCTATTAATGTACGCGCGTCCGTAACAAACATTATTCACGAAAGAACTTCACGTTAGTTACACGTATAGCGAGCTTTACTATATATACACGCTCAAGGGGCAAAATACTATTCATCCCCTTAAAAGGCCACACTGTTCATTTTGGAGCGTTGTGGACAGTGTAGAACTGGCACGAAACGGCTACGTGACTGTCCACCGCTGAACTAAGGCATGGCAGTGGAGTGGTATGTGTCACCTGCTTGTGTGGAATCAGTGCAGTAAGATGTACCAACGTGGAGATCTAACAGAGTGACAGAAAGGACCGATCGTGTATATTCTTACTGGTGACAAGCCAAACTGAAATTTTCCGATATTTTGATCAATTAAAGCAGACTGTGTACAAGGAATGGTCTACCAGTCGAAAGCATGACAAGGCATACCAACATTGGCAGTAAAAAGATCCTAACCAACAGGTACTGGAAACGAGTGTCACACCTTTTCAATGAAAGTCGGTTCAAAACCCGACAGGAATTACCACTGTCAGTGAATTCAGGTCCATCACAACCTGTTTCCGACTGAACATTCCGAAGAGAATTTGTAGTAGGGTATCTGAGGATAACGCTTATGAGGCATAAAGCTGTGCGTCTTAGTGGGCCAAATAGGAACTGGATAGTAACTGACTTCGAGACATGTAGTATGGTTCGACGACTCACACTCTGCCCCTTTTCATATGATGAAAGTCGTCGAGTACACCAACGGACCGTAGGTGGTTCTCTGATGTTTTGGGAGCGTTTTTCGTGCCATGACTTGGACATACGAGTTCAGATTGCCGTGAATATGCAGCAGGATGTTTATTTCATTATTTTCTTTGAGCGAGTGTTGCATTTTCTTCTACGTCTTCATGATGAATATGTTACGGACACTCCCGTCTTCGAAGATGACAACAGCCGTATTCACATGGCTTTATGCAAATGTTCCTGGTTTTAGCGAACTCTCAGGCACGCTATCACACTTCGAATGGCACGTTAAACGACCCGATGTTCATCCCATAGAAAATGTATGGAGCTATTTGGAACTTGTTGAAACGCAGCAGTCAACATCGAAATTTGGTAGCTCTGTGGGTGATAATTATTGATGACTTCACGTGGATATGGCATATAGTAAGTTTACCGCCCACCGTTTGCTCAAGTTCGTTGTTGTCTACGGACTGTGTTCTTCTATTCCTTGTATGTAACTTCGCTTCGAAACTTGTGACACTGTTGTCTCACAGCAAGGTCATTCAGAACATTGTCTCCGTGAACTGCACAGATTGCACGGCGATTGTCTGCGAAATGTTTTTCTTTTCCGCACACAGTAAATGAATTCCACCTCGCTATTCTCAGTTGGCGAGACATGTAGCCGTTGCAAAGCGGTATCTCCTCTCTGACTACCTAGTGGCTATATCCAAACTTCAAAAGTGGCTTGCAGTATATGTCTCTATGCACCCGCTTTCTCATGCAGTATACAACCACAACTTACATTCTGAAGTGCAAAGTATTGATGATCGATACATACTCATACATATGATACTGACATAGAAATAATGTGAGGTCGGAAATCGCTAGATTATTTTCCTGTTGCTAATAAAATTCTATAGTTGTTAGAAATAATGCTTTTGAAAGACAGGTAAAAACATCGGTGCGTCAACATCATCAGCATTTTGCGTGATTGTTTACTTATTACTACGTCGTTAATTTTGCTATTTAAGTAGGAGAAATTTTGTTGTTGATATTTTATACAGATGTTCCCGAATCTGGCCCTATTAGTGCATTGACAAGATGCGGATCTAAAAATTTTATTGACTCTAATGTCATTGCGTAGGACATTAAAACACAGTGGTTTCGCGTGTATCAACCTCTCGTAATTCAGATCTGTATTTTTCAAATAAACAGGGTACAGACTACGTCCTGACATTGTTGAGAATATGTGCTGTAAGTTCCTGTATTGCTGAATGAATAAAGAAGTTCATGCAATAGTTGACTAGTGTTCACACTGTATTCTGGAAATATTGTTTGCTGCTCACAGTTAGTATTTTTCCAAAAAATCACGTACCCAGTAGCACAACATCTCTGTAGCTGACAGCTGCTATATAAGCACGCTTCAGCCATATGAAAGTTTGTTTCAGAATGTCCGTAATCCACTTATTTGTGTTGGCCCTGCGCCTTTAACTGCGAATGTAACAATACTTAAAATATTTGTGCGATAAAGTGTAAGTTACTGCTAATAGTTATAGTCTGTATGTGATAGTTTCACCAATAGGAAAGTTAAACATGATATCGGTGGCGTTCCCTATTACGTCTTGCAGAGAGACGCTGGATATTCTCGTCCCAAAAGAAAAAGAAAAAGAAAAAAAAAAAAACTTACGACCTTAGAAGGCTTTATGAAACCGCAATTATGTGTACTTTTAATATGCAAATAAAAACCACCTTTTTACACATATTAAAACTCATTAAAATATTTCCAGTGCGTTTTCAAATTCTTTTTACTGAAGAGTGGAATGCCGTGTCGCTACCAACTCGTCCTTACTTTTGAGCCATAAAGGAATGAAACAACAACAAAGAAAACAGGTCATGCTGTAGTCTATTCCATGAGAACGGCCAGTTGGCTACCTAATGAAATATGGGATATTTTCAACAGCTTTATACAGCTGTATCCCCAGAATCCATCCCAACAATCTGTACAGAGGTAAACGTTTATCGTTCACAGTACGATAAGGTAATAAAATTGGTAATATTTCAGTAATCCTATCATGTACAAAGCTTCCAGTTATTCTTATCGTCAGGCCTTTTTGGATTACGAAGAATATTCCAAAAACTATTCTTTTTTCGAAGTACCATGCTCAGCCAACTAAATTGTCGTTTAGTATAATCATGTTCGTTATATGTTCCGGTTATAAATTTCAGCCACGTTGCTCTCGTCCGTTCAGGTCTCTAAATTATAGACAGAAAATTGCAACAGCATGACAGAATTGTGGGTAGAGTATCGAATTGATGCCTTGTTTAACTGACAATGATACGAAGAAGCCATTAAAGCTTCATACCACACCGAACCAATCAGTGTCACATACAATTTTCAGAAAAGAGACCTGATACTCTGATTTGAAGCCTCGACGTAAAGAAGGTATCCTTGCAGCTAGACGTTGCACCACAAAAGTATGCATTTTATGCTAGGGCTGTATTAATTTGAAACGTTGATCGTATGCAGGATGTACGTAAAGGGGAAAAAATTATCGACATCACTTGGGCTGTGCGGAACAGCACAAAGCTTCGTGTTCTGGCCCTGATGGACCGATCAAGACCAACCTACCTCCGTGTCATCCTCTGCCAATTGCATCATTGGATGCGGTGTAGAAGGTCGTGTGGTCAGCGCACCGCTTTTCCGGTTTGAAAGTTTCTTCGTAGTGTTTTTATTGTCCTAATTACATACGCAGTATAATAGCCATAAATGAAAGAGGGTTGCATGGACTGCATTTGCAGCTTCCGGGCCGGCCGTGGTGGTCAAGCGGTTAAAGGCGCTACAGTCTGGAACCGCGCGGCCGCTACGGTCGCAGGTTCGAATCCTGCCTCGGGCATGGATGTGTGTGATGTCATTAGGTTAGTTAGGTTTAAGTAGTTCTAAGTTCTAGGGGATTGATGACCTTAGAAGTTAAGTCCCATAGTGCTCAGAGCCATTTGAACCATTTTTTGCAGCTTCCGGATGTAGATTTTTCATGGTTTTTCTAAACGACATGAGGTAAAAGGCAGGTAAGGTTTTCAAACAAGGCCTCAACCTTCATTCTTATTCAGTGTAAGATTGTGTTCCGCGTGTTATGACTTTGATCTCAACAAGACACAAAACTGGAACCTTTCTTCCAAAACTCGCCTAGCGTGAATTCTGCAATAGATCTTCGAGCATCTCTTTCTCTCATTCTTGCGCAATCGCATCGGCGCTACTCCTCTAAAGGGGTCCTTTTCGATGGGGTCCAACAGTTTGGCAGCATGTGATCATTGCTTAGTTTGCTCCAAGATTCCACGTTACATTCGATGGTAGCCGAAGCACATGTCAAAGGAAAAGTAAAATTGTGAATCGCCTACTCCATTCCAATATCCGTAACACTTTTTGTTTCCCTTACCGTGCCTATAGCTTCATTAGGATTTGGTATCTGTAATAATTCCAGTTTCTTCACCGATGTTTGGTGTACACATTCCGGCTTATCTTTCGAGTGAGTCCATCGACTTATGTCAGCAGTATTTGTGTTCAACTATTCAAATTTCTAGACTGCATCACGGACTTTGTGGCTTCAGACGCTCATGGTTCATTGTTCATGAATCTGTAAATCATGGAATTCGTGCCCAGAAGCTCGAACCATCCTGAGAGGTAGAAAAGTTCATGGAGGCGACGCTGCATTTCTTTGAGTGCTTATCTAAACAAAGGGCTGATACCAGGAATTGTCCTTGCTGAAGCCTTTGTCTCATTTCATGAAGTTCCTCCGTCATAGGACACTCCACTGAGGATGATCTGATGCCCCGATTAACCGAATTTTTCGCTGTTGTGCGTGTTGTACATGGCTGGCCACTCAAATCGAAAAACAAAGAAGGATTTTAAATAACGAAATTTTACTTATTGTGCGTATGCAGTACAGCGAGAAAAATATATGAATAAATTTGTTGGAGATTTAGGGATATGGTTCAAATGGCTCTGAGCACTATGGGACTCAACTGCTGAGGTCATTAGTCCCCTAGAACTTAGAACTAGTTAAACCTAACTAACCTAAGGACATCACAAACATCCATGTCCGAGGCAGGATTCGAACCTCTGACCGTAGCGGTCTTGCGGTTCCAGACTGCAGCGCCTTTAACCGCACGGCCACTTCGGCCGGCATTTAGGGATATACGGAATGTGAAAATCAGCACTTGGATCAGACATCTCTGGCATCAACAACGTATCTAACCTAGCGGGATATAGAGTAGAATTGAGCTAAGCTGAAAGATATTGGTACGACATTCCATCCTGCTTTAACACTGTTTTTATCAATTTTTGTGGCTGACGAGTGGTGGTGTGGCAGTCTCTACGCATATGTTTCCGTTAAGTGTGAGATCTAGAGAACGTTCTAGTCTAGTAACAGTCGCGTACCTTATGTATACAGGTAGGTCGGGACAGCACGAGCAGCATGCGGTCTTGTGGTATCCTGTTGGAAAATAAGGTAACGGAGAACACAAAGATAGGGCACAGCTACCGGTCTTAACATGTCGAAAATATAACGTCTGCTGTCCAAATTACCCGCTATGTGAGTCAGATGTGCTATTTATCCTGTGACACCCAATATCATCACGCCAGATGTTGAACCAAATGACTGTGACAGTGCAAAGTGGTAATGTTTATTCTCCACGGAGTCTCCACACACAGGTACGTCTATCGTGATGCTGTACGCAGAACTGAGACTTAACTGATACCACTCTTGTGTAGTGTTGTAGCTGGCTGCGCCACTGTCGGCGGGCCAATCTGCTGCTGTGTCGAGGAAATCTGCACTGGTCACCATGCTGATAGTCCGTGGTGCTCCATACGTCGTCGTACTATCCTTGTGAATACTTGCCTTGCTGCAATAAGCACGTTCCACCACTTACGATTCGTGACGTTGCTGTACGATTCTGCACGGCTGAGCGAACAGTATGTCTGTCCTGTGTCCTGTCGGGCGATAGTCGCGTTGGGACTATTGAGATCAAGAAGTTAGACTGCCCCTTCTGAATCCACCGAGTCCATATTCGCTTGACACTCGTGGGAACCCGATCAACACGAGCAGCATCATCGGTAAGCCATAATCCTATTGCTGTCAAATTCCGGCAAGTGCTAGCTCACGTTCACCTTACAAGAATCATAAGACGATCGTCCAGTACGTCAGCATTCAATGTGATATTTGATTGAGAATCCCGATGTGTAATCTTTTCTTATTTACAGACTGTAGATGGCGTTACCTAATAGGTGCGCTTGCACTGTAATGCTAATTATATTCATATCCAAGAACGTAGTATAATTATTGCCAATTTGACGTTTGATGCACGCCGCCCTCATCGTGTTGCAATTTAAATGGCCAACAGTGTTCATCGCACAGACGACGCGAACTGCCGATTAGTGATAAGTGAACATTAACGGCACTTTCGCGTATTACTGTCCAGAAATTTGCGTCGCTACTGGTCATTTGTGGCTTATGATAGCGTAATATTCTAGCATCTAGTTCATCGTTTTAGCCACTTTTGTGCAAGAAGCCACAACTCAGTGTGTAGTTTTATAGTGAGTGCAGAGTGATCCACCGCAAAGGGTCGGCTGCGTCGTGGGCATTGCCAACCAAGTGCCTCTAGCACAGACATCCCACACTCTGTCGCGGGCCACACGCGTCACGACGAACATTGCTATGCGGCATGCATGTCCACTGTCACCTGCTCGCACTGATACATGTTTCATAAAATTTGACATTGCTAAACTGGAGCACTCGATCTGTTTGAAATATTCTTTTATTCACAAATGTCAGGACCACAAATGCTAGCTGTGTTGTGAGTGACCACAGTGAGTGAGTGTTTGAGGAAGACTCCACATCTTATTTTCGTAACAAGAACTGAATTTTTACTTCTGACGATGACCCATTACAGTCTTTGTTTAGCACATTTCGTTCCTTCCTCTTATGGAAAAAGACGGGCCTCTCTAGTGCATGCATGTTCGCACTTTATCGGCCTATGTCGTAAGCTAAGTTTATTCTGTTTTGCATTTCATTATGACAGCAGTGATGCCTGGAAGGAGTATTTGGAGGAGCGAATATTTACTACTGCCACCCAGTTGGGACTGTAGCAGCCGTTGCAAGGGGCAGTTCTGTCATTTGACTTATAGCCTTGGGGAAACCTCCGAAAAGCCTGGCCAGAACTGTTGGTGTTTCCACCTTTTGGACGTCTTCTTGCTATCTGCAGTAGGTCCTGCTGTCTCGCCGTCCATTCGGACTGCTCTCGTATAGACCTCTCCTGGATGGTCACCGGCCTACTTCCGTAGGTGACTAATATGTTCTGCACACTTTGATCGAGCCGCTCTGGTTGTTGATCGTTTTCGACGACTGGTGTCGTCTGCGCCGCTCTGTTGACGACCATTTTCTTGGTTGTCTTCTTGTCTGCCGTCTCAGGCCGACCCTTGCGTTGTTACAGTCGAAACTGGTTGACACTAACGTATGCAACAAGTACTATCAAGACATTTTGAATGAAATGAGATGCTTATTTAAATGCGGTCTTTAAAATGGGATAACTTGAGATTGAAATAAAGCTGCCGATATCGCCTGTGTTCTCCAGTGATAATTTAGAATCAAATTGAGCTTTATTTCACTTCAATAAATCAAAAGTAATTTGAAAAGCAGTGTAGGCAAATGAAACATACGCAACAAAATTTGCAATAAGCGAATACATTTTCAGAAGTATAAACAACGGAAAACTAAACTTTAAAAAAAATGTTCAAATGTGTGTGAAATCTTATGGGACTTAACTGCTAAGGTCATCAGTCCCTAAGCTTACACACTACTTAACCTAAATTATCCTAAGGACAAACACACACACCCATGCCCAAGGGAAGACTCGAACCTCCGCCGGGACCAGCCGCACAGTCCATGACTGCAACTAAACTTAATATGCAGATAGAGTTTCAACATACTTTTTCACTCATTTGTCTATGATAGAGTTTTTATGAGTAGAAAAGAAGAGAATCAACATTTTCCACTTTAAAAGTGACCGCTTCGGTTGAGAATGGAACCGGCGGTACTAAAATTTGCTTCAGAAGCCTAGCTGGATGTTTATACAGATAATATTTTTCTGGTGTTCTCCTGAAGAGTCGGAAAATTTTGTCCGTTCATTTCTCAGTAAACAGCCACATTTTCTTTCATTTTGCTGTTTTGATTTAAAAATCTGTTCAATTCTGTTGGAGTAGGGATATCACCGAAATATGCTCACGAAGAAAACTTGTTTACTTTCCCTGGCAGTGAAGTTTTTCCGGAATTGATGACACGACTACCTCTTCATGGACCTGATTAGAAAAATACAAAAGCTGTGTCATATATTGTTTTGGAAAACAGCGCTAATTTGAATATGAAAGTCTGTTGAAAACAGAACCAAATTTTCTGTTGCTGAAACTACGACAACTATTTCATTGAATTTCAGGGCTTCACCAACTGCGCTCACAAAGTCGACCGGTCGATGGGATAGAGTATAACGATCTATTCGCCTATTATGTAGGTGAGGCATCGCCTAATCGGGGATATGGAGCCTATATTCTCATATCTGACCATAGCTGACAACTATTGTCCGTACTTATTAGGGATTTATAACATTCGTTACTAGGTTACGGAGAAATGCTTAAAAATTACCGAAATGGACATCATCGACTTCATGTTTAGAAAAATACGGAAAAGATACTGTTTGCCTTCCGCCAGTCATATGCAACTAAATGTTTGACAGATCGTAATGATTTTTTTTGCAGAGTACGTAATAAACGTGTCTACGAATGATTTCGATGTACAAGTCTAGCGCGACAGCCATCTACCGGTGGAACTAAGAAAATTCGTAGACACGTCATCCTCGCGCGGAAGTTGTAAACCGCTGTGATCAGGGTATTTCCTCTAGTGCGCAAACGCGGAAATACACCAGGACTATATCGCGTGCACTGTTTGTAGTTCGCTGATATTTTCATTAACAGTTACTTTGTGTTCTGTGGTATTTTATTTAATCGTATGGCTAGGGCCCCCCATCAGCCAGGCCGTTCTCCGGGTGCCCGTCTTTCGATTTGACGCCACTTCGGCGACCTGCGGTCGATGAGGATGATAGGATGATGATGATGACAGCACAACACCCAGTCCTTGGGCGGAGAAAATTCCCCGACCCAGCCGGGAATCGAACCCGGGCCCAGAGGATTGACTATCCGTCACGCTGACCATTCAGCTACCGGGGGCGGACCGCTCTGTGGTAGTACTTGTCCATTTAAAATTCGAAAACACTGTGTTAGCTACTAAGGGAAGTTTTAGTTGTTTCTTAAAAATGCAAGGAATTATGACTTTTTTTGTTTCTTTTGCAACTGTTAATAGCGTCCTTAAAGAGAAGCCTGATAAAAATGATAATACGAAATTAAACAGTACGAAAGATATCCTGAGTGAAAGAGAGAAAAATACTGTACCAGATTCAGACAGTAATATTGTGGAACACCAAAGAGTTAATACAGTGGATGGCAGTGTAAAGAATAAATGTAAAACTGGACAGAAATTTCGGAAACAGTATCATAAAGAATGATCATGTTCGGTAAAATTAAATAAATCAGACCAACATGTGTTTCGTACAGTGTGTTCACGAGAGATTTCTATAAAGTATGCTGGTCGTGATTATTGCCGTCGTCATGTTCTTTCCGAAGTATATGTAGAGCTAACAAACAGTAAGTCTTCAAATGTACCATTTCATCATGTGGAATAAAACCTCATGAAAAAGACTCTGTCACCAATGCTGAAATGTTTTTTAGTTCATTTATTGTTGAATACGACGTGCCAGTTTCTTGTGCGGATCATACATCACAGCTGTTCAAAAAAATTGCTAAAAAATATGGTTGTGGAAGAACTCAACTAACTCCGGTTATAAATTCTTTATCAGCTGGAACACGGAATGCTATAGTAGAACACGTAAAAGAAAACCACTTTTCTCGTGCAACTGATAGTAGCACAGACGTTTAAAACATTAAACTATATCCAGTTGCCCTTACTTACGTTAATGATAAACAGGGAAAGATGTGCACCACAATACTTTCGTTGCTGGAATAAAGTTTAAATACTGGCGAAGGAATTTTTAATCTCTTGAGTGGCGAACTGCCAGGAAAAGGAATTCCCTGGAAAATTGCATTTAATTTGCATGTGATAATGCAAATACAATGTTGGGATATGCAAAAGGAGTTGACGCTGTTTTGAAGAAAGTTCGACCACACATAAGAATATAGTCTTGTTCCTGCCACCTGCTGTTCGTGCCACTTGCTTCATTTAGCTGCACAGAAAGGTGCGAAAAGCCCCCAAAAAAGTTCCAAAAGACAGTCTACTTTTAAACGTCGTCAAAATATATGTGGCACTGAACCCCATAAAATACTGAGGTATGTTTGTACTGCTTCAATCAGTAGAGAGAATAATTGAACAGTGGGAACCGCTTGTAAAATTTTTCAGTGAGGAAGCTTCAACAAACGTAAATAGCTCTCACTTATCTAAGAGTACGCCCCATTCCAAATGATCCAGTAATAAAGATATATCTTCTTTTCTTGTGTAATATCCTCTTGTTCTTTACCAAAGCAAATGAATTCCTTCAGAAAGAAAAGCCAGTAATTCACAGACTTCTTAGCATCCTAAATAACTTGTTTACAGATTTGACTGAGATTTATCAATCCTTCTGCAGTACCTACTTCTGGTACTCTTCTTGAATTGAAATTTCAAAAAATAAATAAATGTCACAAAGGGGATAAAGATATTGTCATTGGTGTAGACACCAGTAGCTACATTCGGCAAACCAAACCGAAAAATTAGTAGTTACAAAATTTTATGAAGATGTCAGAAGATTTTTCATCAACTCATGTAGTTACGTCAAAGAAAAATTTCCAGTAGATGATAATTCTTAAAAAAAACTTTCGAGTCATATGTTATGGATCTAGAAAAAGAATATTTTTATTGTCAGTTGTAAAGCTGAGTGAGCTATTTCCTGATGTTCTGAGTGATTGGGAAAAAGAAAAAAAAAAAACATGTTAAAATGAGAGTTCAAGATACCAGTTTGATGATTTTGGAATGGTGAAAGAAGAGAGAGCTGATATTGCTTGGTACAAAATATCTGCTATGTGTTGGTTCAGGCATTAAAAAGTATCCATCACTGAGCAAGCTTATGCGTGCATTACTGCTTATTCCTTATTCTAATGCTGCCTGTGAGAGAGTTTTTAGTATTGTTAGGAAAAACAGTACTTAATTTCGATCTACCAGGAATACAGGAACCTTGGTGCTTTGATCATCAGTAAAATGAACCATTTATCGCCAGGAAGAGAATGTTACTAAAATAATTTTTCAAAGGATCAGGTTCAGGCTGCGAAGAGTGCAACAAGATTATCACTCAAGAGAAAATTATCGTCTGACATCAGTGAAGATTCTGTATTATACAAGCAGAAGCAAATCCAAGAAGAAGAGGCAGTGGATGAGAAAAACATGTAAATATTTTGTATGAAACTCCGAAGACAGGCCTCTCATTTCATGATATAAGTAAATTTTGTTTACCTGTTTTACTTTCCTTTTAATTAATAATTTGCAATACTTATAAATTACAGAAATGTTCCTAAAGCACATTTATGTTTACTAAACTGATTTTTAGCATTTTCCACTTAACCTGATTTTTTCATTTACAATTGGTTTAAATGCTGGAAAATCTTCTTTATTTAGGGCCAGAAAATGTCTGAAATACAGTGTTTAAAGGTCTAAAACACAATTCTAATTTTTAAAAAGTTTTCAATTCAATCGCTCCAGGCAAATCCCGGGATGGTTCTTTTGAAAGGGCACGGCCGATTTCCTTCCCCTTCCTTGACGCATTGACCTCGACGTCGATGGGACGTTAAACTCTAAGCTCCCCCCCCCCCCCCCCCCCCCCTCTAAAACTTTCCGAGGGAGAGCCCGCAAACCCGTTTCCATATTTGTCATTTGATTATTGAAGGTCACTTCTCAAGGTTGGCAGCTATCTTTGACTGTTCTTGGTTTCAGTTGACAGTCAACAGCTCCCTGTGTTACTGACGATTGGGGGCTAATAATATAGCAATAAATGGATTGTACGCCTTAACTGTGCCATGACTAATGCTCTTTTCTTCACATGTCATTAGATGATGGCCAGAGAAAAGTTCCTAACAATTAGTCTTTTCTCTACCAAAGGACGTGCGTGACTTCGAATGCTCAGAAACGCACGAAAATGTGCCCATAATTTAAATAGCCCGTCCAAACAACTGTGGACGAGCCATTCGCTTGCAAAACTGCACGTCTTACCGCGGGAGACATTTGAGTGATCACTTATGTAAGGTGTATATAATGAGATCAAAAACACATATTACAATGTCGTGACTTATGAGTAAATTTCCCTCTGCTTCAAATAATTACGCTGTCTGAGCAACAAAAATTTTTTTTTTTGTCGACGTGGCACGGCTATTCAGCATTTAAAGTGCAGACGCGGAAATTCAATCAAGCCATCAACGTTTTCTTTTTCTTTTAGGCGACAGTTTACAGCATGAATATATTTTAGAAAAGGCATGTTAACATTGATATATTGAACATTACACGTTTATTCCAACTAGTTTCTTTTCAATCAGCATCCAGGCAAAAGCAAAAAACAATACGACTTTTACATTTCGTATATCATATTACAGAAGTGTGCCATACTACACGGCGTATTATGATATACATCAACCGTTGTGAGTGAAATGATGACAATATTTCACTGAAAACATAACTGTTACTGTGTATCATAATATGTCCTGTAGTATGGCATTCGTGTGCAGCATGATATACGAAATGTAACAGTTATATTGTTTTTCGCTTTTTCCTGGATGATGGTTGAAGACAGAAACCGGTCGGAATAAATGTTTAAAATCCAAAACAGAAAAGTTAACATGCATTTTCTAAAAGCTGTCAAAGCAAAGTGGAACAGAACAATATCGACATCTGATTAAAGCCACTCTCTCACATTCGACATCCGCACGGAATGGCCGTACGGTTTGAGGCGCCATGTCACTGACAGCGCGGCCCCTCCCGGCGGAGTTTCGAGTCCTCCCTCGGGCGTGGGTGTGTGTGTTGTTCTTAGCACAAGTTAGTTTAAGTCTACGGACCGATGACCTCAGCAGTTTGGTCCCTTAGGAACTCACACACATTTGAACATTCACATTCGACATCTCTTCTGGATTCAAGTAGACCAAAATCAAACGCCACACTAATAAAATTTTCAAACGATAATTTTTATATAACCTATCAGTGTCATAACCTGAGTTTTGTCAAGCATATTGTAAAATAGGCTTGTACTTCCGTGCAGTAAGTTGATTGTATAGCACACAATGAAGTCTGATTATGAAATGATGATCGTATCACTTGTGTTTCTTCAGATTTTAGTCGTACAAAATCAACGCTACTTCTCATGTAGAGCTTATATTTCCTAAATAAGTACACATCAAGTGGCTGAAAATATTTTATCGCCTTCAGTGTGTTTTTGATCCTGTTACGTCAATACTTTGTTTGCCGTCATGTTACCAAAGTTCCGCTCTTGGACTTCGAATAGGTGATAATTCAGATGTCTCTCGTGGTAAGACGCACAGTTTTGCGTGCCAGTGACTCGTGTACTATTGTTTTTGGGACGAGCGACTTATATTCTAAGCACGTTTTCGTGCGATTTTGAACGTTCGAGGTCTTGCACTTCTGTTTATGAGAAAGACCTGTTCCAGAGGCTACTCTCTCGTGAGGCGCCCGACTCAGAATACCGTAACGATGTCATCTTCCACGTCAGCAGAAGCTGCAGAAGTTTAATTTCAAAACTTTTAGGTGGCGAAACGCACCTCTTCAATCATACGCCTCCCCCTCCACCTCCCCTCGCCCCGCCCACCGCCATAATAATCACAAGTTTCGGTTTTGAATACTTGCAGTGAGATATCATTTTTTACAATACACTGCTCTGACTTTCAAGTTTTTGAAACCTAATTTCTTGTAGTTAAAACAATAAAACCACAAGATTTAATGTAATCAGCAGACGCTATCGTCTGTTCCTGCAGCAGTGTGACTTTGTTCCCTAGTTCTGCTCCACACATGTCGGTACAAGTCGGTAGTCTTCGTGACTGTGACCTCGTGTTTTCATCTGCAGCCAACGCAACGTTCCAACTGTTACATTGTAGCTGCTCGGTGAACATGTGTCCAGTATTAATCAGAAAAAGCATTTAGCGATGAATGGCGATGAAAATATGCCTGGCCCACGTACAATTCCGGCTTCCTGAAGAGTTACGAAAAAGAAAACACACTGGTGCCTGCGCAGCGACAAATTGTAGTTATTTTGCGATTTAATACATGTGTACTATTTTAAATCTCCAGTGCCCCTGGGAGGTGCTGGAACGCCGTTCCTGACCCTTCCGATCGATATTAAGCCCTGGGTGTAGTGTAGGTGAGCTCTCCGATTGTAATTTCTTGGACGCCTCGGGCGGCTGCTGGAACCCCGCATGTTTTAAAAGGATGAGCATAAATTAAAACCTAATGTACCAGAATTACATTAATGGAATAACATACATGCCGTGAGAAGAGTCCCTCCCCAATAGCTGCTTCCGAGATTTGGGGAGCCGCACTGGCCCCGGGTGGAATCCGTCCAGCGGATTAACGACGAGGACCGCTGTGCCGGCCAGCCTGGATGTGGTTTTTAGGCGGTTTCTCACATCCTACAAGATGAATACGCGGCTGGTACCCACGTCCCGCCTTAGTTACACGATTCTCAAAAAATTCCGTCCGGATTGGGATTGGGTGGAGTGAGTTGCGGGGTAGGAGCAGTGGCGACAGAAAGGGCATCCGTCCACCCTCTACCACAAACACTGCCAAATCCAGTAATTAACATGCCGACCCCGCGTAGACACGAAATGAAGGGCGGGAAAAGAAGAAGACTACCGTGAGACGAGAAACTGACATGAACACAGTTGAGAATGCTTGGGGCCAGTTGGAACTTGTGCGTCGTCTCAGGAATCCTTCTCACACACACTAGATGACTTCGGAGTGTGAAATAACTGAATGACTATACATAGGGCATTTCAGTTCTGAAAAACTAACGAGACATAAGGCTACATCTATGACAAAATAGCATAGGGAATGTCGTAAAATATGATTTTGCTTGAGAGGAAGGTCCTCACACTCAATATTGTGTTATAATTTGTGTTACAAATAATTATTCGCTGACACAGTCACCTATAATTACGCTCACACTGTTATCTGTAATTATAATTGTGCAAATTGTTCAATGTCCGCCGTCGGTGCTGAGCGGTGAGAGAGAATGACTGTCACGCTGACGATCGAGGTTCGAATTCCAAAATTTTCTCCCTGGTGGGAGGACTAAGTGTGCGTATTCTCATGATGGCCTTGAGGAGCTGCTTGAGTGACAAATAGCAGCTCCGAGTTGGTCAGTCCAACATTTCTGGCTTGGTAACCACATGCCCTGACGCACTAGGTAGCACATGGACGACAGCGCTTTGTATGGGATTTTTATGACTATTCATTAACTTTAGCTTCGTAGGTATAGTATAGTAAAGTTGTTTAGCAGAGCTGCTTATAGCATCAGGGCATAGTAAACGTAAACGCAAGGGTCTGCAACTTTTGAAAACTGTTATTTGATATCAAAAATATGGCATCGGTGAAGCAGATCACTTCTGTGCTTTCTTATCGTTCCAGTGGATATTTGTTTTGAGTGTTGCCGAGTTGTCTTCCTGCCGTTGTCATATGTTTCGTTACTACTGTTACTGCATTTATTGGGCTCCGGAATGTATTATTCTTTAAGAGTACTACTATTCCGACTGTTTCATGACAGTTCGTTTTCTGTCACCAGTTAACTTGTGTAGACTGTCGTCTCTTCTAGGATTGACCTCAACAAAAATAACAGACGTACTGACCAAATAATCATAAACCAAACTCATCGTCGAACGTGCTCGTAGTAGTTCGATTAATGCCTAGAGGAATCAGATAGAAATATCCAGGTGAAGACAGTCAGGTTTTATAATATGACAATGAATGAGGTGAGTGAATTTGATGTTTTTTTTTTCGTTATGGATCATTAACAAGGTCCAGCATCTGGAGATGCTCATTACTGGTCAAAAATCAGTGAAAAGAGTAATCTGATATGTTCAACATTTGCGAAAGACGTCGAAAAGTTCAGATTTAATTGAAAATCAGAAACTTCTGTTGTAACACCTAATTAAATATAAACGTTTATAATTCTTTCTTCAAAATCACTTTTGAAAACGCATCTTCCAAGTGTATACCATTCTTTAAATTCGCAAAAGAGTTGGTCCCTGGAAGGAATTTGCCGTCATTTCATTTTAGTTTTCATTTGTTGAAAGAAGACCACTTAACAGAGATCAAGATTAAGACTATATGAAATGTGCTCAAGAAAATCTGCAGCTGTATAGGCAGCGAATATTTTTGTCCGATGCAGTGTAGCGTACTCGTGATGAAAGGACTATGTGTAGTGTATAAGTGTTTTTAAGCGCGTCACTTATATGTTACACCTGAGAGCTACGCGCATCGGCACTCCTATGGTGAAATAAGCGGCCCCGTTCTTATTTTGACAGACTGGGGTAATTTGGACTACGGTAGATGCTACTCATTTGCCTACTTGATTGGAACGCTCATGTAATACAAGGTTTGACGACTGTGACTACGCTATGGGCTTAGCTAGGTGTACAAGATTCCAATTCTTTTATTTCTTTTGACACAACGATACACGATGTAGCATGTGCTATTCTGTCAAACTGTGAAAGAGCATCACATTAACAAAGAATAAGGTCCCTCGCGCCACAAGATCGTGTCATAGAATGGCAGGAATTCTAGACACAGATGCACGTCCCTCTCCCATCAACCAGTTACATACAGTAGAAATATATACTTAAATATCCTGTAGAATGAATCTGTTAAGCGAATAGCGGCATTTTTTTTTTTTTTTTTTTTTTTTGCAAGTACTGGATATATTTTCTGTAAGCTGTGAAGTGGCGGCTGCATTCAAGGACTATTATGCCGCTCAAGTGTTTATCGCTCCTTATTTTCAAATGTGACATGTCTTGATGTAAGCTAATTAAAAGCTGCAGCAAAACGTGTTCAGCAAACTCGATGTCTTGGTTTCAGTACAAATATGCGTTGACAGACTACCAAAGTCATAGGGACTCTTGAACACTTTTTGGTATGGGGCGTATTTTGACTGCTCAAACGAATCTATGGCATAGCTACTAAATGAAGCAAACATTCCACGATTGCACTTCGTGGCACAATTCACTCGATTTATGATGTAATTTCTCAGTAGCTCTTCAGTTGCTCATTTTGGAAAATACAACAGCACACAAAGATGAGTACTTGAGACGCCGGAAATCAGTTTCGTGTAACATCAATAATCTCTGCCTATACATTCTTTAAGGTACGTAACTTTTCAGAGGAAAAGCCACAGCTTACGCAGTCCTAAACACAAAGCTGACTTCTTTTAGTGTGCATCTGCAAGTTGTCTTAAAATATACCGGTTCTCCAATATCAAACACTTTTCGGCAGAATTGAGATACTTGTACGCAAAATAAGATCTTAATAGGAAAAGCACCCTCTTCTTCCATAAGGAAATTGGTCCACTACATTTGATCATTTGTCGTAATACGCTGCGAACGGATCACGAGTTTACTCGTGCCTCGCGCGCTGACTGTTACGGACGGATCTCGACACAACTCACGTTTTCTACACTCTGTCTGTAATGCCATCTGCTGTTATATATTTTAACTACTTCGTCTACTTTGGTGTTTGCACCCGTAAGCAACGTAACAAACGTGATTGCCTTCGTGTATTGCTTATCTAGCATTGTGAGTGTATTTTGGTATTTCATATAGTTGCTATTTTTGTCTTGATACTCCTCGTGCTTTTAGATTTCGCCCTATTCAGAAAACGGAAGGAAATGAATGAATCTGAAATACTTTCGGAGGCTTTGACAATGATTATTCAGATCTTCCTAGTGAGAATGAAGATCCGGATGGATGTGCGAATGAATGTTTTTAAGGTTGTAAGAATGATACAAGTGACAGTGACATCATTAGACATGTAAAGAAGCGTAAAAGTGACAGTATTTTCAGGTGAGTCCCACAATGACGGTGAAGGTGATTCTGTTCTTGTGAATGATCCGTTTATTCATACTGTTAACCGTTTGGTGACGGCACTGAAATCTCACTCGGGCACTGGTAATAAACACAAAAAAAGTCAACAAAATAAGGGCAAAGTGAATAGATTATTGTCGACACTCAAAATATCGATTTAAATCTGACCTGCCAAGCTGCTACAACGCGTGTAATTATAGATAGACCCAGTTATTTGATAATTCTTACTTTCTGCTTCATTATTTAACACAAGGAATATTTCTCGAATGATTTAAGTCAGAGGAAGATACTAAAGTAACCGTTAGTCAATAACGAGAGCTGCCAGGTTAATGCTAAAAGTATCACCATGCAATAATATGTAAATAGCATTAAATCCTCCTCCACTGTGTCGCAAAAATAACAGCTCTTTCTTCGTTAATCTGGTATACAACGAAAAACAAATTAACGCACTTTACAGTAAGATAAACATATTTGTCGACTGAATTATTCACAGCTCCTAGAAACGTAATGACGTCATAGTTCCGGCTACAACTACGCAACTCAACTGACTGACTTCATTGTGCTGTTAGACGCAACTACAATACACAATTTGTTATATGCGTGTCACCACACGGTACAAAGGATAACAACTTGGCACGTAATTATTATGTGACTGCAACTGAGATACAAAGCTGTTAATAGGGCAAATAATCTGTCAATACGAACTGTCTGCCGGCCGAGGTGGCCATGCGGTTCTAGGCGTCAGTCCGGAACGGTGCGACTGCTACGGTCGCAGGTTCGAATCCTGCCTCGGGCATGGATGTGTGTGATGTCCTTAGTTTAGTTAGGTTTAAGTAGTTCTAAGTTCTAGGGGACGGATGACCACAGATGTTAAGTCCCATAGTGGTCAGAGCCATTTGAACCATTTGAACGAACTGTCTCTTGATCACTAAGAATGGCAATTAAAAGCTGGATATTCATCATGATTCTTTTTTCGTTACTATTACGTACACTGATAACGATTCGAAAAATTTCAGTCATTTTTTATAAAAAGAGATTTAAAGTAATACGCAAACGATAAGACTCTTTCAAAGCAGCAGATTTTTTTCTTTGATTGGTAAGTTGTAATCGTTTTGGAGCTAATTAAGTTTCTTCTTGTCTGTTATCAGCTTTATTATTCTCGTATTAAGGCGCGGTTGTAAACATGGTTGGATCTTTAGATGGTCGCCTGATCAACATCAGGCCTCAGAAACGGTATGCAGTGATATGTTTTGATCAGTAGTGGGTCGCCGCCGTCCGTGGGCAATGCTGTGTCTTCTGGTAACGGAATGAGCAAGCAGAGGATCAGTGTTAGAATGAGATCAACAGCAAATGAAAATGCTTGTAATGGCCTTACAATAAAATGTAATATACAGTAAATATAACTGAACCATAGAACTTTACTGTTAAGGATACAGCCGTAATGAATAACGAAAATAGCGTACAAAGAAGAAAGATTAAGGTTTAACTTCACTTCGACGATTAGGTCATTGGAGTCAAAGTAAAAACCCGGGTTTCGGAAGACTGAGGGAAGAAATGGGCCGTGTCCTTTTGAAAGGACAACGTAAGGAAATTATGGATAAACCCAAATCTGGATTTGAACCGCCTTCCTCTCGAATGCGAGTCCATTGTCTTACCACTGTCCCACTGTGCCTGTGTTCGGTAACGTAAAAAAACATATGGCAAATGTTGATAAAGTATAAAAAAAAGTGTTCCCACTCCTATAATAACTTTCTCACGACTCATAATTGGGTTAAAAATTCTTATTGAAAGTTGTAAAACTGTAACCATCTCCTTTACGTCTTGTGAAAAATAAAGAAAATCAGTAGATGTTAAGAGTAGTAATTCTAGCAAGGATGCCTCTCAATTATATAATGCCGCACAAGAATAGGAAAGTAATTATCATAGAGAACACAATTGCTCTTCTGGGCCATTTGGAATTTCGAGTGTGTAGAAAAATGCACTAGATAACGCTAATCGCAGATTTCCTTCACGAATTGGCGGTGGTGTACAGCTCACTTTGTGTTGTACTTGAAAGTGTACAATCTCTTAGAGCCAATAGTCTTTCCACAGTCAGTAAACACCACGGCCGGTTTAAGGCCCAAGCGACACAACGCTGCCGCTGCCCAGGTGCAGGATTTGCCGACAGTGGGCATCACAATCGCTAGCGAAATCTGCCACGGGTGAAAGTTTACTAGGGAAAAGAGGAGCCGCTTGGAGTGCGCTAAATGATAAGTCATTTATGTGGAAAAATATTCTCGAACATGCCGTGGTAAACACACATTGTGCTACATGCTACCATGCTCTTCATCGAAGAGGTACACGTATCTTCGATCTCCTCTTGACAGGAATTAGTTGGAGTCGTGCCCGTGTCCGTTGAGTCCTACATTGCGCAGTATTGACCTCTTCATACCATTATGGAGATGGAAGAGGCGGAAGGGAGATTGGAAGGCACATAAAACACGCAGAGGCACATTTCCATTCAACTTTGACACAAGGATTGGCCGTTGCGCATCATTATCGGTTGATTTATCTAATTAATAAGTCATCCAGCTTTTCCAAACGTCGCTTCAAATCTGTTCTGAAGATGAGAGGAATTATAGTACTCTAGCGAACCCAGCATCTTTCATGTTAGGTCGCTGGACCTTTTTTTGTGTTCTGTTGCGCGAATGTAAAATGTACGGCTGTCAGGTAAAGGTTTACAGGGGTGGCTAGAACAACTTTATCGTCTCAGAATTCGACGTGTACGATGCTGAAGCCATCTAGAAAAAGGCACAAATGTACCATTTGCTGTGCCCTTCGCTACGTAGACGTACACTACAGTGTGTTAGCCACTGTACCAGAGGAAGGGTTGCATAATTCGTGTGACATTTCAGTTATTTATGTAGAAAAGCCAAATTAGCAGACGACTGGTGCATTTAGGAAGTGCGTCTAATACTCAACAGAAATTCATATTCAGCGGTGCCTCTCGGTCCATCGTCCTAGAATATTAGAAAGAACGTTGAAGCGTCGATTACAGTGGTGGCTTGAGCGCAATATAGCGAACTCTGAGTATGGGTTTCACGTAAGAGTACCACTTATATCATGTGTTTATGAGCTACAGGCGCACAATATTCTTAAGCGTATGATAATTACCTAATAGGACTTTCTTCGACGTATTGGGTGCTTGTAATGAAAGCATGGACGCACGTCCTTGATACATACACTACGGTTGATGAGCGTTCCAGATTTCATTATTTGCAACCTTTACATCGAGGAATGCCACCTTACCGCGTCTTGAGTAATTTTCTTAACGGCAGTGGTATGCATCGGAACTTACGAACATATTTGGATCTTCATTAAAGTCCTATGTCGTGTGATGAAGTCTATGCTTTACTTTTCCCTGAGGACAACACTAATTCTGACTGATGGTGCGGCGAAGGTGTTGTTTGTTTGGGCGTGCGGAAGCGGACGTAATGAAGCAGGTGTCAAGTCTTTGGCCGTTGTTTTTACGCCCATTCAGGAAGTTGTAATGCTACCAACGCCCCAACCGGAACATTTTACCACTTCGCTAAGAAACTGAGTCAAATAGCGTAGTCTGCTGGTCGACAGCATGTTGACATGGTCGTGTCATGTTGGATAATTGATAGCCGAGGTCCGTTAATTACCTCAAACTCTCTTGAATAGCGGCACTGATGTGATGGTTTTATGGCGTTATGGTTCGAAGAGTGACGCGCATTTTCTTGTGTCAGCATGGTTGATATTTATTACAATATTCACAGATCAATCCAGAACAAGGGACAGCTGTGGCTTCACTTACTGTTGAGGTGTTAGGCTATCACGTGATTGTTTGAGCTTTCAGTCGAAGTCAGCTTTTCCACTGATGAAGATCTGGCGGTCAAGGAAACCCTTCGATATGTAGTGAAGCGATTAGACTATATCCTAACCGTCACAACCTAGTGCAGTTCTTTGAAAAACTTGAAGCAAAAGAAATTGGACTTCAGAACGAATGGCCATAATAAAAAACTAAACTCCCTCCGAACAGGCCTTGGAAGGCCCAACGGTACCGACCGGCAGTCGTGTCATGCTCAGCCCAGAGTCGTCACTGGATGCGGATTTGGAGGGGCAAGTGATGAGAGCACTGTTCTCCCGGCCGTATGTCAGTTTACGAGTCCGGAGCCGCTACGTCACAGTCAAGTAGCTCCTCAATTTGCCTCACAAGGGCTGAGTGCACCTCGCTTGCCAATAGCGCTCGACAGGCCGGATGTTCACCCATGCAAGTGCTAGCCCAGCCTGACAGCGCTTAGCTTCGGTGATCTAACGCGAACCGGTGTTCTCACTGCGGCAAGGCCGTTGGCCAGTGACCATTATAGTTTGTGTTAAATAGAACATCAGATCAATGCGACTGCCGACATAAACGAGTCTAATTCCTGTGGATCAAAGGTCACTCTAGCATTTTCTCAATATGGGTTAACGAATACCCGGCGAAACGTAGTGTGACTTAATGCCAACAACTCCAGTCGGCTACTGTGCGAATTTTAATGTTCCCTTGAAGAAAAAGACATTCTGGGATCGATACAAATGTTAATGATTTCTCAACTGTCAAAATGAGAAGATTAAGCAGCATTCCAGTATTGCATACCGAGAAACGTGGTTTTCTTAGGTTAATTATATAGATCCAGTGGCGCACAGAGGCTGCTCTTGCGTTGCGGCCGCATTGCACCGCACTGGGTTACAAAGGTGTAGGTCGCGATGACGCAGCGGCCCGGGCCGGAGAATGCTGCGTGGTAACACAGGTGTGTTACGGTCTGGTGGTAGCACTGATCGCAGTTGCGAGCTACTATCCTAAACGGCCGGCCAGTAGAGCAATACTTAGTCGAACTATGTTTCGGAGTGTGTAAGCTAATTTACGTTACCTACGACTTTTTCTTTTTTTTTTTTACCGCAAAAGAAGAGAGCAGAAACTAAACGTGCTTTGCAAGTTCAATTTAGACGGTATTTAAGATTACAGCGGATAGCGACGGGAGAACGGTAATTTTATTTGCTGTTCGCTGCTGTGAAATTTACGTTCATACTAAAGGGTCAAGTGGCATTTAGCACATTTCTCGCCTTCTCCACGTGTCTAATAAACAAGCGTCTTGTGTTAACAAAAACGCTTTCCTAAATCTGCTCGGGAGATGGTTATTGATAAGCGCTTGGCTGAGTGTGTACGTAAGACTTAATATCGTACAAGCTATATGAGGTGAATGTTTTTGCACAGACATTAGTAGACACTGGAGCAACATACGGAAAAGTGTCAGCAAAGGCTGTTATACCTCATCGGGACTGAATTCAATAGGTGGGCGCTGTGTTCTTCTGCCGCATCGCCTTGAAAGTCGAACCCATCTGCTGAATAGGTTGGAGAATCTTCTCCCGACACAGCTCAGCCCTCAAATTACCCTCGACAGCAGTGAGGAACGACCTACACTCGTACATTATGATAGCCCAAAATATGACAACTCTCTGCTGAACTCGTGGGACTGAATGCTTAAACGTACGTTGAGTACCTACCTTCCTCCACTTTCTTGTACGACGATCATCAGGCGTCATAAAAAGACTGCACTCTTTAGTGAAAGAACCCGAACCCATTGATATAAGATCCATTCCAACTGATACCTTGCCCACTTTATTCGCCCTCACGGTGCTCATTTGATGGGGGCTGTGTACTGTTCGCCGTAGTGGACTCTTAAGAGGCCAAATGGATGGTGTGGAGAAGTTTGCGTACTGTGCGGGTCGCAACAGTCGTCCCAGTTGCCTCCACAATTCCATTACATTCTCCTCGATATGCCTACGTGCCATAATTTATAAGCAGTGTTCATAGGCTGATGTAAATGACCACAGGCGATCGCTACGAGACAGATCTTCAGTGTTTTCTCTCTCAATAGAGAGTGTTAGAATTACATAGCTGGGATGTACGCAATTCGGTAGACAACTTCCCGCGCTGACAACTTTTCTTGTATAAAGTAACTGTCCGCACCAGACCATAGCTTGAAAGGATCTGTCGAGGCAGTTTTATAGACTGAATAGAGTACATATGCCGCAGTGTCGTGTTATCGATTGGAGACACACTGCGGTCTACTGAACTGCAATGATACTGCAGGCCTACTGTACCTCCATTATTCGTAGCGATTTCTTATGGTCAAAAGCTATCAGGCATCAACTAAGTGGGAGCGAATTGCTTGTGGTTTTCCAGCGTGTTCTACCTGATGCATATTAGGCTTCACAAAGAATTGAAGTCAGTTTCTTGGGTCCAGAAACGTGTCGATTATAGAGTAACACGCATTTTCAGTAATACGCCAACAATCATAAAAAGTCCGACCTATTAATAAAATTCAGCTGAGTTCAAGAGTAGCATAAAATGATTTATTAGTGGCTAATTCCGTCAACTCCATTGACGATTTTCTTGGTGGTTCAAATGGCTCTGAGCACTATGGGACTTAACATCTGTGGTCATCAGTCCCCTAGAACTCAGAACTACTTAAACCTAACTAACCTAAGGACATCACACACATCCATGCCCGAGGCAGGATTCGAACCTGCGACCGTAGCAGTCGCGCGGCTCCGGACTGAGCGCCCAGAACCGCGAGACCACCGCGGCCGGCGAAGAGATTTCAAAAACAACGTCATCTATTATTCAAGACGGGAGGGTGTTTCTTTAGTAATTAGTATGAAGCTTCTTCCATTGTTGTCGGGTGTAGTGCCGGGTCCGATCGTCGAAAGTCCATGATATTTCGGCCGAGAGACTTTCCGCCAGCATCAGGTTTTGCTGATGGAATGAGAAGCAGCTGATGAAGGCGGAACGGGTGCCCGCCGAAATATCAGGACTTTAGACGATCAGATCCAGTAGTACACCCGAGAACCCTAGAAGCGGCAGCTACGCCGGGAAAGCCTGTCATCACAATTCATATTTTATAGACTGTAGAAGCATGTCTGGATTATAATGACTAATCTGTCACAGACAGTGGCCGAGCGGTTCTAGGCGCTTCAGTCTGGAACCGCGCGACCTCTACAGTCGCAGGTTCGAATCCTGCCTCGGGCATGGGTGTGTGTGATGTCCTTAGGTTAGATAGGTTTAAGTAGTTGTAAGTTCTAGGGGACTGATGACCTCAGAAGTTAAGTCCCATAGTGCTCAGAGCCATTTGAACTATTTTGTCACGGACACCGGTAAACTCGTCGTATGGACGTGGTGAGGAGAGTTGACGGCCAGCTGAGCGGCGCCGGCGCCCCCGGCGTCCGGGGCAGCGAGAGTGAGAGTGTCTGGCAATCGATACGCGCCGGGCCTGGCCTCGCTCAGCCGCTGCAGGGTTGGCCCACTGTCGCAGTCTGGGGGAGCGCAGACGAGCGCCGCGGCCGCCGTCGCCGTAATTGCCCGCAGTCCGCGGCGTCCCAGTACTGCCGGCACGCCAGAAGGCCTTGGCTATCTAACGAGCCGCTCAGAAATACAGTACTCCGACTAAATGTAGCATACGCCTAATGAACCTGAAGGGCGTTGATCAAAAAGGGGCATCACTGATAATGGCTTACAATGAGATTGACTTTTTTTCAGTTTTGTGCATACGGAGAGCTAGTAAGGGATATGTGTAACGTGGGCGTGGCGCGTGGTCAAGAAAACAGGGCGTGGTCAGGTATGTTTCAGCTCAGGGTTCCCACAGCGTCACGACCGTCTATCATAGCAATACTTTGTTACTGTTCGCTGGATTCGTGTTCGTGGTGAAGGAACCATGCGGCTTATATGTTTCCTGTTACGTCGATAAGGGATGATGTGTTGTAGAACATATGTGTCAGCGAGCATGAAGTTAGTAGTTAGGACTGCTAATTGTTTAATGAAATCGTTATTGTAGAGATCAATAATGCGGAAAGGATGCTCTTCTTTTTTACGGAGCGTTGTTCAGTGCATAAAGATTCGCCTTTTCATTCAAGACATTACATAAGGCACCGTTGACACTATACTGCTCTACATACCGTCTCAGCAACATGACGAAGCGTCTTCGTGACGTTCGCCATCACGCACCTGTGAACACTGTTGTGAACATTTCTGCACGGCTTCGCTGGAATCGATGCGGCCGTCTCCTTTCGCTGCAGTCTGAATGAATATTATCCATCCGTACGGCTTGGGACTTTTAAGTACAACATTACTTGCTCAGCAGAGTTCTTCCAAGTGTTTGATTACTAGTACTTCTGTTTATTTGGATAAATCTCCGCTACAGTTACATCCAGATGTAGAGCATGACATTCGGCTGTCCATGCGGATAGCGTAACGTATTAGCACGAAAAGCTTTCCAGACGCACTCTATTCATGATAGTAATCACAACCAACTTAGTAATAGGCAAGATGCATACCATCACCCGCCATACATTCTAAACGTTACATACTACATACATTTGAGTACTATATATATTTGAGGATCCAAAGGAGCAGTCAGGACAGTTTTAAACAGTGCAAGTGTTAGCTATTAGGAAAAGACGAAAGAAAATGTGTCCGGAGATAGCTGCATGGATTCGGCTGCGCTGGCCAGTGACCCAGTCCGGCGCGGCCACAGCTGCGCATTGATCGCTACGCCACCCCACGCACGCCGCTGCGCAGCCGACCCGTCCCTGCCCTCCTCCACGCGCTACCGCCCTACCCCGCATCGCGGCTTTGCTTGCATTTTTTGTCAATATACATTATAAACTCTTTGACTCTGGTATTTAAGATAGGTATCCATCTGCATCCTCTCTCTGTCAGGAGTACAACACAGAGAATTCACCGATCTGAGACATACAGCAAATTTTTTTCTGCCCTATTCATTTTCTTACCAAATTATACCATAGTTTGTGAGCAGTTACATGAAAAAGTGCGTTTGAACACCAAATCCTCAGCGACGTTACTGTCAAATAATGATAAACGTTTCAACTAAAAAAACATGGCGGGAAATATGCGAATGGTTCTGCTTGAGCAAACACATTTGTTTTATTTTTGCATCCATACATGTTTCACGTAGGTTTCACTGTCAGTGGGTTTCCTTTGTTTTTCTGTCGTACACCAGGTAAAATGTTGCATCATAGTACATACAGTTTTGGGACTGTGATCATATATTAAAGGCATTCTATACCTTAAAGGTATGTAATGCTGTTCATCTAGCTATCTACCTGTCATACAGCTGGTATTTCGGAATAATTTGTCATCTGCAACGTCTAAGGATTTTTCTATAGTGCATTGCTCATATGAACTGCTGTCAACACAGAAAATCAGAAATAATCAGTCGCAGTAAGATAAATAGCATTAACAAAGCGTAAAAGAACCAATGGTTTCATTGTAGACCTTTTTTTGTTCCATTTTTTCCTTTTCCTTAGAGTTCTATTAAGGTACCTTTTTTGCAGGATGTGTCAAATTTCATTTTATTATTTAACTCTTTGGCCAGCTGTTCTTCCTGACGCCACACTCGTGAAGTTAAGCTAAGGGAGGGAAATCATATATGCTATCTTTCTGTATATCATGTAACAGTTTTATGTATCCTATTTTCTGAGGCGGAATTTTGGGACAAATCCAGCATTTGTTTAAATGAGTGTGGGGAAACGCCTAAAAACCACACTCAGAGTGGACGGTGTACCAATCCGCAGCTCACGGTCATCAACCGTACACGCGGATTCGATCCGAGTCCGGATCACCACCTTTTGCACGCTACGCGTTATGCAGGACTAGCACGCAGTTCCATTTAAGCAATGTACTGTAGAGAAATCCTTATTAGTAGCAGATGAAAAACTGTATCGGAATATCAGCTGACCGACCGAGGTGGCGCAATGTTTAGCACACTGGACTCCCATTCGGGGAGTAAATCGCTTCAGGCAAATGCCGGCATGATTCCTTTGAAAGGGCACGGCCTACTTCCTTCCACATTATTTCCTAATCAGATGGAATCGATGACCTCGCTGTTTGGTCCCCTCCCCTCGAACCAACCAACCAACCAATTTCAGCTGTACTACAGATGACTGACAGCTTCATGAACAACAGTATGTACTGTTAAGGTATATACTTTGTTAAAATGTTTTTAACCATTGGGACCACAATCCCAGATCTATATTTATTATAGTGCAATATTTTCCCACTTATTCACAGAAAAATAAAGAGAACCCATATTCGTGTTCACACGGGGGCATACTAACAATCGTTTTCCCCGCAGACAATTAGCGACTTGAAAATCGAAGAGAGGAAGTGACAGTGATATGAAAAGTACCCTCCGACGCTCATCATAAAGTGCCTTGCAGGGTATACATGTAGATGAGAAACCAAAGATTGTCTACATACGAGTCTAAAACAGAATAAGTTAGAAGCTATAAAATGTAATTAATTTACGTTCGATAAAATAATGGCACTTGTGTCGAATGCAAAACTAGCTTAAAATTCCTATTTGAACATGTATGCCCTTAAATTGGCTAAGTTGTGTTCTTTTCATCTTTGCTACGAAATGTAAGCTCTCTAGAGCTTTAGAGACTGAGGCCAACAATATAAGAGCAAAAGAAACTGGCACACATACTTAAAATCGTGTAGGCCCCCCACGAGCGCGCAGAAGTGCCGCAACACGACGGGGCATGGACTCGACTAATATCTGAAGTAGTGCTGGAGGGAACTGAAACCATGAATTCTGCAGGGCTTTCCATAAGAGTACGAGGGGATGGAGGTCTCTTCTGAACAGCACGCTGCAAGGCATCATAGTTATGCTCAATAATGTTTGTGTTTGGGGAGTCTGATGTCCAGCGAAGTGTTTAAACTCAGAATAGTGTTTCTGCAGCCATTTTGTAGCGGTTCTAGACGTGTGGGGTGTCACATTGTCCTGCTGGAATTGCCCAAGTCCTTCGGAATGCACAATGGATATGAATCGATGCAGGTGATCAGACAGGATGCTTACGTATGTGTCACCGGTCAGAGTCGTATCTGGGCGTGTCAGGAGTCCCATATCGCTCCAATTGCACACATACCCACACCATTACAGAGCCTGGACCAGCTTCCAGTCCCGTGCTGACATGCAGGGTCCACAGATTCATGAGATTGCCTCCATACCCGCATACTTCTATCCGCTCGATACAATTTGAAACGAGACTCTCCCGGCCAGGCAACATGTTTCCGGTAATCAGCCGTCCAATGTCGGTGTTGACGGGCCGGCCCCAGGCGAGGCGTGCAGTCATGAAGGATACACAATTGGGCCTTCGGCTTCGAAAGTCCATATCGATGATGTTTCATTGAATGGTTCGCACGGTGACACTTGTTGATGGCCCAGCAGTGAAATCTGCAGCAATTTGCTGAAGGATTGCACTTCTGTCACGCTGAATGATTCTCTTCAGTCGTCGTTGGTTCCGTTCTTGCAGGATCTTTTCCCTGCCGCGGCGATGTCGGACATTTGATGTTTTATCGGATTCCTGATATTCACTCCACACTCGTGAAATGGTCGTACGGGAAAATCCCCACTTCATCGCTACCTCGGGTATGCTGTGTCTCATCGCTCGTGTGCCGATTATAACACCACTTTCAAAAAATGGCTCAAATGGCTCTGAGCACTATGGGACTTAACTTCTAAGGTCATCAGTCCCCTAGAACTTAGAACTACTTAAACCTAACTAACCTAAGGACATCACACACATCCATGCCCGAGGCAGGATTCGAACCTGCGACCGTAGCGGGCGCGCGGTTCCAGACTGTAGCGCCTAGAACCGCTCGGCCACTTCGGCCGGCTAACACCACTTTCAAACTCAACTTACATCTTGATAGCCTACCTTTGCAGCAGCAGTAGCCGATCAATCACAGCTGCGCGAGACACTTGTCTTACATAGGCGTTGCCAACCGCAGCGCCGTATTCTTCCTCTTTACATATCTATGTATTTGAATACGCATGCCTATACCAATTTCTTTGGCGCTTCGGTGTGTGTGTGTGTGTGTGTGTGTGTGTGTGTGTGTACTCTGCAGCGCTTTCAGGGCGAAAGAATTCGTGCACCAAAAACTGTCTTTGTTCTCCAAGCCGCCACTTACGCACTGTCTTTCTAACAAATTCACTGGGAAAGAGCGCTCCCTCATCCCATTGTCATTAGCTTCCAATTTGGAAGACAAAGATGTCACGACGACAGCTGCCAACCTAATCCAAGACGTGCGTAAGGCATGTTGCTGAATCACGAGTCATTTTATTTGTGATCTAGTTTCCTTCCGTTATGGATGTATGTGCTGCATTGTTCTTCTTGTGCATTCTTGGTGTATTACTCCCTATAGATTCCACACCTTCACCGATGAAAAATGAAATGGGAGGAACCTATTCTGGTTTTCTGCTTGTCGGGAGCGGGTTTCTGTACTTATGTATCGTAACAATATTTACACATACGTCCTCTTGTGTAGTAGATTTCATTTTTGAGTTATGCTCCTTAAGTAAGTGGAACTACTTTCTGCTTTCGATTAAATATTTTATGAAAAATTTACCGTTTAACAATTACATCATTTATTGACTCGAATTGCTGACAAGATGTTACAGGATACACGAAATTACGTCTCTTTAAGCGCCGGATTCTGAAGTAGAAGACGATGGATCAGGAATTATCCGTTATTTGCGATGTTCCCAGTTATCTTTTTAATCCCATTGCTTTATTCGAATGCTTGAACTGCTTTTCATCCCAGATTGCCGAATCAAAATCTAATTTGGTATCAGATGTTGTGAATGTGGTCCTGAGATAGTGTTACATAAAGATGTGGACCAACGAAAATCTATTACAAGTTTCTGATTACACTAAGTAATTTGTAAACAGAAGAGTTACATGTTGCCGAAGCCACAGTTGGTAGTACGAAATGTATTAATTGGATATACTGTCAATGATGTAGCGTGCTAAGGTTCGTGTAAGCAATTGCCAGAGAGCGCCAGAAAACAAGCGTTACTGCGCATGCATGGCTGCTATGACGTAGGAAGCCTGCGCTTGGTGTTTGCTCTACTGATACGCTTTTGCCGGCCGGTGTGGCCGTGCGGTTCTAAGCGCTTCAGTTTGGAACCGCGTGACCGCTACGGTCGCAGGTTCGAATCCTGCCTCGGGCATGGATGTGTGTGATGTCCTTAGGTTAGTTAGGTTTAAGTAGTTCTAAGTTCTAGGGGACTGATGACCTCAGAAGTTAAGTCCCATAGTGCTCAGAGCCATTTGAACCATTTTTGATACGCTTTTCGTCGCATTTCTGTTTGGAATTTCGTGCGTGAAGGGGCATTACATGGCTATGTGATGCCATGTTGTTGAGACGAGACATACGGAGCTGCACTTGGAGCAATTGTTTTATCATATACTGTCCAGATGTTGTTTTGGTCTTCAGTCCAGAGACTGGTTTGATGCAGTTATCCATGCTACTCTATCCTGTGCGAGCTTCTTCATCTCCAAGTACATACTGCATCTACATTCTTGTGAATCTGCTTACTGTATTCATCTCTTGGTCTTCCACGCTGCCCTCCATTACCAAATTGGTAATCCCTGATGCCTCAGAACATGTCCTACCAACCGATCCTTTCTTCTAGTCAAGTTGCGCCACAAATTCCTCTTCTCCTCAGTTCTATTCGGTACCTCCTCACTAGTTACGCGATTAATCCATCTAATCTTCAACATTCTTCTGTAGCATAGCACCACTTTTCAAAAGCTTCTGTTCTTTTCTTGTCTGATTATTTAACATCCATGCTTCACTTCCATACATGGCTACACCCCAAACAAATACTTTCAGAAAAGACTTTCTGACATTAAATCTATACTCGATGTTAACAAATTTTTCCAGAAAAGCTGTCCTTGCCATAATCAGTTTACATCTTATATCCTCTCTACTTCCACCATCATCAGTTACTTTGCTTCCCAAATAGCAAAACTCATCTACTACATTAAATGTCTCATTTCCTAATCTAATTCCCTCAGCATCACCTGATTTAATTCGAGTGTAATCCATTATGCTCGTTTTGCTTTATTGATGTTCCTCTTATATTCTCCTTTCAAGACCCTGTCCATTCCGTTCAGCTGCTCTTCCAGGTCCTTTGCCGTCTCTGACAGAATCACAATGTCATCGGCAAACCTCAAAGTTTTTATTTCTTCCCCATGGGTTTTAATTCCTCCTATAAATTTTTCTTTTGTTTTCTTTACTGCTTGCTCAATGTACAGATTGAATAACATCGGGGATAGGCTACAACGCTGTCTCACTCTCTTCCCAACCACTGATTCCCTTTCATGACCCTCGACTCGTATAACTGCCATATGGTTTCTGTACAAATTGTAAATATCCTTTCGCTCCTGTATTTTACCCCTGCCAACTTCAGAAATCGAGAGAGATTATTTCAGCCAACATTGTCAAAAGCTTTCTCTAAGTCTACAATTGCCAGAAACGTAGGTTTGCCTTTCCTTAATGTATCTTCTAAGATAAATCGTAGGGTGAGTATTGCCTCACGTGTTCCAACATTTCTACGGAATCCAAACTGATCTTCCCCGAAGTCCACTTCTACCAGTTTTTCCATTCGTCTGTAAAGAATTCGTGTTAGTATTTTGCAGTCGTGACTTATGAAACTTAAACTTATTAAACTATCCAGATAAGGAACGCAAAATAAGGAAGCAGTTTTGGCATAATATTCATTTCAAAACGAGACTCTACAGTTCAAAGTGCTCTACTGTTTTGTTATGTGGCGACCTAAACATAGATATTTTTAAATTCGTACTCTGCAATATTGTTTGTAGCATTTCCAGTTGGGTTTACATCTACAGAGCACTGCAAAAAGGAATAGACATTTCTTGAAAAAATAAAAAGGAAAAACGTTACCTTGTGTAGCCTACACCAGAACAAAGGACAGTAAATTATTTCGTGACTATTTCAAAACGTGTTAAAAATTAAGAAGGTTATCTGTGAGACAAAGAAACTGTACAATTGGCAGTTTATATTCTCTCGAAGAATAAATATAAAGCCATGTGAGGAGTTAAAATGATAAAACACCGTGTGCTGCCAGTCTACAATTCACCAAAGAATGGCATTCATAAATTTAAGATGTAAACAACAGAAATTAAAAAATAACGTCAAGTCTAGAGAAATTACTAGACAATTACCTTGTGATCGAAAAAGAATGTTTTTCAAGGAAGGCACATTTGTGAAATTCTGCCAAAGTCGTCAATACATTTGAAACAAAATATTTATTTCAATACTACTGACCAAATTTGCCTGCTTAGTCAGCTTCAAGTGAGTATTTACGTATGTTGACATGTATATAGCATTAAGAGATCTTACAACGTCATAAAAGAAACAGGGCATCGGAGACTACTCCACGAACATTGTAATTTCGTAAACTGTACTAAAACACACAATTCGGCTTAAAGTGCACGTTTGTATGTCCAGATTCACATTGAAGTACCAGACAATAGGCTTTTCTGTGTGGTTTTCTGGATGTCAATTTTTTGGAATACCAGTACTGTATTATCTTTGGTTCTTAATTGTGGTATAATGCCATAAGTGCTGGAAATGAAAATGCGCGCTTGAAATTGAGTGAACTGTTGAAACAACCCAATAGTGTGGAATGAAACACTCCGTTTCAAATAAATTGACTGCGTCGGCATAAAATATTAATAGAAGCAAATTTCTTTAGCAAGTCGACAAAAATAACTTCATTAGTCTGCAAGATGATTAATGGTTGGTTGCTAATAATATGAAAATAATATAAAATCATAAAACTGAAACTACTAACATATTTTACTCTTCTGTGATTATGGGAGTATATATTGATTCACTTGATGGCTTCCGGCCACAGACATTTTTTTCCCATTTGACGTAGGAGCTGTAACGGAGAGAAGACAGCAGTATCGCGGAACTTGTACATGGGTCACGTGGAGACTAACCATACTCCACTACAACTCAGACTACTCTGCGCAAGCGAATCTGGCAGCTTGGGTGCGGCAGAAAAATTTTTCCGGGTAGCATCTGAATGCTTGCTGCTACTGCTCATATGGCTAACTGCCGCACGTCAAGTAGCCAGAAGCGGAAGAAGGCACTGCTCGTACGCGAATTCAGCTCTGCGCATGCGCAGGAGCAGGCTGGCAACTGCTCAAGCGAACGTCGTCTAGCTAGGGGTACAGGTTGGCGTACACCAGTAACTATGAAAGGGGCTACATAAGTATGAAATCAGTCACAAAAACGTCAGCGGCCGTCGAAGTGTTCTAGTCGACAGTCATAAGTGCATTTCTGAAATTTAAACATGAAGTCATTTTTTTAGAAGAGAAAAAAACTTTATTAATTGCGTTTAACAACTAATAGGGATCATTGAATATTAAAACAAGCGATTCGTGCAAGCCCTGCCAGTTAGTGAAATAACATTTGGTAGCTTCTGAAATCACCTTGTTATTCAATTAAAAAAAATCAGAGCAGCGAGTCAGAGGACTGTCTATTAGATGACCTTAAGAGTTTTCGTGTAGAATAACGCCAGTGGACAGTACACGATCAGAAATTACTCAAAAGAGTGATCACGTTAATATTTATTAAAATCGTAAAATAAATGAATCGGAATCTGTCTCAGTGTGGGTGAAAGGTGTTGACAACTGTAAGAAGCTTCGCTTGTAAAGACATATGTTATACTTGTATTGAGCCCTGTTTCTTTGTTTTCAAGTATGTTCTTCCATTTAATCGGATCCTGCGGTTGTGGCCAGTTTGGTATGTACATGCTCACGCGTATATGATTAATGGTATCTGCAGAACTTTAGTGAAATGTTTTGAAAGAAGTGATAGCATGACTACTTGCTTTGATTTTGGTGCTAATAAAGGTTGTAGAAGTGTTTTCACGTGGAGTAGCATGGGATGAGGTGAAGTCTTCTTCGGCGGCTATTGCTAACGAAACAGATGTATGTCTGAAAGACTTACTACATGAACGCTGATTAATTAACAGCGAAGATAATTACCGAATTATTGACGAAACGAGCGTCCTTACGGCTTTAGGGGGCAGGATAATTGTTACCATAACCAAAAATAAAGAAAGCCACTACTACGAGCAATCAACAAATGTTGCGATCGCTAGATATCTTTTAAGAACAAGTTGTTTGCCTGTCATTGGCTTTGTACCGGAAATAGTGATCAGCAACGTTCTATGTCCTGATTTACTAATGTATCCAAAATATTGTTCATTTTAGCGATAATTATGTATGTGTTATATATCTTGACCGATGGAGTTTTCAGTGGCGCGCGGGATTAGCCGAGCGGTCTCAGGCGCTGCAGTCATGGACTGTGTGGCTGGTCCCGGCGGAGGTTCGAGTCCTCCCTCGGGCATGGGTGTGTGTGTTTGTCCTTAGGATAATTTAGGTTAAGTAGTGTGTGTGGGTAGGGACTGATGACCTTAGCAGTTAAGCCCCATAAGATTTCACACACATTTGAACATGTTTGTTTTCAGTGGCCATCTTAAGTTTGTTTCTGAGTGGAAGAGGCAGATTTCATTAATATATGTTACATACTGTGTATCATCGTCATAAGCCGCTAGAGCAATGTGATCCAGAAATGTGTCCTGGGGATATGGTTTTCCTCAATTTTGGCATTTCATGCTTTTTGAAACCTCAGTTGCTTGTTCGATGAAAGTATTGAACACGACAACATTCTGGGAAGTACTTATTGGCTTTACGGTTGTGCTTTACTAGGTGCAATACTAAAGCAAGTTGTATGGCCTTTTCTTCCTTCAATCTGAAATCAGCTTTCGTAGTTATCGGGCAACCTGCAGTTTAAGGCGGGAACAAACGTATTCGTGCGGGAACATGCGCAAGTGGCAGCCATACCCAAGAGCAGGAAGGACATAGCCCGCAGTTCAAATGTGTGTGAAATCTTATGGGGCTTAACTGCTAAGGTCATCAGTCCCTACCCACACACACTACTTAACCTAAATTATCCTAAGGACAAACACACACACCCATGCCCGAGGCTTACACGGAGAACCTACCATAGATTGCTCCCGCGCGGTGTGGCCACGCGGACTAGGGCACCTTTCCACGGTTCTCGAAGATTCCCCCCGTCGGAGGTTCAAGTCCTCCCTCGGGCATGGGTGTGTTCGTTGTCCTTAGCGTAAGTTAGTTTAAGTTAGATTATGTAGTGTGTAAGCCTAGGGACCGATGACCTCAGCGATATGGCCCCATAGGAACTTACTACCATAGATCGCTCTTTGATACACTCGAAACTTCGCCAGGTGAAATAAAAATGAAAGTAAAGAGACACCTAATTTCGCTTAGGTGCCAACACTCAATAGTTACCGATAAAGTAACTGTCCAAGTTCGGTAGAGCTTCACCAGACAGCTCAAGCTGCGTAAAACCAAGGGAGTCGGTAGCGCAGTGGCTAAATGCACAGGCCCGAGATTTTGTGCCCCGTGTTCAAATCCTGTCGTACGTACTTTTTATCTTTTGCTTCGTGGAAGTATGTGAATACAATGGATTGTTGACAAATGAAACAAGCATTTCAGATCTTATTAAAAATAGATTTTACAATCGCTATTCTTACATAATTAACAGACACTGAAAGGGAAAAACATAAATTCTAGTATTCCCATTTTTTCTTTGATTTTTCTTTTTCTACTTCAAGACCACCAGTGCTTGTCCGAGGGTGATACCTACCATAAAAACATACAAAGCACAAAAACTCGGAGCACCAAGATCAACGTGCGAGGACAAGTGTTCAAGTGTGTGTGAAATCTTATGGGACTTAACTGCTAAGGTAATCAGCCCCTAAGCTTACACTACTTAACCTAAATTATCCTAAGGACAAACACACACACACCCATGCCCGAGGGAGGACTCGAACCTCCGTCGGGACCAGCCGCACAGTCCATGACTACAGCGCCTCAGACCGCTTGGTTAATCCCGCGCGGCGGGCGAGGGGACATATGCCACAGTCACATTTCTAGTGTGAATATCATAAGAAACAACAACCGCATTAACACTGCTAAATATCTTGCATATTTCGCGTCAAACCAGGCACATCGAAACATTTTATGGAACGTTGGAGCTCGTAATTAACGATGAATCAAGAAGTGTATTGTGATTGCATCATTTGTGCGTGTAATTGCCCAATACTGTGTGATGAGAATAGAGCACTTGTGTAATTGACGAATGTAATTCATCACCTGCCGTTAAAAGCTTACGTCGGAGGGTCGACAGAACGGCATACACTTTGGCGGAATTACTTTTCATGAATACGCCGGTATTCCGACTACATCGACAAATAGCTCGTCGTTTAAGGAGGGGAGGCTTTGCCCACTCCACCAGTCGGTAATATACAGAAATGGATATATTTTTACTGTGGTCGCAAAACTTTGTCCAGCGACATCTGATAGATTTCTTTTGTGAATATTCCAGATTTTGTGAGTGTTGCATACACATTCTGATGTCGTTCCATTAATTGGTTACCTCTTGTTGGACTGTAGGACAAAATTTGCCACTGACCTCTTGGAGACCAACATGAACTGTTGGTTAATCGGTACTGGGCAGTGTACGACTGCGTCAAGTGATTCAGCTGGCCGAAAGCTATTACCGTAGCCTTCTCTTCTCGAAACGATAACGTTCTCTTTCTAGAGATGTGATACAGGCACCCGGATTGGTCCGTACTTATAACGAAATCGGGATTGAATTCTGAAATGTAGCGGAAGTCTGAAGTTGAAACAGTCATACCGTTTCCTTTAATTCATCAAAAGCACGCTTGTCTTTGGGGTGCTGACATTATTTGGTGACATGATGCTGCCAAATTCCGTGTTTCTCCTCTATCGTGATAGCTGTTTTGTACTTGTGAGTTTACGCGTACTCTTCTTTGTCAACTATTTCATTAACCACTTTGAATGGAATTCGTCTTACCACTTTTTTAAAAAAATGTTCAATTGTGCGTGAAATCTTATGGGACTTAACTGCTAGGGTCATCAGTCCCTAAGCTTACACACTACTTAACCTAAATTATCCTAAGGACAAACACACCCACCCATGCCCGAGGCAGGACTCGAACCTCCACCGGGACCAGCCGCACAGTGCATGACTACAGCGCCATAGACCGCTCGGCTAATCCCGCGCGGCTTACCACTTTTATCTGCATCAAAAACAAAACTCCCAGTATATTTCCTAGCGACGTGAACGACATAGGTGTGAAAAAATAAATGATCAGCTTATGTTTTTTTGTAAAATATATGATGATTTTAATGTTTTTATATTTAGAAGTATGTTGCTTCCAATTTACCTTCGAGTCGTACGGAACGAATGTCTTTTGGGCTCAACTTCGCTTATTTGTAGTGAGTTGGAACACTCTGCCTCTGTTTCGGTGCGTCAAATGGTCGCCGCTGCATATATAATATCTGCATCATATGTTTCCGTTGCAGTCAATAGTTCCGTACTTTCAACAAACTACCTGTCGTTTGTAAAGCTGATGATTTCCTTGGCATTTTCTTGACCCATACTTTTTCACTGGTTAGATGTTGCCACAGCTCGAGGTGTGTTTATTACGTTCATTTTTTTCCCCAAAAGTTCAATAAAATCGTACATTTCACCGCTTATCTCTCCTTTCGTTTCCAGGCTCGCCCTTTCACACACTTCCCAGATCGTTATCATCATCATCGGCAACTTCTCTTTCAACAGGCTCCCTGTGGGAAATCGATAGCAGAGGCTCCACTGAACGCCTGATCGCTTTAATAACTTCCCTCTTATGACGTCAAGAGGCCAACAACTATCTAGGCCGGTTAGGGCTTGTCCTTGCCAGCTGTAGACTAGATGACTATACGCCGCGCGAGCGGAGTGATGAAAGTGATGACTGCCCTAGAGTTTTACAGATTGCTTGCGGCGATGCTTTTGACCTTATTTTACGTCTTCAGGTGTATCTGGCACGAGACTCTTCGCTACAGATTTTTTGTGCAGTGTGCACGGAATCCGCTCCATAGATGAAGCAATCTTATTTCCACAACAGGGCATTTTACGTCCGTTCCGGGATGGAGGTTCACAGGATGGCCGATTAGAGCTGGGGTACCACAAATGTCGGTTCTCGGCACCCTGTTGTACTCCCGATTTATCTCCAACATACCAAGGACAGCCCATGTACAGTTGGTGCAGTATGCAAAAGATCTCCCTCTGTTCGCTCGTAGAATTATAGCAGCTGTCTCCTATCTCCAGCTTACTCGAGATATCCTTGTTGAGGGAACTGTGTTACGCGGCGTTTGCAATCCAACCCCACCAAGCGAGGTGCTGATTTTTACCCGAAGAAGCTTGCTCGCAGAGCTTTAGCCGGTGTGGATCATGTGGACACCATCCCTTCGTCACGGATCGCCAAATATGTGGGGCTGACACTGGTTAGGCGCCCTACGTGGAGACGACATTTTGTGACATCAGGAAGAAGGCGCTGTATCATCACTGCACTCTCTGCCCTGTTCTCGACCCATCGTCGACACCGCCCTTACAATGTGGCATTACGGTATATCTAGCATTGATAAGGCCGGCGCTGGAACACGCGCCCATAGTTTGCGTTCAGTGTGGAGCAGACACACACATTAGTATGTTCCAGAGAAACACGACACTAAGATTCGCGCTACACCTTCCTTGTGACTTCACTACATGCAGTACATGCACCACATGGGAAAGTCACGAGATGTGTGAACTCCCGATACTTCGGATCGTTTCAAGCTGACTGCTCGCATATTTTACAATAATACCCAACAGTCAGCTAACAGACTGCCGTCGAACATGGGCCAACAAGCTCATCCACGCACGACCACACGACGGCTTGACGTGCTGTAGAGTAGCATCTAGCGCGCAGCGCTAGACTGAAAACGAAACAGGAAGCTCAACAAATAGGACAAGCCATAAAGTACAGGTACAATCAGCAGAAACCAACAGAGGTCAGCCAGAAAGATCGCAACAGCACTTATATGCGAAACACCAAGGCTAAGGAAGCCATACATCAGCGACACTGGATCCATCTTCAATACATATGCTCTATGGGCAGCAGGTCATTACTCTTACTTACGGCAGAGCATTTACTGCAGCTTCAGGTGGTTCGCCAGTATGTTCCGAAATTTCCTTTTTTTAGTTTACGCCAACATAATTTAACATCCCTCCTATATGATGAATGTGGTGGCAAATGCACTATTACTTTTCCTTTCCCTTCTTTTGTGTGAGCTTTTATGTTTCAAACGTGCAGCGACAATATAAGCACATTTATTCCATACATAAAACAAAGCAAATAAAAGCAATCAGTAACAGAAAATCTCTGTGCATTAACTGAAGATATATCACGAATCCTGAAACGCAACTTGATAAATGAAAGTATTAGAAAGTATCACTGGTTATTATCTGAGCAGCCGCTTCATTATTAAGGGGCTACATGGCACATCTGACTCTGGTACTAGATGACTGGGCTAAACTATGCTTTCTACTACGTGCGTTAGGTTTCCTTGGTTTCAGTTTAATGACATTTTTTTAAAGTACAATCGTATTCGATATTGATACTGCATTTTGGCGAAGTACGAAGAAAAGGCAAAACAGTACGGTATATATCTTCCATCAAAGTACTTTCCGGAATAGCATTGTATCCGCGATGGGCACGGTGTGTTACTGTCACTTCGAACCCAAGTCCATATCCGAAGACAGGGTCGTCAGTGAACTTCAGCTTGTAGAACTGAAAGCACGTTTAGACGCCCATGTATAGACAGAACAGAACTGAAATGCTGGGCGGAGAGTGCAGCTATTTATACAAACATCGAATATTCCACACTGCTGGTGTTTATACAAACATTGAATATTTCAGAGTATACAAACATTACAAACATGAGAAATTCCAAGAACCTTCCAGGAACGATAAATACCAAATAAGAAATAATTACCGGTGCTCGGATTTGAACTGACTTTCCGAAGCGCGCCAACAATCGATGCTAACCACTACGCCACAAAGCGTACGCAAGAACTCGCGGCATTGCTTCCTCTCCTGGTGAGCAGCGACCTGCTGTTTCAGAAATTCTCATTCGAGAATCTAGATCTTTTCGGTGGTCCTCTGTGTGGTGGCGTTGTCGGATCCTCGTATTGTGGTCATGTTATTACATTCTATTCACTATGATGAGTCTCGAAGGTAGCCCTCGCTTCGAAGCTTCATGATCGTCGAGTGGGGCTTCAGTTCTCCTTGATCCTCACATCATCAATCTGAGCCTCTGGATTGTAATACGGCTTTACAGTGAGGGCATGGGCGACGTCTCTGGCCTTTTGTTTCCTTGATGAGGGGTTATAATCGTCGACTTCATATTCGACATCAGACAAGTGACGAAGTGAACGATATGACATAAAGTGACTTTTTCGGTAGTTCCATTTTCCACAAAGGCGTAAAGATTTATATCAACTCTCCTGGGCTGTGTCTCACTGGCTGTTGTTTAACTTCATAACACTCTCGGTTTTCTGCTGGGCGTCCAGGGTCAGTATGCGAGCCAGCAGCCTTGCCCTTCGGTACTGGTGATGAAGTGTTTCACGTAGTCAACTTGAGGATCGCCCGGTTGAAACTGGAACGTGCATCCATTGTCGGTTGGGGCTCCCCAAGGAGCTCGATTCAGCTTCGATGGAATAGTTCTGCTACAGGCTAGAATAGTACCAAATGCCGGAGGTAATCATGAGACGTGCTTCTGTCGTTGGAATTACTGGCGGAGGGTCATGTAATATCTAACGGATCGAAAGAGACCTGGCTGGTGATACATGTTTCTGATTTGGTCTAGAGTCTTCAGGAATGTCAGGTGACAGATCTTAGAACGTCTCGAAAAACTTCAGGACAATTGGCTGTAGGTGGTCTGGGATGATGAACAATCATTTTCGCCCCAATGGCACATACTTCCTCTTATAGAATGCGCCATTCGTTAATTGGAATTATCTTTTGGTCGGTTCTCCCTCCTTCAAGGCTTCTATAGTTTTCAGCATTGCTGGATCCCTCCTGTGTTCAGCAGCAATGATATTTAATGCAGCAACAACTGAGACTTCATCCACGCTGCTGTGTCTCGCCACAGGAGTCCTTGAAAGACAGCCGGCGTCCATGTGTTTGCGTTCTCTTTTGTATACGACTGTGACGTCGTACTCCTAAAGCTTCAGTGCCCATCTCGCCAGTCAACAATAAACCCGACGAATCCTTCAGGGTAATCAGCCATCAGAAAATTGTGGTCCATCACAACGGCGAATGATTTGTCAAATAAATACGGCCGGAACTTGTTGCTAGCCCAAAGAACTGCGAAGCACTCTTTCTCGCTTCTAGAGTAGTTCCATCTCGAACTTGGAGGGTACTCTGCAAGCATACTCTATCACCTTTTCAGCATTTTCCTGAATTTGTACTAGATCTGCCCCTATTCCAAGACACTGTAGGTGTGAAGTTCTGTCTCGACATTCACGTCAAACAATGCTAGGGCTGGAGAAAATGTTAGCGCCTCCTTAAAGACAAGGAAAGGTCTTTCTTGTACTTCGTTCCAGGAAAATTTGACGTCTCCCTGCATTAGTTCTTGTAAGGACAAGCATTGGTATAGACGTTCTTTATGAATCCCCAGTAGTACGAGCACATTCCGAGAAAACTTCTCACCTCACAATTGTGCAGAGGAACCGAAGTCTGTGACTGGTCTTATTTTCTCTAGATCGTAAGGGACTCCATCGCCATTCACTGTGCCCTCTAACATTTTTATTTCCTGGGTAACGAAAAGGCACTTTTTCGGGTTGAGCGGTTACATGCGTTTAAGGGGTCGAGGCTGGTTGTCCAACATACATCGAAGGTAGGTGCAATGTGACATAGTCCAAACTGTGTAATTTTGAACTCATGGGGCCGCCAGGAGTGATGAAGGCAGTGTTTCTTTCATCGGTCAGCCTTGTCACCCTCGATTTGCCAGTAGCCTATCTGCATGTCCATAGTTGAGAAATATTTTGCTCCTTTCAAGCAATCAAGGGTGTCATCAGTGCTTTTGTACTGTTATCGGTGGTCGACACGAAAACGCCATGTACTATCCTTCTCCTTTGCAAGAACAACAGGAGAGAGCTAATGTCTCTTTGAATGTTCACCGATCTAATCTTGCAGCATCTTCTCCACTTTTTTCCGAATTATCTGTCGTTTCGTTCAGCTGGCGACATCCTGTACGAGTGCTAGCTAATTGGTGGGTCATCCCTAGTGTTTTACCGTGGGCTTCTTGGTCTGTCTTTCTCCACTGTTCATTGAAAAACATTTGAAAGCAGACACGGAATGGCTGTCATTCGCCGATGTTGTTCCTCGAACAGGCCAGATTCTATTGGGGTTTCTACAGTACCTCCGTCACCTGCGTTGTCTGTTGTGGTAGCGGAGCACGATTCTTGGTCGGTGACTCTAAGCTGCCGTTCCGTTCCTGGAATGTCCTTCCTGCACTGGTTTTACTGTCCCTACACACAAACACACACACACACACACACACACACACACACACACACACACACACACACACACACCTACCTTTAGGGATGAGTTGTGACTGTTCGCGACAATTAGTGATCTAAAGTTCTCTTTGACAACCCACAATGCTTATGATAGTGGCTGGCAGGTAGCTTTTTAGGGAACCTGAGTAGCTTTTTGCAATCGACAAAAGCTTCACAATTTAACTGAGCATCTCCATTGGTGACTGGAACTCGTCTCGTTGTTGATGGCTGGATAACAAAGACTTGAACGGCAAACAACCATCCAGAGGAATCATTGTTATGTGTGCTTGTTGGAATACCTTCCTAAGTCTCGAGCTCTGATCTTCCACAGTCTTTTATAGTTGTGATACCTTCAAGCAGTACTATTCGAGAATAACATTATGACTACATTCTCCTAAAACGACGAATTCGAAAGGCTGCGTTCTGTCGTTGATAGTTATTCTTGCAATACATGTTACTGTCGGTCGGACGTGTGATGTTTGACGTCTTACGGTGTAATAGTCGTCGAACACTCGTCTTCTATCCTTACAACAGAGTACAACATATCTAGGGCGCTCACAGTGAAAACATACCCTGCGTTTTTTTTCCATTCTACAAACGTCTGTTTTTCTGCGGAGCTTTGTACTTGGCGGAGGAGTTGTACCTGTGTCGGTTGGATGCTGCGTTGTCATTTGATGGCTCCGGCAAGAGGCCGAGTTGGACGAGTCCGTTCTTTATGGCGCGGTCGCCTATTAACTTGCACCTCATTTCACCAGGTGTGAGATTTTGTCAGCTTCTGCCGTACTTCGATTCACAGTGTTGTGGCCAAAACATTCTGTGCGTGGAACTGTGTCATTTCCCCATGACGTTGGGCCCTGTTCTTCGTTTGTCCTTCCGCCAAGCAGATTTGCTGCTAATTGTCGCCAAATGTTTTCTCCAGTTCGAACTCAAAATTATCGCAGCTATTGAGCTTCTATTCGTTGTTCTCGAACAACTGCTGGGCTGTGCCGCCCAAGTAAATGTAGACATTTGGTGACTCGGTCGAATCCATTCAGCCATTTCGTCGCGTCCTGACCAGCGTATCCGGAAAACACAGATGGATGCCTGATGCGCAGCTGACTTAACTGCTGTTTTGGAATCCATCAGCCTCTGATTATATGGATCTTAAGAACGATGTACTGCTTGTATTCAGATTCCTGTCTGTAGAGGCGACAGTTTGTACGTTGCTAAGCGGGGACGAGGTTGATGTAAATGTTTTGAAGTACCCGGCTTCTCCTCAAAACAATATCACATAGTACACACACTGAAGTGCAAATCCAAAAGCAGGGTCGTCAGTGAAATACAACACTAAGAACTGGAATCACGTCTGTTACTGCCACTAACATGCAGCCAGAAGAGAACTGAACTGAACTCTTGGACGGAGAGTACAGCTATTTATGCAAACATCGAATATTCCAGAATATGCAAACACCACAATATTCAAGAACCTGCAGAAACGATAAATAGTAAATAATGTGGAACTGCTGGTTGTCAAGTTTGAACTGACGAACCACAGGACGCCAACTAGCGAAGCTAATCACTACGCTCCAATGCTTGCGTCATTGTTAGATTTGGAATAGTTTGACGTAATGGCCGATTCCGAATATTTAATCGTTTTCATTATCTTCTTCTTATTCTTCTTCATGCTAGTATTTACATATTTTACGGTATCGCACGTGACAAGCAATCGTTAAACCTGAATTAGACTATTATTTAGATGCAAGAGAACGTTCCTGTTGCCATAATATCACCGTAATCTAAAACGAGCGATGAAATCGTGTATACCTTACATATGTTAATCGTGTAATCTTTTTCTTATTTTATTTGTTTGTCATTCATCTGAATCGGAATGCGAAATCCACGAATCATTTACCGCAACGTCAGCGGAAAACCATCTTAAAAACACGCAACATAAACTGATATTTGGGCGGGTGACAGTTCAAATCCGTGTCCGGCCACATAGATTTAGGTTTTCCGTGATTTCCGTAAATCGCCCCTGGCAAGTGCCGGGATGGTTTTTTCGAAGGGGCACGGCAGATTTATTTCCCCTTCCTTTAAACATTCCGAGCTTGTACCCTGTCTCTAATAACCTCAATGTCGACAGAACGTTAAACCCTAATCTGCCTTCCTTCTTCAACTCAAACACAGACTAACTGGTGTACTTCACCACTACTGCACAATATCCCTCGCGAAGTCGATCCTGGTGAATCAGAGCTTGTGTCGCTAACGGCTAGTGACGAAGCTACGCACATGCCAATCCCCCAACGAATGTACGAACCTTTACAAAAGGACACAACTAATGTTATCGGAAAACAGATTTATACGCTGTTCTGGGAATCGTACTTAATACTTAAGTCAAATAAAGGTATAATGGCTGCACATCACTGCTAACAGGAGCAGAAACAATTTTCTCTGCAGAGAATATTATGGTTTTAGTGTTTGGGAGATGAGGGCAGGTGACTGGTGATGGTTTTCTATTTAGGGCGCACAGCAGTTTCGTCTTTAGCACCCATATTATTTTACAACATTGAGAGGTGTCGTTAAATGGTACCAACTGACAAACGCATATTCACCTCTGTATAGAGATTCTTCAAACAGGTGTAATAAAACTACGTATTAAATCACAACCCGCCCTGATAGCCGCGCGCATTAGAACGCCACTTCCGGTTTCGGGTAACGGCGTCGGCCCAGGACTGACCACCCGGCGGATTAACAAGGACCTGTGTGTTGGTCAGTCTGGATGTGGTTTTTAGTGGTTTTCCATATCCTAATAGGTGAATAGCGGGCTGGTCACCATTAGAGGTCAGTGTTGACTTCTGTATACCCGCTTTAAATTCGCCAGCGAGTCCTACAATGTCATCTCCGAACTCACCATTCCGCCCTGTGCTCTGAGACTCGAGACACCACAATTTACTCGAACACTCGTCGTTTGAGTCTGTTGTTGGGTACTAGTGACTCGTTCCGTGTCGAAAGGAGACCAAGTACACGAGTTCTCAGGTATAACCCCTAACTCGCGGTACTGACGCTACCTACACAACCGTTGGGTGTGACATTTTTCGAGGACTGTTATGGACACGTTAGAGTCTGTGACGATAGAACAAGAAAATATGACACGGGGTCAACTGCACTCTCTAAATAGTGATTAATTATTAAAATAAATTAAATTTACTGCAGTCTTCGAAAAAGTTATAAGCTACACATCTCGCCATTAACCCCCAAATTCAAGTTGCCATACCGAAAAGAATACAGAGAAACCGTGCTTTTTGGCCGCAGGAACATAACATGACATTGCTCTGTCCCGAGTTTTCGTTCGACGGAACACGTATGTTTTCTCATAGTGTAGGTGAATTGAATAAGGCCGTAATCAGATCAGGTAAATGTAAGCGTAAGCTTCCGTGACCGTGGTCACTGTCAATAAAAGGAAAACACCCTGGCGAAGGCCATTTGCAGCAGTGGCCGAAACATCGGAGAATGTTACGCATTGACAATGCGGTGGCATACACTGAAGAATTTTATTGACACGATTATAACCACTTTGTTTGGATTGGACGAAATTAGTAAGTTTTTCGTCTGAAATGTGGACTGTATGGAACACATTCCAGACATCACTTTCAGATTTGCGGTGGTATACACTGCATCATTTTCTTTTCGCCTTACACCCGCCACAGTGTCACACTCCATCTGATCCAGACACCTGGTCATTTCGCCTTGTCAATGCTACTGTACAACAGCAGAATCGTGCTCTGCTCAACTTTTGTACTAAGTCACGACTAGTCTTAGACTCGTCCACGCTACAATAACAGACCGAGTCGACGAGCAGGAAGCGATCGCAGCGACACCGTTCTGACTCGTCACACAGGCGGAACTACAGTGGAAAGGAAGGAGGGCGGTGTAACATTGATGATGTAACGGCAACGCCTTGATTTGTAAAGTATGCAACCCGCAACATCAGACTCGTACTCGCTCCGTTTCTGATCTCTAGTACTCTTATATACGAGTACATGAAGCGTCTGTTCTTCCGGACGTGTTCGAAAGAACAGACACCATATATCTATATAATTAAGACGAGACGGCCAGTGATTTACTCAAATGCACACCAGACTCGAACTCTTACGAGAATCAGTGAAATGCCGCGAGTAACGAGGATAATGGGCAAGGGGTACTACATTAGTAGTGTCTGGGTAAATTGAGAACTTGGGTCTGACAGGAGGCTTGCTAGGATAGTCCGTGCAGTTGTGATTACCACTGTGTCCAGCTGGCGCAGTGGTCAGCGCATCTGCCTAGTAAGGAGGAGACCTGGGTTCAAATCCCCGTCCAACACAAATTTTCAACTTCCTCATCGATTTAAATCAATGTCCGCTCACAGCCAGTGTCTGTAATTCCTTTGTGTCCTGTACTAACGTCCCACCTGAGTTAGACGATTTGTAAACATTTAGAAAACGTTAGCACACTTTCACATGGGATAACAGTAGATGCAGGCAGTTGACAGACACAAATTTTGTCCCAGGGGAGAATGGGATGGTGATAAGAAGGGTATCAGGCCACACACTACCACTAACGTTGCCAAATCCAATAATTATGAGTGTCGACCGCGTGCGGATAAAGGATAAAGACCAAGAAAAAGACGGCGACTCCGTGTTAAATCCTATGCGAAAGGAAGTGAATAGCTAAACAGTCAAAAGTGCAAAATAATGGTTATAATGAACGTGGTTGATTTATAACTAACAAGGAGTGAGACCATTGAATTGTCTACCAAATAATGTGGGCACGAGTCCAGACAACATGCAAAATTTTGAAAACTTTTTACATATAAAAGTAATTTTTAAAATAGAAAGTCATTATCTAGGCAAATCACTGGACAGTCAGTGAACATACGGCGCACCGAAACTACCACGCTGTGGTCCAGGTGTGGATCTTAAAAGACAAATGGCGTATAGTAATCAAACAAATTATTATGATTATGTTGAAAAATTTTGTGGATTTTATTGCCGTTATTATTAAGATCCTAGGCATCAGTTCACAATAAATATCGGCTGATGACTAATTACTGGTGGCGGGAGAGGGGAGGGGGAGTCAGTGAACAAAATCCTGGGTAACTTTTTGCTTTGTAGTTCCAGCCATTCTCGTTGACACATGACACTTCTCCTTATCTGTGAGGTGATAAGAGTTTAACGAACTACCATAACCACACGTTCCTCGCTTATGTCTTTAGGTGTAGCATGTATTTCCTGTTGTTTTCATAAATTGCTGAAAGCCAAGGTATTGTGGTTGCTTTGAAAAGGACTTGGCCGCTTTCTTTCTCCATCCTTCTCCAGTCCAAGCCTTTGCTCCGTCTCTGATGACATCGCTGTTGAAGGGACGGAGTTAAACACTGAGCTACATTCCTGTATCCGAAGGGTTTTAAGAGAGTCGGAGCATTTGAGGAAGTTCCTCTCTCGATCACTCCTCATATGCATTAGTGTTTTCAGCACCACATAGTTGTGCATTAAAGGTTGTAAATTCATTTCCCAGGTGGGCCCTAGAAAGTCTGGGAAAACGTCAGGCAGCCTCCTGTCATTGATTAATTAGAGACATAAGTGTAAATGAGTTTGGGTATTCCTTTAAAGGCGCGTAATATGTTGTCTAACAGCATAATCTGTAGTTTCAGACTTATTGCTTTACACAAAAAAAATTTTTGAAAGAAAGATTCGGGAATCACTAATAGGAACAGCGAATATTTATTCCAGCCCTGGATTAGAGCAGTCATGTACAACACACTTTGTTTCGCCAAGATTACAGGTCTCGTTGTTGCTCTACGAAATGCGAACTGCCGTTCAGCTGATATTTGAGCAAGGAAATTAAAAATTGGGAACTCTGAGAACGACTTGATCTTATATGCGTACCAACCATAAATGGTAATTGATCCAAAGGCTTATGTCACTGTCCAAATGCTTCGTGGTGTATTCAGTCTAACGTTCTTGTCGACTCGTAGACTGTTTCTCCATTCCAACTATGATCGATATAAAACGTTATAAAACAATTAGAGGAAATAACTTCTTGATCATAAAGTTCTTTCTCTGAGATAATGTAAATATATTAATCTGATATGTATCGGCTATGGTAACCAGCTAAGTTTCACGACAAATACGAATCCTGGGAATCTTTTTGATTCTTTAAATGTCAGAATAGAAGAAATGTGTCAGTATGTGCTGGGCCTGCACAACTGGAAGCCTTCTGTAGAAGGAATTTTGTTTTGTATGTATGGTTACGTGTAGGTGTTGTTACTTGAGCATGATCGTGGAGTTTTCTGTTGATGTACTAATTTCAGAACATGAACGAAACGAGAAATCTCTAAATGTAACACTACTTCAGCTGCATATTTCTCATAAAAACGTAATAGCAGGCATCAGATGAATATACAGATGCCGTTAGCTACTTAGGTACAGAGAATGGTACAGAGAGGGAATGTGCTTGGACCTTCCAAGCTGTCACCGAGGGGAAGTCTGCGTAGCGGGACCTGGCGTCACGAGGAATGCTCGCCGTACTCTGTATGCCGGCCACGCGCGTCTCAGCCTCGCCACGCCGCATCTCACCGTACCGCGGTGGGGCTGCCACGCTGTAGGACACACTTGGCTTGCCGAGCCTTGCCGTGTTGCTGAACACTCGCTCGTGGATATTACTGCTCTCTTGCCTGCAAATCACTTTGTTTTCCGAGTCAAGTGAATAATAATAGAATTATGGCTCTGATAACATAGCACTGAGCGCCCGCAGTACACACACACACACACACACACACACACACACACACACACACACACACACACACACGCACGATTTTGTTTAATTTATTATTGGAGTCTTATAGTGGCATATGTATATCATGCATGTACAGTATGCTGTATTCGACACGAACACCATTAACATCCCGACACAACTACCATGTGCGGTTGCGTCACGAAAGACATTTCGGACCATTTGTAGTGTTATAGCTGCAGCAGTTTGTCTGATTTGGTCTCGCAGCTTCGCCATTGAGTTGATACAGTGTCGGCGAAATACACATACCTTGATAAATCCCCAGACGAAGAAGTCCATTGGTGTGAAGTCGAGAATCGCGCCGCCCAGATTATGGGTCCTGCACGCCCAGTCCGTTTTCCAGGAAACGCATCATTCGAAAACCCACGCACATCTGTGCCATAATGACATGGTGTCCCCTCCTGTTGGAAGTATACATTTTGCACGCGTTGATCCTGCACAAACAGTGGTAAAAGAAACTTTTGCAGTATATACAGGTACATTGCCCCATTGATTGAGTTTTCGGCGAAAGAAGGGCGGGCCACAGATTTTGTCAGTGGATATTCTCATCTATACATCAACTTTGGGGGAGTCTCGCTGGAATTCCAGGTGTTCCACTGGTGGTGCATCAGCTCAGATGATGCAGTTATATCTGTTAACCCATTCACAAGCGTGGAACGTTGCCTCGTCGCTGAATAGGATCTGGTATAGAATGGTGCGATTTGCATCTGCTTCAAGCAAATCCTGACTCGTTTTCATACGCTGTGCGAAATCCTCGTCATGTAATTGGTGGAGAACGTGCAAATGGTACGGTGCCTTTTTATTCAGTGTGTGTCGTAACATTTTGTGTATCGTCGAGCGTGGAATGTCTAGTTCCGCCGACAACCGCCGTACCGATTTTGGACTTCGTTCGATACATGTTCTAATCTCGTCAATTCGGTCAGCAGAGATTGATGGACAGCCTCGGTAGTGCGATGAAACTTGTTCACTAATTGTTGGATTGTTTTATCAGTACGTCCAGGTTTATGGAATCGGCAATCAGATCTTGTCCCAATTTCACCTTACGACAATCTCTACAACCTCCACGTCACAATAGCTATCCTCTCCTGTACATCACGCTTATTCAGGTACCTGTAACAATAGAACACATGTTTAGCGGTGCCATGAAGCCAGTCCATCGTTTTCAGCAATAACTACAGCTTTTACAAAAAATGGTTCAAATGGCTCTGAGCACTATCGGACTTAACTTCTGTGGTCATCAGTCCCCTAGAACTTAGAACTACTTAAACCTAACTAACCTAAGGACATCACACACATCCATGCCCGAGGCAGGATTCGAACCTGCGACCGTAGCAGTCGCGCGGTTCGGACTGAGCGCCTTAACCGCGAGACCACCGCGGCCGGCACAGCTTTTACATCTATAGTGCATTAGCACATGCATCTTACCCCTACATCACCGTTCTCTACAAAATCGTTACTTAATTTCTGGGCACCATATTGCGAAGAATAGTCAGAAACAATCAGAAAATCTTGTAGGGTGTCGCAGGGGAGGTTGTGCTGAGCAATATGTGTTGTGAAAAAAATTCGATACGTTGTGCTGTTTCCTAGTTATTTAGCAATGAAGTTAGCCGGTCAGCTCGTTGCGCGCGAGAATTCAAGCACTTGTACACGCAGAAATGCGGTAATGCACGGACATCTGTGGGTTCTTTAGTTACTTCTTGTTGAAATGCTCGAAACATGACTATTTTATTCATAATTCTTTGTTTTACTTATTTTAGTGTACGTTTTTGTTTTCCATGTCTTTCTGTCCCGTCTTATTGAGAAATGTCACAATTACTAGCACTTTTTTTTTTAAAAAAAAGAGATGCGTTACTTGTAAAAAATAGGACTGATTTTCATTAAGGTCAAAGCTAGTGTGTCTGACAAACCAGGATTGTTTCTACGGTAGACTTTTGGAAGAAGTATTTTTTTTAAAATGTGGCTTCTACTGGTACCTACTGGTTCCCTTCTCTTAACGAACGCCCGCATCTCGTGGTCGTGCGGTAGCGTTCTCGCTTCCCACGCTCGGGTTCCCGGTTTCGATTCCCGGCGGGGTCAGGGATTTTCTCTGCCTCGTGATGGCTGGGTGTTGTGTGATGTCCTTAGGTTAGTTCGGTTTAAGTAGTTCTAAGTTCTAGGGGACTGATGACCGTGGATGTTAAGTCCCATAGTGCTCAGAGCCATTTGAACCATCTTAACGAACAGTTTTGTTATGGTATTCGTGTACAGAGTACGCTATCCGTTGATTTTGTGCCTTATTCGATAGTTTATAAAATTCCGTAAAAATGTTTTCCCGTTCTTTCATTAAATTTCTCAAAGCATTTTCTTCGACATTTACACAGTTGTTACAGCTCTTACCCGGCTTTCTTTGACTGTTTCTCGAGTATTACGAACCCATTTTGCTATGTCGGATGCACGCTTCAGTATCTACTTCTTCCCTTGAAAATTTTACCCTGTGGTTCCATTAACTGGTAACTTATCCTCAGCGCTGCCACGTCGTTCTGTCGTAGTATATTTAATGTTGCCTGCTAAAGTCGCAATATGAGAAGAATCAGAACATGCTTCATGGCTATATTCAGACGCAATGTCTGAAACAATGAAACAGCAGAACCAGCAGTTTCACGTGCATTTATACCATGCAGATCTTTTGCATTTGATACATAGTTCAATTCCTTTCCTTTTGTTAGTAGAAGCGTTTTTAGACGTAGAGAGTGTAGACATCTCATTAATGGTAGTTTCATGTGTGGAATGTTTATAGAAACTATCGCTGGTAAAATCAACACCATTTTAACCAGAAGTCATTTTCAAATCAGATATCCAGTATTTAGTAAAGCTGAACTGAAATAGCATACAGATTTTGAGAATAATCTAACGCACGGCACACAATTTTCCTCACAAAAAATTTAAATTATTTACAGACACATTGTTTTCTTAAAGGTCTGCTAAGCTCTTCAGTACATCTTTCTCCCAACAAAAATATATTTTCACAATATTCACCGTTATAATGTTAGTCAGAGATTAATCAATGACAAGCTGAAATCAAAGAATAAACAATGACAGGTCAAAGTCATATAACCAATGGAATTCCAGTGTTACATTAAATAAATTGGACTTCTGCTGTTCTAACTGTGAAGAATATGGAAGATCCTTCACCAATGTATGCATTCTTTATTGTTGTATAAAATACTTCCATACTTAATATGTTTATGATATGACCTGCCATTCCCGTTAAAGTTAAATTTTGGTTATCCGTACGTAAAAAAGCGACGTAAGTTTATTAGCCGATCATTCATGTATCTCAAAGTCATGAAAAATTCACAAGGTTGCAAAAAAAAGTGTAGGTTCTGTATTTCTGATCGATAATGAAAGCTTGTTGTCGGAAGAGATACTCAAGAAAAACAGTCTGCTGACTCGAGTGTCCTTATAACACATTACACAAAGAGAACATGGATCATTAAACAGACAGTAATATACATATTGTTGTACCGCATATAACTCTAGTATGATACAAAGTTGAAGTCAATAAATAAGAAATACAGTTATCAGAAAGCAATCACATTTGGTCGGCTTAGTAAGACACAGTCGAAATAACATTGCATCATGTAAGCAGTCACACAACAAACAGTTCGGAGAAATGAACATAAACACTCGCCGGACAAAATGTTAGCCACTCAAAACAGCACGCTGGTCGTTTTTGAGCTCTGTAGATGGTGTAGCTGCTGACGTAAGTCATGACAGTGAAGTAGTCTGTACCAAGTGTGATCAAAATATACGGTGAATGAATTTTTTCAGCAGCAACTGCTGACGCTACAACAGTTTGGTGTAATTTGTCCGATAGCCTTATCCGTTTAGGTGGGCAGCGTCAAGTTGGAACACACTCTTGAGTTGTCAGTCAGCGTCCAGAGACGCTAGAGTGAGATTATGTTTATTGTGTCCGTCGCGCATCATAGATTTCCAACAACACATGGTTCAAATGGCTCTGAGCACTATGGGACTCAACTTCTGAGGTCATCAGTCCCCTAGAACTTAGAACTACTTAAACCTAAATAGCCAAAAGATATCACAGACATCCATGCCCGAGGTGGGATTCGAACCTGCGACCGTAGCGGTAGCGCGGTTCCAGACTGTAGCGCCTAGAACCGCTGGACCACACCGGCCGGCCAACAACACATGGACCTGAAGTTATGTTTCACGCAAAAGGTACCAAAGAAACTCATGAAGTATTGAACTTGGTTTATGACATTTATGCTGTAACTTTTAAGACTGTTTACAAGTGGCATTCGCGCTTTAAGAGCGGAAATAAGTCGGTAGAAGACGAGCGACCTCGAAAACAGAAGAAAACATGCAAAAAGTTGCAAAAATTGTGGCCAACAAGGCGAATAACTACTCCAGACCTTACCAAAGAACTTAACACCTCGTGCGGGTCCGTGCGAAGCACTTTAACCGATAATTTGCAAATGAGACGTGTGAGTGCAAAATTTGCTACCAGACGTTTGAGAGATGAACAGAAAGAAAATCGTGTCAGTTTCCACAGAGTTGGAAGGATCGTCTTCATTCAGATCCGGACGTCATGTCCAAAATAGTGACTGGATATGAAATTTGGGTCTATGGGTATGACCCTGAGACGAAACTTCAGAGTCCCCAATGGAAAACCAGTGAATCTCCTCGCCCGAAAAAGGCAAGTCAGTCAAAATCGAATATCAAAGTCATTCTTATTGTTTCTTTTCGGTATTGAGGGCATAGTGCGATCAGAATTTGTTTCTCACGGTGAACAACTGTAAACACTGAATTTTACAGAGGCATACTGTAACGTTTTCGAAACGATGTACAAAGAAGGAGACCAGAAAAATGTCCCAGTGGCTTTCTTCTTCATCACAACAACCCGCCGTGATATACCTCGCTTTTGATTCGCTACATTTTGGCCAGAAAAAGTGTTCCTGTCTGTCCACATCCGCGATAATCATCAGATTAGGCTCTTCCGAAAAATTAATACCGTGCTTAAAGCGATACGTTGACACCGTTCCTGATTGACAGGGCCACGAATAGCAGCTGAACGCCCTTCCAAAAGAAGCCTTCTGGAAATGTTTCCAGTCATGGATACAAAGCTGGGATGAGTGCACGTCTAGCCAACGACATTGCTTTGAAGGAGATTAAATCGAATTCCATGTAAGCTTATTACCTTGTTTCTAATGACATTGTTCAACGTGTTTTTTCATCAGGCCTCGTATGTGCCAGTCGATTGATGAAATGAGAGCAATAAAATGAATCGACGTGAGGCAGAAGCGAGCTATCGTGAACGAAGTTACCCCATCTGTTGGTGTATCAACGTGGACTGTTCAACTAATCTGCAAGAAACAGTCTTTATATCATTTTAAAGTGCCTGGGATTATTTGGAGCAGCGGATGAAACGTAGCAATGAACATCGCCACTGTATGGTTGCTCTGCGGGATGTAATCGCGAATGAGTGGCCTCAGCTGGATATGTGGATATGAGATACTCTTTCTCGCCGTATTGAGGCCATTATTAAGGCTGATTCATTGTATTTGTGTGATTTTTCCAGGAGGTTATTAAATGTTTGCACGATGTGCTTATATAGGACGTAAATACAGACAGTGCAGTAAGTGCAGTCAGTGAGAACACGGCATAACCACGGATTGACCATAACATGTTAGTTCTTGTACCTGTTTGATTATTGTGTAACGCAGCCGTATTTCGTTCTTAATCAACATGGAGATATCACCGAACAAGGATTGACTAGAAGATTGCGAAAGGAAGCAAAATTTGTACGGAGAGTTGTCATGTATCACGCCGTATAATTTTTAGTGATCTGCGACACTGAATGGTAATGTTTAAATCGAATGTTACGATTTCCTTATTTGTGGCCTTTTATTTCAATTTTGCCGTCGAACTTAAATAGTCAGCTTGTTTTTTGCTGATTTAAAAAAAAGTCTTTTTTGTCATTCTTGACAATCAATAAATATGCGTTGAAATTATACCAGAAATGCTCCTATCTAAAACACGGTTAATCTGGTTTTAGAGATAAATCGTGGGACTTCCAAAAAAATAACTTACTACATCCTCTATTTTTGTGGTTCACAGTTTTGATATTACAAAAAAAATGCCTGTATGGAAAATGTAGAGCGGAATGTATGCAGTGAAGAAGGCGAGAAACTTTTGTGGAGACGTGGTCGGCAACTGCAACAGTTGACTTCCTGGTTACGGACGTGTGACCAGTCGGCAAGGGCCTAGGGCAGAGGGAAGCGGCCGTTGGCTCAGCAGACAGGCCGGAAGTGGGGCCAGAGTGCGCGCCCACCTGTGCCCTCGACTGAGCTCTCCGTACCGCGGAGGGGCGTCCACGTGCCATCCACCTGCAGTCAAACACGGCATAGCCCGGGATTGACCTTAGCATGCTAATTCTCGCACGTGTTTACTTATTGAATGACGCAGCAGTATTTTCTATATTTTTTATTTACAGAAGTGTTGTGTGACGAATGTGGATAAAAAATTGAAAACTTGAAAACGGAAAGCATAATAACTTTCTTAAAAACTTCGTTAAAAGCCTCCTTTTTCACTATTAGTTTCCACTCCCACGGACGCACAAAGTTACCATCTTTCATAAAAAAAACTTAAAATTTGTAACATTCCCTCTGGCAGTGTTCACTAGCATAATAATGCCGAATTGCACTGTGATTAGGAGTCCGCGTTACTTTGTAGGTATCCATGTAACTGACCTGTTAAGTCACTTCAAAGGTTGGAGAAACGCAAGGCCGCATCACCTCCACCTTCAATTGATGAAAGCCTTACTTAATTTTATTATCCTTCTTTTAAAGCCAATTGTTAAGAAACAAGTATGCACTCAAAGCAGAGTCTGAAGCATAAGTCAGGGTATTGTGGCTGACTAATAACTTGCAGGAAGAACATGCGTCGGCCGCCTACTTAAAATTTTTTATGTAAGGTCAGATAAATTACAGAACGTGAAACTATGTACCTCATTCATTTGACCGATACCTAAAATAGGGACAGATCATTTGGTAAACCAGTTACTGTCTCGTCATGATATAAAATTCATTCGGTTAAAATGTTGCGCATGCATACATATTCTACACAAATACTACACACTGAATGGACAGGTCACTGGATAAAGAACTCTTGGACCTAAGGGCAACGCTCTACCAGCTGCGCGCTTATTCCCTCCTATCGCCTCATAAGAAAGTGGGAATGCTGCAGCTGTTTGTTGGCTTAACCGGCTGCAACTTCTTATCCTATACTTCCAGCCACATTTCTTCTCATTTAAACACTATGTTGTCTCTTATCAGTGAGGTGATGGCACGTTCTGCCTCATTGTCTCCCATGGAGTTATTCTGTAGCCTCGTTTTCCTGAAAATACGAGTATAGGTTGGGGATGAGATGATAGAGTAAAGCACAATTGGAAGGAGAGTGAGGCAAGGTGCTGCCTCTCCCCAATGCTGTTTAGTATATGCTTGGGGCATATTATACAGAAATGTTTGAAACGAAAAAGAGAAGTCCGGGGTGGTGGTAGGAGGATAGAAAGTATTCGATTTGCGGGTGATATGGTGCCATTGGCAGAGAGCGAAAGAATTATGATTGGAATGTTAAAAGAATTAAGTAAGACTTGTCAGGAATTCTGAATGAAGATTAATAAGAAAAAGACAAAATGTTTGGTGAAAAGTGCTAGAAAAGTAAGAATGAGTATTAAGTCAAGACAGGAAGATAACAAGTCAGTGCTTTCAGATATCTGGGGAGCATAATTACGGAAGACGTGAAATGCAGTAGGAGGTGAAAACGCGTATAGCGATTGTCGAGGAGGCATTTAATAAGAAGAGGAGGCTTCTATATGGGTGTATAATCAGGGATCTGAGGAAGAGACTGGCGAACTTCTTTTCTTGGAGCTTGGCATTATACGGAGCTGAAACATCGACACTGCGGAAAGAGGAGGAAACAATAACAAAAGCATTTACGATGTGGATTTGGAGGAGGCTGGAAGGGATAAAATGTGTAGAGCAAGTGAAAAATGAGGAGGTGATATGAACAGTGGGGAAAGGGAGAGAAATTTTAAATGTAATCAGTAAGAGGAAACAAAATTGGCTTGGACCTTGGATGAGAAGAGATTGTTTACCGATGAATGACGTAGAAAGAACGGTGTGTGGGAGAAGAAGAAGAACAGAACGCAGAAGATACCAGATGATGGATCGTATGAGGATAGAAAACAAGTATGAGAAGACGAAGAGGGTAGCAAATGACAAGACTGCATGGAGAGCTATATCTGAGGATCTGCGCTAGGGCAGAACACCAACAATGATGATGATTTATGGCGAGGATTATTTTCCTGAGTTCCCGTTTGCCCTGGTATCCAGGGAATGTCATCTCCATCTCCTGCCTCTTTAGATGAAGTCTCCGCCGTAGAGAAGGGAATCATGATTGACCTGTGCTTGCTTGCCCCTGGGTACAAGTTCTGAATAGATTAAGGGGTACTTATGAATTCAGAACACTTGTTTTCAGATGTGTCTTATCTGCTTCAGTGCATTCAAGAATGGAGAGAACGATTTAGTTTCCAGTAGGCTCCACACAGAATGTGTCGCAGAGTTCATTTCTCAACATGCAGTGTCATCTTACCGTGTCTGTCTTTTGTAGTGTATTTGAGAAAACAAATACGTAAAATGTACCTAATGCCATAATTACCAAATATTTTTCACAATATCGGACTTACAATTATAGCTAAAATTTTTTCTCTTGTAGTTTAGCTGTCAGCAAATTATTTCACTGTGAAAACCTCTCTTCCAGGGATGAAAGAATTATGAATGTCATGTCCACAAATCGTTTTTCGCCCAATAGTACGTTAGTTGTCTTCACGTCACCACTGTAAAAGCAGACGTGATACGAGTCGAGAAGGGATTTCAACAACACCTTAAATCAGGTGTATAACTGGTGGTGTAAGTCGTCAGAAGGATGATCATAACAGTGAAATCTCGCGATTGTCAACATATTCCTCACTACCTTCTGGCGATGTGACACTCCGATACAAAAATGAAAATGGAACCGACTGAATGCACGTGAGAGGCAGTCATCAAACATTAGTAAGGTTCCTTTCCCCGTGCGTCGGGTAAAAGAAAATGCTTTGCTGAATGAAAAAAAGTAAATGCAGCTGAACATTTTGAAGAAATAAGCAGCACATAACGAAATCTACCGTAGAAATATATTAGACTAAGCAGAGACCTAAATTGGCTACGAGTCTGAAATGTGGTTTTTTTGTTGGCGGAAGTATACTTGTCATCAAATCAAATGGACGAGGGCATGTGTGACGCAAAGGCACCGAAGAACTGCAAAAGGAATATCTTCAGACCAATTTAATATAGCTGCGACACACCGGCGGGGGGGGGGGGGGGGGGGGGGGGGCGCTTGGGGTGGAGTGGGTGTACTGAATTTCCGTTATAACTGAACATTCTGCAAATTACAAACGAATCGTAAAGTACTGCGCTATCTTATTAAAAGTAGGCGGATACCCTTATGTTATGCGGAAATGAGCACTAGATGACCCGAGAGGGAGACCCACCAGTAATGAAACGAGGCGGGGAGCATTGTGTAGTCATTAGAAAGCAATAACAGCAGAATGAGTTGGTCAGGAGAGTTGGTGATTTCGAACGTAAGTTAGTCATTGGATGTTACCTGAGGAACAAATCCATCAAGGACATTTCAACCCCTCTAAAGCTGCGCAATTCGGCTGTTTGTGATGATGTTGTGAAATGGAAACGTGAAGCAACAACCACAGCTAGACAAAGACGTGTTAGACTACATACAACGAAGGACAAAAATTGTCGAGCATTGCGGAAGTCGATTGTAAAAAATGACATGAAATCTGCGGAAGGAATCACTCGTGCGTTACAATGGGCTACTAGTATCCCATCAAGTACATGTGCCGTGCGTAGAGAATTAAAAAGAATGGGCTACAGTGGGTGAACAGCTCCTCATAAGCCACACATTTCTGCAGTCAGTTCTAAGCGACGCTTGAGGAGGTGTGAAGAGCGAAGACCGTTGGACAGTGGATGACTGGAAACGAGTGGTTTGGACTGATGAATCACTCTACACCCTGTGGCAGTCGTATGGAAGGCTTTAGGTTTGGCGAATGCTTGGAGAACGTTTGTGTAAATGTAAGATAGATAATGATTCAGTGGTACTTCCTTGAAGATTTACGGCTGTACTTTCTGCAGAACAGGAAACGAGAGCAGCTGTTGCAGTAAGGGAAAGCGGACGCGGACGTTGATTCTGGTATTGTCGATTCTTCTTCTAACATACATTTGCATTGCCTACGACGCCGATCAAGGAACGATGTAGTGTGAGAACGGATTGGGAAGATGAGGAATAGAGACTGAATGTAGATTGAAGCATTAGAAATATAACTTAAAGGTATCTGTAGTTCGTTTTTCCATTCTAGCACACATATAGAGTGATTGTCGACAGAACTACGATGGCGGTCATGATCCGCGCAGCGTTTCCGCTCAACATCTCATGGAGCGTCGTGGAGGTTTCACTTTTCTGAATATTTGTTAAACTCTGAAAGAGAATCCATCACCGTAGTCCTACCGGCGTTTCAGAGTTGTTACTTATAGTGTATGTGAAGTCTCTGATAGATAAAGTAGATCGATTATAAGTCCTGTTACTGCAGTACCTAAACGGATAGCTCACAATACTCACAGAATTGTTTTTGCACTTGTTCGAGTAGACTGTCGTAAATATCTTAATGTAAGACCGTCATAAGCGCAGTCGTTGCCGGTAAAGTATAACTTTCAGGTGTGGTCGAGCATTTGGAAGCGCTTGAGATTCAACCGTAATGTTAAGATATCAGGTCCCATTCTGCCCGTGTTACCTGTTAGCGCTGGAAGGTTTCAACTGGCAAAGCATGCCGTGTGGTGTACCATAGTGGGAGTGTACTACGGTTCACTGTTGGCCAGGCGGAAGCGCGAGGTGGCTGCGCTATCAGTGGGGTGCTGTGCTTAGTCAGTCGCCGCGTGCTCAGTTACACGATCCTGCGGCAAGCACTTTGTCGCCCCCCTTGTACTATCACATTCGTTCGTGCGTGAGGTTCTCGCAACTTCTGTTCACAGGTGGTCAGTCTCACTTCTGTATTCGAAAGGAGAACAAGTCCCTTCGTTCTAAAATTCTCCAGAGTTTTCGCATTGTATCCGAGATGGAGGAGACGACTTATCAGAATATAAATATCAGTGCAAGTCTACAGTAGAACGAATACTTAAGTCCTACTCCTGTCAGATATATGTACTCGGACTTAAACTGCAATGTTTGCAGATTGTCGTATGAACATTGAGTCATTATAGATTAGGAAGCGTACTTAACCTATTAATTGCTGTACATCAGGTTACACAGCCGCTATGAAATTAAATCGAGTGTTTACTGCCTCTGTGTAATCATAGTTGTTGTTTTGTCTCGTCTGTCAGAGGAGTGTCTAAGGTCGTATAACGCGTAAGTGCGGGGTGTAAATATTTTTGAATGTAGTGAATAACGCCGCAAAAATATGTTTAAATTGCCATTGAAACTAACCCGATCTGTAGCACTTGCCGGTGACCAACGAAACCAAGTAGTATCACGTAGTGCTGTGGAAACATTGCATAACTGCAGAATGTACTGTGGCCGAGCGGTTCTAGGCGCTTCAATGTGGAACCGCGCGCCCGCTACGGTAGCAGGTTCCAATCCTACTCTGGGCATGGATGTGTGTAATGTCCTTAGGTTAGGTTTAAGTAGTTCTAAGTTCTAGGGGACTGATGACCTCAGATGGTAAGTCCCATAGTGGTCAGAGCCATTTGAACCATTTTGCAGAATGTAAGTATTGTTTATCTTATATACAGTACCTGTGCTAACCAAGCATCAGACAATCTGTCTTTCTTTCTGATGGTAATCATGCTGTCAGCTTTCGTCATTGTCAGCACTGGTGCATAGACTTGAAGGATGCGAAGGACAGATGTCTTGTCAGAGAGCCATGGGAAAGCTTTTATTTTAGTTTGCTCACTTTTAATTTAAGTGAATTTTGAGTGATGTTAATAAGTTTCTTCGTCGCTCGAAGTTGGCTCCTAGCTAGTCACTGGTTTGTGGATTACCCAGTAAACCATGTAACTTTTGGAGAAAACTGCAGTTGAAAGGAATGACTCGACAAGAAATCAGTATGGATGGTTTGTAAACGCGTTTACATTTCTACACGGCGCAAGCATACTGTCAGTAAGAATCTTAATTTTCCGGACTATGTACGCTACATTTTGAGTGTAAGGTGGACCCAATGTCCTCAACGAAACTGTTACAAGGTCACCGGCTACAATCCTGACATTATGATAGTGGGGTGTATTTAATTGATTTTACCCCAGAAACTATAAATTTGTTGTCGTTGTGGTCTTCTGTCCGAACACTAGTTCGATGCAGCTCTCTGTGCATCTGTATCCTTCCTGTGCAAGCCTCTTCATCTCCGAATTATTACTGCAAACTGCATCCTTTTGAACCTGCTTACTGCATTCATCTCTTGGTGTCCTTCTACAAGTTTTACACGCCGTACTTTCCTCCAGTACCAAATTAGTAATCCCTTGATGTCTCAGAAGATGTCCTATCAACCAGTCTCTTTTTTTGTTGTTGTACCGCAAATTTCTTTTCTCCCCAGTTCTATTTAGTATATCCTTATTAGTTACGTGACCTACCCATCTAATGTTTAACATTCTTCTATAGCACCACGTTTGAAAAGCTTCTATTCTCTTCTTGTCTGCACTGTTTATCGTCCACGTTTCACTTGCGTACAAAGCAACCCCAGACAACGTCAGAAAAGATTTCTTAACACTTAAATCTATATTAGATGTCAACAAATTGCTCTTCTTCAGAAACGCTTTTCTTGCCGTTGCCAGGCTACATTTAATCCGCTCACTACTACGGCCGTTATTAGTTATTTTACTAGAATGAGATTTTCACTTAGCAGCGGAGTATGCGCTGATATGAAACTTCCTGGCAGTTTAAAACTGTTTGTCGGACCGAGACTCGAACTCGGGATCTTTGCCTTTCGCGGGAAAGTGCTCTACCATCTGAACTACCCAAGCACGACTCAAGCCCCGTCCTCACAGCTTTACTTCTACCAGTATCTTGTCTCCTGCCTTCCAGCTAAGCCATATCTCCGCAGTATCCTTTCTTCCGGGAGCGCTATTTCTGAAAGGTTCGCAGGAGAGCTTTTGTGACGTTTGGAAGGTGGGAGACGAGATACTGGCAGAAGTAAAGCTGTTAGGACGGGGCGTGAGTCGCGCTTGGGTAACTCAGATGGTAGAGCACTTGCCCGCGAAAGGCAAATGTCCCGAGTTCGAGTCTCGGTCCGGCACACAGTTTTAATATGCCAGGAAGTTTCAGTTATTTTAGTGCCAAATGGGAAAACTCATCTACTATTTCTAGTATCTTGTTTTGTAATCTAATTCCTTAATCATCGCCTGATTTAATTTGACTACTTTACATTAGCTTTGTTTTGCTTTCGTCGCTGTTCATCATATATCCTCCTTTCAAGACATTGTCCATTCCGTTCAACTGCAGTTCCAAGTTCTTAGCAGTCTCTGACAGAATTACAACGTCATCGGCAAACCTTATTTCTTCTCCATAAACTGTAATTCCTTCTCCAAATTTCTCTTTTCTTTCCTTTGCAGCTTGCTCAATGTACAGACTGAATAACATCGGGGATAGACTAAAACCCTTTCTCACTTCCTTCTTAACCGCTGCCGCCCTTTCATGCCTCCCTTGGCTCGTATGACTGCTCTCTGGTTTCTGTACAAGTTATAAATATCTTTCCGATCCCTGTATTTTACGCTTGCAGCATTCAGAATTTCATAGAGAGTATTTCATTCAACGTTCTAAAAGGCTTTCTCTGGAAGTCTGCAAATGCTATAAAACTAGATTGCCTTTCCTTAACCTATCTTCTGAGATAAGTCGTAGGGTCGGTACCGTCTCTTGTGTTCCTACATTTCTCTGAAATCCAGACTGATCTTCCCCGAGTTTGACTTCCGTCAATTTCTCCATTCTTCTGCAAAGAATTCGTGTTAATGTTTTGCAACAATGATTAGTTCGGTAATATTCACACCTGTCAGCACCTGCTTTCTTTGGAATTGGTATTACTGTATTCTTCTTGTAGTCTGAGAGTACTTTGCCTGTCTAGTCATCTTGCACGCCAGTCATGGCAGTCTGTCCCAAGCCTCTCTCAGTGGTTCTGACGGAATGTCTTCTACTCCCGGGGCGTTGTCCCGACTTAGTTCTTTCAGTGTTCTGTCAAATTCTTATCGCAGTATCGTCTCTCCCATCTCATCTTTATCAGCGTCCTCTTCTGTTTGTATAATATTGCCTGTAAGTTCATCTCATTTGTATAGACCTTTCTGTATACTCTTTCAACATTTCAGCTTTCCCTTCTTTGCTTAAGATTGATTTTTCGCATGAGCTCCTGATGTTCGTAAAGTTGCTTCTCTTTCCTCCAAAGGCTTCTTTAATTTTCCTGTAGACGGTATCTATCTGTCCCCTAGTGAAATATGCTTCTGAATTTTTACATTCGTTCTCTAGCTGTTTCTGCTTAGCCATTTTGCACTTGCTGTCAATTTCAGTTTTTAAACGTTTGTATTTCATTTCGCCTGCTTCATTTGCTACATTTTTATATTTTCTCCTTTCATCATTTGAATTCAGTATCTCCTGCGATATCAAAGCTCTTCTACCAGACCTTGTCTTATTACCTATTCGATCCTCTGCTGCCTTCACTATTTCGTGTCTTTAAGCTTCCCCTTCGTCCGCTATTGCATTCCTTTCCCCTGTTCTAATCAGCCGTGTCTAATGCTCCCTCTGAAACTCTCTGCAACCTCTGGTTCTTTCACTTTATTCAGATCCTATCTCCCTAATTCCCTACCTTTTTCCATTTTCTTCAGTTTTAATCTACACTTCCTCCTTTAACTATCTGAATAATTTCTTTTATCTCATACATTTTTTCAATCTCTTCATCATCTGCACATGAGACCAAAATCGGACTGCGCGATTTTAACTCTAGTGTTACTTTACATACCATAATAGGACTGAAGATGCGCTTTGCTGATGTACTTCGAGTCTAACATTTCCTGACGTTCTGATATACGTGGGATTGACTGATTCCCTTAATGGCGCCTTGTATTCTCAACGCACTGTGAATATTTCGACAGAGATCAGATGAGCATAAAAAAGTTGAAAGGGTAATATGAGCACATATACCTCATAGATTTTGTCGCATTGTGTTGAACTTAACGAATAGGAAAGAAACTGCGAGAAAACGTACTCCGCTTGTGCAATATGTTGTATATGTGGCCGAATAGAAGTGTGACAAACTCATAGGTTTTTTAATTTTTCCAGTTCTCTTTTGGGAGTTGAAAAAAAATAACCTCTGTCGTTCCTGCCGTCTTGCGTCAGAGTAGTGATAATTAGAGAAAAGTGCGTAATCAATCCTAGAAGACACAAATTTAAGGTTCGGCTGAAGCGAAACTACAGCAACATCTGATGCCCGTTCGTAAGTAGAGTGTCAGTCATATACTTCGTAACGCAGTCGGAAAAAGACTTTCACGACTGATTGGGGAGCATGATGTAGCCGTATAAATAACTGGTACGAATATTGCGAGCTAAACAGTGTAGGAAAAAATCTGTCTGATCTTGCAGCTACTAAACGCACTGTGGTAATTACCAACTCTGCTAGCTTGTGATAACATATCAATTTTAAGACTACTGAAACTTCAAACATCGGAGGAAGGCATGGGTGTACCACCAGCAAAGGGATTAGACCTAGTAAAGCACTTTGGTGTTCGTATCGTACCAGTCTTCTGGTTGATAACAGCCTTACCTTTTACTTGGTTTATACTTCCGTCCTTCTCTGTTTCGAACGTAAATCGACACATTTACAAGAAAATTTATTAATTTTTAGAGTAACAGGGTCGAATAGGTAGCTTTTTACGCGTATCTTCCTTATGTTAGAAATCACATAATATGGTTACGAAGATAAGTTTGTGTAGATCATACAAGAGTAAAGCTTTTTATCTTTGTGGACACGTTGCGAAGGAAACATAGTGATGCATGTTTTGTTATAGAAATCTGCAGATGTAATTTTTTGCCCAGTTGCTCAGCCTGTTTTCTCTTCCGTATGCAGCAAACGTCTTCACTTCCCCTGATGATCGCCATAATTTGAGTGACGTATTCCATTAAACGCCACTCATGAAGGAAATACTTGAATAGCAAATCTACACTCCTGGAAATTGAAATAAGAACACCCTGAATTCATTGTACCAGGAAGGGGAAACTTTATTGACACATTCCTGGGGTCAGATACATCACATGATCACACTGATAGAACCATAGGCACATAGACACAGGCAACAGAGCATGCACAATGTCGGCACTAGTACAGTGTATATCCACCTTTCGCAGCAATGCAGGCTGCTATTCTCCCATGGAGACGATCGTAGAGATGCTGGATGTAGTCCTGTGGAACGGCTTGCCATGCCATTTCCACCTGGCGCCTCAGTTGGACCAGCGTTCGTGCTGGACGTGCAGACCGCGTGAGACGACGCTTCATCCAGTCCCAAACATGCTCAATGGGGGACAGATCCGGAGATCTTGCTGGCCAGGGTAGTTGACTTACACCTTCTAGAGCACGTTGGGTGGCACGGGATACATGCGGACGTGCATTGTCCTGTTGGAACAGCAAGTTCCCTTGCCGGTCTAGGAATGGTAGAACGATGGGTTCGATGACGGTTTGGATGTACCGTGCACTATTCAGTGTGCCCTCGACGATCACCAGTGGTGTACGGCCAGTGTAGGAGATCGCTCCCCACACCATGATGCCGGGTGTTGGCCCTGTGTGCCTCGGTCGTATGCAGTCCTGATTGTGGCGCTCACCTGCACGGCGCCAAACACGCATACGACCATCATTGGCACCAAGGCAGAAGCGACTCTCATCGCTGAAGACGACACGTCTCCATTCGTCCCTCCATTCACGCCTGTCGCGACACCACTGGAGGCGGGCTGCACGATGTTGGGGCGTGAGCGGAAGACGGCCTAACGGTGTGCGGGACCGTAGCCCAGCTTCATGGAGACGGTTGCGAATGGTCCTCGCCGACACCCCAGGAGCAACAGTGTCCCTAATTTGCTGGGAAGTGGCGGTGCGGTCCCCTACGGCACTGCGTACGATCCTACGGTCTTGGCGTGCATCCGTGCGTCGCTGCGGTCCGGTCCCAGGTCGACGGGCATGTGCACCTTCCGCCGACCACTGGCGACAACATCGATGTACTGTGGAGACCTCACGCCCCACGTGTTGAGCAATTCGGCGGTACGTCCACCCGGCCTCCCGCATGCCCACTATACGCCCTCGCTCAAAGTCCGTCAACTGCACATACGGTTCACGTCCACGCTGTCGCGGCATGCTACCAGTGTTAAAGACTGCGATGGAGCTCCGTATGCCACGGCAAACTGGCTGACACTGACGGCGGCGGTGCACAAATGCTGCGCAGCTAGCGCCATTCGACGGCCAACACCGCGGTTCCTGGTGTGTCCGCTGTGCCGTGCGTGTGATCATTGCTTGTACAGCCCTCTCGCAGTGTCCGGAGCAAGTATGGTGGGTCTGACACACCGGTGTCAATGTGTTCTTTTTTCCATTTCCAGGAGTGTAATTGCAAAAAATTGACCGGACCTCTCTAACGATGTCAGCATTTGAGTTAGTATCAGTGACCATAGCAAAATTCAAAGAGCGACTAAAACGAGTCGAAATATTTATACTTCGGTAAAATAGTTGAAGCGGTAGTGTCATACCTCAATGAGGAACTTGAAAATTTCAGCTCAGGCAGGAGTAAAGGAACTATGTTTCAAATTTAAGTGAATAGTTGACCGTACACTGGATAGATATGTACTCAGCAGAACAGTTCATGGGTTAGAGATCATCTATGGTACTCAGTCACTGTAACGAAACCCAGAGATACTTCTGTATAATGCGTGTACAACAAAGCATAAGACTATAGGGGGGAGATATTTAATCAAACGCGTTTGGCTGCCGAGAGAGCAATACGTGAAGCTTTCATTGACTGCCATAGCAGAATGTAATCGAAGGACCTTTCAAAAACCCAAAGAAATTGTGATTGTATGTAAAGTCTCATAGTGGCACCATATTTAGTTTCCAGCCATTCACGGATGAGATGCGAAGTGAAATAGCGGTTATCAGAGCAAAATGATCTATACCTGTGAAATGTTGATACAGTTTGATAGTATAATAAGTGAAATGGGAAACAGATTCCACACCATTCATCTGATTTAATTTTACTGTCAGTAAAAGCTTCAAAAGGAAGGCCTGTATCTTACCATGTAAGATGTGTAGCTGATTTTGGTACCAAACATAGCAAAGCTATCGATACAGCGTATGTAGATAAAGAAATAGTTGCTTTGAAGTTCGAAGCGAAAGAGCTCATGGAGAGTATTGACGCGGCTTCTCATTTAAATATGTTGAAGGTTTTTTTCGAAGTATGGGTTGAGACTCGTTTATCGAGAGACATATAATAGTTTTGAGAATATTTTTAGCAAAGTAAAGATGATTAAAAAACTATTAAGGTCGAGGTGGGCGAAAATAAACCGCCTGCTGTAGTTTATTGTCCATAGCATACAGCGATAAGCTCACACAGTCAATGGGGCAGCGTTCTGTGCGTGGAAATGCGAAGTAAAATTATAATAAAAACACACGTTCTGAATAGGATATTTTCTCAGTTCTTAATTACAGCCCTTTTCTTTTATTTCTAATTAATTATTCTAAAATTAAATTTAGTCCCATAGGACCCAAAGAGTCGAAGGTATCAACCGACCACCGTGTCATCTTTTGCCAGTGGCGTCATCGGATGCGGTATGGAGGGGCGTGGGGTCACGCACCGCTCTCCCGGCCGTTGTCGGTTTCCGTGATGTGTAGCCGCTACTACCCGGTCAGGTAGCTCCTCAAATGGCCTCACGAGTCTTAGTGCGTCCCGTACCAGTCTTACCACCAAGGAAAAATCCATGGCAATACAGGGAATCGAAGCCGCCTCTGCATGGAAGTCAGCCACGCTGACCACTCAGCCACGGAGGTGGACTATTAATTATTCATGCAGCTTTAATGAATTATGAAGAGGAAATAAAATGCGTTCTTTATTACACACCAGATAAAAAACTAATGTACAAAAGCTGTCATAAAGAGTAAGACAGACTTTTATAAAGTTTATACAGTTTTCAGTTTGTTTATTACAAAGATATATGTAATTTGTTGTATGCATTATATTTTATGAGTAAAGTTAATTTAAATAATGTTTTTGAATAACGCTTCGTTTTTATTAAACTTAGTTACAAAACGCCCGCCCGGTTGGCCGTGCGGCTTAACACACGGCTTTCCGGGCGGGAAGGAGCGCCGGTCCCCGGCACGAATCCGCCCGGCGGATTTGTGTCGAGGTCCGGTGAGCCGGCCAGTCTGTGGATGGTTTTGGATGGTTTTTATGCGGTTTTCCATGTGCCTCGGCAAATGCGGGCTGTTTCCCCTTATTCCGCCTCGGCTACACTATGTCGGCAATTGCTATGCAAACAAGTTCTCCACGTACGCGTGCACCACCATTACTCTACCACGCAAACATAGGAGTTACACTCGTCTGGTGTGAGACGTTACCTGGGAGGGTCCACCGGGGGCCGAACCACGCAATAACCCTTAGTTCGGTGTGGGGCGGCGGAGGGGTGAAGTGGACTGCGGTAGTCGTCGTGGGGTTGCAGACCACTGCGCCTGCGGCGGGGACGGAGCCTCTCCGTCGTTTCTAGGTCCGCGGTCAACATAACATAACATAGTTACAAAACTATAAAATTTGATACATCCGCATGAGTAAATTGTAGAATTTTACGCGGGAGAGGCGCACATTTGACTTTCTGCCCCTCTGTGCTGGCGGTCTCGTGAAGGCCTATCTCGTCACCTCCTCGGTACGGTACTGCGAATGGCAGAGGCTGATAGGGCGGCCGGTGGCCATCGCGCGGTCATTTGTGCCTGATCACTTAGATAGTTTTGATTTAGTCGGTGTGACAAAAATTGTCCGACGGAGGTTTCGACGGCAGCGTCGTTTGATGAGCCGTGTGCTCGAGTTGGGGTTAGGGGAAGACGCGGACTTGTGGAGGGTGAGCTGGCAGGACAGCCCGCTGACTCCTCAGAGCGGCTTGCGGAAGAGGCGCAGGTGCGGCGCCGGCACGCGCCGTTCGCAATTAACCGAGTGACGCGGCAACCGCCTGCTGGCGGGACGCCCGTTGCGACATGCGCCGCGCCGCGCACCGCCGCTGTGACGCAAGGCGCGGATGTCGCTCTGAGTGCATGCCGGGAGCTACGAGCCATTGCTTGATACTACAGCTCGGAAACAAGCTGGACAGGTTGGATATTAATCAGCCGAACCCTTCTATCCCTCTCACTGTAACATTATATGCACACAGAAACTGTCCAAACAGTCGTAGACGATTTTCCCGTATTTTTTCTTGGATCGACAAAGTATTGAACGTTTCATAATCCGACAGTTATTCATATTCCGACAGTTAAGGACTGAGCCAACGAGCCATGAGCAATAAACTGTCGCCCGATCCTACTAGATTAGAAATTAAGAAGAAAATAGATCTACTTATGGTAGCTTCACATACAGGGTGTCCGGAAATTCCCGTTACAAAGTTCTTGTTGAGAGGAATGAGCACATAACATTTTAAAGAAGAACTCAAGTCCAGAAACATACCGTTTCCAAGCTACAGTCGTTTGAAAACATGTTTGTTAGGTAGGTACGCAACCGGGTAGTCACTTGAGGAGCAGGGGAGGAGTTGTTACGTCGGATCGGCTGATGTCGTTTGACGTCTGTCCTACGTCTCTGACCTGGTTCGAACCTCATTAACGTGTCCGTGAATGTTAGAGTAACCTGATTGAGGACGCGTTTGCAGAATACACAGACATGATCCGTATGGCGAAGCTCACGGTAATGGAAGAACTGCTCCTCGCCTTTATCAGGGTCGTTCTCCGCAACGTCTGACACCACGGCATGCTCTTTTCTCTACAATCAACGGCTTCGAGAAAGGATACCTTCACCGTCAGCAGGCGTGACTGTGGTGCTCCAAGGAGACGCCGCACTACCGAATTGGAATGGGTCGTACTGCATCACGTTGAAGAGAAGCCGTCATCGAGTACACGAACAATTTCGTTGGCTGTTAGTGAGTAGAATTATAAAAGAAGTGATTTATTGGGTCATGCCTAATCAATTACTTGTAAAAATGGTCGCGTTACCAACATGTTTCAAATGGTTGCAGCACGGAAAGAGTGCGTTGCTGGACATGGGTTCCATTTCAGATATCTGCTCACTTCCCTCTACTACAAGTCTAGAAGTTTATAACGGGAATCGTAGGATATCCTATGTATATGATGATACAGAACTCTATAGACAAACTTTCAGCGTTCTTTGCTGAATGTTTTGATATGAAGAACCCTTTCCCTCCAGTGGTTCGTTACAGTAATTAATTCTGTTTACAGGTAATCCTCCTGGAACAACTGCCTGGCGGCAAATTTTTTCTGACAGTATCCAATTGTACGTAGGCTGCTCCAAAAGTTACTTTCATGTAACATGAGATACAGCAATGAGAACTTAAGTCACTATAGAGCCTCATTCAGTAGGTCGCTGTGCTTAGAGTTACGATAATGAGCAAGTCCCGTTGCTTCTCGTTTACCTACAGTATCCGTCCAAAATGAGCGTAGCAATTTAAAATCCCACCCAATATGAAATCCTCCTTGTAATAGGTTTTTTTCTGTGAAAAAATTCAAAACTCAACATTCGTCGCCAAATTTGTGCCATATACGGACTGAATTTGGTAAGTGATGAAGGTGTGCGTTAAATGTTTCGTTTGATTAAGAATGGAATGTTCATGATTAAACTCGACCGCACTTCCCGGCGGACGTAAGAAGCATAACGTAATTTCAAATGGGACGTTTTTGAAATTTCTCCCTTCAACTCAGGCTTAGTTCCAAGAAATATCCAGCTACTGGTGCACATATAGAAATGGACTGACTCCCAATGCTTTGACTAAGAGAAAGAGAAGTGATACAAAGGTGTAGTTTTATGATTATTCTACTAAATTTGTTTTTACTATTCCAGTATTTTATTTATAGCTTCGAGAAAGGATACCTTTTCAGGTCCTATAACTGCAGCCGTGTTTGGGAAACAAAGTATTGATTTGGGTTCCCCCTGTTTCTCAAAACACAACTTATACATAACGTTAGTTTCCTTTTGCGATTTGTGTATCGCAAGAACAGGCGTAACCGAATTCTAGAATTAATTTCCTGTCATTTTGATTGCGGTGAAACATATTCGTGGTATGAATAAAATACATCCACCATAAGAAATGTTAATTGGAATATTGTCAGAGAAGCACCTTTATTTTTTGCGAAATACGCTAGAACGAAGTCGTACTGTACAGCGCAGAAGCACGCGAAAGTATCCGTCTTCGATAAAAGGTGCCTCAAAGGTGTATGTGCACAGACAAATACGGCGCGGGGACACTTTCACTGCTGCTCAGTATGTTGAGTAGCGCTGAAATCCCATCATTATTTAACGTCACCACCAGAAAACGTTGTTTCGCTGCTGATCTTCGGACATGGATACGCAATTAACGCAGAACCCTGATCTGGCACACTGGAAAAACTCGCGATAACTAAACAGCAGAAACCTTTCTGGCTGTTATGCGATTGTCACAGGTGGCAGTTCCAGCCAATCATGCTTGTTTGGCACTAGGCCAGCGGTTCCCAACCTTTCTTAGACCATTAGCGCTGAGTGCAATAAGATACTAGAGAGAACATCTTCCCCTACTAGCTAGTAAGTCGCCCACCCCTGACTAGTACGTCTGCCATCGCCCCTACCACCATCACCCCCCCCCCCCCCCCCTCCCCGTTCTCAACGTTACGCCAAGTTTGGAATGAAAAATAATTTTCTTTGAACAATTTCATTTTTAAAATGACGAAAGATTTAGTTTTTTGGGTGTTTTACTATACCACGAACTAATGAGTCAATGAGACAGTTGGAACTCCTTACTTCCAACAACATTCTTTTAAACAGAATACTGAAGCAATTCTCACTGTATCAAGAGTGCCACCTACAACTCCTCCTCATGAAAGAAAGTTAACCAGCCACAATGAGAATTGTTAAATACATGTATCCACTACACTACTATCTCTAGCGGCACTTACTTCACCCACACCTGCGCCCGCGTTTAGAATTAACCAAGTTAAATATGTGCACCGTACTTAATATTTGTAAATAATTTGATTGCTGGACTCCTTAATTCTGAACTGAAGGAAACTGATTGCCATTGCTGTGTGTGTGAGACCACTGCCAGTAAAAATAATAGTAAGTCCGTTGCAGGAACTACCTACAACTCGGAGAAAGCATTTTCATGAGATGTTTAAGCGTATGTGGTGTGAAGTCTCAATTTTACTGTCATATATGCAAGGTATGAAATACAAAGCATTGGTGTGGTGTATGGACCATGTGAATAAGTAGGTGTTTTTGTATTCATTTCATAAGTTATAACTTCCACCATATTGTGTCACGTGTTAGCGCTAGTATTAAAAACGTAATTATTGCTAACTTACGTAATCAGTGTTATAGTCTTACTAAATAGTTACAGTAGTAATGATATTTTACAAATAATTTGTTTCGTAACCGATCGTTTTCACCCCTCAGAAAATTACATTTTACCCCAGGGGTTATTACCCCCAGGTTGTAAACAACTGCATTAAGCAGTCTGCGGACGTAGGAACCTTGAACTGTGCTCCCAAACCTGTGAATACTTTCACCACTTCGTGATACTGTTTTTGTTATTAAGTGCAGAACAGAGCTATCTCGCGAAGATAACGCCTCGTTTCTTATGACGGAATTTGCAGTCTGCCACTATGGCTGTCTTCCTTTGAATGCGGCTCACATTTTTTCCACGCAAGTGACATATAATTAGTCGCCCGCTCTATCCCTGCCTCCCAACCCCCAATCTGTCATCATTAGCTAGATTTGTTGTTTTCTCCAGCAGTCTTCTGACTCGTAAGATGCGACCCGCCACGAAGTCCTTGTCCTGTTCTGACCCGTGCCAGCCTCTTTAACTCAGAGTAGCGACTGGATCCAACGTCCTTAATTACTTATTTGATACATTGTGATCTATGTCTTTCCATGTAGTTTTGCTCTGTACTCTCCCTCAGGTACCCTGGAAGTTATTTCTTGATGAAACATATCAACGCACGTCCTATAACCCTGTCCCTTCTTTTCGACAATCTTTACCACATGTTCCTCTCTTCGCCGATTCTACGAAGAACATCTTCTTTTTTTAGGAGGCCACCTAATTTTCGACAACCGTCTATGCTACCACAGGAATACCCTCTTTGCCTGTGTTGTTTTTTATATCTTCCTTGCTTCGTCCGTCATGTTTTATTTTGTCTCTGAGGTACCAGAATTCCTACATTCTGCCTGCCTCATCGTTCCCACTTTTCTTGCTACGTTTATCGCTGATCTCATTTCTGCTATTCCTCATTACTTTCGTCTTTTCTCAGTTTACTTTCAGTACATAGTGTGCGCTCTTTAGACCATTCATTCCATTTAAAAGATCCCGCCAGTTCTTTCATTTTCGTTTCGGATCATTGATATCCTTTCACCCTGAATTGTAATGCCACTCCTGGACCTTCCTGTTATTTCCGTAATTGCTTCTTAGATATATACATTGAACAGTAGGGCGAAAGACTACATTTACAAGCTTCGACATGGTCGCAGATTAAAACAGTGATGCAGGAAGTGTGGAATGAATTTTTTTTAATTTCCGCCGATGATCACAAAACTTTTGGTCCTTAGACCACGGGTTTCAGTCAGCAGTGACCATCTTCTGATCTGTTTTATAACATGTCCTAAAATATGCCACTACGGCTTTATTATTTTAGGATATGTTATAAAACATATCTGAAGATGGTCATTTCTGGCCGAAACCGGTAGTCTGACAATCAGAAGTTTTGTGATTATTGGCTGAAATAAAAGAAATTCATTCTAAAGATTACATCCCTGTTTTACGCCCTTCGTAACACGAGAACTTCGTTCACGGCCATCCATTCTTATTTTTCGCTATGTAATATGTTACCCACCTTTCACTATAGCTTACAACTATTTTTCTCAGGATATCGAACATCTTGGACCGTTTTACATTGCCAACGGCTTTTTTCTATGAATGAATGTGTCTTGATTCCTGCTTCCATTATAAAGCGCAAAGATACAACTGCCTCTGGTGCCTTACGTTTCCGAAAGCCAGGCTGATCGTTGACAGACCCTCAGTTTTCTTATCTTTTCCTCTGTATATTTGTTTCTGTCAGCAACTTGGATAGTAAGCTGTTAAGTTGACGGTGCGATAGTTCTCGCGCTTACTTTCCCTTGCTATACTCCGAATTGTGTGTGTATTTTCCCGAAAGTCTGGTGGTATGTCTCATACTAAGAATCGCAGACCAGCTTGAATTATCCTCTGGTTGTCACTTCCCCCAACGATTTTAAAAACTCTGAATGTAGTTTGTCTGTTGGCAACGTTATATCTTGATAAGACCTTTAAAATGCTTGTGTCGCTTGGGACATAAATTAACGCTCGGGGAGTCGTCCAGCGAAGATTGGAGGACTCGCATTCGGGAGGTCAGCGGTTGAGATCCCTGTCTAGTCACGCAGGTTTAGTTTTTTCGTAGTTTCTCTAAATTCCTTAAAGCAAATCCCAGGATGTGTTTTTTGTTGTTGTTGTTGTTAAAGAAAAGGACATTGCCGATTCGTTTCCCTAATCCGAGCTTATGAGCCGTCTGTAGTGACATCATTGCCATAGATATTAAACGGTAATAGTTTTGCCTTATAATACTCGTGCTCTATTAGTGACAAAAGTTGACTTGTAAGGATATGTCAAACACTCCTTCAGAATTCCAGTGGCTGGCGCTGTAAACAGCGGATCAGTGATATTCCCTGTATACGTTTGCATCCACAGTAATAACATTAGCCACGAAAACACATTTCAAGAGTCAACTCTTTGATGAGACAAGGATTTTCATACGTAAGACGAAGATGGGTTTCTTCGGCATTAGTGACAGCCAGAGTTTTGTTTAATTTATTCATGCATCACACCAGTCACATCACTTGGGAGTCGTCTTGTGGGTTCAAATGGCTCTGAGCACTATGGGACTTAACATCTGAGGTCATCAGTCCCCTAGAACTTAGAACTACTTAAACCTAACTAACCTAAGGACATCACACACATCCATGCCCGAGGCAGGATTCAAACCTGCGACCGTAGCGGTCGCGCGGTTCCAGACTGAAGCGCCTAGAACCGCTCGGCCACACCGGAGTCGTGTTGTGTTCACGAACTGTTGTCGTCGCTGCGTCATATTGGAGGTGGTTTAAGTTGCTTATCTCTGAATTTTGAATATCGAGTTACGCTTGTACTTCATAATATGAATGACTAACGAATGGAAGCAGTACTGTATTTGCGTTGTTATGTAAGAATATGCAAAAAAATGGGCATCTTCTCGTCATATCAGTGACTTGACACCATCAACCCACAACGAATGCTACCCTTCATGTTCTTGAAGTTTATTACGAATGGGCAAGTCGTTTTTCTTTTTAGTAGTAAGTCATAAAGAAACAAATGTAAGCGAAATAAAAATCTTTTTGACAAACAAAAGCTTAACTATCCAAAATGAGCTCGAGGAAAGCAGTGCGGGAGGACTTTAGTGAATTCGAGATTTAAAAATTGCCAACCGATCTGACCAAAACCCCAAAGAAGTTTTTGTCTTACGCAAATCAGTAAACGGATCGAAATCATCTATCCAGTCGCTCAGTGGCCATAGTGGGATCGTAACGGAAGATGATTACGAGGCCGAAATACTGAATTATGTCTTCCGAAATTGTTTCACTGCGGGAGATCGTAATTTGGTTCCTGTTCCCTCCTTTCAGTCCTCAGACGTACGTCGAAATGGCAGATATTGAGCTAAGCGATCGCAGAATACATTGAGGTGACAAAAGTCGTGGAATAGCGATATGTACGTATACAGATGCCGATTACATCGCGTACGCAAGATACAAAAGGGCAGTGCATTGGCAGAGCTATCATTTGTACTCAGATGGTTCACGTGAATATGTTTCCGACGTGATTATGGACGCACGACGGGGATTAACAGACCTGGAACGTGGAATAATTGTTGAAGCTAGACGCATGCTAACACAAGCAATACTGCTTGGAATAACCGCAGAAATCAATTTGGGACTAACGACAAATGTATCCGTTAGGAGAGTGCGGCGAAATTTGGCGTTAATGGGCTATGGTGGCAGGCAACCCACGCGAGTGTCTTTGCTAACAGCACGACATCGTCTGCAAGTGCCTCTCCTGAGCTCGTAATCACATCGGTTGGACCCTACACGACTGGAAAATCGTGGCCTGATCAAATGAGTTTCGATTTCGGTTGGTAAGAGCTGGTGGTAGGGTTCGTGTGTGTCGCAGACCTAAAGAAGCCATGGACCCAAGTTGTAAACAAGGCACTATGCAAGCTGGTAGTGGCTCTTTAATGGTGTGGGCTGTGTTTACATGGAATGGACTGGGTTCTCCGGTCCAACTGAACCGATCATTGATTGGAAATAGTTATGTTCGGCTACTTGGAGACCATTTGCAACCATTCATGGACTTCATGTTCCCAAACAACGATGAAATTTTTAGGATGACAATGTGCCACGTCAGAACATTCTGGACAGTTCGAGCGAATGATCGCATTACATGAATCCCATTGCTTGTTTATGGGACCTGATCGAGAGGTCAGATCGTGCAAGAAATCCTGCACCGGCAACACATCCGCAATTAGAGGCCTTCGAGCTGCTGCTCTGCGCAGGGCAAGATGTCTGACACGATATTAGGAGGTGTCCCATGACTTTTTGTCGTGTGAGTGTAGAAAATCATGTGCAGTCGCCCAGCGGTGAAATGGCATCAGAGTGGGATGAGGTACCATTAATGATCTACAGAGGTTCTGCGAAAGAACGTACAAAAAGAGTCGTTGGACGGATACACATAATTAAAGCTTTATATCACTGAAAGCAATCTGTTGTAGAATTATGAAACACCTTTTATACTCATGCCCCTATGACCTATTTGCACAACGAAAATCTCTGTAAAAATGAAAAGAGATTTCGCGAAATAAAATCTCTCTGTGCATCCAAGAGATTCCTAGAGCCTTCGGCAACGACATCCATGTTGAAGCGTGTTTCTTGATTTCCGTAAGACATTCGATACAATTCCACGCTGCTGTTTTGTGAACAAAATCAGAGCTTTCCGTGTATAGGACCAGATTTGTGGCAGGATTCAAGATTTCCTCGGTGACAGACCTCAAGAAGTTGTTCTTAAAGAGACGAAATCGACAAATGCAAAGGTAATTTTGGGATACCCCAAGCAAGTGTTGTGGGCCGTTTCTGTTACCATACGTATAAACAATGTAGCGAATAATATAGCGGTTAAAGGCGCTACAGTCTGGAACCGCGTGACCGCTACGGTCGCAGGTTCGAATCCTGCCTCGGGCATGGATGTCTGTGATGTCCTTAGGTTAGTTAGGTTTAAGTAGTTCTAAGTTCTAGGGGACTGATGACCTTAGAAGTTAAGTCCCATAGTGCTCAGAGCCATTTGAACCATTTTTGAATAATATAGCTTCGTGTGAATTTTGGCGGACAGTGCTGTTGTCTGTAGGAAGGTTGCAATACCGAAAGACCACCGAAATGCAGGAACACCAACGGCAAGTGCACGATTCGTTCATGAAATGACAATTGACACTGAACGTTAAAAAAGTAACATAATGCGCATAAATAGCCAAAGAGATCTGTTACTGTTCGATTAAATTATTGGCGATAAAAGACTAGAAACAGGAACAATCGTAAATTATCTAGAAGTAACCATCCGAATGACCTAAAATGAAATGACCACATAAATTTAATTGCAAGAAGACAGAAGCCAGGTTAAGATTCATTGGAAGAATATTAAGGAAATATAACTCAACCACGAAAGAAGTAGATTGCAAAACGCTTCTGACACCAATTCGTGGAAGTCGCTCGTCAGTCTGGGAACGTTAACTGGTTGATTTAATGGCAGTTAAAGAGAAAATCCAACTAAGGGCGGCGCATTTCGCCACGGGATCCTCTAGTAAGTGTGAGAGCGTTACAGAGTTGCTCCACAAATTGCGGTGGCAGACGCTCCAGAGAAGCACTGTGCGTCACGGAGAGATTTACTCTTGAAACAAATATGGAAGCTTACTTCTCGTAAGAATATTTGTAAAGCGACATATTACAGCCTCCCAAGTACGTCTCGTGAAATAACAACGATGATAAACTCAGAGAAAATCGAACTCATGTGTTGGCGTAGCCACTGTCTTTACAACCACGCACCATACCGAATGGAACAAGGAAGGAGGAAATTTCAGTAGTACCAAAAATACAGTCCGCCACACACTGTAAGGTGGTTTCCGGAGTGTAAATGTAATAAATGTAGTCCATATATCAAATTCTGAGTATATAGTGTCTGTTTATGTTTGAGTTCAAAAATGGCTCTGAGCACTATGGGACTCAACTGCTGTGGTCATCAGTCCCCTAGAACTTAGAACTACTTAAACCTAACTAACCTAAGGACATCACACACATCCATGCCCGAGGCAGGATTCGAACCTGCGACCGTAGCGGCCGCGCGGTTCCAGACTGTAGCGCCCAGAACCGCTCGGCCACTTCGGCCGGCTATGTTTGTGTTAGAAATTGGATTGTAGACTAAAATTAAATGTGCAATTTGTAAATGACCTGCAATGACCATATTTCCAGAGAGTTAAATTTCGTAGTTATAGAACTTCTCACATGATCAGCTGACAGCGAGTTGCAATAATTGTGATCCACGAAACATGTTACAGCCAACTAAGTAATCAACAACTATGAAAAGTAAGGATTATTATTATTATTATTATTATTGTAGTTGTTGTTATTGTATCAGGTGCAGACACTTTATTGGATTATATTCAGTATCGGTATTTTGGATCTGTTTCTGAATTTGGTGGTACACGGTAATTCAGGTACAGGTATTATGAAGTACAGTTAGTTACCGATATTATACTCTCCTCAGAATCACACGCGCGCATCATTCACTTCTATGGAGAAACTAAGTATGTAATTTTGTACTACCAAAAGCGAGGAGAAGAAGATTAAAGTTTAATCTCTTGTTGACCTAGAGCTCATTAGAAACTGAGCTTTGGGAAGGAATTCAACTTGACCAGCTTAAAGGAATAATTCTCTAAATCGCCATAAGGAGTTAAGAAAAACAACGGAAAAGCAAGATCAGAATAGTTTGGCATGTACCCCTCTAGAATTCTGGTCCAATGTCTCAATACAGCCTTAGTTTCGCTCGATAAAATCTGCTGTTACAATGAACGCGATGTCGTACGCCCGCTGTGACATTATGTACCAGATGCGTGTACAGTCGATGGCATTTCTGCTGGAGACGATAATGATCCTTCCGTTGCTGGCTACATTTCCGACTTTCACCGTCATGTTATCTAAGTTTTGGGTGTCACTACTGTGGATCTCGACTAGTAGATACAGGCGGCATGTATGGAATGTTTATTCATTTTGTTCTAGCGTCTGCTGCAAATAGTTAGAGGAATGTACGTTACCGCATTTATTTTCAGTGCTGACAACGATATGCTCGTAAGCTGACTTGACAGCGTTATTATGTTTACCAGCTACACAGTCATTGCGATAAGAGCTTTCGTTAGAAGATAGAAAGGTAAAAATACAAGAAAAATAAAAGTGAAACTGTATGTAGATTGTTACTGGATTTTAGTCTTTATTGGCTGTTTTAAAACAAGTAAATGGGTCACATACTGCGTTGCGTATAAAAGAGAGGATACTATAATTTGTGGGTCGTATTATCCATTACAGACTGCCGACGACGCCGTAGGATACTCATAACTCTTTTGTGGCGAAATGCAACATAAAACAAGTGTGTGAGTACGGACAGATGAATGAAGGTTGTTCTTATATGTGGATTTCTACAGGGTGCCAAAACTGACTGTGTTTGAGGAAATATAGCTGGCGGCAGGACACTGAAACTTAAATTAGTTGAATGGAAAGTAAAAACACGAATGCTTTGTTAAAATTAACGAAAACCGTACGATGGTGTGATTTGCAGTGGAGAATGGAATACTGTGTCGGAACCTGTTTTGTGTCGTGGACCCATCATTAAATTTGAAACTAAATATCGATGGTAGGTAATGCAAACCTCTTAATTCCATTTTGTTAAATTTTACAGGAGCAGCCATAACGGTTTCTTAAAAAAATCGTATAAATTGATACAGATGAAGTTGCTACGTGTGTAACTGTATCGTAGAAGCCTAGATATTGACATTAGAGAAACAAAGGAAATTTCAAATTTCGCTTCGATAATGGAGTTACTGGTTATTGGAATTACTTGGTTTTCACAGACGGATGGAGTTACGAGTTTTTCATTTCCTACCGTCGATATGTGACAGTTCAGCGCGCTTAAATCGAATGGCCAAGAAAAGTAGGAAGGAAATACGGTTTGAGTGAAAATGGAACATCTCAAGTTGTAGTAGGAATAATGCGAGAGCATGAAATTCTTGTTCCACGAATTTAATTGGAGGATCTGTGTCCTCTTGGAGTCGGCGAACCTATTGCAACGGCGCAGTGCTTCGTTCCCAAGGACTTCGTGGTCGAGGTTAGGGAGTGCGTTGTGCAAGGTTCTGCAGGGATGCTCCGTCGTTCGGCCGCTACCTTGGGACGACCCCTTTGCATTCCTACTGCTTGCACAGTTAAAAGATGTTCGATACATTCGTAGATACACACCGCGGTGCAGACACCACAATTAAAGTCAGCAGAAACACGAATACAGTTAAGGGGACGGTGGAAGAAGAAAGCCCTCTTTCTACTTCTCAGTGAGGAAGGAATAGTCCCAATTCATTCTGTAGCGGTAGTGTTATACCTAATCATCTACGGTTATGATGCCATCTCATGAGACAGCTACACCACTTCAAGTACTCTAAAGGAGAGAGACAGCGTATATAACCTCACTGAACAAAATATTAGTCCCACTGTTCATTTTGGAGCGCAGCATATGATGTACATCTGATACAGTCACGTTACTCCCTAGCGCTGACGCAATATGTTGGCTTGAAGTGGCGTTTATGTGTCAGTCGATTTTATGGAATCTGTCCAGTGTGATAGCTGGAGACGTGACATAAAGGCAGAAAGAAGCTATCGCGTTTGGACATGACCATGAACACACCGTGAGTGAAGTTGCCCGACTTGTTAGTATATCAACTCGCAGACGTGTAATAAGGCGTAAGAACAGTGGTCCTAAATGGATCGGAACGGACAGGGAACGTGGACAAGTATCTTGTCAGTGACAACTGATTTCAAACTCGACAGAACTTGATGCACTCAGTGAATGTAGATCAGGCTCAACCCGTTTCCGAGCGAACATTGCGAAGCATGTAATGGACATTTTGAGACGGGTACTTTGAAAGCCTCCATTGTTCACAGCGGAACATGAAGCTGCACGTCTTAAATGGGTCAAAAAAGGCAGAAACTGGAAGTATGTGATTGGAGGCGTGTAGTGTGGTCTGACGGGTCGCTGTTCTGCAATGGTGTCCGCCTATGTGTGGAAAGTGTAGCTCCGGTCGGAGGTTGTTTTGCGATGTTTTGGAGTTGTTTTTGTACTAAGACGTGGATCCACTCATTCGGGTTACCGGTAACATAAGCAGGATATTAACCCTTAAAAGGAAGTATGTGCCTAGGAACACGCACAAATTTTTTATTTTGTTAGATCGACATTACTGTGGTGGTAAGTTCCTATAGGGCCAAACTGCTGAGGTCATCGGTCCTTAGGGTTACACACTACTTAATCTAACTTAAACTAACTTACGCTAAGGACAAAACACACTCACACACACACACACACACACACACACACACAAACACACACACACCCATGCCCGAGGGAGGACTCGAACCTCCAACGAGGGGAGCCGCGCGAACCGTGGCAAGGCGCCTCAGTCCGCGCGGCTAATACTGTTAGAGCTATTGGCGGGAATGTCTCTGTAGCTTCGTACAATTTCTTTGTCATTCCTGTGGTGTGGTGGTGTGAGTCATTGTTGATGATGATGGTTAAACGTTAAGTAATAGTTGTTTTCTCAAATATCATAATGTCTGTGAAACACGTATTTTCAGTAACGCCAGCCTTGGTGTGTGTCTATTAAACACGTATTTCCAAAAGTGATACTTTTATTTCTGGTGAGTAGAACTAGACGAAACTAATTTTTTCTTTTAGTCTTTCCTTAAAGTTGCAAGCCGCAGCATTTTTTAAATATATTGTACAGGTGGGAAAAATGCTGCAGGTTGCATCTACGCCACGAAAAAAAAAGACGAACCGAAGTATTGAGAAGATACAATCTAAATTTTGAAAAGAATCGTGCTAGGATACAGGAAGGAGTAGGGGGAGAGGAAATGGATATAGATTTATTTTTTTATTATTCAGATTGAGATCCTTCGTCTTCTCTTGAAAAAAGCAACCACTATGTTGGAGGGCTTGACTTTTCTCGCACAAGTGACCAAGCAACCTATTTTTATTTACAAAGGGAAAAATGAATTTTAGTGCAAATCAAAAGAACCAGCCGAAGCTAGACGAGTTTATTGTGATAACATAATCCGCGAAATACCGGATATAAGAAGGGCTGTTAAAAATGTAGGTGATAATCCTGAGGTAGAAGATATTTGGTCTTTGATGTTTGATGATGAACTCATGGAACTAATAGTGAAATAGACAGTGCAGTTACATTGCTGAAGTACATCAGCAATGTAGGTAACTACATATCTACCGATCTAAATGAAATAAAAACGGAAATGCAGTCTTTGTCCTTACCGGAACAACAGGACCACTGCATAAGTTGTGTGAATTATGATTATACCTGTATGCCTGGAATCTTCCAGAAAAATGTGTGTTAAATGTATAAGAGATTAATTAACTAAAAGTATTTGGTACTTGAAGCTTACCCTTGACATTAATTTTATCTTTACGTAATTCAAGGTTTTCTAAAGTTCCATTATACGAGTATTCATAAAAGTAATACATATTGGAATCCTTACTTGGTGGGAATGTTCATTGAATTATTGTTATTTGTAAAAATACAGTAATAGACCTCTATGTCAGAAAAAACATTTATTTGGTTTTTTGTAACTGTACCTGTCAGGCACGTACTTCCTGTTAAGTAATAAAAATCACTCTTCCTATTGAGGGTTAATTTCAACATTCACGGTGACGAGGTGTTGTCCTTTCTGCTACATCTTCATGGTTAATATGTTGTGAACATTCCCGTCTTCCAAGGTGACAACAGTCGTGTTCACGGGGCTACGCGCTTACGTTATTCGTTTGTCGAATACTCGGGCAACTTGTCGCACCTGGATCAGCGGACCGTAATTCGTAGACAATGTTTGGAACAGAATGTGAAACGTGGCACTCAGCATCCCCGAAACTTGGTAGTTCTACGAGACCTAATGATAAATGAGTGGCGTCAGCTAGATCTGGCATATCTGGAGAAACTTACGGACCCTGTTCCTTGCCGAATTGAGTGCACTATCGAAACCAGATGCGATGTTGCTTTGTATTAACGCGATGGATCCTGGGGGTGGAGAATTTTTTGCTCGACGTGCTTATATTTGTATAACTACAGACTCTTTTAATGTACTGTATTTGCTTCCCGCAAATTTTTATATAGTTATGTTCCAGAGAACACCTAGAATGAAGACTCTTCAAGTTTCACTTTTTAGAATGTATCATTACTTCTTGAGAATACAACTACGGTGTAGTGACGATGACAGTATAAACGTTGTCTCCATTATTCAGTTTTCAAAGTGTCTACGCCTATGTCAAATCTGGTATTTAAAATAATTTTGTAAAATCGACTCGTCGACAAGATTTCTGGCACTAGTGATATACGTGGTAAGAATCAGCACCCAACCTGAAACCGTCAATCGTAGTTAGTACTTCGTCATGTCACACGAATACTGCGCCGTAGGTTATGTTTAGTGTGCGGGAATGAATCACTGGCGTATTTGGGCGGCCGCCCAGCGAGTTCGTGCTGCGGGCGCTCGCTGCGTGTGGCCAGTCTTGAGGACCACTGTTTGGTAAGATACGTTGACTGAGCACATGCATTGCGGAGGAATTAAAGGCTCACATTCCTCAATTCTTGTTGTAGGTATGGATGACACGTTAACGGGACAGGGAAAAAAAAAAAAAACTACGCGTAGCTCGACAACATTGCGCAACGGACCATGCTGCCACCTGATGCGCCTTTTACTACTGGTTGTATGTGCGTATATACAGGGTGAGGCACAAACTATTGCTACCAAAAATAACTGCGCAAGTATGATAGGAGCTGAAAAGTTTGTGGGACAAAAGTTCCATGTGACGTTAGTTTTTTGTTGCTAGGTGGGGTTGCTTCAGAGATATGGTCAACTTTTTTTTTTAAATGGGATGCTATAGTTTGATAATTATTTTCTGATAGCGGCTATCGAGACGAACCCAATGATGTGTAACAGTAAGGTCTTTGAAGCTCAATGAAGGTCACAAAGGTGGCATGAACGTTCATTTACAGAAGGCCTTCGAAGCGATGACCATTGGAATCAGTGCAGTGCTGCATTCTTCTTATCATGGATTGAGTGGTATTCCGTATCATTTCGGCACGCATCGAAGCACATGCTCTGACAATCTTCTGTCGCATATCCTCAGGCGTAGTTGGAACGTCTTTATAAACAATGTCTTTTACGAATCCCTACAAGAAAAAATTCAGAGGCGTCAAGTCTTGCGAACGAGCCGGCCACGACACATCTCCTCCGCGTCCAATCCAACGGTTTGGGAGTTATGTCTGCAGCTCATTTCTAGCCATCAGCGAAAAATGTGCCGGACACCCATCGTGTTGATACCACGTTCTGTTCCTTGTTCCTAAAGGTATTTGTTCCAATAACAGACTTAATGTTTCTTGCAGGAATGTGGTGTACTTCGTACCATTAAGATTTCCTTTCTTGAAATAGGGGCCTATAATTCTGTACTCCAGAATCCCACACCATACATTCACGAACCACGGTTTTTGGTGCCGCAGCCAACGTGGATTTTCAGTTGCCCAATAATGCATGATATACATATTAACATTTCCATGTTTTGTGAATGTAGCCTCATCAGTAAAGGAAATCAAATTAATAAATGTGTCATCCCTCTTAATCTGAAGTTGAGCCCATCAGCAGAATTCAATGCGACGCATACAATCCGTACCAGTTAATTCTTGGATGGAGTCTGATATGGTAAGGGTGATATTTATGGCGATGCAGAACACGAACAACACTATTCTGGCTCATGCAAGATTCCCTTTCGATGTGACGCAAATTAGCACACGGATCTCAAACCAAAGTGGCAAGCGTGCCAATTTCCGTTTCCTCGTTAGTAACTTTCGTTTGCCGGATATGTTTCCGATGTGTTAAAGATCCAGTTGTTCTCAGTTTATCATACACATATTTAAATATACGGCGTGTAGGGAGAGTACGATGAGGATATCTTTCAGCGTATAAGTCTCTAGCTCTCTCTGAATTTCGATCATTCACATTCGCTTGATTCGACGATACTAGCTTACCGTTCCTATTAGTGTTGTATTGCGAAACCGTCGAATGGTGTTTCCATGTCATCGAAGATGTTCCTTAAGTTTTGGAAACAGATGAGAATCGAACGAGGCCAAATTGGGACTATATGGAGGATGATCGTGCGATGACAGTGAGCCCAAGGGATCAGATTATTGCAGACGTCACAGCACTCCTTGTGATCTGTCATTGTTATGCTGAAGCAGAGGGTGCTCCATGTGTAGACGAACTCTTCGAAAGTCGATTACAGCACGCTGGTTTTCACGCACTCACGTACGAATGGTTACGTTCAATGCCGCCTTGTTAACACGCCAGACTTGGGACCCTTCTAGCGGTAGACGAGTACAAATACTCGTTTGTCTACATGAAGAATAAACATGTAGAATGTCAGTAACGTTTGTTTTATTTAAAAACCTTCACGAGTGTTCACATAAATTTGGAGGCATTACAATTCAGAACCCCCTCGTAACAACACGTCTCTTTTGACATAGCTGATCTACGTGATGGGGAAGATTTAGGAGCATTATTGCAACTGACTTCTTTTTACAATATAGATGATTATTACAGCCATTTCGTAAAGAATATAGAAAATAAAACCAGCATGCTACTGCCATTTCCGCGATGGAATACGTTCTTTATTATGATCCTTAATTATTTTTGTGTTATTAAGCTGAATAAATTATGTGTTGGAGACAGAAATTATTCGAAGTGGAGAACGGCATTGAGAGGCCCTACACAACTGTCGCTTTTCGATTCGGCTGTTGTATTTAATTTATATAACATAAATCATAGATTATTTGCAGCTTGTGTTGAAACTTGCAGAAGTTATACGTGACGAACAACTTTAAGTAGATATCATTCATCTCTCTACTATTGGGAAAAGTGTTACCTTCTTTTCTACATTCTTCTCCCGTCTGCTTTAATTATTTGAAGTTAGGCAGTTGCCGATTTGTTTGCTTGAATGGGATAATTGTCACTGGGGTGAGTGGATTGGTAACCAGAGCAGCCGTATTGTAGTTTTGACTACTGTACAATATGTATTTTACTATCGTTTATGCAATGTTTTAGCTGTCACTGTGCTCAAACGCTCTTGCTGTGTGATTGTGTGGATTGAAGTACGGCTGTCGGGCCAATTCCCCTGCTGCTTTCAAGGCTAAGCAGATGCCAATTTCAGATGCATTCAATCCTAGCCAGCCCCTTAACTTTGCTTCGAATCACGAGCATGTCGATGACCGACTGATGCATTAAAACTTCCTTACAAGATATTGTGTTTATCGCATAGTACGCCGTTTGGAACTCCTAATTATCAGGCATCCCTAACGCTTCTTTCCGGCAGTACAGTACCGGATGCTATATGTTAGGTCTTACGTCTTGGGACGTCTCCTGCTTTTCGTGTAGTAATATTTCCAGTACATTATTTAGCTGAGAACCTGGGGTAGAGAGCTGAATGCCAGAGTGACAGCCTTTATACACGTGTAATGCAGACCGACAGCGAGCCAGCGTGATGGTGGCACTCAAAACTACTATAACCACTGAACCGATTGGACACTGTGTTTGAGTGGTTTGTAGGGCAACCTGTCGCGCCTTTACTTGATATTGTACATTCAACGTAGGGAACGTTCTACCTCTGTGAATAATACGTAATATGTTTCTACATCTTTACTCCGCAAACCGCTGAACAGAGTGTGGCGGAGGGTACATCGTATCAGTATTATCTTTCTGCTGTTCTGTTCCATTCTGGTACTGAGTAAACCTTCGTATGTTCCCTAATATCTGTTACCTTATTCGGAGGATCCCTGCGCAAGAATACGACGATAGTACTAGAACTGCCGCGCAGTCTTCTTTGAATACAATTTTTCTACATTTACCCGATAGTTTTTTTGCAAGAACTTGACCGCCTTTTTTCTAAGAACTCTCATGTACGTTTTCCGAACATTTGTGTTACACTTTCGTAAGGCCTTTAACGACCTGTTACGATCCTAACAGGGCGGCTCTAAATTTGTTCGATGTCTGTCGTCATACATACTTGGTAAAAGGGCTCCAAACACCTGACTAATACTCTAGCATTAGTCGAGACTATGCATCAACTACAAGAGTAAGTAATTCTGAGTTTTGTTTGGAGTTAGTACTTCGTCAAAGAATGACTTCCTATGTCAAACGGTTTATCTGACATCTGTGGATTTGTTTAATTTGTAGTTCTAATATTCAATAAATAGGCCCTTACCTGGCTCTTTGTTGTTTGTACCGTAGCTCTGACGGCAGATGAGCAATGCTTCGCTGTTGTGAAGTTCTTCTCAGAACAATAATTTTACTGGGTCGGATAGGGACTTTTTTTGGCGGCGGGGGGGGGGGGGGGGGTGCGTTGCTTCCAGACGTTCGTGATCATTAACGACAGCAGCGGGGCTGACAAAAGAAACAAAAGAAAGTATGCTTTGTTATATCGTGGTGGGACTACTACAATACGGTTAGTGAGGCAATCGCGATAATTTGCAAGAAATATACTGCCTATATTTTCGATTTTCGGACTTTTCTGCAACAGAGTAGATTTGTCCTCCTGCCGTTGGATCCCGGTTGAGTCATAGATAAACGTTCAGTCACAGACTCATTGTGAACTGATGAGGGATTGGGAGTAGGGCTAATTCAGAAAAATTATTCTCATTTCCAGGCCACATTCAGAATATTCAGAGTATATGCGTGGGTGGGGCCACTGAGAGCTCGGCCAGATGGGCTGTCCTTGAGCGGCCGCTGAGAGGGCCAGGAGTCCTCCGGGCCGCGACGGTCGGCCGTTACTCGCACCAGCCAAGGACGCGGGAGCAACGGCACCGCGCCCAGCTGTTTCCCTGCCGGCCACTTTTCTTATAGACATTACGCTGTACTGCTAGTGCAGACTGCACTAGAATCTTATTCTGTCGGTGGGTTGAACTAATTCTTCTTCGTCTGTTTATTGGCAATATTTTAACCATCCGTAACACTGAAGACCAAATAGCGTTATTGGCGTGGTCTTCTAATAGGAGACATCGTAAACAAAATACCATAGCTGGAGACTAGATCATCAGGGGCGGACAGATATTAATAGCCAGCGCAGCAAGATAATGTTAATCACTTCAAAAGCTTGTAGTAACACATGAGCATAAGTAAAATTCTGGTTTCATAGATTAGCCAAATCGCTGCAATCGGTCCAAGGAATCAAATTTAAGCTGCATTTCAATCTTAGATTTACACAAGAACCTTGGTTGTTAGTGTGATAGAGTGTACTTGACATACAGAAGAGGTTCTGTCTTTGTCTGCTATCTTGTACATATACGAGGGGACTTCAGAAAGTAAACTGCACATTATTGTGGCAAACCAAGTAACTTTTATAGGATGGTGCACTAAGCTTGAAAGTAATAGATATATATGACACTAGTTTTCAACTCAGTCACCAGGTCTGTGAAAAAGTGGCCGGAACGTTCTGCCAGTCGTTCAGTTCGTCGACGGTAGAAATCCGGAGCCATTCGAGAACCGCAGTGTGAACGTCCTCGTCATCGAAAAATCTGTAATTGCTGCGAATTCCTCGATTGCCTGGACTTATCGTCTGTGGTCGATGTCGATGACTTTCCTTCCTGATCAGCGTCACTCACGTCTGTCCGGCGTTGGTCAAATTGTTACCAGTATTTCAGTACGGCTGACGAGACGTTGCATTTGGTCCATATACTACCTGAATTTCACGGCGAATCCGAATGTAGGTTAGTCGGTTTGCCCAAAAGAATCGTACTGCCCCACGTTATTCAACTTTGGAGAGTGTTTCCAGTTGCCGCACCGTTACACTCCCACCTGTTACCCGTTCACCAGTACAAATGTCTCTGCCGCAAACCCCTAACATTTCCTCTCTTTCAACGATGCGCGAAGGGTTTTAGCGTTCGACAAAATATGTAACGTACTTTATTAAGTCACCTCGTACAGTCCACGGCTGTTTCTCCTACCGAATAAAATAAACGAGGCCATTAGTGAACGTAAAATGCACATCTTGCGAAACTCAACTCGCGCAGTTCCTCAGTGAGATCCATATGCTGTAGACAACGGCGCTCAGGTTGATGCCGTGTTTCTTGACTTCAGGAAAGCGTTAGACACCGTGTCGCACTGCCGTTTAGTGAAAAAATATGATCTTACCGAGTATTGGACCAGATATGCGACTGCATTCAAGACCTCCTTGCAGGCAGAACTCAACACGTCGCCCTTAGCGGAGCAAAATCGACAGATGTGAAGGTAGTTTCCAGAATACCTCAACAAAGTGTGATACGACCGTTACTGTTTACAAAGATATAAATGATGATCAATTGGAACAGTTTCAAGAGAATGTAACTCATCCACGAAGGAAATGACGTACAAAGCGCTTGTTCGACCGATTCTTGAGTATTGTTCACTGGTGTGGGACCCTTACCAGGTAGAAAATGAAAGATCCATACCCAAAGTCTGGAAAGTTGTACACGTCACGCCAATATCCAAGGAAGGTAGTAGGAGTAATCCACTTAATTACAGGCGTTATCATTAACGTCGATATATAACAGGATTTTTGAACATAGTTGTGTTCGAACATTATGAATTACCTCGAAGAGAACGGTCTAATGACACGCAGTCAACAAGGATTTAGAAAACATTGTTCTTGTCAAACACAACTAGCTCTTTACGCACACGGATTGTTACATGCTGTTGACAAGGGATTTCAGATTGATTCCATACTCCTGGATTTCTAAAAGGTTTTGACACTGTACCACACAAGTGGCTTGTAGTGAAATTACAGCTTATGGAGTGTCGTCTCAGTTTTTTGACTGGATTCATGATTTCCTGTCAGAGAGGTCACAGTTCGTAGTAATTGACGGAAAGTCCTCGAATAAAACAGAAGTGATTTCTGGCGTTCCCCAAGGTAATTTATAAGGTCTGTGATATTTCTTATCTACACAGGCAATTTAGGAGACAATCTGAGCCGCCGTGTTAGGTTGTTTGCAGACGATTCTGTCGTCTATCGTCTAGCAAACTCATCACAAGACCAAAACAAATTGCAAAAAGATTTAGAACAGATATCTGAATGGTGCAAAAATTGGCAGTTGACCTTAAATAATGAAAAGTGTGAGGTCATCCACATGAGTGCTAAAAAGAATCCGTTAAACTTCATTTACACGATAAAGCAGTCTTATCTAAAGGCCGCAAATTCAACTAAATACCTAGGAATTACAATTACGAACGATTTCAGTTGGAAAGAACACACAGAAAACGTTGTGGGGAAGGTAAACCAAAGACTGCATTTAATTGGCAGAACACTTAGAAAATGTAACAGATCTATTAAAGAAACTGCCTACACTACGTTTGTCCGTTCTCTTTTGGAGTTCTGGTGCGCATTGTGGGATCCTTACCAGACAGGATTAACGGAGTACATCGAGAAAGTTCAAAGAAGAGCAGCACGTTTTGTATTACCGCGTAATAATGAGAGAGTGTCACTGACATGATACAGGGTTTGGGATGGACACCATAGAAACAAAGGCGTTTTTCGTTGCGGCGGAATCTTCTCACGAAATTTCACTCACCAACTTTCTCCTCCGAATGCAAAATTTTTTGTTGACGGCGACGTACTTAGGGAGAAACGATCATCATAAAAAAAGTGAAGTCAGAGTTCGCACAGAAGGATAAAGGTGTTCGTTTTTTCCACGTGCTGTTCGAGAGTGGAATAATAGAGAATTATTGTGAAGGTGATTCGATGAACGGATTATTTTAGACGCGGAGCAAACTTAAGCACACCACTAACAGCAAAGATAAAGGCGACCAGGAGAGTCATCGAAATATTACGCCAGGCACTTAAGTGTGATTTGTAGAGTATCTATGTAGATGTAGATGAGATGGAAACGGTCCAACGAAGACGTGGAGTTTCGTCACGGGATCCTTTAATCGGCGCGAGGGTGTAACAGAGATGCTCAACAAATTCGGGTGGCAGATGTTATAAGAGAGGCTATGTGCATCATGGAGAGGTTTACCATTGAAATTTCGGATAACAATTTTCGGGGAGAGTCGGACAATATATCAGTGTTCCCACATATGTCTCGCGAAATGACGACAACGATAAAATTCGATAAATTACAGCGAATATGGAGGCTTACTGACAGTCATTCTACCACGCGCCGTTCGCGAATAGAACAGGGAAGGGGCTATCAGTTAATGGTAGCAGAAGTACTACCCGCCACACATCGTATGGTGGTTTGTATGGTGTTTATGTAGATAATAATAAAGAGCAGAAGTGCTGATTGGAACTGTCAGAAGCGGCAAGAAAAACGTAGCGCGCGCTTGGCGATGGCATTGAAGGTGAGAGTGCAACAGTGGTGGCAGTCGCCTGCGTCCGCAGCGAAGAAAGTGGTAACGACCTGGCGGTGGCGGCAGAGTGACGAGACGCCGCCCCAAGGCCGCGAGCACCGCTAGCTCCGCTCCGTGGACGCGCCTTCCCCGCCGACCACGCGCCACCGCCACTGTCTGCAGTGAACGCCACTCGTGCCACTTTTCCACTTTTATGCGTAATATTTCGATGACTCTCCTGGTCGCCTTTATCTTTGCTGTTAGTGGTGTGCTTAAGTTGCTCCGCGTCTAAAATAATCCGCATCTTCCGCAACTCTCCTTTCCGTTCATGTGGATGCTCGGTAAGAGATGCTATACAATTGAAATGTGGAAATCAGATATTTCATATCGCAACCAAAACGAAGGCCACATACTATCGCTTATTTTATCACCTCAATGCAGCTCTCTGCCACCATAACATTCAGCAGCAGTTTGGGTGTTTATCTGTTCTGATGGCCGGCTACTATCATTGGTTTCCTCATGTGAAAGAGATCCCAGCACAATTCTGAACCTGCGCATGCGCAGATTCTCCAGGCGCAATAAACAAGGTGACTTAGCTAAGCTGTTTGCCTCAGATATTACCTGAACAGTTTAAAATTCGTTATTTTGTTTTCACCAAAATGAATTGTGAAAAGTCCTCAACACATTAATGTAGTTCTAAAGCAGGCGAATTCACATTTCACTCTTCAAAATACAGTAAGTAGTTCTGTAGACATTACAGTATTACGAACACAGATGTTATTTGTTTTGAACATGAAACCGATTTCTGCCTTATGCGGAAGTTTTCACGTTTGACTACATGTGGTTAGACCGACACATCAACCGGAAGGCAAAGTTGGCAGCTTTGAAAGGAAGGTACACGTCAAAAATTAAATGGATTTGTAAATTAGGGAACTAAGGTATAAAAATTGTTAAATAATAACTACACGTCTTCAGTGTAATATCAAGATACGCCTTTACGCTGCAAAATTATGTCAGCGACAACAACAAAAAGGAAATTACAAAAGAATGTGCCCATAAACACTTCCATAAAATTCCATTTATGTCAGGAAGTATCATGAAGAAGTGTCCTCTGTCTACTGCGGTACACGTTTGTAGTCGCGATGCAAGGACTATGGACAGACTGAAGAGATTCCTTCGATGTCGTTGCACATGTTGCAATAATGTGATGTTTTCAATCCTCTTGCATCGTCGGAACTGTGGCCAGACTTCATCTATCAGTTTACGTGTACAAAACAAGTCCAGTGAAGTAAGATCAGACGAATGTGCTGGTCAACTGATAACGTCTTCACGTCCTGTCCAGTAACCAGGAAAGACCTGGATGAGCGCTTTCCGAGCCGTAAGCGAATTGTGAGCTGGGTCCCCATGGTGCTGGTGCCGCATTCATTTACGTATTTCAAGTAGTATTACTTCTAGGAGCCCCGGTAACACTTGGGTAAGAACTTGTGGCTGTACTGTATCAGTTAACGTTTCTTCGGTAAAGTAACGACCAGTCACATAGTGTCGAATAACGCTACACCAAACGTTCAGACTACGCTGTATCCATTAATATTTCTGCAGTGAAATAAGGACCAGTCACGTAGTGTGCGATAACCCCATACGAAACGTCCACACGCCATTATATCCATTAACATTTTTCAGTGAAGTGAGGACTAATCATGTAGTGTGCAATAACCCCACACTAAACTTCCACACTCCACTGCCTCTGCAGTTCAACTTTCCAATGCGGATACTCAGCGGGCCAATAATTCGTATTTCTTAAATTATGCTATCCATGATTTTTAAAGGTAGCTTCACCGTTAAAGTGAATTCTTTAACAAAAAAAAGTTATTGTTCGGATGTCTGCGCGTAAAATACGAACAACGCTGGGCTGACATACTCCAGAGGCTCTCGCATTTTCTCTGGAGTTAATGAGCAACAGCTGCAAGGACAACTACGTCGTTCACTGTGTTCGTTACAGGCTTGCTCCTTACCTCTACGCACTGCTCGTATTCCACAGCTCTTTATTTTTTCACATTCACTGACTTGTCATACTTGTTGGGCACCGTCTGTCAAAGCGTTTTTGTGCCTGCAATCATTTGTTTCCTTCACGTTCTTTCTACATTTTCCAAAAGGATGTATCATATCTAGTTTCTCTTGGTTTCTGAAAGACAACACTTCTTATCAATTAAAATTTGATCTCATCTGACGAGGCCTCAGTTTTCCAGTAGTCTAGGGCCCAACTGATAGGTCACGAGCCGAGGAGAGGCGCTGCCGTGCTGTTAGCAAAGACACTCACGCCGGGCGTGTGCTGCCATTGCCCCGTTAACGGCAAATTTCGCCGCACTGTCCTAAAGGATACGTTCATCATACGTCCCACATTGATTTATGTAGTTATTTGACGCAGTGTTGTTCGTCTGTTAGTAAGAGTGAACTACGCGATCACCACTGTACTCCGTCGTAAAGTGAAGGTCGTCTGCCGCTGCATTGTCCGTGGTGAGAGGTAATGCTTGAAATGTGGCATTGTCGACACACTGTTGACATTGTGGATCTCGGAATACTGAATGTCCTCACGATTTCCGAAATAGAAAGTTCCATGTGTCTAGCTCCAGCTACTGTTCAACGTTCCATCTCTGTTATTCCTGTAGTGCGGCCATAATCACTTCTGAAATCTTTTCACATGAACCACCCGAGTCAGAATGTCAGTCCCGCCAATGAATTGCCGTTTTATACTTGTGTACACCATACTGCCGCCATCTGTATATGTGCAGATCTCTGCCCCATGACTTCTTCCTTATCCGACGTGACGTATTTCCTTATTTGGGTACGAAATCAGGAACTTCCGCTAAAGATGCGATTGAGTTCGTGTTCAAAACAAATCCTAAACTCGTAATCAAATTTTGAAGAGTGAAACTCCGTTCAGTTCTTCTCTTTTAGAACTATAGCACTAGCAGCAGAGATACCTCTATTTCCATTTTAAAAAAGCGAAGTAGTTATGAAAAGAGACTATACGTCATGTACTAAGACTTTTCCACAATCCATGTGGATGTGAACGGTTCAGGAAATATCCGGGGTGAATTCTGTAATTTGGAATGAACATTCAGGTCTTTATTCATCATTTGGTTTTGAAGCTCTGGCAGTAGTTGTGTTTGCAGATAAAAATGACTGGATTTCAGATCCGCCCAATACGCAGACAACAATTTATAGTAATGAGTAAGGTCATACAGAACTCGCCAGGTTAGCCGAGAGCGCTAATGTGCTGCTTCCTGGACTCGGTTAGGCGCACTGGCACCTGGTCGAACCCGCCTGGCTGCTTAACGACGAGGGCCGGTGTGCCGGCCAGCCTGGATGTGGTTTTTAGGTAGTTTTCCACATCCCGCTAGAAGAATACCGGGCTGGCCCCCACGTCCCGCCTCAGTTACACGACTCGCAGACATTTGTCAAACGTTCGCACTCTTTCCTGATTTACACTTGACGCAGACATCTGGGATACACTGCTTCCGTCCTGGGCGGTACGGGGTGGTGGCAGGAAGGGCATCCGGCCACCCCTTCTAATTAACCTTGCCAAATCCGATTGTAACCACGTCGGCCCTGCGCAAATTGCGTACAAAAGCGTCAGCAAAAGAAAAAGAAGAAGTAAGGTCATGCAGAATCCAGTAACGTACAAAAATTAAGATAATAACATCAGACAAAATTGTTTGTAGTCTTAATTTTACTAAAATAATTATAACTCAAGATATGCTTACATTTTACAGAACTGAATAAAAATCCCACTGATGATGTCACAAAGGTGCTATAACATGTTTGGGTTCATATGAAAACAGTTTTTTGCCTATTGAGCGGACGTGAAATTCAGTATTTCAGATTACTGTTAAGTTACAGAACATTTTGAAGTCTTGTATTGGCTTGTTCCATGTATTAAATGAAATGTTTAGAAATTATTCTTCTCTTTGGACCTTAGCTGGTGGTATAGATTCGTCTTCCACCTCCTCGTCTTTTTCGCGTGCCTTTGTCCTGGATCAGCGCAGTATTGGCATGGTTAGGAACGGATTTAAGGTGGTTAATTTAAGGGATGGCAGGATTTCCTTCTTGTCGCCACCTGGTTACCACCACCCCCCCCCTCCCCTCTGGGATGGATCCATTTAATTTAGTTTGAAACGTCCCCTTAGAAAAATTATTGAATTACTGTGCTGATAAACCTCTTACATTATTTGTTTTTCAAACAGCTGAGCAGAACTGAACTTACTCAGACATTTCGCTCTTTACCTATTCTGATCAACACTAAACTGACACACAATATTTTTGGCGCAATGCAATCTGACTTTCAAAAATCCCTACAAAAGAATGGCCCTGACTAACATTAACCTATACGTTTCGCAAATCACTTACCTCACAAAAAATCTTCGTTACTCGAACTACTGCAATACAGCGAGCGGCACTACTGCCAGCTAAATAAAAGATTCAAACTACTGAAGGCACTAACTACTGATAGGCATAGTTAGCAAATGAAAGGTTTTGATAGAGAACAAACAATGTGTTTACCTTAATAGTGTTCAAAGGTCGTAATATATATTGCAGTTCATGACATCCATTCTTACAAATGTACTGTTTCTGATGGACACACGTCCAGATCATCCGCTCTCAAAAATCCACCATCTCACTTCCCCACATCCACCACTGCTGGCGGCTCACCTCCAACTGCGCAATGCTACGCGCTGTTAACAGCCAACAGCCCAACACTACAATAGCGAATATTACAACAATGCCACACAGCCACAGACTGCACACAGCATAGCCAGTTATTTTCATACAGAGCGCTACATGGCGTTACCAATATAAAAACCTAAACAGCCTACTTACAAATTTAGGGTACATTTAGAGACCTTTTGCCTAGTATTTTAAAACAAGTTGTACATTTTTCATTTAACACAAGTCTTTCATTATTGCAAGCATATACTGTATTCAGCAATAAAAATTGAATAATAACAATGGGTTACAAAGAAACAAAATTAAATTAACTAACGGAAACAGACGGTGTTAGATAAGATGGTTAATAAATTTGTGAAACTGAAGATAATTCAATGATGATAGAAAAGATTAGTGCTGAGTTGTGGGTTCTCGCCACCATAGCCGAGCAGGAGGGGCGGGTGATACCTCGGAAAGGCATCGAGCCATATACCGACTGCTGTTACTAGGTTCAAATGATTCTGAGCACTATGGGGAAAAAAAATGGTTCAGATGGCTCTGAGCACTATGGGACTTAACATCTATGGTCATCAGTCCCCTAGAACTTTTGAACTACTTATACCTAACTAACCTAAGGACATCACACAACACCCAGTCATCACGAGGCAGAGAAAATCCCTGACCCCGCCGGGAATCTTTTTTTTTTTTTTTTTTTTTTTTTGTAACCATATATATTTATTTAAATATTTTAACAACGATACATTAAAAAAAAGGCATTTTTCTATTAATCTATTATCCTAGTGATGGTTAATATTATTGTCATTTTATATGTTTTCGTCTTTATATTTTCCTTTTTCGTTTTTCTCTTATTGTTTGTTCCTTAAACCCTTTTACATGGCCATTTGTCGTCTTTTTTTTTGAGGGGGGTAGACATTGCAGGACAGGCATAACAGTTTATATTTGGCATCGTTGCATTGATTTGAGTTTATGTTTCTGTATGTGATGCACTTGTGATGACATAGGCACATTGTGTATTCTGGTTTGATCTCTTCCTCTAGTTACACTGTTTAGTGGGACAGTATGAAGGAGCGTCACCATGATAGATGGAGCAGAAGTGGAAGACTCTTTTTTTTTTTTTTTTTTTTTTTTTACATATACTACAGAATATACCTAACTGAAGAAGGGAGAAAATTTTGTCATATTACATAAGAGAAGCAGAAAGGATAGTGTGAGTAATCAATAGAATTTTGTAGGCACAAAGTAAGGGAAATCAAATATCTAATAATAATGAGTAGTTGGCACTTTCCACTAGGGAGCACTTTGTGTCACTGATTCCACTAGGAAGGAACACTTTATACTAATATACTTCACTATTTGATGCGAGAAGAGAAAGCTCTTTAACCCGGGAACCTGGGCGCGGGAAGCGAGAACGCTACCGCACGACCACGAGCTGCGGACGCTGTTACTAGGCTAAGTGCCTATACATACTGCACAGGTTTTACGTAACTCTAGGTACAGTGACCTGTCACGGCTTATATACCAAGTGATTTGATCAGGGAAGTTGTTATCATCGTCTGTGTTCTTACTTGGGTCAGTTTCGACATCTTCTTCTCAGGTGTCCATCACGTTAATTGTTCGCTGTGTTCTGGGTCTCATGTCAGGTCTACTTTGTTGTTTGTTCAAGAACTGAAGTTGCAGGGCCTTTGAGATCGAGTCTGCTGTACAGTTGATTTCTTCTCATGCTGTTTCATCTCTAATCACGTTGCACAAGTATGTGTGTTTTAGTCGTCTGACCAGTGTGAGAAGTGTGTAGTGTGTTGCGGCGTGCTCTGGGAAACCTCTTTTCCCACAAGAACGTTCTTCCGTTCCCCTCAGATGCATGCAGTGCAAATGTAATGGATAAGGGCCATGTCCAGTCAGGCAGTGCACCATGCGTCTGCTTAGTTCAATGTACCTCATTCCTAACCGTTCTCCAATGTTGCGGAGGGGCTGGAACACTTGCATGGAGTGACACTTGCACTGTGTTTGGGGCTCTTGCGGGGCTAACTGGCATTTCGCAGGTACAGGCACACTAAGAAGTTTAGCAGATTACCACAGCTGCTCGTGCGAGCTGGTTCGCGCTCACACTGCAGTAGTGAGCAATCATGTATTACTTCAAGTGACTCAATTCGTGGCAGATTTAGTTTTAAGACTGTTGTGTTAATGAGAATTGATAATGTTCAACATAATGAGAAATGACAATGAAATTGTACAATCCCTAAATATTTTGATGATGCAAAGAACGGGGACAGCTAAGTAAGAAACATTGTATTTCTTATGACTGTTGCAGTCTTATAGTGAATGACTTTTCAGGACGAAATGTAAATTGGCATATTAATATTTAGTACCCATTTTATTTGCACTAAAGGATCAATCTCTGGTACCACTTTTCGAGTAATGCTTATTCGAAGACAAGCCCTTAAGATGAATTTCACCACTGAGTTTTTGTGGGTGGATTTCGTTTCCTCATTACGTGAAGAAGCAGCATGCACGTGTAAGTTTAAATATCGACATAATCATAGCGACAGACTTGTAGAGTCGTGAAAATTTACGTTTGGTAAACGGAAGTCTACGAGAATAATTTTGCTGTGAAACTAATCACGCTAATGTCACACTGTAGGTGTATAAGTTGTAGCTGTAGTCATGTTTCCACACTGTTAAAGTGCGCGTCATTTATGTTGGCGGCCGATTTTAGGTTCGTTCTGCGCAACTGACGTCACAAAACACAGTCAGCCAATGAACAGAGAACGACGTTGCCAGATCTCGACTGCAGTGCAGAGCACGGACGAGTTTCTTCAGTTTTAGAAACGTTCAGTCATAAATAAAGTAATAGAACAAAAGCAATGTCTTGGTAGCAGACTTTCTTTTATAGAAAGTTTGGAAAAAGCATTCTTTATACCAATTGCTTCATTTTCTATTAATTAATTAAACCAAACAAGCAATAAGACTCCTAATTCAGGCGATAGCAAGGAAAGGTGTTTGTATCAATCTCACGAACTGCTTTTTCGCAATAAAGAACAGTGGTAATTGTTTATTTCCTATTGTACTTCGACGAAGCGTGAGTAATTCATAGTCATACCAACAGTGTTTATCAGTATTTTGCGTAAGGTGTTAGAGTCCTCATAGAGTTATAGTGTCCGACTAGCTGCAGTAGCGTAATGGTTTAGGTGTTGGACTGCCTAGTGAATGGTTATGAGTTCAGACCTTGTGTGCTGCTTACTATTTTCTTTTTTAAAAACAATATGGAAGTGCTTTACTTCACGAATTTTATTCGTTTGAATCCAATATTTTGAAATTTCTAGTGCTTTGTCTCTTCATTAACCCTTTCGCTGCTGCAGACACGTGCTCCCCGCATTCTGCGCTGTGCGCGATTTTGTCATCCTGCACTGCTCGCCTGTGCAGACACATGGTGTTCCCACTGCTTTGACACACTTATCATTCGATTTTATAAAAACTATTTGGCCCAAAAATTTGATTTTTACACGTGTTCTTGATTGATACCTTCCCCCCATAAATGACTTAATTTTGTTTCGATGTCCAACGCAGTTATTGTGCAGCATTAAATGTAGTAAACCATTGCACGAAATTTTGAAGAGTTTGCAGAAGTAGAAGGCCACAGAGTATACTTTCCGTATGGTCGATATTAGTTGCCACAATGTTGAGAATGAAATGTGGACAAGATACCTAAATTTCATATAAAATTTACTGTATAACAATTTCTCATTTAATTTAAGTACCACATAGGTGTCGTATGTAATATTGAGAAATATTTCATCTTTCGCGACTGTAACAAAAGTTCTACTTACACTGGGCACGTTTAGCTTTATTTTAAAGCACTTCAGTCAATGAAAGGTATGGCACATACACAATGGTACTCATGTTCTCTTTCTTGTTTTTGTTCCACAGTCGCAGTTTTACCAATGGTATTAAAATATATTCCTCTTCTGCAACTGTAATTAGCGACTTATTTAGACCAGACGCGGTTCTCTCTTTTGAAGCATCATAAGTGGACTGTATTTTGTTTCCTCCATTGCCAAGTCACCTTTCGTAGTTTTGTGCTGCGGTAGCACAATATTCAACGTTTGTGTTGGCTGATCAGTGTTTTAGCAAATAAATGCTGTTTGTGTGTGCCACACACAAAAATTATATTTGACATAGCTATGAGCACTTCACTGATAGACGGTATATTCAAGTCCTAATGTTTTTGTAAGTCCACAGTTTTGTTTAATGTATTTTGTCTACTTCCTTTTGATTGATTGAAGTGCTTTAAAATAAAGCCAAACGTGCCCAGTGTAAGTAAAACTTTTGTTACAGTCGCGAAAGATGGAATATTTCTCAATATTACATACGACACCTATGTGGTACTTAAATTAAATGAGAAATTGTTATACAGTAAATTTTATATGAAATTTAGGTATCTTGTCCACATTTCATTCTCAACATTGTGGCAACTAAAATCGACCATACGGAAAGTATACTCTGTGGACTTTTACTTCTGCAAACTCTTCAAAATTTCGTGCAATGGTTTACTATATTTAATGCTGCATAATAACTGCGTTGAAGATCGAAACAAAATTAAGTCATTTATGGGGGGAAGGTAGCAGTCAAGAAGATGGGTAAAAATCTAATTTTTGGGCCAGATAGTTTTTGTGGAATCGAAGGATAAGAGTGTCAATGCAGTGGGAACACCATGTGTCTGCACAGGCGAGCAGTGCAGTGACAAAATCGCGCACAGCGCGGAATGCGGGGAGCACGTCTTTGTAGCAGCGAAAGGGTTAATGCGGCCATGGTGGTTTTACTTCATGAACTGCGCGCTCCCCCCTAAACGCAAGCTTGCGAACTATGCTATACTATGGCGCTGCTTCTCTTGGAGCGTGCGTCGTGTGCAACTGGTATCGCAGCAATCTCCCGCGTCTGGGCGGGCATGCGCGAGCCGCCAAGATAAAAGAATTGAACTATAACATAACAAGAAAATGAGTGAAACTGCGCAACTCTTTGCAAGCTGAAAAGCAGTATGGTGGTGGTAAGTTCCTATGGGATCAAACTGCTGAGGTCATCGGTCCCTAGGCTTACACACTACTTAATCTAACTCAAACTATCTTACACTAAGGACAACACAAATATCCATGCCATAGGGAGGACTCGAACGTCCGACGGAATGAGCCGCGCGAACCGTGGCAAGGCGCCCTAGACCGCGCAGCTACCCCGTGCAGCAAGCAGTATGGTAACTTGATCTAACTGCAGACTCATTCGTTGAGTGTTCCTCCTGAAAACAAATATGTATTTGCATAGTGAAAATTTTGAAAAGAATATTGAGAAGTTTATTTTTATGCCTCCCATATCTTCTCCAACCAAGTCTGTTATGACGTTGTTGTAAACTGAATTTTTTCTTATGTTCAAAGTTTTGAAGCATATTAATACAATACAAAGCGTTTAAAGACACGATCACATACAATAAACATATAGACCAGGCAATCTGCACCGATACATTGATGTTGATGTGTCTCACTGCTTTGAAGTTCCTAACTCGATTACCATGGTATGTTTCATCCTTTTAAAAACAGTTGCTCTTCGTTTTAAGAGGAGACTCCACCGTAAAACTTTAATTTTGTGGTGTCTGTTCTTTCGGACACATCCGAAAGTACAGACACCATATCCATATAAGTATATAGTTCTGGAAATACCGGCCATGACCTTCTTCTGTGCGGATGCACACATACTACCCGAACTCTTATGGGACTTGGTAAGAATGTCTTCCACGAGTAGCGAGTGTGTTGGGTACAGACACTACGAATGTAGTGTGTGGACATACAAGGTGAGAATATGGCTATCGCGGGAGGCATGCGCGAGATAGTCCCTGCAGTCGCACTGTCCTCTGTGGCCCAGATGGATAGAGCGTCTGCCATGTAAGCAGAAGATCCCGGGTTCGAGTCCCGGTCGGGGTACACATTTTCACCTGTCCCCGTTGATATACGAGGGTCGGTCAAAAAGTAATGCCTCCCATTTTTTTTCTACTTAAAGAAATTAAGTTAAGTGAAAAATTTGAATTTGGCGCCATTCCTCAAACCTTCTTCTGCAATCCACTGCAGTAGTAACTTTCTGTGTCAACAGGTGGCAGCACAGCAGAAGTTTGTAAGATGGCCGACATCGATGTTCGTTTGAGACAACGTTGTGTGATTGAATTCTTGAATGTAGGAGGTGAAACGCCCATACGCATTCATGAAAGACTGAAGAAGGTGTATGGTGTTGTGACAGTGGATGTCAGCACTGTTAGACGATGGGTTCGTCGTTGTAAGGAAGCTGAAGGGCAAACACCGTTGACTGACGAAAAGCGGAGCGGCAGGCCGGTGAGTGCAGTGACTCCACACAACATTCAGCAAGTTGATGACATCATTCGTGGTGACCGTCGGGTGACTGCAGATGAAGTGTGTCGCATTATTTCTCTTAGTAAAGGCAGTGTGATCACGATTATTAAACAATTGGGGTACTCAAAAGTTTGTGCACGGTGGGTTCCAAGAATGTTAACCGATCAGAATAAAGAGGCAAGGAAAACAATAGCCTCCCAACACTTGCAGCGCTTCCGTTTGGAGGGAGATGAGTTTCTGAAAAAAATTGTGACCGGGGACGAAACATGGGTGCATTTTTTTGAACCCGAATCAAAGAGGCAGTCAATGGAGTGGCGTCACACAAGCTCGCCGAGGAAGAAAAAATTCAAAACTGTGCGATCGGCAGGGAAAGTTATGGCAACAGTTTTCTGGGATACAGAGGGTGTGATTCTGGTTGATTTTTTGGAGCAGGGATGCACAATAAATTCTGTTCAATACGTCACAACCCTCAACAAACTTAAAGCACGTCTTCAGCGAGTTCGCCCAACAAAATCAATGGCAGATGTTCTTCTTTTGCATGACAATGCAAGACCACACACCAGTCGTCACACCTCTGACGAGATTGTCAAAATTGGATGGGAAGTTTTGCCTCATCCCCCATACAGCCCTGACCTGGCACCATCAGACTTCCATCTGTTCGGGCCACTAAAAGAAGCTCATCGTGGGATTCATTTTGAAGATGAGGAGGCCGTCAAAACATCCGTGCGTCAATGGCTTAGGAAGCAGAGCTGTGATTTTTACCGTGCTGGGATACATGCCCTTGTTCAAAGATGGACCAAAACTGTAGAGATGGGCGGAGATTACATTGAAAAATGACAAAATGATCCTCAATGTTGTGGTTTTCAACCTATGTAATTGCATTTAAATTTCCTGACAATTAAACGTAGAAAAAAAATAGGAGGCATTACTTTTTGACTGACCCTCGTATATCAACGCCCGTCAGCAGCTGATGTTATTAATGTATAATTCTAATTCTAATTACAAGAACAGACACCATATCCATACAAGCAAGTAAATTGCGTTATTAGCAAGTTTCTTTTTGTGAGTGTATTGTGCATGATTTTAGTGAGTTTTACTTCCTTGCGAATAATAGCAGCATACCATGAGTTCGAAAACAACATAATATGAGTTCAGTGTACAATTCAACAGGCAAAATTTTGGAGCACGTCATTACGATGAAAGTACAGGAAGTTGGTGCGCCTATACCCGATGTAAACACGAATCAAGACCAAAAACTGTGTAAATCCAGGCAAGCATATACACGCAATTTCAGCACAAAAATGTACAAAGAAGCCGGCCGGTGTGGCTGAGCGGTTCTAGGCGCTACAGTCTGGAACCGAGCGACCGCTACGGTCGCAGGTTCGAATCCTGCCTCGGGCATGGACGTGTGTGATGTCCTTAGGTTAGTTAGGTTTAAGTAGTTCTAAGTTCTAGGGGACTGATGACCTCAGAAGTTAAGTCCCATAGTGCTCAGAGTCATTTGAACCATTTTTTGTACAAAGAAAATAAGTGGTTGGGTGCGCCGTTGTTGTTGTTGTGGTCTTCAGTTCAGAGACTGGTATGATGCAGCTCTCCATGCTACTGTATCCTGTGCAAGCTTCATCATCTCAGAGTAACTGCTGCAACGTACATCCTTCTGAATGTGGTTAGTGTTTTCATATCTTGATCTCCCTCCACGATTTTTATCCTCCACTCTTCCCTCCAGTACTAAATATGTGATCCCTTGATGCCTCAGAATGTGTCCTACCAACCGATGCCTTCTTACAGTTAAGTTGTGCCACAAATTCCTCTTCCCCCCAATTTTATTCAGTACGTCCTCATTAGTTACGTGACCTACCCTTCTAATCTTCAGTATTCTTCTGTAGCACCACATTTCGAAAGTTTCTATTCTCTTCCTATCTAAATTATTTATCGTCCGTGCTTCACTTCCATACATGGCTACACTCCATGCAAATACTTTCAGAAAAGACTTCCTGACATTAAATCTATTCTCGATGTTAACACATTCCCTTCTTCAGTCAGTCTACATTTTATGTCCTCTCTACTTTGACCGTCATCTGTTATTTTGCTTCCCCTAATAGCAAAACTCATCTACTACTTTAAATGTCTCATTTCATAATCTACTTCCCTCAGCATCACCTGATTTCATTCGACTATATTCCATTATTCTAATTTTGCTTTTGTTGATGTTAATCTTATATTCTTTCAAGACACTGTTCATTCCTTTCAATTGCTCTTCCAGTTCCTTTGCTGTCTCTGATAGAATTACAATGTCCTCGGCAAATTTCAAATTTCTTTCCTGCCCCTCGACTCTTATAACTGCCACCTGGTTTCTGTACGAGTTGAAAATAGCCTTTTGCTCCCTGTATTTTATCCCTGCCACCAATAGAATTTGAAAAAGAGTACTCCAGTCAACATTGTCATAAGCTTTCTCTAAGTCGACAAACGCTATAAACGTAGGTTTGCCTTTTCTTAACCTATCTTCTACGAGAAGTCGTAGGGTCAGTACTGTCTCGCGTGTTCCGTATATTTCTCCGAAATCCAAACTGATCTTCCCTGAGGTCGGCTTCTACCAGTTTTTCCATTCTTCGATAGTGAATTCGCATCAGTAATCTGCAACCGTGATTTATTAAACTAATAGTTCGGTAATTTTCACGCCTGTCAGCACGTGCTTTCTTTGGAATTGGAAATATTATATTCTTCTTGAAGTCTGGAGGTATTTTACCTGTCTTACTCACCAGATGGAAGAGTTTTCTCACGGCTGGCTCTCCCAAGACTATTAGTAGTTCTAACGGAATGTCATCTACTCCCAGGGCCTTGTTTCGACTTAGGTCTTTCAGTGCTCTGTAAAATTCTTCACGCAGTATCACATCTATCTCATCCTAAGCTACGTCCTCTTCCATTTCCAGAATACTGCCGCCCGCATCTCGTGGTCGTGCGGTAGCGTTATCGCTTCCCACGCCCGGGTTCCCGGGTTCGATTCCCGGCGGGGTCAGGGATTTTCTCTGCCTCGTGATGGCTGGGTGTTGTGTGCTGTCCTTAGGTTAGTTAGGTTTAAGTAGTTCTAACTTCTAGGGGACTGATGACCATAGATGTTAAGTCCCATAGTGCTCAGAGCCAGCCAGAATACTGCCCTCATATACATTGCCCCTTTATGGGCCTTCTGTATACTCCTTCCACCTTTCTGGTTTCCCTTCTTTGTTTAGGACTGGTTTTCCATCTGAGCTCTTGATATTCATACGGGTGGATCTTTTTTCTCCAAAGGTCTCTTTAATTTTCCTTTAGGCGGTAGCTATCTTACCGCTAGTGATATATGCCTCTACATCCTTACATTCCTCGTCTAGCCATCCTTGCTTAGCCATTTTGCGCTTCCGGACGTTCTCATTTTTGAGACGTTTGTACTCCTTATCGCCTACTTAATTTACTGCATTTTTATATTTTCTCCTTTCATCAATTAAATTCAATATATCTTCTGTTACCCAAGGATTTATACTATCCCTCGTTTTTTTTTTATCTGCGTGATCCTCTGCTGCCTTCACTATTTCATCTCTAAAAACTACCCATTCTTCTTCTACTGTATTTCTTTCCCCTTTTCTTTTGTCAGTCGTTTACTAGTGCTCTCTCTGAAACTCTCTACAACCTCTGGTTATTTCGGTTTATCCTGATCCCATCTCCTTAAATTCCTACCTTTTTTGCAGTTTTTTCAGTTTCAATCTACAGTTCATATCCAATAAAATGAGGTCAGAGTCCACATCTGCCCTTGGAAACGACTTACAATTTAAAACCTGGTTCCTATATCTCTGTCTTATCATTATGTAATCAATCTGAAACATTTCATTGTTTCCCGGCCTCTCCCACATATACAACCTTCTTTCATGGTTCTTAAACCAAGTGTTAACTTTGATTAAGGTATGCCCTGTGCAAAATTCTACCAGACGGCTTCCTCTTTCATTCCTTATCTCCCCCCCCCCGTTCATATTCACCCATTACTTTTCCTTCTCTTCCTTTTCCTACAGTCGAATTCCAGTCCCCGGCGACTATTAAATTTTCGTCTTCCTTAACTATCTGAATAATTTCTTTTATTGCATCATAGATTTCTTCAATCTATTCATCGGCGGAGCTAGTTGGTACACAAACTTGTACTACTGTGATAGGCGTGGGCTTTGCGTCTGTCTTGGCTACAATAATGCGTTCATTATGCTGTTCGTAGTAGCTTATCCGCGCTCCTATTTTTTTTATTCGTTATGAAACCTATTCCTGCATTACCCTTATTTGATGTTGCATTTAGAACCCTGTACTCACCTGATCAGAAGTCTTGTTCCTCCTGCCACCGAATTTCACTAGTTCCCACTATATCTATCTTTAGCCTATCCATTTCCCTCTTTAAATTTTCTAACCCATCTGCCCGCTTAAGCGATCTGACATTCCACGCCCCGATCCGTAGAACGCCAGTTTTGTTTCTCCTGATAACGGCGTCCTCCTGTGTAGTCCCCCTCGCAGAGATTCGAATGTGAGACTATTTTACATCCGGAAAATTTTACGCAAGAGAGACGCCATCATCATTTAACCATACAGTGAAGCTGCATGCCCTCGGGAAAAATTACGGTAGCTTTCAGCCGTACGCAGTACCAACACAACAAGGCCGTTTTGGTTAATGTCACAAGGCCAGATCAGTCAATCAACCAGACTGTTGCCCCTGCAACTAGAGAAAGGCTGTCGCTCTTCTTCAGGAACCACACTTTTGTCTGGCCTCTGAACAGATATCCCTCCACAAGATCCGTGACTTTATGGAAACATCACTGTTTTGTCATGCGATCTCATAAATGCCGCGATCTGAGCGCATGTAACATGAAAATACCAAATACATTAAACATGCTTTGGAGCTAACATACACTGCATTAAAGACTTCCCCAAAACGCATCTTTTTGTACGATATTTTGTGGTAAGCTGTCGGGAAATGTGACGTTGAGGATAGATTTTACCCTTGAGTTAGCTATTGTTGTTTGTTGGATGTTGATTATCAAAGGGAAAGAAGATGCAGCATTTAAACGTTTAGCTAGAGTGTGATATTACCCTACCGCCACACCCTCTCTTCTGAAATCTTGGTTGTGATGACAGACTGATCTGTAGCGTAGCCCAAGGTCTAGGTCAGTTATGATCGGTAAATGTCGAAGCCTTCACTAGTATGGAAACCACAAGCCGCGCCTGGTTTTAACAGATGTTGGGAGGTTGCAAAACTACGACCAGTCACTTTTTTATGATAATTTATTTTGTCTGTACCGGTTTCATGTTGGTTCACTCATCGTAAAACGGAGGGAGAAAGTATGGACTTAATTGAATATCATTAGCCTGCGTTTCCACTGCAAAGTTTATGTATTCGGTGTCCGTCCAAAAGATTTTGATTTTAAGACCCTTTCAAGACGAATACTGCGATTATTCCCCAGAAAAGGCTTGGCTTTTGAGATAGTCTTGTCAGTCTTCATCAGGGAATATTTTTCAAATTTTAAGAGACATTTAGCCGAGTATATGTCGTTTCCAGGCGACATCACGAGGATGTAGTCTTCTTTCGATCCCCATCATGAGTATTTCGGTATTTACTAGATTGCCAATGATTACATTAAACTACTTTTCAATATTTACAAATTTTTCAATGGTGCAGACGTTTACTTCGTCGTCCTAAATTCTGTGCTTAGGTCACACGAGTCAAAAATGATTTTAAGTTCCCATCATTTTGCAGTTTCTTTAAAGCCTTTGCATTCGCTTCGTCAGTCTTCATTGCTCACTTTTTTCTTGTATTCCCATCAAAGTTTAAAATAAGTCGGTCAAACTGGTGGCCATGGCGCTCTGCATCATCTCGAAGATTTTTCACCAATGAGTAAACATTCGGATGAACTTCTAATATTAATATATTTATTTTTCGGTCCCATCCTTCCGAGATGTTAATCGTGCGACGGCGCCTTCCACTGCAGTTACACATCTCTCTTAGCATATGTTTGTTATCGATCCACTGGTCCACAAAATACTTATAAAAGTCCTGAAGCTTTCAGTTTTCAGGCGTGCTTTCCTGAATACACAGGCAATTATCATGTACTAGGGCAGAACACCTTCTCATGTGACAGCGTATTTCCTCGTTTTCCTTATAGGCTGGAACGAGGTCACATCACTGAACTTGTTTCAATAAACATTGATAAATATAACAACTGCAATCAGTAATATGTGTTCTAGGAAACAAACTGTTAGCTGCTTGGACGATGGCAATTTCGATGTCCGTCATCAGAGATGCACTGTTCCATTCTGGCACGTTAGTTTTAATTGTTTTCAGAAACATTCATATGTTTCTTGCTGACTTTTTGGCAGCAAAACGTAATCAACTGTAATTATGTTTGCTTTCTCCAACAACTTTTAAGGTAGATGTGCAGTATAAACAACTGTTCAAACTGCTTGCTCGAACCTCGAGCATTCCACCCACAAAGAATGCTTCGCAGTTTGATAAACAATCTTCCCCCTTTTCGCTGGTAGACACCAGTGTTCTGTCATTCGGTCGCGTGTTATCATCTGCAAGTAAAAAATTACTACCATAATTCATCAGCAAATTATTTTCTTGGAAGAATATTCCTCCAGGATCCGTGGGATCTTGTGTAATTCCCATGTATTTTCACTTAAGGCGATGTAACTATTGTTTCTCATTTCTTTCTGGCGGTAACAATATTACTAACAAGCGAAAGTTCCCATCACACCCCCATCAGATTTTGTGGTAAGATGGCCAGTGCATAGCCCATCAACAACTAAAAACAGATCAGGCACGAAACCAGGAAGGAGATGTACTGAAGTGTGAAAAAAGAGGCAAAATATAAACAGCGAACGGTCCAAGCTCAAAATGTGCAACACCGAACGAATTGCAAGAACCACGGCGTCGTGGTTGTGTGGTCAAGGCGTTGGACTGCAGAGTGGGAGATCCATCTTCAAACCTTTCTCATGCCCCCCCCCCCTTTTTTCACGTCCGGTTATTTGACGTGTCTGTTCTCCTTCTATAGTCTTCACAACTGTCATACTATACGTAGGTTGTAGAATGTGAGTCATGTGGTAAAAATAGATTACCTTCGCAAATAAATGTTATAAAATAATAGTGAGAACAGTTGAAATGTTGCATAGACCTTTCACAGAAATGAAAACAGCAAATACACAGGTGTGAATTATGTTGCAACAAAGGAATGCAAGAGACGAAAGCCGGCCGGTGTGGCCGAGCGGTTCTAGGCGCTACAGTCTGGAACCGAGCGACCGCTACGGTCGCAGGTTCGAATCCTGCCTCGGGCATGGACGTGTGTGATGTCCTTAGGTTAGTTAGGTTTAAGTAGTTCTAAGTTCTCGAGGACTGATGACCTCAGATGTTAAGTCCCATAGTGCTCAGAGCCATTTTGAAGAGACGAAAGTTCCAGAACGGACCGTAGGAGTCATAACATGTGGTACTTGTGTAGAACAAGTAGGATGTACGTATGTCGGGAAGTCCCTTTCTTACATTTCGCTGTTGCAAATGGTCTTTATACCACGACACAGACACAAATCTGAATACAACGAACAGACACGTCAATGACCGGACGGAAAGTTCATAATTTTGTGGAAGATAGAGAAGTGTTGGCCACGACGGTGATTTGAATACGGATCTTTCTCTTCGTAGTCCGGCACCATGACGACATAACCACGACACCATGGCTACTGAACTTCCCTCGATGTTGCACATCTTAAGCATGGACCGATCACTGTTTCTATTTTGCCTATTTTTTCACAGTTCAGTTCATGGCCTTCTTTCTTCATGCTTGATCTGTGTTCAGTTTTTGACGGGCTGTCCACTGGGCCATCTTACCACAAAACCTGAGGCGGGCTCGGTGGAGAGTTTCCCTTGTAAGTCGTAGCCTCGACTGAAGAGCTGCCCTACTTCTTCAACGTAAAATGATGAAACTGTAGAGTCTGTTTCTTTTGTTCGCTTTTTTCCGCTGACAAAATGTTTTCGCACTTCATTTGCTGCTACATGTGGAATATAAGCATGGCAAACCTTACCCTGAAACTGTTATTTTTGTGGATAGTCTTCCTTTGCATTTCTTTTTTTTAAAGTTTTCACCATGCTAGTAAGTCAATTCTCGTTTGTTTGTATAGTCCACTTCATACAGATGCCCGTTATAAATCAGTAAAGGCTTCCCTTTGGTGGTCTCGGTGAACTCTATTATCTCAGCACTAAAACACGCATCACTAGTTGCCAGTCAGTGGTGGGAGAGATTCACGCACACTACGAATTGGTGCGGAGACAGGGAACTCTTCGCAGGAAATGGGTTTTGGTGTTTTCCAGAACACGTCGCAGGTGGCTGCGAAAAGGCCAGTGTATTCTACTTTTGAAATGCACTATTCACTACCTACAGTGTCCTGGGCTCCGTACAAAGGTCAACATACTCCCTCTCCGTGCGCCGGCCGAAGTGGCCGTGCGGTTAAAGGCGCTGCAGTCTGGAACCGCAAGACCGCTACGGTCGCAGGTTCGAATCCTGCCTCGAGCATGGGTGTTTGTGATGTCCTTAGGTTAGTTAGCAGTTGCGTCCCATAGTGCTCAGAGCCATTTGAGCCTCTCCGTGCAAGTGTCACAAACTCGTTGCGGAGTTAAGGTATAAACCCTCCGGCCCTTATTACTGCTACCCTATTCCCGTTGCCATCTACCTGGCTGCCATCTCTGTAAGTGGCGTTTGTCTCTTATTTATTTCCCTTTTATGGCAGTTATCTTGTCAAGTCTTCCCATCTTGCACCAATACGCTGCGGCCCGATATCTGATGTGTAGTCTGTCGGGTAGATTCCCAAGACCATACACAAAGCTTCAAGTGATGCGGTCCGGAAAGCCCCCGATAGCCGGAGCAGCACACCTTTGCCTTCACCTAAAGCTGTTTAGTTAGAAACAAAGCTAAGCCGGTGTGACCATGTAGTGGTCGCAAGGGATACAATCGACTCAAAATCGCGCAGTGGTTTCTACGAAGGGTGGCAAATGATAATCTAAAGTGTTCAGTGATTACCATGGCTAGTTTGTTTAATAGTCGTTCGGTCTTGTAGGAATCTCTTTGTATTTTCTTAAGTTTTGTCGTTCGTCAGTGTGTGCGCGAAAGCATCGCTTCTTTCTGTTACGTGTTATGGAATAGTTTGATCACAGGGTCTCTTTGTAATTTGCCAGGACGGATTATGTGTACGCCACCTGTCTGTGTGTAGTGTTATTCATGTGAAAGAGAGCGAAGTTTTTTTTAAATGTTCGCGAATCGTGTAACTGAGGTGGGACTTGGGTACCAGCCCGGCATTCACCTGGTGGGATGTGGGGGAACTACTATAAACCATACCCAATCTGACCTGCACACCGATTCACGTCGTTAATCTGGCGGCTGGATTCGATCCCCGTCACGAGAGCGGCGCTTTAGCACGCATAGCTACTCGGGCTGGTAGCGGTTAGTACTGATCGTTTTTCCATATTTGGCTTTGCTCCAAAGGAGGTCGCTTTAAATGTAATGTTGAAGTTACGACTGTTATACAAAGACATATTTTAATCTCGGAAGCTTTGGAATGCCTCCGCAGTGGTGTGAGCAAGCTTTTGTAGTAGAGCAACAACGTCCATTTGACTCTAATCGCCAATGCTGTGCCTGACAATAAACAGATGGTACGCCGGTTTTACCTGTGCCATCTTTTTTCCTTTTCCTGGCCTTCGTCCCGTATCATCACGGAGTCGGCATGTTAATCTGGATTTGGAGGTTTTAGTGGCGTAGGGCGGCCGGATTGCTTTCAAATCACGGCCGCTTACTCTCATTAATAGCGCACAGATATCTAACTACAGAATAAAAATTCGTCGAAATCAAATAGTTTGTCAGAATCATTGTCAGAACCAAAGCGATAAAAATAAAAAAGGAATCGAAAGGGAATTAAATGCACCGTCCGTTCGTTTATGTGTTTCGAAAACCGCGCAGTGACATGTCATCGTCATGAGTACAGTGACATTGTTAAAAGAGCAGCATCGGTGATTTTTTTTTATGTGCATCAACCGGTAGCTTGTTGAAAACAAGATTTCTGACAGCTCCTTACTCTGTCCTTGAAATCGTTGATAATGCAAATCATTTTTCTGACTTTCTTATATACCATAATTAGCATTCTAATATTCAGAAAAGAATAATATGCTACTTTTTTGTTCCAGATTCCTGTCTCTTGACGGGAGCTATCGACTATGCAGGTGGCTCTGTGTCCTCGGATGATTGTAAAGGTAGGAGGACAATTTTTTTCGATCTGCCATCCGCTCTTTAGATATCTTTATGATATCCTGTTTCACCTTTAGTGATACCCTCCTACAGCATCATTTTGTCACAATATTTCAATAGGCCCTCTTGCTATATTCTGTAACGGGAATCCAATAGCAAACAAATTGGCCTGCATTCCACTTACACGAAGAAGACTAGAAAATCTATCGAAATACTCCGTGTAATTGGTACCATTAACTCGAAAATCGGAAGATTAAATTTGAAAAAAAAAAAAGAGCGGAAATCTGGTCCAAAATTGAGCTGGTCGGTAAATGTTACCAACCGGGACCATTATAGGTAGATGATCAGGATGACATTGATTTAGTAGAAACAGAGAGATAGATGACGACCACCAGGGTCAGACATCTTGAGGCAAACTGTGGGAACGCTCTGTACATATTATGCGCTATGCATAAGATAGTCGAGAGAACTGAGGGAGATTATTGCACCTAGATGGGGTCCTCAAGAGAAAAAAACAGTTTTTAAAGTTTATTGATGCATGTTAAAACGACAGGTTTCTTAACTTTATTTGCAGAAATCAGAATTTTATGATATACTTTCTATAATAGGCATTTATTTTTTAAGTTAATAAAATTTCATTAAGAATAATAATTAAAATTTCATAACGCATTAGCCTTCTGCCACTGAAAGTGGCTGACAGACTGAAAGGTTTTCAGTGTGTTTGGGGTGTTTGCATAACATGTACAATCATTCCGAGTATTCTGATCAATATATAGCTAAATGAGCATTTTTTTAGTAATTTTGACTTTGGGAAGGCTTTCTATCACAGCCAGTTTTGTGTCGTGAATATTTTTGATTTTGTATTTGAGATTTAAGAGTTACCAACTTAACGCTGTGTAGTAGTAGGCTGTAGCCTTCAGTTCCGACAGTCAGAGCGCAGGTATGTTTACGTTGTGAGTGCCTCTTCGGGTCTGTTCGGTTGACAAGATACTGTGTAACGTATTAAAGTACGTACCGTTGTGTATAAAGTTAATTTGATTTGTAAGTCAGTTCCTCAGTGTTTTGCCATCCCCTCTATCTTCCTTTTGGAACAGATCTGACGAGGACTTGTTAATAAGCCCACAGCAGGTACAATACCATTTTAAGCGACCTGGGGCTGAAATGTACATGGTGAACGAGAACTCAACCGATAAACTTTCAGAGGTTGTTTAGGCGTACCTTTCGAGTATTTTGGTGAACTGGGCCCACCGTCTCCGGGAGCTAGTTACAGAGTAATTATGTAATTATGATTTATTGAGTTTGTTACTGCAATCATGTTTGTTGCTGTGAAACTACCTTCACCAAAGTGAAGAAACCTCTAATGTGCAGTACGCGAAACAAGAATCGCCGTCTACAAAAGTGGTTTGATGAGGTTGCCGTCGGTGCGGGAACAGGTTAGCTTAGCACCATTTAGCTGCTCTTCAATTGCATTCAGTGAATCCAGATTCTAGGGCCATACCGGCCAACTCTTCATCAAATAACCTATCCATAGTACTGCTGTGTATCACTGTTAACGTACAACTAATGCTGCCGGAAAACGAAACCATAGTCAGAACCGAGAAATACTGTAAGCAAACTTAATGGCAACGAGTTACGGAGGCCATTAATGTTGTCAACGTTAGGTGCCATCAACGAAAGTAAACAAGACGCACACCGCGTACAGTCTGTATTTGCGCTGTCGTGCACTATTTTCATTGCAGTACAGTTACAAAACTAATTGGGACAAAAAACAAAACGGAAAAACAATAACTCTACAGCCGGCCGTGGTGTCGAGCGGTTCTAGGCGCTACAGTTTGGAACCGCAGGTTCGAATCCTGCCTCGGGCATGGATGTTTGTGATGTCCTTAGGTTAGTTAGGTTTAAGTAGTTCTGAGTCTAGAGGACTGATGGCCTCAGATGTTAAGTTCCATAGTGCTCAGAGCCAATAACTCTACAACGAATCGCCGAAGATCGTGAATCCCCTATACCAAAATGCTCGGAAGGTATCCTTGAACAACGTCGGAAATTTTGTCGGTGGTGTTCTGGTCTGCCCTGTATAGTAAAAAAAAAGGTAAATGGTTCAAACGGCTCTGAGCACTATGGGACTTAACTTCTGTGGTCATCAGTCCCCTAGAACTTAGAACTACTTAAACCTAACTAACCTAAGGACAGTACACACATCCATGCCGGAGGCAGGATTCGAACCTGCGACCGTAGCGGTCGCGCGGTTCCAGACTGTAGCGCCTAGAACCGCTCGGCCACACCGGCCGGCAAAAAAGGTAATTTAAGTTCGACAGTTTTCATAAAAAAATCGTCTCACGAGAATTTGTGTAAAATAGCAATTGTTTGTGTTCTTCCGTTAAATGGTTCTACTTTTTACCTCGCAATCGGCTGAAATACACTACTCATTATTCAGTGAACCAGGACGTTCTTGTTTGTTTAACGACAGTGAATGTAACTCAGTTACTTGGAGATGCACTTGTCAAACAGCAGGAGCCATTTGCAGTTCTTACCGGCTGCATGACAGGCAGCCGTCGGCGTGCTTGTGCGCGGCCGGTGGGCTGCATAACGACCACCCACGCTGCCGGTTAGCCGGCAGGCTTGCACCAGCTGTTTATCAGCCAACAGAGGCGATCCACATGTCGCGCCCTTCGTGTTTCCGCCGCTGATGCGACATTAATTCAGTTACGGCAGGGTATCCGTTGCTGACACCAGAATACTTTTGCCCAAGATCTGCACCTGTCCCTAACACTAACAACAAGAAGAAGCGGTAAACATTGCCAGTCTTCTCGGTTCGAAAAGTGAATATATAGGTACCATAGAGCTAGTTGGTACAGAGGTTTGTTCTTACTGGGGCTGTAATTGCACTATTAATAAATTCATACGTTTTTGGTTGCGGGTTTACCGAACTCAGCTCACGTTTCTGAAAGTAAACATAGCCTGCCAGCCAAGGAAAATACCCTGACAAGCTGCTAGAAGATATACAGACAAGTGAAACATCCCACAGAAAGTGATCAGAGAGAATGGCAATGTAACGAACTATTCTTGGTATTCGACAAGGACTGCCTCCATATGCAGCATTACGATAGTTCTAATTTAGAAACGTGTGCACAGTTAATTGGTTCAACATAATTTAGATAAACTAACAATACCCATATATGATTAACAACGCATGATAAAACTTTAAACAGTCTGCGTTCGTCATATAAAGCCCAAAAGTTTTCCACATTTGATGAGGTATATAATTCTAAATTTCAAGTTCTTCAGAATACAACCAACAAACTCACTGATGATCTTGCAGAAAGTTTAAAATTTCTCTCGTTTCCCTTTCGCGGTAATATTTCATACAACCTCAGTCCATTGCTCCACACGTTGAATGTTAAAATTACTTTCAACACTGCTAACACTCTAGGTAAGTTGCTTGTAGGTAACAGCAAAAATAACAACAAATTTGCGACTGCATAATGGTGGTAAATTCCTATGGGGCCTAACTGCTGAGGCCATCGGTCCCTAGGCTTACAAACTACTTAATCTAACTTAAAGTAACTTACGCTAAGGACAATACACACACACACACACACACACACACACACACACACACACACACACACACACATACAGACAGATGCCCGAGGGAGGACTCGAACCTCCGTCGGGGGGAGCCGCGCGAACCGTGGCAAGGCGCCTGAGATCACGCGGCTCCCCGGTACTGCGACGGCAGGTATATTTAAAATTTGCTGTACTGACTATGAAGCTTTTTATATCGGCCAAACAGGCTGATAGCTCTTAACCAGAATACACAGAGAATACGGAAACAAGAAAAAAAAACGCAGGAGATAAAGCTGTTTTCACTTCCCAGATAATTCCAAATGACACTGCATTAGTATTATTGGCAAAAACGTTTAGAGTTTGCTCAAAAACGAGAAGGACACTCTCATAGCCGTCCTGGAAGAGAGGTAAATTTCAACTGTGTGCACCACAGGTAGGCTAGAATTCTTAATGAAGAGAAAAACTTTTTTCTCCTTCATGCTTTTCAGAATGTGTTCGATGTTTTGAAATTATAGTGCAATCAGTTATCATGGAACAGCATCTGTGACTCACACAACACGCCACTCTCTGTACCACAGGCTTTGTGTTCTCTAAACAACGAGTTTGCGTGCAGAGATGCAGTTGCTGTTTCTACTTGTGTACTGCAAATGGTTCAAATGGCTCTGAGCACTATGCGACTTAACTTCTAAGGTCATCAGTCGCCTAGAACTTAGAACTAATTAAACCTAACTAACCTAAGGACATCACACACATCCATGCTCAAGCCAGGATTCGAACCTGCGACCGCAGCGGTCACGCGGTTCCAGACTGAAGCGCCTTTAACCGCACGGCCACACCGGCCGGCTGTGTACTGCAGCTGGCTGCTTAACCTCGACTCTTCTTTCGTCTCTCTGAGCGTTTCCTGCTGTCTTTACTCTTTTTCATGTTACTGCTTTCTAGATGTCTTTTATATGCCATGTATTTCTGTGTTTTGTTTGTCTTTAAAGTATTATACTTATGTCATTATTATTTGCTTCTCCCTGTGTATCTTCTCTGTCCTCTACAGGACCTACATATAAAGTTTCACTCCCTTATTTAAGCAGCGTCATTTCAAATGTCTCACTAAATTGTGTGTATGTACTCTCGCGACAATATACGCGCAGATTCTAGTAACGTATTTTAAACTGTGAACGAGTTGCTACACAGTATTATACAAAATGCATAACACTGTGCTGTTCATGATAATGTTATTTATTCTGCTACCAGTTTCGGTTCTAAACCATCGTCAGCAGCAGCTGTACAAAAAAAAGGACAATCTGACAATGCCAAACGAAATACGAAAAAGAGGAAAAACCAATAAATCGATCGAAATACTCAGAAAAATTATGAAAGATGTATCACATGACATACATGCTTCGACATCAATTACCACTGGAAACCATAACTGCCAATGAAAATAAAAATTTGTGACAAGGTTAAAATGTGATGGTATATTGACAAAAGGCCAACATGTGATGTACAGCGATACAAGTCAAAGAGCCTCAAAGTCTAAGGTCTTGACCAAATCTGAAGACGTTGCCATTAAATACTACTGTGGTAATCAGGTTACAAATTGAAATATTAACAGTCCTACATTTGATTGCTGTTGCATAAAAACATCAGTAAAATAAAATATGAAGTAATAAAGTAACAGGTGTGATGAATGTACGAGTATACAATATTTTACAATCCAGTCAAAAATGCAAGCATGTAAAATACTAGCTACAGAGCAATCCATGAAATTAAAATCAGTCAAGCCATATCTGACAAAAACAATCATTAAAGTAAATTAATACAAATAAAATACAATTTTCAGTAGTGAAGGAAAATACAAAAGGAATATGGAATATATAGATGTAAAACATCTAAAATTTTTATCTTTTCTTTTTTTTGTGTATGAGGAAACATGGTATACACCTAAACTGTTACACATTGATTAGAAGAATATGTCATCCAATGTCTACACAATCACAAAATGTAATTGAAATTCCATTTATCATACAGATAAAAATTAATAAAGAGATGTGGTATGAACCTACACTTTAACACATTGGTTAAAAATATTTCATCAACATTACTATATTGTCATAAGACGAAATTAAAAAGATCAATTAGGATACAGACAAAAATAGTAAAGGAAGAATAATACTCAATTATAAAACTAAAATACAGGGAAATAATCATATCGTATTACAATATTTTAATTGACAAAACCAGGGATACATTGGTGAAAATAAGATACGGCTTTTTTGTAAAAGTAATACATCCGTCGAAATAATAAAATATTGTTGGGCTGTGGGGGTGTTTATAGGAGGGGGTTAAGGGAAAAGAATTTAATGTGTGACAAAACTTACACTATCAAGATGTCAAAAATTAATGTAGTAATAAAAAATACAAAAGTTCAGAACTAAGGGACATTGCCCCCACGAAGTTGCGGAATTTGCAGAAATGAGGACAGACCCAGTCTAACATACAAGGTGTCTCGTATTAAAAAGTAAATAAAAATAGAATACATATGCCAATGTACAGAAGTTGATTAGCATTAATGAGCAGAAAACCAAAACCATTGATGACTGTATTTACATTAAGTCATGATACTAACCATAAGTTGGGAATTCGGTTAAGGAAGATCATTTATAAAGAAGACAATGTTAATATTACATCCGTTTCGTAATCGGGAGAAAAGAAGTAAAGTGTAAAAAATGAAAATGTCTTCAGACTCGCTTCAATCTTGATAACCTGCCATTGTAGCAACAGTGGCCGATCTTACAACTGCGCCAGACGCTTGTTGTCTTATATAGACATTGCCGAACTCAGCGCCGTATTCTGCCTGTTTACGTGTATCTGTATTTGAATACTCATGCCTATACCAGTTTCTTTTGCGTTGTATTCCATTTTACTTTTTCTAAATTGTTCAAATAGTCAATGGAAAGTGGCCTTGGGAATCTAAACCAGTCGTGATAATAAAAATATGAGTGCAACTGGTGTGGTTATTTGGCTGTTTATAAATCTATTTATTTGCAATCAATCTGTTAGATTGGGCACTGCAGTCGTATGGCGATATTAGTAGTTCGGACCTTTGACCGTTTGTCTGCATAACAGTTGACTCAAGATGGGCAAGATGCGGGATAAGGCACGAGTGATGCTACGCTCAATAGCATGCGATGCACGGGATGCGCTATATTCGAGGTCGGGCGGGCACTGGACATTAAAGGTACTCCACGATGTTGAGGGTATAATTTTTAGTGTCTCGATTTAGTGTAATCATCCGCCGCGTGGGACAGCGTGCTGATGGTAGAGATCACGGTTGACCTTTGCGTATTATAATAGCGCATAGTCGAACCCTAGTGCAGCATAAAGCTCGCCACCTCGGCTTCGGCAACAGCAACCTGTGAGTCGACAGCCATAACCGCCTTCTCGTTGAGGGACACAGAAGCTCGTTTCACACGTGTACCTAGAACCAGCGCACGTTAACAGTGCACAGCAATCAGAATGGCTCTTGGAACGCCATCAGTGGTACTCGAAGCTTGAAAAACGGTCGCATGGATTTATGAGTCGCGGTACCCGTTGGTACATACCGATGATTGGGAACGAGTACGATGGAGACCACATGAGGAGAAATATTTCGCCTCACAGTAGGGCACCGTTCAGGTGGGTCTTGGAAGTATTATCGAGTGGAGGGTGTTTACTTGGGATGAAACGGAGTCTCTGATATGTCAACCGTCGCCTTCCAAAGGCGATTGATGCAGGAAGCTACTTTCAGATCATGTGCATGCGTTTGTTCGGCTATACTGTGGAGCAGGGCCGGTCACGACGTACCAATAGACGCGGGCCACGACTCTGCCTGTCTGCGCTGTGCTCGTTCCTTCTCGGAAGTACTCGATAGAGCGTGACATTTCATTTGGTATTGCGGTTTGAAATTTTTCGACCTGCACAACACTCATTCTGTACCTTTCGCTATTTGTTCTTGGTCTGAAGGACGTTCACAGGTCCACTGGATATTTGCACGAAAAGAGGCAGTCTAGCGATATGTCGCCACAGGCCTTTAAAAATGAATGGGAAAGACAGAAGAAGGGGACAAGAATTTACAGTATCTGTTATGCAGTCGCATAAGAGACAGGTGTTGCAAAGTTACTATGAAGCGATATTACAATACCATGCAGAAAGAGTTTAAAGATTTCGTTGACAATGAAAGAGCAAAAAGTTGGCAACGATTGACAAACGGAATTCATTTTTCTGTAAATCAAGAAGCACTTTCTGCTAAATTTGTAGGCGTGGATCACGTGAAGAAACTGGTGGTACGAGTAGTAAAATATCTGATGTCGCACGCATTATTCCACTGTCAGTTGCAACAGTTCTTGTTGGAATTGAACGAGGTGTATTATAGAGACTGTATTTTACTGCAAAGTACTTTCATCAAGTCAAGAGGCATGCCTGAAACGATTTTTCGATTTAAAAGTTACAGTTGTTGAATTTATGAAGGCAAAATTAGTGTAGGAACTAAAATTAGAACATTCGGAATGGAATGCAGACCTCGTATTTTAATTGGACTTGACTGCGCACTGCCCACACTAAGGCAGTGCAAGATGCAAAACAACTTCTTTCTGATTCGAAGGGGAAACATTTAATAAGAAAATCGCGTTATGGAAGGGACAAATTCTGACGCAGTCCAGTTCCCTAAGCTCTCTACCGATAAAGAAAACGGTAGATTTGAAGAATTCATTGTGCTCTTGCAAGAATTACAAGGATAGTTTCCTAACGTTTTGAGGACATTATAAATCTGACATACATTTTGGAGCTGTTTTCGGTACCGTTTGCCGTTTCTGATGAAAGCGCCCCTGTGCATGTGCAGACATAACTGATTGACTTGCAAGGTAATACCTGTTTTAATGACAAATTCTTTTATATTAAAACTGTCAAAAACGTCTACATTGCTTCCTCAGGTAGAGTTTCTACGTTCCCAAAATGAGTTTGCAAAACTGCTACAATATCTCCATCGACATGTTTGTGTGAAAGACCGTTTTTCGACGATGAAACTAAATAAGTCACAATAACGTGGCAACGTAATTCGGAAATATGTCAGCATCTGCCCGTATGCCGACATCTGTACCAGATAAAAATTGTCTTCAGCGAGCCAAAAATACTGCAGATTTGTTTTGTTTGTGGTCTGTGTTGTTGGGAAATGTGAAATACAAAACCAAGTCGCATGCAGTGCGACTGCGCTATAGTCTAAATGCGACGCGTTTGCAGTTTTCCCCTGTGCTCCCTCCACATGCACAGAACAGCGTGGCATGGCGGTAAGGGAAGTGTGAAGCGAGGCTGAGCGCTATGGCACTCGTGCAAGGGCATGGCCTGCGAGTGAAATATTGGCCGCTCTTGGTCTGCATCACTCCGCAAGTAATCTGTACCGTCAGCAAGACAGTCCAGTAACTCATCGCCCACATTTTGTGTGAGAATTGTTCGCAGAACACTCAGAAACAGCGAAGGGGATTGTGTTTCATCAAGTCGTCCCCCCCACCCCCACCCCAGTTCCGAACACCAGGTCACCTGTCTCCCAGTTATGTTGGGCACGTCTGGGACGCCATCGATCGAGATTTGCGTGCGTTGTACCCTTCACCGATCAATTTTCTTGAACTTCGAGTAGCGCCTGTGTACTCATGGATGATAATGTCTGAATACTTTTTTCGCTATCTTATTAGTAGCATGCCCCGCTGCCACCGCCATCACGGTTCAAAGTTGTATTGTACGCAAGTAAGTGGAAGACTGTAAGCCATTTCCTCGTGAGTGTGATCACGGATTCACAAACCCTCCCCACAACGCAGCCTAACACTCCATCCGTGTTTCATCTCTATACGTAAATGAAATAATTTGACATTTATTTCTGAACAACGTCCATAAAAAAGTGGAATTAGAAACAACGGTTTGTGAGCTGGCGCTTGAGTTTGGCCAGTACCTAATGAAAACGATAACTTTCATGAAGCGTGAATGCAAATGTGTATTTTTTCAGTTTCAGGATACTAATATTCAATGTATAATAAAGTTACATAGCCGGCCGTTGTGGCTGAGCGGCTCTAGGCGCCTCAGTCAGGAACCGCGCTACTGCTACGGTCTCAGGTTCGAATCCTGCCTTGGGCATGGATGTGTGTGATGTCCTTAGGTTAGTTTAAGTAGTTGTAAGTCTAGGGGACTGATGACCTCAGATGTGGTCAGAGTCATTTGAACCAATAGAGGTACGTACCATAAATACGAAGGTCACCAGCTACTCCGTTTCCATTATTTCGTCTTCTATTTCATTATTTTTCTGTTAGCACTCATAACTGGGTGTAGAGGTAATATGTAAGGAGCAGTATGACTTCAAGAGGTGTGACTGCATACAATGACTTTTGTCACCCAGTGTATGTACGCTCAGAAGAAATATGCTCACAACGGAATAATATGCGTCGAAATATTGTCAGTCGTCAGTTTGGATGGCAGGAGTGAGTGTTCCTTGACGTTTCTTTCGCTAGGTGTATTATTGTTCTTTCCGCTTGCGGCGCACGGCAGTGAAACGCCCGGCACGACATAGCCGACTGCAGGCCAGGCCGCCAGCTTCCTCGTGCCAAATTAGCCGCCTGCCGCAGACGCGCTATGCAGATGCGGGGAGGCGGCGGCGTGGAATTTCCTGCGGCAGGGTGAGGCGGGTCCGGTTCTGTTCCTGCGGCGTCTCCTCCCCTCCTCACCGTCTCACTCTTTGTGGCGGCGCCCACTCAGGCCCTAGCCACAGCCCAGCTACCTGCTCGCCCGCCTGTTGCACTTTTTGTCTGCTGCGCAGTGTTGCCAACTGACTCGATGCACCTCCGCCTGGCACGCATACCCTCACGCGGCGGCCTGCGCTGGTCTTCCCTGTTGGGCGCACTAGAGACAGCTTTCGTTCAGATTCCAAGTTCCTCCGCATTCATTAGTAACCGTGTCAAGGCCCTAGAGCTGTTTCCTCCTCTGTCTAACCCCTGCATTCTCCCTTCCTGTGCTGCACAACTAACGTAACTTTTCGGTTGTTTTACAATACTGATTCTCACAGTTTTAGCCTACGTACTGTCCAAATAAGGAAATATGCTTTCATCTGCTCGTGAGTTAACACATATATGTAAGGGAGGATCAAAAAGTTTCCGTTCGAACGTCACACTAATCCCTTGTCTACATGTGGACGCCCGGTACGCGCATCGAGCTCGTGCTGTGTTGCATTACGTTACAGCAACGTCCTCAAACGAAAACTCTTCTATAGCCCTTTATATTACAGATAACGTTGGGGTACAGTCTATTCAGTGAAACTGCTAAATGTGTCACTTTACAGAACGTCTGTATAAACTCTCAACCTCTTGTGTTATTTCGAACATATCTGGACCTATGTTAATTTTGCTGTCTTAAGCTTAGTACCGTACACCTATGAAACCGACAAACAAAATATACATCAGGGTCACAGTGATCAATAACTGTTTTATGCAGCTAATCTTCGGCGGCTCACAACTCTTTATTGAGAACATGTGTTGACTGGACGGGCCCGTGAGCCACTGTAGTACTTCTTTCTTTGCTGTGCTTCAATCTTACTTTCTAACTATATCTTTCTCAGACTTTGTCAGTGGGACACATTTCGTCTGTAGGACATGTAGGACATGTAGATGTCTTGGTGTAAACCTAGCTTCTCTGTGGGACTTCAATTGAAGCTTCTCCCACTTTGTTGATTGATTTTACTGCTCTTGTTTATGGTTACTCATATTTGGCCGCCACATCTGGGTTTGATCTCCACTTTTCAGCCCTGTGGGCAAGGTCGCCCAGTACCCAACATGGTTGCCAGTACACGTGGGGGTCACCCTCTGCCCACGAAGGGATCGCACTATTGATGCCGTAGTCATTGCCTCCCTACACGTACCGAGATGTAGGTTCCTGTCCGTTTGGGAGCACAAACTTTGGGTATTGGCCGTCAAGCCATGTGGACATAGCTCTGGCTGGGTGGCACCCTTAGGCAGTGTCCGCGTCGTCGGAGGAGGCAGCATCATGGTGGATATCTAGGCAGAGAAGGCTACGGCGATCCCTTCAGACAGACTTAAATGCGTCAGTGCAGGTCGTTATGACCTCAAGAACTTTTCTACCCTGGCTACGCCGTGGGGGGAAAGTAAGTTCAAACGAACTGCAGAAACTTTCCCCTCAGTTCCTGGTTTGCACGCAAACATCTAGACGGTTCTTTGTAAATAACAGCGAAAATATATTTGGAGAAGTCTTTTCCTTAACAATCTGTGAAGTTGTTCTGTCATAATTAAAACAGCAAATCCTACCAAGTACTGATAATTATTCTTTTGCAACAAATTTGGAAGTTCACTTGCCACCTTAAAACCCTGTAAGAGCCTGATCATGGGACAGTGTTGTATTTTTCTCTGGGACTTAACACTGTTAATGGATGAGGAATTATGTGAAAACTTGGAGAAGCAAGGGATCAAATTCTTATGCCAGGTAACAAGGTTGACAAAGGGAATTCATCCTTACTAAAAAACTGGAATAGTCACTGATGTGACGTGGAGCTGTATTTCTACACTTTGGATATATGTCTTTCTGTTGTATAAACAACCCAGTTTGTGAAGACTAATGGTCAGCTTCTTCATGAAAACTCGCCAAAAGAGCAATCACTGTTCCGTGTCTGTTGTGGAGACCACAACTCTATCCTATTCCTGATGTCTGATACCCTAGTTGAGCCACACATAATACAGGGTCGTAGGGTCTTTGATGACCTGTCTATTTTGAAGCCTGAAAAAAGTACCATCGCTTATATCAATCCATTGGTATCAAACTTTGCCACTATCTTTCCAGGTAATCAACTACTGATTCCCTGCTTTCCCTCATTGCTGACGTCTGTAGTCGTGCAAGTAAATTAGCCTGTGGCAGAGAGAGGGCCTCCCCTCTTCTGTAGTCGTGCAAGTAAATTAGCCTGTGGCAGAGAGAGGGCCTCTCCTCTTGTGGTGCACACAACCAGAGAAGCAGCTTGCTCTTCTGGTATCTACATGTCAATGCTTCCTTTACAGTTCCCTATCTCCAGAAAACTTCATGCAGGCCAGTGACCAAACACGAGCCAGTGGCTGAAGGAACCATAGATTGTGAGCCCCATGGCAGCCTACTCTGGTTCCCATCCCAACAGAGGATAGGCCGTTAAAGGGAAAAGAAGATGTCTCAGGAGAAGTCTACTCCAGCGACTGAAGAGGTGCCAGATCCTACCACGTCGTCGGACTCTCAACCTATGTTTGTCAATGTTAATCAGTGATCCAAAGGCGCGACCTTTCCTCGTGGCACCTTCACACCTAACCAGGATGCCCTTTGTTGTGTCTAGGAATCCTGCATAATCGGTTCGCTAGACAAGCAATCAAACAACTCGTATTAATGAGTTTTGTTACAACAAGTACTTAACTTTGATCTGAGAATTCTTGTAGTTCTTTATACATGACCATCCACAAGTTCAATTACACAGATGTGCCACAAGCAAAGGGCGACATACAACATAATCATTCTTCTTCAGAACAAACACATGTAACACTTCTGATCCTAGCGACTGCTACTAACAAAAGTCTGTCAACTGAACTGTAGTGACTGCTGAACTCTAACTGTGCTACGTAGAGATTGCTAATGATAGAGGCTACAATGCGTCAGCTAACGACGTAGCTAACGTTGAAGCTGCTATTGAAGTGGGCTCCGACCAGTCGGGCGCGGCGCTTACTGCATGTCGTCTTCATCTGGGGGCCGCTAGTGCAAAAATTCTCCAGCGATCACTATCTACAATGTCTGTTCTCCTCCCCCCCTCCTCCCCACTCCCTTTCCAGGCCAGGCACGGCAGTTACTTACTTTGGGATGGCTCCTTAATTCAAGAACTCTCCCCCTTATCTCCTACTTGCAGAATTCAATGCATACCACTCTCTGTTAGCAAAGTACCATGTCACCTGTTACGGGCCGAACGCTTGACTAATTTTTTTCTTATCTTGACCTGTCTCTCCTATGTGTCGGTACTCCCACTCACTTTAATGCCACTCATGGCATGTTTTAGACTATCAACCTCTTGTTCCCCCCCCCCCCCCCCCCCCCTAGTCTCGTGGCTTTTCTACAGTGGTCACTGTGCAACAATCACCGTGTTGGTGGTCACTTTCCTGTCACTTCCTTGTCACTGCGTGATGGACTAATTGTCACGTCGGGCTCTACAAAAGGCCAACTGGCAGTTGCATACTCCGTCAAATTGCATAGATGTGGTTGTAGGAAATGTCTCTGTCCCTATTGCCCGTGCCATTGGAATTGCTTTCGCCCTTTCTATGTAACCCTCCATCAGTGTCAGGTACCGTGATGGACCAAACACATTGCTACAACGATTCAAAAACATCCTTCACAGACCCCCTGCGTCACTTTTATGCGGCTCTGTGCAAAGCCTCACTTCCTGTGAACCACTTCGAGACAGTGTTTGCATACTCTGCTTATTCAGCTACCTTCTGATCGCATAAAAAGCAAGTTGAAGACATCGCCTATCCTTTACCCTCTGTAACCATTAAGTACATAATGAGCCTTTCACTGACTGAAAACTGCGTCATGATCTAGTCTCGTCGCATGATAAGGCCTAGGTCCTGACGAGATTCGTAACCAGATGGTTAACATTTGACTCAGGGTCTTAACCATATTTGGCTAGAACGGGTTTGTCCTTCGCAGCAGAGAGTATTATCATCCCAATCCAGCCAGGCACAAACCCAACGTACATCGATAGCTTCCAATCAATTAGCCTCTGAAAAAATGTTTGAAAGAGGATGGTAGCTTGATTATTATGTCGGGTTCTCGAATCAGGAGACCTTTCGTCTGTGGTTTTCAGGCTAAACGATACATAACCAACCATTTGGTTCAATTAAAAATCCGACAGAGTTTTGTGTGTGTGTGTGTGTGTGTGTGTGTGTGTGTGTGTGTGTGTGTGTGTGTGTGTGTGTGTATGTAGGGGGGGGGGAGGGGGAGGGGTTACTGGCATCTTACTGCAGCGTTTCAGACTTGGATAGGGCAGACGACACCGCTTGGCATCATCACATTTAACTTACTCTTCATGACTGGGGTTTTTGATTCTCCTTACCAATATTTATTCGTCCGTTTTTATCCCTCGGTTCTTTCAGGTTAGATTTGATACATCACTTGGCTCCTCATGAGTCCAAGAGAATGACATCCAGCAGGGCTCTGTGCTTTGTGTTATACTCTGCCTCATCGCCATGAATGGGATAGTGACTTCCATCAGACCACTGGTCACCTCCGTATTGTGTGATTATCACTTTGGTATAGCTCCCAATCTGTAGTCTTGGTTGAACACCAGCTTCTAAGAGCGATCTGAAGGTCCTCCTCTTGGACCCTTTCCAGTGGCATCCAGTTTTCTCCTACGAAAATGAGAATATGAGAATCGTGCATTTCTGGCGGTATACCATGGTTCATCCTGACCTAACACTCCTCGGGTACCCAGTGTGTAGATGATGATAAACAGTACCACTTTTTTTGGATCCATCTTTCGTAAAAAGCTGACGTGGCTACCATACGACCGTTTCCTAATCATCCAACTTATCGTTTTTTTTTGTTTTTCTTTTTTTTTAAGGGGTATCGACTCCTGACGCTCGCCCTATCGTAGATCTCCCAGTCTGAAAGTACCTCGATACCATTTGCTGAGATCTCTACCTATCCCCCTTAGAGTGTATTCCCGAGTAATTCCGTGCACTCCTTCTTAGTTAGTATCAAAAAATGGTTCAAATGTCTCTGAGCACTATGGGACTTAACTTCTGAGGTCATCAGTCCCCTGGAACTTAGAACTACTTAAACCTAACTAACCTAAGGACGTCACATACATCCATGCCCGAGGCAGGAATCGAACCTGCGACGTAGCGGTCGCGCGGTTCCAGACTGTAGCGCCTAGAACCCCTCGGTCACTACAGCCGGCCAGTTAGTATCCAGACCACGAAATAAGACCAATCTATTTCAAGTGTCTACGGATTTTTGGCATATGTTCCTCTCAAATCTTCAGAGAGTGCTTCATGGTGCTACCATGTATTTCATCAACGGCTGTAAGACCATGAATAGGACGAAATAGGCTTTTACTTCTTCCAACTGTCAGGAACAACATTCGTTCTCAGGAACTTATATTGTTTTTACGGCGGTGCGGGTAGCCAGTAACAGAGCCCTACGCTTTATTAAACTGGTCGCACTCGGAGTATCGATGTAGATGTAGACCAATTTTTAATTTGTAGAGACTCCAGGATACTGGTCGAAGTTGCTCCTGTCACACTGTGATATCTGCTATTCACGATCTTCTCTCTGAGCTTAGCTATACTACCTGCTCAGTTGTTTTCCTCTGGATCCCAAGACACTTGTATATTCTGAGGAATGAAATGCAGGAGCGTTTGGCTAAAGAAGCACTTATTAGCCTAATCTTTGCTTTGACGATCCTAGTCCCGAAATTTCAGATGCAGATTAGGCCTCTACTCACTTGGAGACGCAACTACATCTGATGGATTACCACCCACTCTAGGAAATTCCGCGCTATCAAGCAGACGATGTCTGCATGACGTTCCTGCCGGAAGTAACCCATCTTCCGTTGTCGCCTGAGCATCGGTCATACCGAACTAACTCATAGTATTGTCATAAGTAATGAGCCACTGCCATGTTGAGAGCCTTACAGACAGCAGTTCACTTCCTGGTGGAATAACCCCTCCCCCTCCCTTTCTTGGATTTCCACACCAAGCATAGCCTTACAGATTCTAGACATTTAATATTGGTGGACGAGCTATGAACAGTTGAAATGGCTGTTTGTTTCCTCGGAGGTAGTGGTTTTTATTCTCACACCTAATCTTTTAAACTGTTGTTGGGTCAGGGTAGGGTTAGTTGGTAGTAAGGTGTCTCCCGCCGCAAATTGGGACCCTGCCTCCTTCGCAAGCCGCTCTGGCCATCTTTTTACTGTTTTTAATTACCACTAATTTTGTGTAGCCCTTTTTCCTACCGCATCCATTTTTGATGTTTTGGGAGTGTTCCTTCATATAGAACTCTACTGAAAGCGAGACCTAAAGGATTCCTTTTCCTTGTCACTAGAGGGTAAAGAATGAACAGTTGAACAGATGTTTATGCTTCCTTTCAGAGGGTGTATTCTATTCTCATCCTTAACACTTTGACATTAATGACACTTTCGGTGAGGTGGTTGTGGTAGGGCCGCCACATGGCGCATGATGAGCCCTGGGCGGCACTCGACTGCGCCCATCGACCTACGTATGTGATTGTTACTCTCACCTTACTTTGCTGTAGTCAGTCCTATTAGTGTTCATTACTCTTTCAGCCATTTCATCATTACTAATCTGGATCTCCTGTCCACCCGACTAGAAGAAATTATTTATTTGTTATTTATTCTGTTCGTGTCTTTCTCTTGCATCGGGTCGGCAGGGTGTCAGATATGGGGCAACTGATATTCACCGCATGCTGAGCCCTATGCGGACCCTCGTCTGCTCTCTGGCCTGCATACTGGCCCGAGTCGTATACTGTTAACTCTCATCCAGTTATTTCTCATCTTCGGCATCAGAATCTTTTCAGTGCGCTTCTGATTTCTGCAAGGTATAGGAACATAATTTACTGATAACTTTTCATTGTAGTTTGCATGTCACTGTTTAATAATTAATAATAATAATAGTAATAATAATGAATTATCGTTTGAAATAACTGTTATTACAGCTCGAATTAAATAACTTTGTAACTGACAGATTTCATTTGCGGGTATAGTGTCACTGACGTGCAGTCAGTTGCGCCTAAAATGCTGTGCGTGGCAGGGAGATCAGACTAAACTGGAGAGACGATTGCCGCGCGGGATTAGCCATGCGGTCTAGGGCGCTGCAGTCATGGACTGTACGGCTGGTCCCGACGGAGGTTCGAGTCCTCCCTCGGGCATGGGTGTGGGTGTTTGTCCCTAGGATAATTTTGGTTAAGTAGTGTGTAAGCTTAGGGACTGATGACCTTAGCAGTTAAGTCCCATAACATTTCATACACATTTGAACTTTTTTTTATTTGTTTTTGTTTTTGGAGATACTATTCAAAGGCGTCTTGGCATAGGAAACCGTGCGGCGTTCAGCGGTTGTCGAGGGCATTCGGGGTTGTTAGTACTGCCTGTGTTTACGACTTTCCAGGGATTCTTTCATTCAAGTACTAACTAAACCTAGGTAGCGTAACGTAGTATCAGTAAACAGTAATTTCTCCTGTTTAGTTGAACGATTTGACAGCTTGCCCCAAGCTATCATGACGGCTGTGACGTATTGCTTCACGGCTTGGCATCATGGAGTAGTCTTTCCAGTTTAGTATTCAGCTCACTGTTGCATTCGCTTGTATATGTACTTACAAAGCAGAAAACATGAGCAAGTGGCGTTCGAAAAGGAACTAATAGTGTCTGGCAGCTGACAGAGTCCTTTTTCAAATTTTCTTTCACAAAGGAGGATATAAGTCAACAGCCTCACTTTAATTCTCGCACCACTCGAGAGTTTAGTGACGTAAGTATTAATGTCAGTGGCGATGAGAAATAGTAAAATTGTTAAAACTGAAATTGTAGCTTAGTTAGCTCTTTTGTTACTCATAATATAACGCAGAACCCTCGAACAAAATACTGTGCCCAATAATTGAAAGAAATAAGAGGACACATTCGTTGTCAAGAATGATAACAGAAATGATAGACAAACCTGTCCATCCAATGTAGCTGACATCCGCCTGTTATACAAGCTGATATTCGCCTGTTACACAGTCTTGGAGATATCCCATTACATTTGCGTTCAGAATATATTCTAACAGAATGACTCACTCCATGCCAGCCAGCATAATATCAATCGCGCAAAACCGAACTCGCGCCTGTGTCACGTCACTTTCTGAAAGCCGTGGAATAAAGCAGTCAAGTAGCTGCAGTATTTCTTGACTTCTAAAAAGCATCTAACTCAGTACGATAGAAACGATTATTAACGAAACTACAGGGTGCGGCGGCGTTCATAGTAGGATATTAAAAACACACCATCAGACAGTAACTGTAAATTATTTATTACCTCTTATGTCAATTAATAATTAAAGGTATGCCATTTACTAATGTGTGAGTCGTTGTCCATTGCGTGAATTACTTTTTGAACATGATTCCTGTCAAATGATGCCCCCTCTGCACAACACATTCATCTACGCGGCGTTGGAAGCTTTCCATAACAAGGCGTAACGTATTATCTGGGACATTGGCCACGGCAGTTCTGATGCGATCCTTCAACTCAGGAATGGTGGCACAACGTGTTCGGAACACTTCTTGCTTCAGGTAGCTACAAAGGAAAAAGTCTGCACATGGAAGGTCAGGTGAGCGAGGCGGCCAGGAAATGTCACCAAAATGGGAAATTACCCTACCGGGAAATGTCTGTCGCAAGAAATCCATGCAAATTCTGGCTGTATGCGAGGTCGCTCCGTCTTGTTGAAACCATAACTGTTCCACATCCACATCGAACATACCTAATTGGGGAAGAACGAAGTCTTGCAGCATCTTTAAGTAGCGTTCACTGGTGACAGTTACAGCCACACCGCTGTCATTTCAAAGAAGTGAGGGCCAATAATCCCAAAGGAAGCAACTCCACACCACACTGTGACACAAGAACTGTGCAAGGGCTTGAAGTGCAGTTCATGCGGGTTTACATCACTCCAATAACGCATATTCTGTTTATTCACTGAACCACATAACTCGAAATGAACTTCATCTGACATCATGATGGTGTGCAACATTTGTGGATTTTCGCGAAGGAGATCACGCATGATTAAGCAGGATGTTTCGCGTGAAACCCAGTGGCGAGGCCTAATTTCCTGAACAATCTGCAGCTTATATGGGTGAAAAGAGAGATCTTCGTGCAATATTCTACTGAATGAGCGATCGGACATATGCACATGACAACGAGCAGATCTTTTTGGGCTACGCAACAGTGCAACACGAACATTTTCCACGGCTTCTGGTGTCCGCACAGTTCTTTCACTTCTTCCGGGTTTGCCACTGCAAACGGAAACTGTTGTTCGAAATGCACGTTTCAAAGGCACGATGCTGTGCAGTCCACCACTCCATATCAGTGTCATACTTGAAATGGCAGCTCATTAGTACACGAATGCGGCACGAGCTGGCGTGCATTCCTGCAGTACGTCATTGTACTACGCAAGTCAAATTACACTATGAACGCTCCGCACCTTGTATAAGCGGCAGTCAAACGAAAACGAGACAAACTATATTCATTATCCAGCCACATTAATGTGAACACCACCTATATTGGACTTCAACGTGCATTAACCTCACAGACGGCCGATGGCAGCACTAGAAGTGGAGGGCATATAAAACGTGTGGGGGGACGTGGCAAACAGTGCAGTCCTTGTTGTAATGCGCAAATGGGGCGATTTATCTGAAGTCAGAAAGAGGCATGATCATGGCTTTCGGGCCAAGGGTGGAAAAGTTTCCGAAACGGCTAAGTTTGCAAACTGTTCGCGTGCCGCTGTGGTTAAAGTGTACCTTGCGTATCAAAATGGCGCTATCTAAATCCGGTGCCGAGGCAACTGTGGTGCATCACGGAGCTTATATGAAGGGGGTCAACGACGTCAACGGAGATGTATATGGGTGAATAGAGGTGCAACAGTTGAGCAACTAACTGCCCACATGAACCAAGTCTGTACCAGCAGTGTCTCCTCAATGACTGTTATGCGAACTTCGCTGCGTTTGGACCACCGGAACAGGCGCCTGCTTCATGCACCCATGCTGACTGCTGTTCATCGGCGACGAAGGCTGGACTGTGCACTCCAATACAGCAACTGAACATTTACTGATTGGTAACCGATGGCATTTTCAGATGAATCATGTTTTATGCTACATCGGACAGATGGCAGTTGGCGTGTACACTCTGCAACAATAGTCGGAAGGATCCAGGCCGGAGGAGAGAACGATATAGTATGGGGAACGTTTTCGTGGCACTCCATGGGTGATCTCGTCATTCTGAAAGGCGCAATGGATCAACAATAGTCTGCATCTATCGTTGGGGACCATGTCCATCCCTAAATCAAATTTGTTCTTCCTCGGCACTATGGCATCGACCAGCAGGGCAATGTAACGTGTCACACAGCTCACAGTGTGCGTGCATGGTTCGAAGAGCACCGTGAGGAGTTTACCGTTCTCCGCTGCCCACCAAATTCCCCGGATTTACACCCAATCGAGAATTTAAGCGACCACCTCGATCGGGCTGTTCGTACCATGGGTCCTCAACCGAGAAATTGAGCTCAGATGGCCACGGTACTGGAGTCGCAAAGGTCCACATCCCTGTCGCTACCTTCCGAAAAGGTAGTTATTGAGGCTTTTGATAGGTGGTCACATTAATATGTTTGGAAAGTATAACTAGCATGGCGCGGACGCTGGTAACACAGGTAGTGTGTATATAGGCGTGCACTTAACCCTTTCACTCCGGCGCCGTGGTTGTTGCGTCGTGCGCTGTGGACGAGCGCCAATCCCGCCCGGCCGTGTCCGCTGTACGGCGCAGTTTCGCGCTCCCCGCGGCGCTACTATGTCCTGCTTTCACACTCGTAGTGTTATCGCAATTGTTGGACTTTTTACTATATATTTATTAGGGAAAATATTTATACAAATCACACATGTTTTTGATATTGCCTGTGTCTGTGCACAAATCCAAGTCTGAGGATGTCAAATGGAACAGCTGATGTAGAAGCAGCTGCAATAAGTGATTCATATTCATCGTCAGATTCGGACGATGATTTCCATTCATCTTCAGTGTCACTACCCAGTATGAGAGAAAAAGCTTCATCCACAATATATCGCTTATCTGCCATATCACTTCTAGTAGAAAGTAAGGTTAACAGAACGTCACTTCAGATTGGAAACAAGGCGGGAAATGAGCGAAACAAACGCTTTGACATTGAATGCAACTGCACCTAGTGACTGTTATTAACTACAGTTAACATCTGTTGGTGCATAGGTCAAGCTTCCACACAAGTCGAGCGTAGTGAAGCGGAGAAATAAGACTCAAGGCAGAACTGCTACAGCCGCGCGGGATTAGCCGAGCGGTTTGAGACGCTGCAGTCATGGACTGTGCGGCTGATCCCGGCGGAGGTTCGAGTCCTCCCTCGGGCCTGGGTGTATGTGTTTGTCCTTAGGATGGTTTACGTTAAGTAGTGTGTAAGCCTAGGGACTGATGATCTTAGCAGTTAAGTCCCATAAGATTTCACACACATTTGAACATTTTGAGAACTACTACAGCACTTCACCGGCGGGGCGGCACGGGCCGCACTCGCCTGTTGCAACAGTCCACCGGCTGAACGGCACATTCGCTCCCGACTTCTACAGAAGTTCACCATAGCGAAAGGGTTAATGGGAAATGAGGGAGGAACAGGGCGAACGGTCACCGCTGTGCCGTTTGTCTATTAACGTACTCGACTTGAGGTTAGCGAGTCATGTGTGCGTCCAACTTCACATATCAAAGAGGAACGGCGAGGTGTAGTGCGGTTTTTGACTGTGGAAAGAATGCTAGGAAGTGAAGTTCATGTTAGAATATCTTCTGCGTATGGCGAACAAAGTATGTCACGTGTGCGTGAGTTTGCGTAGAATTACAATTTCGAGAAAGTCGGGTGTCATTAAGACAGCAGTTGGCCAGGATATGCTCATCGTGCCGCAACCCCTTCTTCCGTTGCTGTCAGAAATGACAGACGTCGGACAGCGGATGACATTTGACTCACGTTGGACATCAGTTACGGCGTCACTCACGCCATCATGAGAGCATTTGAATTTATGGAAAATCTGTGCCCAACAGATTTCCCACAGCCTGACGGAACGTTAGAAGTCCTAACAGAATGTCAACACCACTGCAGCACGTGCAACAGTATAACGGGGAAAAGTATCGTTTCCTGTCCCGTATTGTCGCGTAGATGAAGTCTGGTGTCATCAGTTTGAAACGCAGAGCGAGCGTCAGAGCTAACAAAGGGTTCACCCTCGCCGGGAAGATACAAAGCCGTACACACCGGCTCCGGAAAAGTCATGACGATCTTTTTCTTTGACTCGTAACGCCTGCTGCTCATTCACTTTCTGGAACACCGTGCCACTATTAACGGATAGTGCTACATGAACCCTTTGAAAAAAACTGATGCGCGCCATCGAGTCCAGACGCCCAGGAATGCGACGGATGGCATCATTCTGTTGCAGGATAATGTACGCCCACATATTTCCAAGGTTGTTTTGACTACGCTGCAGATGTTTCGCTTGGAAGCCCTTGCTCATCCTCCATAGAGTCCGGTCTCTCGCCATACAATTTACATCTATTTTGAGTGCTTAAGAAAGACATTGTGACCGTCGATTTGCTTCGGCCGAGGAGATGCACGCCTAGGTACAAAAATGGTTCGGTAGACAACCACAGACATTTTTCCTTGAAGGTACACAGTGGGTAAATGTATCAACAATTACGACGATTACTTTTTTATTTACTTTTATCCCTCTATTACGTTTTCACTTGATTGCTCCTTATACGATCATATGGGTGGTTGTTGATGATGTTTATGTTTATTTCCTCGTCGTTGTTGTGGTGGTCTTGTGTCCGCAGACTGGATGCAGTTCTCCATGCATCCCTATCCTGTGCAAGTCTCTTCATCTCCGAATAGTTACTGCAAATTACATACGTCCTGTGGAATCTGCTTACTGTGTTCATCTCTTGGTGTCTTTCTACAACATTTACCCTCCACATTTCTCTCAAATACTAAACTGGCGATCATTTGATCTCTCAGAATGTGTCCTATCAACTGGATCCCTTCTTTGAGTAAAATTAGCCACCAATTTCTTTTCTCCCCAATTCTATTCAGTACCTGCCCATTAGTTACATGATCTACCCACCTAAGCTTCAGCATTCTGCTGTTTCCCCACATTTCAAAGGCTTCTCTTCTCTACGTGTCTGAATTGTTTATCATCCATGTTCACCTCCATAAATAGCTACACTTCAGGTAAATACTTTCATAAAACACTTCCTAACGCTCAAATCTACACTGAAGCGCCAAAGAAACTGGTTACGGCATGCAGGCAAAATATGGCGCAGCGTCGGCAACGCATGTATAAGACAGTAAGTGTCTGGCGCAGTTGTTGGATCGGTTACTGCTGTTACAATGGCAGGTTATCAAGATTTAAGCGAATTTGAACGTGGTGCTATAGTCGGCGCACGAGCGATGGGACACAGCATCTCACAGGTAGCGATGAAGTCGGGATTTTCCCGCACGACCTTTTCACGAGTGTACCGTGAATATCAGGAATCCGGTAAAACATCAAATCTCCGACATCGCTGTGGCCGGAAAAACATCCTGCAAGAACGGGACCAACGATAACTGACGAGAATCGTCGAACGTGACAGAAGTGCAACCCTTCCGCAAATTGCTGCAGATTTCAATGCTGGGCCATCAACAAGTGTTAGCGCGCGAACCATTCAACGAAACGTCGTCAGTATGGGTTTTCGGAGCCGAAGACCCATTCGTGTACCCTTGATGACTGCACGAGACATAGCTTTACGTCTCGCCTCGGCCCGACAGCACCGACATTGGACTGTTGATGAGCAGAAATAATGATGGAGACTCTGTAACGGTGTGGGGCGTGTGTAGTTGGAGTCATATGCGACCCCTGTTACGTCTATATACGACTCAGACAGGTGACACGTACGTAAGCGTCCTGTCATATCACCTGCATCGATTCCTGTCTACTGTACATTCCAACAGACTTGTGCAATTCTAGCAGGGCAGTGCGACACTCCACACGTCCAGAATTGCTACAAAGTGGCTCCAAGAGCACGCTTCTGAGTTTAAACACTTCCGCTGGCCACCAAACTCCCCAGACATGAACATTATCGAGCGTATCTCGGATGCCTTGCAAAGTGCTGTTCAGAGGAGATCTCCACCGCCTCATACTCTTACGGATTTATGGACAGCCCTGCAGGATTCATGGTGTCAATTCCCTGCAGTACTACTTCATACACTAGTCGAGTCCATGTCACGTCGTGTTGCGATACTTGTGCGTGCTCGCCAGGACCGTACACGATATTAGGCAGATGTACCAGTTTCTTTGGATCTTCAGTGTATATTCCACGTTAAGAAATTTCTTTCCTTCAAAAATGCTTTTCTTGCCTTTGCCAGTCTACATTTTATATCCTCTCTGTTTCGGCCATTATTAATTATTTTTCTGCACAAATACCAAAACTCATCTACTACTTTAAGTGTCTCATTTCCTAATCATAATTCCCTTAGCATCACCTGATTTAATTTCGACAACGTTCCGTTATCCTTGTTTTGATTTTGTTGATGTTCATATTATAACCTCCTTTCAAGACACTGTCCACTCCGCTCGACGGCACTTCCAAGTCCATTGCTGTCTCTGACAGAATTACTATGTCGCTGGCAAACCTCTAATGCTATTTGTTCTCCCTGGACTTTAAAAAAACGGTTCAAATGGCTCTGAGCACTATGGGACTTAACATCTGTGGTCATCAGTCCCCTAGAACTTAGAACTACTTAAACCTAACTAACCTAAGGACATCACAAACATCCATGCCCGAGGCAGGATTCGGACCTGCGACCGTAGCGGTCGCGCGGTTCCAGACTGAAGCGCCTAGAACCGCTAGACCACCGCGGCCGGCCCTGGACTTTAATTCCTGCTCCAAATTTTTCTTTGGTTTCTGTACCGCTTGTTCAGTGTACAGATTGAGTAACATCGGGGGTAGGTTTCAATCCTGCTGACTCCCTCCTGAACCCTTGCTTTCCTTTCACGCCCCTCTATTCTTATAACTGCTATCTGGTTTCTGTACAAGTTGTAAATAGCTCCTTTTTTCCCCTGTATTTTACCATTGTTATCTTTAGAATTTCAGAGAGAGTATACCAATCAGCATTGTCTAAAGCTTTTTCTAAATGTACAAGCGCTATAAACGTAGGTTTCACTTTTCGTAACCTATGTTCTAAGAGACGTCGTAGGGCCGGTGTTGCGTCGTGTGTTCTTACATTTCAGCGGAATTCGGACTAATCATCCCCAAGGTCGGCCTGTACCAGTTCTTCCATTATTCTGTAGAGAATTCGTGTTAGTATTTTGCACCCATGATACACCTGTCAGCATTGCTTTCTTTGGAATTGGAATTACTATATTCTTCTTGACGTCTAAGGGTATTTCGCCTGTTAGGTCTGTCAGTGCTCTGTCAAATTCTTCTCACAGTATCGTCTCCCCCATCTCACCTTCATCTACGTCCTCTTTTTTTTCTATAATATTGGCTACAAGTTCATTTCCGTTGTACAGACCCCTCTGTATACTCCTTCCACCTTTCAGCTTTCCCTTCTTTGTTTAGGACTGGTTTTCCATCTGAGCTCTTGATATTCATACAGCTGCTTCTCTTTTCTCCAAAGGTCTCTAGACAGTATCTATTTTTTCCCTAGTGATATAAGCTTCTAAATCCTTACATCTATCCTTCAGACATTCCTGCTTAGCCATTTTGCACTTGCTGTCAGTTTCACTTTTTAAGCGTTTGTATTCCATTTCGTCTTCTTTATGTGCTACATTTGGATATTTTCTCCTTTCATCAATTGAATTCAATATCTCCTGTGATATCCAAGGACTTCTACTAAGCCTTGTCTTTTTACCTGTTTGATCTTCGGCTGTCTTCACTATTTCATGTCTCAAAGGTACATATTCATCTTCGACTGTATTCCTTTCACATGTTCTTGTCAATCGTTGCCTAATGCTCCCCCTGAAGCTCTCAACAACCACTGGTTCTTCCATCTTATCCTTAATATCTTGTTTCTTTGCAATTTTCTTCAGTTTTAATCTACAGTTCATAAACAATAAACTTTGCTCAGAATCCACATCTGATCTTGGAAATGTCTTAAAATTTAAAATCTGCCTGCTAAATGACTGACTTACCATAATATAATCAATCTGAAACATTCCGGTGTCTCCAGGTCTCTTCCACGTGTACATGGACCTTGAACCAGGTGTTAGCGATAATTAAACTGTGTTCTGTGCAAAATTCTACCAGGCGGCTTCCTCTTCCATTCCTTTTCTTCAGTCCATATTCACCTACAATTGTTCGTCTCCTTTAAATACCTGAATCTATATTTCGTTTATCTCATCATACATTTCTTCGGTCTCTTCCTCATCCCTATCATACGGGTTAGCAATTTATATCTGTGACTGGATTAATGATTTCTTGCTCGGGAGGATGTAGAAAGTAGGAAGGAGAGTCATTGACAGATGTAGAAGTAACATCGGGTTCTGCTAGGGAAATGTTTTGGGACCCTTGCTGTATACGTTGTATTTTAATGATATGGTAGACAATACTGATAGTACCTCAGACCTTTTGCATATGCTTCATGTGTCCATAATGACGTAATGTCAAAAAATACTCCGCAAATATTCAGCCAGATCTTGGTATAGTTTCGAAGTGAATTAAAGCTTAGCTGCTAGGTTTATAATTTTTAGAAAGGTCAACTTATACATTTAATAAAACAAAGAAACGTAGTATTATTTGACTACAAATCAGTGAGTCACAATTGAATAAGTCAGTTCGTATAAATATCTGGGTGTAACCATGTAAAAATGTGTGAGGAAATGAATCGGAATGATCATTTAGGCTCAGTTGTAGGTACATATGGTGAGAAACTAAGGCTGACTGGTCCGCAATAGGAGATTGCTTAAAACGCACTTGTGCTACCCATCCTAGAATATTAATCAAGTACATGGGACCCATACTAAACATGGGATATGGAACGTGTAGGAAAAATGACAACACGAAATTTCACTGATTTGCGTATACAAAGAAGGGCAACTTCAACGGATACAGGTTTGTTTGGCCCACGAGAAAGCGCTACAGGACTGCTGATAAATCTGAAATGGAACGTGCTTCGAGACAGAATTCGGTTATTCCGCGATAGCTAAACTCGGTATTAAGTGAGGAATTTGGAAGTATACAAGCCCATAACTGTCGCCTCTATAATAGCCACGAAAATAAGGTTAGGCTGACTGCAGCGCGCATAGAGGCATTTGAGCAACCATTTTTTCCCGCACTCAGTACGCGAATGGAACGAGAGGGAACCCTAATCTGCGGTACAGTGGCATTATCCTTTGCCGTGCACTCACAGTTGTTTCTGGAGCATGGATGTAGATGTAGAATATAATGTTGTGATTAGTGATTCTTATTAATACTGTTCCCATACAATATACATCTATGGCTTGATTAGAGAATTATAAAATGTTACAGTCGTAACGGAATGTAAAGCATTACACAAGACTCCCTTGGGAGGCTATAAAGCTCCCTCACTCTCGGGCATGAGATGCAGAGCGTGTCAGCCTACTGTCTCTGCAGTATTTAGTTATCGATAGTCGACGGTTTGCCATGCTCTGCAACTTATTTAAATCATGTGCCATTGCTTTTGAAACGTCTAAGGAACGTTACAAGTCACTGAAGCAGAACGCTAATGTTGTGTATGCATTCATAATTTTTGCTTTTGCGAAATGGTCTTTCTGAGTAGATGTGGAGATATGAAAGTGCTTGAATTCTTTATAGGGCCACCTCACTCCCATGAAATATCATTCAGGAGAGGTTGTCCTGCTGAATAGCGTGACACAGACTTTATTCCACGTGTTCTGGCCCTACGTCGACAAGGTAACGCGATGAATTACGTATGTATCTGTAAGCGTATCAGTCCTACTGTGATAGCCAGTGACATTACAGGATTGGAAATCAGATACCTGGATCTCCTCGCACCGTGTCTAGCCTCTTTATTCATGAGCTATATCTCATCGTCAGCAGGCTAGCTCTTGCCGAGGAAGGGAATTTGTTAGTGTCGGAGACCGAGCCACATTCTGGCGTATCTAAAAACTCTGGGCGACGGTGAATACAATAGCGCGAAACTGGAGAAATCAGTGGGTAGCTGGAATTTAGCTTGTTTCAACACCGGCTAGAATTACGAAACAAAATTCCGTTTTAAAAGCATATCCAAGTCATGATGAGTCACTGTAAATAAAATCACACATGATGGCACATTGACATGACAAATATCCGTAATGTCAATGTGGTACCGTGTGTGATTTTATTTGTGATGAGTCATCATGGCTTGGATATAATTGGTCTGTAAATTTACGGTTTACAAGGGATGTATTTGTGATCTGGTTTTAATGCCTGATTCTCATTATGTTCTTTTATTCATGCAGCGCTGAAGATAGTTACACCGTAGCTGAAATCGATCTGCAAAAAACATGTTAAAAATTTACGTTCAGTGCTGAACTTCCTCTTGTCTTCGAACGAGATAATTCATGATGAATGTCCTCTTCTGCACCAGCTCCCAACCCAACCGAAAATGTCAGTGCAGTAACGAAACGAACGATTCGAGACAACTGGCCCGACACCAGAACGACAACCCAAGAAAAATTCTCAAACGTGACCATTGTTACAAAAGAAAAAGATCCAGGAGGGGATGCGAATCGAAACACACGCCGCATTTCGACATATCCCCTGGCGTACTTAAACATCATGCTGGTTGATTCAATTTCGAGACATTTCTTATCACTGTTCAGTGTTCGAGTTCAACTCATCACAGCAGTTGCCATTTTTATATTTTTAATTCTAAAAGCTAAACGTCGCAAGTTTTCGAGTGTGCAATTGTAGAGCGCGTCCTTATACTGGAAATGCTAAAGGAATAACTCTTTCGATCATTCTGTTGCAAGTGCTCATTACATTTATGAGCAGTAATGTGCTTGCTGCTATGTCATTTATTCCCATGTCACATTGCGAGAGGTTCAGATTTCAACTTCGGTCAATTTTTATACTGTCAGTTGTGTTACTCAGTTGTAAATATCTTCATTTACATCTCCGTTTTATTTCGCAAGTGACCCATCGGTGTGTGTCTGAGGGTACTTAGTGTATCGCTGTCAATCGTCCCTTCTTCTTCTGTTCCAGTCGCGAATGGTTCTCGGGAACAAAGATTGTTGGTAAGCCTCTTTGTGAGCTTGAGTCTGTACTTTTACGTTCATGGTCTTTTCGCGAGATATACGTAGGAGGAAACAATATATTGTTTGACTCTTCTAGGAGCACACGAACTCGGAATTTTAACACTTGCAACATCTGCCTCTGGAGTTGGCTGAGTACCTCTGTGACACTTCCGCTCCTACTAAATTAACCTGTGACGAAACGTGCTACTCTTCTTTGTATCGTCTCTATTTCGTCTATCAGTCCTGTATCGTGCAGACTGACGAACGGTATTCAAGTATTGCTCGAACGAGGATTTTGTAAGTAGTCTCCTTTGCGAGTGGACTGCATTTCCTGAGTGTTCTCCCTGTGAATCTCTCTCTGGCACCTTCCTTTTCTTCGATTACTTGATGTGTTCGTTCCACTTCATACCGCTCCGTTTGCATAATTCTAGGTGACTGCTCACAGCAGTTGTGTAATTGTGTGATCATGCAATACTGGGTCTGTTTACCTGTTTATGCGCAGTACATTATATTTCTTTTTGTTTAGGGTCAGTTACCATTCCCTGCACCAAGCATCGGTCCTTTGAAAGTCTTTCTGCATTTTATTACAATTTCCTAGCGTTGCGACTTCTCTGTGTAGAACAGCATTATGTGCGAAAAGCCTAATGGGACTTCCGACGTGATCCACTAGGTCATTTACACATATTTTGAAAGGAATGCTCCTATAACACCCCACTGGCTTACGCCCTATGTTAATTTTACGTCTAGAGATTTCTCTCTGATGAGAATGAAATGCTGTGTTCTGTTGGCTAGAAAATCTGCAGTGAAGTCACACAGTTGGTCTAATATTCCGCAGACTCGTATTTTATATGTATCCAACACCCGCTGAAAGCCAAGGAACAAGGCATCAACTTCGGCGCCCGTGTGTAATGCTTTCTGGGTTCTTGGACAAACAGAGCGAGATGGGTTTCAAACAATCGCTTTTTTCGGAACCCATGTTGATTCCTACGGAGGAGGTTTTTGGTCTCCACAAATGTCACAATATGCGAGCATAATATAAAGTCTAAAATTCTATAATAAACCGGCGTCAGAGACTTTACTTTTTTTGCGTCTGTTCAACGACTTTTCTTGAGACCTGGATGATCTATGCGTTTTTCCAATCACCAGAACGCTTCGTTTCTCCAGCGCCGCGCGGTACATACTGCCAGAAGAGGAGGTAGTTTTTTTTCGGGTTCTATATGTGGAATCCTGTTTGTATATCATTAAGTCCAGTGGTCTTTCTTCGCGTGAGCGTTTTTAGTGGTTTTTCTGTGCCGTAGTCACTTATTTCAATACCTGTCATTTAGAGATTCGTGCGACGACGTTAAGGAGAAACTACTGTACGATCTTCCTCAGTGAAACAGTTTCGGATAAAGGCGTTTAGTATGACGTCCTTCTCTCTTTCATCTTCCGTTTGGATGCCGTTATGATTGCCGTGAGTCTGGACAGACGGCTTCGATCCATTTACTGATTTTGCAGAAGACAAACTCATCAGGATTTTATGTTAGAGCATTAGGCAGAATTTTACATTCAAATTGGTTGAACGCTTCACGCATTGCTCTCCTTACGCTAATTCTGCTTTCGCTCAGTGTTAGTGTGTTAGTCTGGCTACGTTTAAATTTGCAGTGAAGTTCTCTTTGCTTTTGAAGGGGCTTTCTAACACGGCTACGAAACATGGCGGATCTTTCCCATCCCTCACAATTTTGCTCGACACATGCCGCTCTAAGGCGTATTGTATAATATCCTCGAACTCTGTCCATGGATTCCCATTTTCGGTCATGGAGATGAATTTTTCCTGTTGACAGCTCGAATAGTCTTGTCGTATTCCTATTTACATCGGTGTCCAGTGATGCGGTAACAGCTTCGTGGTCATTGATTCCCTGTCTACGCTGAACCTAAAAGTTTGGTGCTGCTGGCGACCAGCAGATCTGCCATTTCTATCAACTTATTAATTCTTGGTGCTCGCTCTATATTAGATCTCTAACTTACACGAGAGCTTCTCATAGTGGACATAAGCCAATCCATTACCACACACGTTACCGTTATAGTCTGCACTTCCCAGCTCGAGGGCGTGTACGTTTGTTGTGCGGAGCATTCCGAGTGAAGGTTTACGGAGGATATTGTGTCATGTTCCGCGAATCGTTATGGCGCGGTTTACACTGAGGCGATTATATGCGTTTCGACCCGCGAAATGACGCAGAAGCAACTCGCTTCGCCGGAGTGCATAGAAACAGTTGAAGAGACTTGACTGGTTCACACAATAACGACAGTGATGCGACACCGACAAATACCTCTGTCGTATCGCCCAGCGAGGGAAAGTTCAAGAGGTCCTCTGCAGAAATATTGACCATGGTGCCTCCATAGCCGTCCATAATTGCGAAAGTGTTGCCAGTGCAGGATTTTGTGCACGATCTGACCTCTCGATTATGTCCTATAAATGGCCTCCAAGTAGCCGAACACAATCGTTTCGAGTCAGTGATAGGTTCAGTTGGACCAGAGGGCCAAGTCCATTCCATGTAAACACAGCCATTACGATGCCACCACCAGCTTGCACAGTGCCTTGTTGACAACATGGGCCATGGCTTGGTGGGGTCTGCGACACACCCGAAGCTTACTGTTAGCTCTCACCAACTGAAACTGAGACTCATCTTATCAGGCCGCGGTTTTCCAATCGTCTAGGGTCCAAGCGATATGCTCACGATCCCAGGAGAGGCGCTGCAGACAATGGCGTGCTGTTAGCAAAGGCACCCGCGTCGGGCGTCTACTGCCATAGCTCATTAACGCCAAATTTCGCTGCACTCTCGTAACGGATAAGTTCGTCGTACGGCCCACATTGATTCCTGCGATTATTTCACGCAGTGTTGCTTATCTGTTGGCACTGACAACTCTACGCAAACGCCGCTGCTCTCTGTCGTTAATTAAAGGCCGTCATCCATCGCGTTGTCCGTGGTGAGAGGTAATGCGTGAAATTTAGTATTGTCGACACACTCTTGATACTGTGGATCTCGGAATATTGAATTCACTAACGATTCCCGTAGTGGAATGTGCCATGCCTCCAGTTTCAACTCCCATGCCGCGATCAAAGTCTGTTAATTCCCGTCGTGCAGCCATAACAACGTCGGAAACCTTTTCACAAGGATCACCTGAGTACAAATGACAGCTTCATCAATGCACTGCCCTTTCATATCTTGTGTACATGATACTACTGCCAACTGTATATTTGCATATCGTTATGCCATAACTTTTGTGACCTCATTGCATATTGCTTGTACAAAGTGTAGCTAACATAGCGATGTTGTTATTACCGACGGAACGTCAGCGACACCATTTTCTATTCTCGAGAAAATGTGTGAGGTATTTTGGCGTTTGTATGCGACGAGGTTGGCAGCTGTGCACCGCATGTGAGGCTATGGCCCACTGTGCGGTGTGCAGAGCTGCCTCGTAATTTCTTTTTCGTATGCTCCCTATGCAAGTCGAAGCTGGAAACGATAAACTTATTGAAATAAAAGGACACTGGGAGTCATCAGCTGATGATAGTGGCTACATGTTTCTTCAGTCTGTGCTCCCTGATTTTAGGAAACATTGCGATAGGCTTGAAAGAGACCTGAAAGCCAATTCCTGTTACTCCTGCATGAGCAGCTGGATGAAGCCAAGAAGGACACGTCGGGATTTTTCTTATCACCATTGGCCTCTTCCATTGATTCAAACGCAATGTCTCCCCCAACACAGAGTTCACCACCCACGGCGACACAGTCGGTGGTGACTGATCTCACTTCAAATCCAGCAACGTGTCTTCTGAATACCTCTTAAGACGAATCACGTACTACTTTGCGAAATTGGGCAGTTGTAGAAATTCTGTCCTAGGTTTATTAATTTGTAACCATCATTTGCATATGCACCATATAGAATAAAGTGCTATACTAGGTGGTCTTATAAGGAATAAACTTTTCATAGTGGCATTTTTAACTTCACGCACTTTCACCAACTTACATTATTGTAAATGAGTACCTTTTCAGCAGGAGAAATGCCAAGCCGACAATTTGTGTCCTTTCTGTCAGAGCATCTGATACTCATTTCTCCAAAATTGGGAAACTATCTGGTCTCATTCTGAGCAATTTGTTGAATTTTTCGTGTTGAGCAATCTCATGAGAAACCACGTCCGACTGTGTTTAATAGTTGTAAGAGTGCACGTGGTACTTATTTTCCTTTTCCAATTTTTTGAGATTTAAATAATGATAAGTCAGTATTAAATCCTCTTCAGAATAGTTCATAATCACAGCTGAAACTGAAACAGAAACGTGGTTCGTGCTGTCTCATTGCGTGTAATATGGCGAGTCGCATCGCGTATCGTTTTTCTGTGGGAACGCTAGTGCCGCACCGACAACCCTCGTGTCTGGCGATCTATATTGCAACGTGTCGTGTCGCATGTAGCATCGTATGAGTGTCAACTGCGCCTAAAACCAGTTAAGTGGCAACTAAATAATATAATAGTTCGTGGTTCGTTCAGCATCCAGTTGGGACGGATATTGTGCATCATGTATTTGATTACAGTGGCGTTGAAAATTGGTAGTGTCTTTATGCTTTTGTTAGAGTTCCTCGAATCTTATGAATTTGCTAGAAGTGTCTCAAATGATTAAAAGGTATAATTACAAATCCAAGGTTCGAGTGTAAGAAAAAAAATTAGGGGTTAATATCCTACTGACAACGGGGTCGTAAGACATCAAGCTGTAGCTCGGATTGGAAAACGATTGAGAAAAATCAGCCGAGGCCTGTTCAAAGGAACCATCCTGGTATTCATCTTAATCAGCGGAGAGAAACCACGGAAAACCTAAGCGTGGGTTATCTTAGGGTGACCTAAATCTCAGTCCTCCCGGATTCTACTCCAGTGCATTAACTATTGCTCCACCTTAGTCGCTACATTTCGAGCTTTGATCTCTGTTGTATGATTTTACTAGTACTTTAAGTACCTCTCATCTTTGTCAGTGCACTGTGTACGTGAAAAATGTCAGCGTCCAGCGGAGTTAATATTCGATGTTGAAATGAAATGTAGGTTCTCAAGTTCTCAGACATTCTGACACGTATTTAGGTACATATTGAAATACTCGTATGTAATACACGCCACATATGCAGGATTGTCCACCTGTAAAAGATGACGATACTTCCCTGATGCTCGATTACACAGACCATGGCTGAAAGTCCACTGGTTCGCCGAACGCAAAATACTGGAATGCCAAACTATTGGGATATATGATCCAGCAAACAGCAATAGCAGACACACGTCTGATTCTGCTGAGAACTTAGTATCAGCCTCACTTTTCCTTGTGAAGATGTTCTGTTTAAAATATGCTTTTTTATCATTTACAAATTAAAAGACAATTTTATTAATATCATTGTTGACTAAAGACTAGGTTCAAACAGTATGATGTCGCCTCCGGCATTAAAATATGCCAGTGGTGAATGTTCATGAAGTATTCAAGATTTGATGTGGATATAATGTTTATAATGTAGCCTTTTACTTGCACTTAATTGTCTGTACCGAGGTACTCTGACACATTGCCGCGTTTGCAAGAGCTCAAACGCACTGGTATATGAAAATAATGCAGTAGTACTGATGCGCATCATCAGACATCAAGTATACTGCGTGTCTAGTATCAAATAAATTGGAAAATTGCTGGAAAAATTAAGGTGGTTTCAGAGTTGTGTTGTACGCAATCACAATCTAACTGAGATTATTACGCACAGTTCCGTTATGAGCTAGAAGCATTCCAGTCAGTCAGTCCTCGACCTAATACATGCAGTCCATCTGTTACGAACGAAAGCCGGAGGAGAATTTCAATTAAGTCACAACGTCCAGGTGTAACTGACTGGATGAATCAGTTCTCAGATGAGAAAGCATATCTCTCCAGTAGGACTAGGTCTCACAAGGCTGCTGTGCTGAAACTAACTTTTTTATTGCTTTTAAATGCAGTAATGTGGAGAATTTAATGAAACACATTTTTTCGTCTACAAGTGCGTAGTCGTCCGTGGTCATAGAAAGTTTAAATAAAAGACACATGGGAAGACCACCACAACCGTGGCCGAAATATCAGTGACATTAGATCTTTACATCATGACCAGGTTCTATGTATAGAACGTTTTGATGTTGACATGTTATCGTCGTTTGGAGAACCACGACTGTTAAATATGTAGGATGCTACCTTGACGAAGGCAGATTTGCGTGATGCTGAAGTCACTGGTCGCCAGCAAGACAGTTGCCTTGTATTGGGAGTGGGTGGCTCTGCTGAGAGAAGTGTTAGCGTGAACAGCAGCAAACATCCGGCCAGGCGGAAGGTCGTGCGATATCGGTGCGTCGGGCAGCGATAGTGGAAACCCGCCGCTCGATTACTGGGCTTGCTGCTCCTCAAGACTCCACTGCGCGTGTACTTGTCTCATTTTTCTTTGTCAAGGCGTTACGTCTGCTAATATGCGAGAAGAAAATATATTTGACAGAAATACACGCAGTGTACAGACAATCCCTTGGGTTTCAAGTGAGTGCTGTTTGTTTCTTTATGTTGGCAGTCCATCTTTCATTAGGTTGTCCTCTAGTCCTCTAGATCTTTTCTGATAATGAGAAATCCAACAGAGAATCTCCTTAGGCTATTTCCCAAAATTTCGTCTCACTTACACATAGCCCATCTCCATTTTAGTTCCGTAACATTCGTTATGAGGTCCACAGTATTCCTGTGTTTTTACTATCGATTTATTTGTTTTTGTGTGCTTTCTTGTTATGCCCATCACGCATCTTTTCACTGGTCGTTGGGCAGTCCGCAGTTTTTTAACTGTTGGCATGTTTAACGTCCATGTCTCACTTCCGTAAGTTAGCGCTGGCAGGAAACACCCGTTACAGACTTTCCTTTTGAGGCATATTGGGAATTTACTTCAGAAAACGGCAGTCAGTTTCCCAAATGAGTTCGAAAGCCGTTTCTACCCTCCGGTTTATTTCTTTAAATGTCCACCCACGTGTTTTAAGTTGATCAAAACATACAGTTTCATCAGCTGTTTAACTTCATAAGTTTCCTGTCGGCGTATTGATTTTATATTATCTTTATCTGACTGTAATTAATCATCACGGGTGCCGTAATACTTTCTCTGCCCAGTGCGTTCACTCTTTACTGAAGTTCTGCTGGATCCGAAGCAAACAAATTGATCTCTGCAAATCGAAGGTGGTTTGGATAAAAGCTGTTTAAGCTCATTCCTTCTTCAGCCAAATTTAATGATGTGTCCCTGTGCAGTTTGCATCGAGATAGCCGAAATACAATGTACCAAGATCGGCTGGTAAAGACGACACATAAACGCAGCTTTAATTACTATTATTAGGAAAGAAAGTTACATATTTCATCCCATCCAATTCCGCTTGCACAACGAAGTGGAACGTTGTCAGAAGAGAGTATATGTGGCGGGCTTCCTGCTGAGACAGTACTGTTGCGGTACAGATAACAGGTGCGGCTGAAGTGGCGCGGCAACTGGAAACGTAGGCGGGCAATGCGACTCTTGTGGAAAAACGTCTAAATTCCACACAGATTCATCTGAAATTCTGGCGGTATATGGATCAAATGCAATGTTCCCTCTAGCCTTAGTGGAATGCTGCCAACAATTTCACCATGGCCGCACAGACGTGGGTGATGCTGATCAGGAAGGAAAGCCATCGACATCGACCACAGGCGATAAGTCCAGGCAATCGAGGAACTGATTCGCAGCAGTTATAGGTTTTCCGACGATCGTCAGCAATTTGTAGAACGTTCCGACCGATGTTTACGTACACTTTGTAGCTAAATTTGAAAAAAATATTGTCATGTATCTGCGTCACTTTGAAGTGTAGTGTAGCATTTAACAAAAGTTTCTGCCGGACTGTGTGACCGAGCGGTTCTAGGCGCTACAGTCTGGAACCGCGCGACCGCTACGGTCGCGGGTTCGAATCCTGCCTCGGGCATGGATGTGTGTGGTGTCCTTAGGTTAGTTAGGTTTAAGTAGTTCTAAGTTCTAGGGGACTGATGACCTCAGAAGTTAAGTCCCATAGTGCTCAGAGCCATTTGAACAAAAGTTACTTAGCCGCCGTAATACTGTGTTACGTACTTTTTGAAGCCCTCTCGTATAACGATAATACGTAAGTTTAGAATAGTTGTTGATCCGTCTGGAACACACTCTGGATTTTATCTGAAATTTGTGCGATATTCGCTCATAACGAATATTTTAAATATAGACATTCTGGAATGTACGAGAATCATTTACGCACTGATACCAGTAAAATAAACCTACGGCACGTTTAAAAATTTTATCCAATACAGCTTATATTTTGCACGAACATGTCCTCCTTTTGGTGTATGTTTATAGTTTTGCTTTTTCATAAATGTGCATAGCTCGAAAACAACTCTTCTTCGTTTTCGATTTCTTCGTAGTTGTGCAACTGTTGACGCAACTCACACGTAATATTTGGGTAACCTCTTGCTGCTATGCTGGTATTAGTGAAAGCGCGGAACGCTTGCCTGTTGACACGTATGAACAAGAGGTTCAAATGGTTCAAATGGCTCTGAACACTATGGGACTTAACTTCTGAGGTCATCAGTCCCCTAGAACTTAGAACTAGTTAAACCTAACTAATCTAAGGACATCACACACATCCATGCCCGAGGCAGGATTCGGACCTGCGACCGTAGCGGTCGCGCGGTTCCACACTGCAGCGCCTAGAACCGTTCAACCACTCCGGCCGGCTGAACAAGAGGAATTGGTTGTCTACAATCGCGAATGCAGTCAGTTGTAGTCACTATACCACCGTATGGCAGTAGAGAAGGTAGTATCTTCCGTCCTTATCGTATAGGTAAATTCCTATCCTATACTCATGTGCCGTGAAAGAATTGTTTTGGAAAATACAGCTCCATTAGAGGAATCCCATCCATTATTCTATTCCACCCATTGTGATCAGTCACTACGACATCATGGTGTTAGTAAAGCAAACACTGTGAGCTAGCCTTTTGCAGAGATATCGAAGACGCTGTCCTGTTGCTGATTTCAAGATACGCGGCATCTAGTTTGGCTTCTACCTCCTTTATCAGCGACCTGTGAACAAGAGATAACAATCTTCTATGGGTGTAATTTCTCATGAGCGACCCTACTTCGATCTTCTCTGAATATCTCCCCTTGTTTGATTGAGCTTCAACAGTCGTGAAAGTACTCTTTGGTAATCTCGAAACACATTCACTGTCTCTCGCTGTGACTATCGAACGAACGCCTCACCGTTTGAGAGATAAGACACTGATCGAAGTAAATACTATCATCAAACGCCGAAGACTCCTGGAATTTTAGTATTTGAGAAGTCCATGACTTCGAGGTAAGTGTGTAATTAGCACATCTGTGTGAACAGAAGTGTTTTTCCGTATTCCTGTAGTACGAGCAATCGTAAAAGATTTCAGTCCAAGCTATCCGAGATACATTCCCCATTAGAATCTATCTGAAATCCCTTGTCCTCTAAAGACCGTAAATTCAAGGAAATACCTAGGAATTACAATTACGAACAATTTAAATTGGAAAGAACGCACAGAAAATGTTGTGGGGGAAGGCTAACCAAAGACTGCGTTTTATTGGCAGGACACTTAGAAAATGTAACAGATCTACTAAGGAGACTGCTTACACTACACGTGTCCGTCCTCTTTTAGAATACCTCTGCGCTGTATTGAATCCTTATCACATAGGACTGACGGAGTGCATCGAAAAAATTAAAAGATGGGCTGCACGTTTTGTATGATCGTGAAATATGGTAAAGAGTGTCATTGAAATGATGCAGGATTTAGGCTGAACATCATTAAAACAAAGGCGTTTCTTCAAATAACTTACGGGTTTGCTGCCGGGTGACGTCGTCGGACACCGCCGATATTTCGACAGGAGCACACCCTGCCATTCTCAAGGCACAAATGCAAGGAAGAAAAAATGTGCAAGCAAATTTAATACCTCGGTTCATAGAGGAGAGACAAGGAAGATACCACACACAGAACAAGTGTCAACACACCAAAGATAACCAACATCAGAAATATCGATGGTTACTATTAATCAACAGGTGAGGTAGCACTAATTTTGTCCCTCTGTTTTTTGAGGAGAGACAGAGCCGGATTCCAAGCAGCATTTAAACAAAATCCACCATCTCTGTTAATAAGGTTGCTTAATAGTCTGATTTCAACAGCTTCCTTAACAACATTATCCCAATAGTTTGACGTGCAAGCCAGAATCTCCGTGTTGTTGTATTCCATAGGATTACCGGTGTCAAGGCAACTCCAGTTATATGATATGAATCATTTCTATTATCTCGCCTTACAATATTTCAGTGTACTCATCATCTGAGGAACTAGTAAGCGTATAAACTCGTACCACTGTAATTAGTGTTGGTTTTATGCCTAGAAAAATACTTTACAAAAAACCAACTTGTAGCAATCAGTGGGCAATTAGACACTGAAGAAAAGGAACGCAGTAGTGTTTGGACTCTAAATGAATGAAGTAAAAGAGGAGGTTCTTGAATTGGACAACGTGGTTCTAAAATGAACAGGCAGACAATTGGAGGAAAAAAAATGGTGGATTGAAGTGGGTATAAATAGGACTGATGGTTATATTTTGAGTAGCCTGTGTTGTTAGATGAGAGCTGTAGAGCGTACTTTGGTGTGAAGGTAGAGTAGTCTCCAGAAAGCAGGGCAGCCAAGGGACGTGAGTTGCGTGGGAAGGCGCGCCGGGCGAGGAGTGGGCGGTGGGCGTCCGGTGGCGTCGGGAGGGTTGCGGCTCGGCCAGAGAAAGTGCCGGCACTCGGCTGCGTGGACCTCGGGCTGCCTGGGCTACGGCCGACGCCGTGGGTCCGGCCTTTCGCTGATTTACACCTCTGCTGAGTCACGACAGTAATGAAACGGCAGTCAGAGTTGCGATGTGTAGCACTCAGGTTTCCGTCGTTTAATTTTGTCATTGTCTGCAGCCCCGCAAGATTGCTGGGTAATATTTTGCGAAGAATGAATGCCCCCATTCTTCGTGGAGAACTACAATGAAGACATGATTCAGTACAGTATTTCGTAATCTGCCATGAGGCTGGCGTTCGGTAACATACTGTCAATATTCAGTAGATTGTAAACCAAAATTGCGACATGTAAGTAAATGAGGGGCCAAAAAAATGAAAATTAGTTAATGGTAAAACCACGCAGTAAACGCCAAGGCCAAAAACATGTTCTGATACAGTGGGAAACAGTGTTTACAGGCGTCACAAAAAAAAAAAAAAAAATGGTTCAAATAGCTCTGAGCGCTATGGGACTTAACTTCTGAGGTCGCGCGGTTCCAGACTGTAGCGCCTAGAACCGCTCGGTCACCTCGGCCGGCTACAGGTGTCACAAAATGACACTCGTGTGTAACACTGATACTCAAATAGTGAGTCATGCACCAAGTCTCTGTAAATGTCTTGGCGTGCATTTCTGTGAGTTGCTGACAATTGCAGTAGCTCTGTGACTTTTTTGTTTTTCAAGAGAACATTGCTAAGTAATTATTACAGATAAATAATACACAACATTTCAAAACGGAAAGAAAAAACTGCGCCAAAACGGAGGAAGAGAGGGGATGGTAGTGCTCAAAGTGAAAAGAAGAAATTACGCAGCGAAGCAACGGAATATACTCTTCCTTCGTTAAGGCTGTTTATGGCAACCGTCAAATTACAGTTTATGCATTCATGTTGGTGATAATAAAATCGGTCACGTGTTTCTCTGGAAATAGGGTGTATGTATCACGGATGAGAATGAAATTGCTTCCTGTGCGCACAAAACCTTTACACCGAAACTTATCGGTAAAAAGAAATTGATAATGTGGAATGACCGTTGCTGTGGGCAGAACAAAAATAAGATGATGATGTTTCTGTGGGTTTACTTAACTGCAGAGGGTTACCTTACGGAAACAATACACAAGTTTTTGGTAAAAGGACACGCTTTTGTGTCTTGCGATTGTGATTTTGCACAAATTGAGAAACAAAAGAGGCTAATTGTGTGTGAAGCTTCGAAAGCTTTAGTTCGCCTCGTCACTTAAGCTGCGCATACAACACCATTCACAGAGAGTGTTAGGCAACAAACAGATGTTTACGACTTTAATTCAACTGTTGAATAATATAAAATTTCACCAATGTGCGTATTTCAAAGCACAGTGGATCAGACAGATTGCTGAACAGCTACAGGCACTGCAAGTTCGATCAACTTTCAATGCAATTGAAGAATTCAAGGATTTTACATCTTGAAGAGGAAAGAGAAGATTTCTGATCTTCAACAGGTGCAGCTGGAAACAAGACACTGTGAACCTAGATCGTTAGAAGCAAAGACAAGGGATTTAGCTAATGATTCAATTTGTAAAGAGGAGAGTAAGTGGGTTTATGGGAACCTTGTGAAATGATTGAAAATGAGCTTGGTATTTGTGTCCTGATTTATATTAAAACCATTGTAAACAGAACGTTTCATTTTCTTCAGATTTTGTATCATTATTTTCTCAGATCTACTAAAGTAGAATGAAATCACATACATCACAAGAAACCTGTTCCGTTTTTATGCTTGTGTCGTGATCCCTAACGTTTCTACTGCTTTTGAATAAATGTCACTTCACACATTTTGTTGATTATCTCTAAATCACCTTCCGCACTTGACCATGTATTTACTTACGTGCCACAATTATTAGCAGGCTAGCCGAAAATGGTCAAGTTCTGTTTAGTGGTGCTACTTCTGTCGAAATGATGCGGTACGAACAAATATACTTTCATATTGAAAAGGCAATTAGTAACTTACAGCAATATTCGAGCAACACTGTGCCATTACATTATCACCATCACTAACCAGCAACTAAATGCTTAAGCACTTTCGACATCTCCACGATTTGAGTATAACCCCCTCCTCCCCCCCCCCCACCCCCTACCACACCAGTCACTTGTAAGACATTTTGATACCCTTTCTCAAGCAGTTGCTAAGAATACCATTACTTAACCTTCATTCGTTAAAATTTCTAAATAGGTGCTTCATTTTATTACTTTATCATGAGCATACATGAGAATGTTTCAATGTCTCAGGTTCCTAATTGTTAAACCTGCAAGAATGTTTTATTGCTCTTAGTTTCTTATATCCTCTACATTGGTGGTGAACAGTATTTGGAGTATACAAGACTCTTCCATAACTCCTTGGTTTTATATAGGGTTATTCAGCTGCCGCTAGTTATGAGTTTTATGTAATCCACAATGCCTTCAAAAACAATGCGTGAGATTTTCATACTCTTTTACTCGCTACGTGCAAACCATTAGTTTGAGAAAAAAATGAACGGGAGCTCTTTGTAGGAAACGTAAAGTAGTACAGTGTGTACTGGGATAGATTTTTGCTGGAGGCAATGGTTTTGGAGATATTCAAGAAAAACGCGTCTGAAGATCACCTTTGTACGTTTTTCTTAAATAATTCTTAACGTACAAACTCTAATCAAAACGTATACTAGTACAGAATTTAACTACAGTAAATGCTCTACAAAAAGATCCTGTTCATTTTTTCTGTAGGACTAACGATTTACAGTGGAGAGGGAGACAACATGAACATTTTCCTCGTGGTATTTCAAGGCGTTGCAGATTGCGTAAAACCCGTGGCAGCTGGTGGTGGTAAGTTCCTGTGGGACCAAACTGCTGAGGTCATCGGTCCCTAGGCTTACTCACTATTTAATCTAACTTAAACTAACGACAACACACACACACACACCCTTGCCCGAGGGAGAACTCGAACCTCCGAAGGGGGGAGCCGCTCGAACTGTGGCAAGGCTCCTTAGACTGTTCGGCTACGCCGCGCGGCCGTGGCAGCTGAATCACCCTTGTATATACATGAAATTAATAAGATTAATAAGATGGTTTGGGTATCTTCTTCTGATTATTTTCACGGTATTTATGCAGATATTATCTATGGAGTAGTATGTTCTTACATATGTCCTCTGACAAAAATAGAAAGAAACAGAATACTTTTAGTAAATATTGCTTTGCGCACTCCTGCTTGTACAGATAAAGGGAACGACTTCGATTGCTTGCCTTATCTCTTACGATGTATAGGAGAAGAATAGAGTGTAGTATAATTTTTGTTCAACATCAACGACTTCTGTGTATAGCACTGTAAGTTATTCCATGGTTCACTCATGAAACTTGGATCGTTCTTCAGCCTTCTTACATGAAGATTGGCGGCTTCTCAATGTCCCCTCAGCTTTTACAACTGAATAGCCGGCATGCAGTGATAAATATTATGTTCTTGTACAGTGTTTTATGTCAGCTGCATGTTTGATATCGGAGCTGCAGACTGTCGACGAGTGACGCAGAGATATTGCTGCGCCGCTTCGTAGACAATCTGTTGAGCCGTGGCGGCAACGAAGACAACTGAGGACGTTTGATGACAACACAGAGTACCTTGGCGGATGACCATTCCTTCTTCCTTTAAGAAAACCGTCATTCTCACTTGTGGAATTTTAGAGTGTGGAGTCGGGGGCTGCAAGCTTCGGCGACGAACTACATTTTGCTATTGCACCACCAACTGTCGATAGGACAGTGAAGTGCAGCACGCACTGAAATTCATACAGAATAAAATTTTATGCTGTCCCTATTCTCTGGTGCAACAGTTGACTATTGTCATTCACGTTTGCAGTCACGTGATGTCAATCGCGTCGATGTTTTCCGCACCGTCTGCCCAACTTTAATTTGGCTGCGCACCTGGCAGTTAGGTTTCCTGTGTGCCGACACAATGGGAAGTGGGCGCTTGCCGCGCGCCGCCTTGGAGACGGCACGGCGTTCCCGCCTGACCCACTTCTCGCGTGGCGTGCACGTGCGTTAGACACAACAAAGGCGCGCTGCTGACTGCCGGCGCGCTCCGGTCACGCACATACGCAAAACCAGTCGCTTTGCGTATGTGCTGCGTGTAGTGTGTGGCGAGTGGGCGGCCACTGCTTAACTAGGCCGCTCGACACTTCTTTGTTTATGGTCTGCGCTGTCTTATGTACTTCAAGCTCGCCGGTTCGGGCGACCTCGAAACTTGTAAAGTCGCTCGCAATGGCGGTGAAACGGTGAGTGCTGTCTCTCTTGATTTTTACCGTGTGTGTGTGTGTGTGTGTGTGTGTGTGTGTGTGTGTGTGTGTGAGAGAGAGAGAGAGAGAGAGAGAGAGAGAGAGAGAGAGAGAGAGAGAGGGGGGGGGGGGGGGGGGGAAATGAGTCTGCCAGCGCATCGGTTACTGGACAGCAGTTTGACATTAAGTAAACTTGAGCGTAACTAGCGAGATGTTGCAGTGTACCGTTAAAGCCTCGCATTCGGATTAAGTGTTTTCAAATCCTGGTCTGGAATGCCGATTTATGTATTCTCTGATTCCCCTGAATAACGGAAGTTCACATTCAACGAGATTCTTTACACAAGACGATAGCGGGCTGCTTCACAGACCCTTGTCAGAACTGAGCAATTGCTGCAGCCAAAATACCTGCACTGCCTATAACGGAGAAAAGGATATCTTATCTGTCAGACCACGAAAACTGTTGATGGTTTAAGTATTTGACAATTAATATCAAATAACTCCATTTATCTCTGGATCATTGTTTGCGTAAGATAAGGGATTTTTGTTTAGCTACATTGTTAATTGTTGTCTTTCGTGATCAATAATCCAGTACTTCTGGTGAAGAGACGTAAATGTTTCGCAGGTGACGTTAACGTTGTTAAAGTTACAAGCACTGAATTGTTGAGTATCTTTTGCTTTCATTCTGCTGGTTCTTTTGTAAATTCGAAGCAAGTCTATTATTTTGAAGCAAGAATACGTTTTCATTGTGCCATATACAGTATTATGCGACAATTCTATTACAGAGCATTTAAAAAGAGTGAATAACTACCATTTTGTACCTGCGAGATTGTTTAGAACTTGTCACGTCTTCAGAATGGTCGCATGCGTTGGCTTTGTATAACAAGGAGTGCGTCGGCTTAAGATGTCGTGTTTACCACGTTTGTGGCTATGCTCCGAACAAATTGTCTGTTATATAGTTTGTAAACAGTTTGAAAATGTACTGAGATTTTCTAGTTTGTAATTTGTTTCTAATGTTGCCGGCCGCTGTGGCCGGGCGGTTCTAGGCGCTTCAGCCCGGAACCGCACGGCTGCTACGGCGCAGGTTCGAATCCTGTCTCGGGCATGGATGTGTGTGATGTCCTTAGGTTAGATAGGTTTACGTAGTTCTGAGTGTAGGGGACTGATGACCTCAGATGTTAAGTCCCATAGTGCTTAAAGCCATTTGAACCATTTTTTCTAATGCTGCCAATGATAACTTTTTATCCATTATTCATACAAATGCGGTATCCTCTGCATTTTTGATGAATCTCTGCAAAATGAGTGTATATATATACTACAGTCACTCCTGTCAAGTGACACTCATTCTGCAGAGATTCATCAAAAATGCAGAGGATACCGCATTTGTATGAATAATGGATAAAAAGTTATCATTGGCAGCATTAGAAAAAATGGTTCAAATGGCTTTAAGCACTATGGGACTTAACATCTGAGGTCATCAGTCCCCTACACTCAGAACTACGTAAACCTATCTAACCTAAGGACATCACACACATCCATGCCCGAGACAATATATAATCATAATAACTCCTTAAACAATCCCATGTTTTGCAGTCTGGGGTCATCAAGGTTCAAACATGGGAACAACGATTTTCATAAGGATATTTTCCGGTTTCTCTCTCTGCCTATGTAGATGTGGAGCTACCTACTTTCTCATGCCAACACTAAAATATATTGTAGTTAAAGCTATGTCTCGTCGGTATTTCTTGAAATTAAATTCAACTTCATTACTTCATCGATACACAGTAACGAGTCGTCTAGTAATCAGCTTGAGGGTTTGTTCAAATCCGTAGCGGTTTGGTCGGTAAGGTCCTTTCTCCGGTGTTTGCGAAGCCTCTAGTCTAGGGTGACCAAACTTCCCGGAAAACCGGGATTGTCCCGGTTTTCATCCCTGTGTCCCGGTGTCCCGAAAATTTGTTTCGGGACGCTCAAAAGTCCCGGAATTCAGTTTTTAAATACATTTCGTGAAAATTTCTCAAATTTTTGGGATTTCGCTATATTAAAGGAAATACAACACAAGAAATTAATATATTTTAGCTTATTTGTCTAAAACCTCCATTGTCGCGTACTAGTAATCACAGTATCAGTATTGATACACTCAGGCAATAATTTACTTTGAGCGGTACTTTGGCCAACAAGTAGTAAGTTCTATTATTGTAACAGAGCTATGAAACCGTCCGATTGTCGCGCCACTTACACACACACTCATTGTCAGAACAGTGTAGTAGTTGATGTTTTGTCAGACAAACTGCAATAGTTTTTTCTCATATTAGTGGTATTATTGCTGCAGTACTGTGAAACGCAATGCCGAAACGTGCCTGCAAGTTCAGTGACTGTTATTCCAAGGAATGGAATTTCATTAAGAAAGCTCGTTTTGATTACGAAGCAGTGTTCCGTATGTAACTGTTTTATTAGTATAAGTCATGGCGGACGTTCCGACATAGTTGATCACATCAGGTCAAAGTACACATTAACAGATACAATGCACCGAGCTGCAGTAAAACTCTACAAAATTATTTTGTGAAACATCAGTCAAGTGAAGAGACGAAAGTTCGAGCAGCCGAACTTACACTGGCCTACCACACGGTAAAACATCACCAAACTTATAGATCTAGTGATTGTACTAATAAGCTTAACAGCATTATGTTTGATGATTCTTCCATTGCAAGAAAGTTTAGTTCAGCAAGGAGTCAAGTGTCAGCCTGAGTGAAAGGAGTTATTGCTCCCCAAAGTGTAAAGGAAAGCCTTGAATACATCAAAAAGTCTTCTTTCTACGGGATACCCACTGATGCCAGCAATCATAAGGCCACTAAAATATTTCCATTTGTTGTTCAGTTTTTCGATATCAACCAGGGAATTCAGACCAAACTTTTGAAGGTGAGTTCCCTATCTAATGAAACATCTGACGAAATTTCAAGGTGTTGTATGAATACTACCGAAATATTTGATCTTGAGAAAAATAAATGTGTGACATTTTGTGGAGACAACACCAACACAAACTTTGGTGCTTTAAAAAGACAAGGCAAATGCAACGTATTTACCAAATTAAAGGCAACATAGCATGAAAACATTGAAGGCATAGGGTGCCCTGCACATGTTTTACACAATAACGTGCAGACATCTGCTGACAGTTTAAGCTGTGACGTTGAAACTATCGTCATAAGGGTATACTCACACTTTTACATATATACTCTTAGAACAGAGAGGCTTAAGGAGTTCTGTGATTATGTGGGAACTGAATATATGAATGTAATGCGTTACTCGAAAACTCGCTGGTTATCACTGTTTCCAGCAGTTGAAAGAGTAATCCGCCTGTTTGAACCGTTAAAAGATTTTTTCCTAAATGAAGACATAGCCCCCAAAATATTGGTTCAGTTTTTCACTAACCCTTTAAGTGAAGCCTACTTATGATTCATTCACAGTCAGCTTAGCACTTTGCAGCATGGGATAAAGGAAATTGAGGGAAGCACGAAAAGTTCTTGGTATGTTCCTTCTCGTACTACATCTCGTCATCATTGGATTATAGTTAGTAGGGTAATTCCAAATCCGATTATAAATAAGTTAATGTTAAATAGGTGAAATCATTTTGCTAATCCTGATACTAGAACTATATAATAGAGGTAAATGATGTTTTCAAAAATACTCTGGAAACTGTTACTAAGAGAAGAGAACAGCAGTTCATTTCTTTTAATGTTAAATCTGTCCTTAAAAGAGCGGAAGTATCAGAAGCAGCGGAAAGGAGTTTTAGAGAAGAAGTTAACAAGTTTTATGACATTTGTGTAGAATATCTCAGCAAGTGGAGCGCCTCATATTTACCCTCATCACAGGTGTTTGATTGGATGGTACTGAAGAAAGTGCCAAAATGGGAAAATGTTGAAGAGACAGTTTCTTAGTTGAAGAGTAAAGAGATTGAAATCGATGATTCCATTCTCTTCGATCAGTTCGGCATACTGACAAATTTTGTTGAAGAAAGTCTCCACAAGTGGAATGATGAAAAAAAAACACCATTGGAATGTCCTGAGAAGTGGGTGTGTTTTTTTAAAAGCTGTGACTGTTTTCAGCATTACTCTAAGTTGGTAATAATTACAAGGTATTTATTTGCAAGCCCAGCCCATAATGCCAATGTGGAAAGAATATTTTCGTTCATGAATATCCAGTGGACTGATGAAAGAAACAGAATGGAGGTGGACTCTGTTGAAGCGATCCTGCAGATCCTGTGCAACTACAAAATGGATTGTGCGGAGTTTTATCACTGTGTCTCAAAGAAGGCTGCAAGAAGGCTGGAGGCAGTGAAAAATACCCTTTTCTCCAAGGACAGTCAATTCCATCTACAAGCTCTCAGTAATATTAAAGCTCATGTTAATATTAATTGATTAAAAGTTGAATGGCTGTAAAATTTTGTAAAATCGTAATACATTTCTTTATTACTGCATACGTTTATTAAATGTCATTAATTATACAGATAATCTAGATTATATCAATCTTTTGTATCGTCTTATTAGTTATAATAATCTGGTTAACAAAATGTATCAACAGAACATTAATATTTAAAATTAAGAAACCTGGGTACATATGGAATGAGGTGTCCATTGGCACCCAGGTGAATGTGTCCCGGTTTTCACCGAAAACAACTTGGTCACCATACTCTAGTCATTACGGGATGCCGCGTAGTTCAACTTTACCTCAGAACCACCGTAAAACTTCGCACATTGTTCACATAGTCATTATTTACAGTAGGTTTATTCTACACTAGAAGACGATACAAACAACTGCATCGTGCACAATAACGAGAGTAAAATATGTCTCCTTTCTACTTGCATCTACAATCGTTTTCTTGTCGTGTGACTGCCGGTTCCTGTTACGTACCTGATTACATGTAGCCCCACTTCGTGCCCTCACGCGTATTCAGTTGAGATGGTAGTTTGTGCCCTCCTTATCACGTGAATGGAATTCGTTAATAACGCATTGAGTGAAATTGTGCTATTTGAACTATATTTGTTTAGGTATAGATTTCAATGTACACCTAAACTCTTGTACTACTAAAAGTTTTACAGAAACGCAGTTTTGTGTGAGATTCCACAGCTTTACGGTTTATCTGTATTAATGTAAGGTTTAAAATAAAAACTGCTTCATCCAGGAAAATTAATTATTTCACAGATCATTATTTTGACACCTGGATGGTATTTAATATAAGTGTATTTAATGAACCGTGTAAATAACGTAAACAATGACGTGGAATAAAAGACAGTTTAACCCATGGCATTAATCAGCTTATCTGGATCATGAACACTGAATGACAACAACGCTGCAGTCCATCTGAGAAAAGAGTATTCGATAGGAAACTTCAGCGACTTGCAGACGTTAGAGCACTCAAAACAATGCAAAGATTTGAGATAGATCTCGCGCACTCCATGTCTTGGGTGTGGAGTAACGAGTGTTACGATATTTTGAAATAAGCGTGTGATGAACTGCAAATGCGGAAGCCTTCAGTCACGTTCTTATGTTGTCGTTGCTGTTCGAACATTTGCTCTATTCAGATCACAAGTAGTGTGTGTAATCTTTGAGATCAGAAGACGATCATAGAACTCTGCAAATCCTCATTGCATAGTTTTCATTTCTTCTGCAGATTACTTGGAATCCACACAAAGGGACAATGCATTCCCTCACGGGTAAGTGTCAGGGCCACCATTATTTTTCCTATATAGTAATAACGTAACTTTCTAACCATTATCTTGCCGTGCTCTGTCCAATGGCATTATCCCTTTACACGTGCAAATGTTTTTGGCTGCCTCCGCTGCTGTCACTCTTCTACTGAACTCAAACAAGAGTACGTCGGGAATGCTCCAATTTCTCCGTTTGGCACTCCATTTTCTAGCGTCCACAGATCCACTCACTATCTCTAAATGACAGAACGACAGTATGTAAATTGAAATAGCAACAGTGAACTACAAATAAAAACGACAATCGATAAATAAACCCAAAGTAACTGGAATACCAACATGCAAAATAAAAACGGTACGAACTTACGCACCGGCCTGATATTCACTTCCGGTTTTGATCAACTTTCTGTTCCTAATGCTATCTGACATTATTACCTGTAATAAGCGATACTAATTCTTGGACCTTGCCGTGGATGCCTCTGTAGTGTCGATTAAATGAGTACGGAAGACCAATATCATTGTCGTTCAGACTCCAAGTATCTGGCTCAACGAAAGTAAGGACTCTCCCAATGCCAGAACTTCTGAAAATCTAGTAAACGATGGATACTTCAGGGTTGATATCAAGGAAACGGAAATACTCCCTTTGTCAGTAAAGCCCCAGGGCAGATTTTTTATTTTCTGAGCCTGCAATACTTAAAAAGGAACAAATGTTGGTTTTATGTTATCTTGTATTTGTGCGTCCTTGAAATGACCTTGGCCATGTTCCGTTCAAACTCGCTAGGTGTCATGGTTCTTAGCGCATTAGTTACTGTGACACAGAGGAAACTGATTATGAGCAGTGAGTGACATTTAGTTCTGTGCTAAGATCAGGAAAACCTCTAGTGAAACGTGGACAGTGATTACGATAGCGTATGCAGGCGAATCACTTTCAAGAAGTAGTGTTTTAGAGTGGCTGAAAAGGTTTCGTGAAAGCTGAGATTCAGTACAAGACGAGCTGGTCGTCCGTCTACAGCACATACCGATGCAAACGCGAAGCGTGTGAGACAGTTATTGCAAGAAGACCATCATGTAGTTGTGCATGTGATATCAGAAGAACTTCATTTGAATCCTGATGTGTATCATAAGATTTTACGCGAAGATTTAGACAAACGGAAACCTGATGCAAAACTCGACTGTCACACACTAACAGACGAACAGAAAGAGGAAATGCGAAGAATTTCTGCTGACAGAGCCAGACGTGATCTCACATTTCTGTCAAAGATTTTGACTGGGGATGAAAGTTGGTGCTACCAGTATGACACACGAAGCGTGGAAGTGCTGAATGGCGGAGTCCTGGATTACCAGCCTCGAAAAAAGTCGAAACGACAACCTTCGAGGTCAGAAGTAATGCTGATCGCGTTCTTTGATAGTAAAGGATTAGTACACCATGAATATGTTTCTCCAGGTCGAACACGAAGTCGCCGGCCTGATTTGTGGTATTGTCAGGACTTGTTCTTACTGCATGACCAGACATTCTGTTATTGCCATCCGACATTCGCCCGGCCTCTCGCCTTGCGATTTTTTATTGTTTCCTTGAGTGAAAATGCGATTGAAAGGAAAGCTTCATCAAGATATTGCAGACATCCAACGGACTGCGACGAATGGACTGACAGGCATCGCAGTTGAAAATTGCCCTGCTTGCTTCCAAGACTTCCGAAAACGTTGGCAACTGTGTATAGATAGCCCAGGGGACTACTTCTATGGGAGTTAGGATCATTATTTGGAAGTGCAGTTTCCTATTTAAAAAAAAAAAAAAAACATGTCCCGAAGTTTTTCTGACAATGGGAGTATTACGGAACGCCGCTACAAGTAACAAATTTGCGTATAAAAAAAAAGAGGAGAATCTAACTGGACTATAAAGAGCCGTAAGTTGTCTTAAGTTCTTCACAATTTGGTGTGGATCGATACAGTGAGCTCACTGAAGTCATTGTTCCCCGCACCAGAAGAATTCGACTAGACCAATCTTCAAAAAATTGCTTGAAATATGGCATCCGAAAAATTGCTTGAAATATGGGATCGATTGCCTGGTTGGACATCGAGAAAATTTGTCTTTTATCACATTTTTGTTGTTGTTAATGTAATAAATTAATAAGGATGTAATATAGCGTTAGACGTTCAAATAATGTTCTATAACACTGTTCGGAATAATTCTGCTCTTATGTTGTAGCGGCTGTTGATGGTAGGTAGTTCTACGGAAGGTGCTCCTTTGTAGTACAATCCAACATGCAAAATATTGTCGAGTTTGTTGAACTAATGCGAAATTCATATTACATAGTGTTAATATCTAAAGACAGTTACCGAAAGAAAGGTGGCACCTAAAAAGCATTCGGACTTCTTGATTTGATTTTTTGGGTATGAAAATTACCTGGAAATGAATCTTTGTGTTAACACACGTACTGGTTAATCATTTCAGGCACTTCCGTATGTACTAATTTGTCACTGACCCTAGATCCGTAGGTCCCAGTTTCGATTCCCAGTGGGGTCGAACATTTCCTTCGCTCGGGAACTGGGTTTTTGTGTTGTGCTAACCATTTCATTTCGTCTCTTCTTCATAGTCACCGTAGTGGCACCAAATAGAGAGATTTGCACGAGGCAGCCGAAAAACCCCAGATGTTTTCTCCAGGCCAATCACGCTATACAATCATGCCGTAAGTATGGTCCGCCCCCGGTAGCTGAGTGGTCAGCGTGACAGACTGTCAATCCAAAGGGCCCGGGTTCGATTCCCGGCTGGGTCGGAGATTTTCTCCGCTCAGGGACTTGGTGTTGTGTTGTTCTAATCATCATCATTTCATCCCCATCGACGCGCAAGTCGCCGAAGTGGCGTCAAATCGAAAGACTTGCACCAGGCGAACGGTCTACCCGACGGGAGGCCCTCTTCACACGACATTTCATTTACCGTAAGTATCATCTGCTAAAACTACTGTACACGTTGCATCAAATAAAATTATAACTTTTCGTTTTCTCTGGCGAGAAAGACGCTATTCAGACACGCACAAAGAAAATATTAGGTCGTCTGAAATTTTTTGGGGTGTATGGATGTTTCTGGAATAAGTTAATTAGCCTTCGAGAACGAAGTGGCTTCACAATATTGCAAATTGTATTTTTTAGCTTTTATTCTAATGCATGAAAAAATTGTTCTGCAGATATGAACGCAAGGTAGAAAATTGTCTTTTGCTAGCAACAAAACTCTAGTAATTTACTGTACCAAATAAGCTCAGTAATCGCCTATTTTCAAACGCAAGAGGTACAGTGGCTTAACAACTGAGTTGTTAAGTGTCGATAAGCGAGACGATGAGGATTAATGCCTAGTTACTTCGTTTGAATTCTAAAACACAAGTCGTATACAAAGCTAACAAATGGCTTGTAAGGTATCGGGGTATCTAGAATGGATAGAAAACATATTGTGTGCTTCACAACGAATGCACAAAGACCTGTTTATGTGAGACTAGCTATTATCAGGATACTTCATTCACCTATTTATGACATCACATCGATAGCTTTAGTACCGCAAAAACAATAAAAACAAAATTAAAACAAGCTACTAAGATGCCAACAGTTATATTGGACGTGCATCAAGTAGTATTTGGGACAAGTGTCTCGCAGTTAACTGCTGGTTGATAGGAACTTTTATTTCAGTTTGGAATGTAAAGTGAGGAATTATGAATGCTTAGTAACGACAAGTTTTATTGCAGAATTCTTTTTATGGGAGGGACGGGTGCAGAGTCCACTATTGTTCGTCCTGTTTTCAAGCTTTTTAACTTTAGGGCTTGGGGCCACTTTGGTCTTCCTTACTCTTTTACTTACTTTTCTGGCTGAGAGTGTTTGTGAGATGATGAAGACAGCTGCTGCCGAAGAAATGACTTATGCTCTTCTTGTTGAAATGAAGCTTTAGGTGGTGCTGACTGAATTGTTTATTCAGTGGGAAGTGCTGGAGAGCTTGTTAGTGGCACTGGCGGTGCTGACAGAATTGTTCTTCGTTTGAGGGATGGCTGAAGAGGTTGGCCGGTTGTGGCATGCCGGAGATGGTGGCTGGTTGTGATGTGCAGGAGAAATTTCTTGTGGTACTAGATGATTGGTTACAGTATTGGAGAAGCCGCTGGCACTGTTTGAAAAGAAGGAATGTTATTAGTTTAGTGTCCTTCACAATACTGTTTATTAAAAATAGTAAATGAGCTCAGATGGTGAAAGCAATCTTCTGCATTTGTTTCAAAAGAACCATCCTGGCATTTGCTTGTTTGTATGGCTTTGTGTGGATTTATATCACGATCCTCACAAATATGAGTTGAGTGTAACTGCTGGGAAGTACAAAGGTTGCGGGGATTTCCAACGTGACAGGAACCACACAGCCATCCCTGCAGCTACCGCATGGCCTCTGGGGACAGGGATCACACGCACCCGATTGAATGTCTTGCCTCTTACACTTCGGAAAACTGACTGGACTTTTATCGAATGATCTACAGTTACACGCATTTATCAGCATGAATTGCGAAGTGTAACTTAGCCCCACCCTGCTGCATCTTCATAATTTGATCAAGCATATTCATTTTCACCAAATATCATTACTATTGACACAGTCCTCAGCTGCATGATTACAGTTAATAGACTATACCCATTAAAACTCCTCCAGCACAAACATCTCATCTGTTGAACACAGTAAAAAATGCATTTGTCTTCTCAATTCAGCAGCTAGACACAGACTTAGTCCTTTTCCTGATATTTTTTTCCAGGCTGTCATCTTGGAGCATGTCATGGGAGGTGGGAGGGGGAGGGCCAACAGTGCCCTCCTGTGGTGGTGTTGTGAACTAAGTCAGTTGGTGAACATACTGGATGGAGCTACTGTCTATGACAATTCAAATTGTTTAAATAAACAAAGCATACAAAGAGAGTTACATCCATCCAACATGGCAGCCCAGCACAGACTGAGTCCTTTCCCCACCAATTTACAGATGAGAGCGGGGTGGGAGAGAGGAGGGGAGAGGTTAGGTAAGTGTAGGTGGCCCAAGTGAACTAATTTCCTGCCAAAATTGCGATGTTGCCATCTGAGGCCGCCATCTTGGATCCGCGATCTTGAATAAATTTGGCAACAGTGCAGCGTGGGGCGATGCTGTCTTTGTCCAACTACTGTGGAAGTCGCAACTTTTCCTTCTCCTACTGAGCTATGTACTAATCTGCATAGAAGAAGTGAACACAAAGAGAGAATAGCTGACACAGCCATGCTGGCATAGTTGTACATTGTTGGAGAGACGAGGCAAATATCGAGCTGTACACCAAAACTCAAAGGAATTAATCTTGAATCTGTGTTCCAGGAATGCCACAACGTTTCTTAACCCACACACATCCATACCTGCCTGTGTTTCTGGCCTTACAATTTCGAATACAGCTAAATATGAATTAGCATAATTATGGCAGCTGTGAACAGTTCACATAATCTATCTCCCTAACCACTTTATGACCCAATGATCGTAGTTACAGCAGGCAAGGCGATGTGTAAGTGAGAGTTTTGCTTGTGGTTCCGATCAATGGAATGGGTGATGATTTTCTAGTGGCTAGGTCGCTGACACTCAGAAAATGGGGATGATGAACACCACATCTACATCTACATCCATACTCCTCAAACCATTGTACCGTGCGTGTTGGAGGGTACCCAGTACCACTACTAGCCATTTCCTTTCGTGTTCCACTACTCGGAAGAGAGTAAATTTTTAGCCGACAACAGGCGAAAGAGACTGACACGACAAGGCGATACTGACTCTAGGCGATAATGATGACGTTGACGGAAGAGCAACCAACACAGTTTTCCACACAAAAGTTTTGTTACTGTTGTAGTCTTCAGTCCAGAGAGTGGTTTGATGCAGCTCTTCATGCTACTCTATCCTGTGCAAGCCTCTTCATCTCTGAGTAACTACTGCAGCTTAATCCTTACGAATCTGCTTAGTGCATTCATTTCTACGATTTTTACCCTCCAAAACCAAATTCGTGATCCCTTGATGCTTCAGAACATGTCCTAGCAACCGATCCATTTTGTTTGTCGTCCATGTCTCACTTCCATACACGGCTACACTCCATAGAGATACTTTCAGAAAAGACTTCGTGACACTTAAATCTATGATCGATATTAACAAATTTCTCTTCTTCAGAAACGCTTTCCTTGCCATTGCCAGACTACATTTTATATCGTCTCATAAGTTATATCGTCCCATAAGTTATTTTGTTGTTCAAATAGCAAAACTCCTAATCTAATTCCCTCAGCATCACCCGATTTAATTCGATTATATTCCATTGTCCTCGTTTGGCTTTTGTTGATGTTCATCTTGTATTTTTCTTTCAAGACGCTGTCCTTTCCGTTCAACTGCTCTTCCAAGTCGTTTGCTGTCTCTGACAGAATTACAATGTCATCGGCAAACCTCAAGGTTTTTATTTCTTCCCCCTGGATTTTAATTCCTGCTCCAAATTCTTTTTTCGTTTCTTTTACTGCTTCCTCAATATACGGATTGAATAACATTGGGGATAGGCTACAACCCTGTCTCACTCCCTTCTCAACCACTGCTTCCCTTTCGTTCTCCTCGACTCTTATAATTGCCATCTGGTTTCTGTAGAAATTGTAAATAGCCTTTGACGCTCTGTATTTTACTCCTGCCACCATCAGAATTTGAGAGTATTCCAGTCAACATTGTCAAAAGCTTTCTCTAAGTCTAGAAATGCTATAGACGTAGGTTTGCCATTCCTTACCCTATCTTCTAAGATAAGTCGTAGGGCCAGTATTATCTTGCGTGTTCTTACAGTTCTACGTAATCCAAGCTGATCTTGATCTTCCCTGAGGTCGGCGTCTACTAGTTTTTCCATTCGTCTGTAAAGAATACGTGCTAGTATCTACATCTACATCCATACTCCGCAAGCCACCTGACGGTGTGTGGCGGAGGGTACCTTGAGTAGCTCTATCGGTTCTCCCTTCTATTCCAGTCTCGTATTGTTCTTGGAAAGAGGATTGTCGGTATGCCTCTGTGTGGGCTCTAATCTCTCTGATTTTATCCTCATGGTCTCTTCGCGAGATATACGTAGGAGGGATCAATATACTGCTTGACTCCTCGGTGAATGTATGTTCTCGAAACTTCAACATAAGCCCGTACCGAGCTACTGAGCGTCTCTCCTGCAGAGTCTTCCACTGGAGTTTATCTATCATCTCCGTAACGCTTTCGCGATTACTAAATGACCCTGTAACGAAGCGCGCTGCTCTCCGTTGGATCTTGTCTATCTCTTCTATCAACCCTATCTGGTGCGGATCCCACACTGCTTGAGCAGTATTCAAGCAGTGGGCGAACAAGCGTACTGTAACATACTTCCTTTGTTTTCGGATTGCATTTCCTTAGGATTGTTCCAATGAATCTCAGTCTGGCATCTGCTTTACCGACGATCAACTTCATATGATCATTCCATTTTAAATCACTTCTAATGCGTACTCCCAGATAATTTATGGAATTAACTGCTTCCAGTTGCTGACCAGCTATATTGTAGCAAAATGAAAAAGGATCTTTCTTTCCATGTATTCGCAGCACATTACACTTGTCTACATTGAGATTCAATTGCCATCCCCTGCACCATGCGTCAATTCGCTGCAGATCCTCCTGCATTTCAGTACAATTTTCCATTGTTACAACCTCTCGATATGCCACAGCATCATCCGCCAAAAGCCTCAGTGAACTTCCGATGTCATCCACAAGGTCATTTATGTATATTGTGAATAGCAACGGTCCTACGACACTCCCCTGCGACACACCTGAAATCGCTCTTACTTCTGAAGACTTGAGAATGACATGCTGCGTTCTGTTATCTAGGAACTCTTCAATCCAATCACACAATTTGTCTGATAGTCCATATGCTCTTACTTTGTTCATGAAACGACTGTGGGGAACTGTATCGAACGCCTTGCGGAAGTCAAGAAACACGGCATCTACCTGGGAACCCGTGTCTATTGCCCTCTGAGTCTAGTGGACGAATAGCGCGAGCTGGGTTTCACACGATCGTCTTTTTCGAAACCCATGCTGATTTCTACAGAGTAGATTTCTAGTCTCCAGAAAAGTCATTATACTCGAAGAGAATACGTGTTCCAAAATCCTACAACTGATCGACGTTAGAGATATAGGTCTATAGTTCTGCACATCTGTTCAACGTCCCTTCTTGAAAACGGGGATGACCTGTACCCTTTTCCAATCCTTTGGAACGCTACGTTCTTCTAGAGACCTACGGTACACCGCTGCAGGAAGGGGGGCAAGTTCCTTTGCGTACTATGTGTAAAATCGAACTGGTATCCCATCAGGTCCAGCGGCCTTTCCTGTTTTGAGCGATTTTAATTGTTTTTCTATCCCTCTGTCGTCTATTTCGATATCTACCATTTTGTCATCTGTGCGACAATCTAGAGAAGGAACTACAGTGCAGTCTTCCTCTGGGAAACAGCTTTGGAAAAAGACATTTAGTATTTCGGCTTTTAGTCTGTCATCCTCTGTTTCAGTACCATTTTGGTCACAGAGTGTCTGGACATTTTGTTTTGATCCACCTACCGCTTTGACATAAGGCCAAAATTTCTTAGGATTTTCTGCCAAGTCAGTACACAGAACTTTACTTTCGAATTCATTGAATGCCTCTCGCATAGCCCTCCTCACACTACATTTCGCTTCGCGTAATTTTTGTTTGTCTGCAAGGCTTTGGCTATGTTTATGTTTGCTGTGAAGTTCCCTTTGCTTCCGCAGCAGTTTTCTAACTCGGTTGTTGTACCACGGTGGCTCTTTTCCATCTCTTACGATCCTGCTTGGCACATACCCATCTAACGCATATTGTACGATGGTTTTGAACTTTGTCCACTGATCCTCAACACTATCTGTACTAGAGACAAAACTTTTGTGTTGAACCGTTAGGTACTCTGAAATCTGCCTTTTGCTAAACAGAAAAATCTTCCTACCTTTTTTAACATTTCTATTTACAGCTGAAATCATCGATGCAGTAACCGCTTTATGATCGCTGATTCCCTGTTCTGCGTTAACTGTTTCAAATAGTTCGGGTCTGTTTGTCACCAGAAGGTCTAATATGTTATCGCCACGAGACGGTTCTCTGTTTAACTGCTCAAGGTAGTTTTCAGATCATCATCATCATCATCATCATCATTTAAGACTGATTATGCCTTTCAGCGTTCAGTCTGGAGCTTAGCCCCCTAATAAAATTCCTCCATGATCCCCTATTCAGTGCTAACATTGGTGCCTCTTCTGATGTTAAACCTATTACTTCAAAATCATTCTTAACCGAATCCAGGTACCTTATCCTTGGTCTGCCCCGACTCTTCCTACCCTCTACTGGTTGAACCCATGAGTCTCTTGGGTAACCTTGCTTCTCCCATGCGTGTAACATGACCCCACCATCTAAGCCTGTTCGCCCTGACTGCTACATCTATAGAGTTCATTTCCAGTTTTTCTTTGATTTCCTCATTGTGGATACCCTCCTGCCATTGTTCCCATCTACTAGTACCTGCAATCATCCTAGCTACTTTCATATCCGTAGTTTTCAGATAAAGCACTTAAAAAAATTTCACTGGATTCTTTGTCCCTGCCACCCGTTATGAACGTTTGAGTCCCCCAGTCTATATCCTGCAAATTAAAATCTCCACCCAGAATTATAACATGGTGGGGAAATCTACTCGAAATATTTTCCAAATTATCCTTCAGGTACTCAGCCACAATAGCTGCTGAGCCAGGGGGCCTATAGAGACATCCAATTACCATGTTTGAGCCTGCTTTAACCGTGACCTTCACCCAAATTATTTCACATTTCGGATCTCCGTCAATTTCCTTCGATACTATTGCACTTCTTATCGCTATAAACACGCCTCCCCCTTCACCGTCCAGCCTGTCTCTGCGGCATACATTGCAATCTGAGTTTAGAATTTCATTACTGTTTACATTTTTCAACTTTCTGTCCCTAGTACTATGTGGGCATTGTGACCGTTTGTTAATAAGAGCAGTTCTTGGACCTTTCTATAGACGCTCCTGCAGTTTACTATTAGCACATTAATATTGTTATTCCCTGCTGCATTTTACCTACTCCTACCTTGCCGCGTCTCAGGAGGCGTCTTGTCGGGCCTAGGGAGGTTATTCTCTAACCTAAAACAACCCCATGTGCACTCCACACGTACTCCGCTACCCTTGTAGCCGCTTCCTGCGTGTAGTGCATGCCTGACCTATTCAGGGGGACCCTACATTTCTCCACCCGATAGCGGAGGTCGAGAAATTTGCACCCCAGATCTCCGCAGAATCGTCTGAGCCTCTGGTTTAAGCCTTCCACTCGGCTCCAAACCAGAGGACCGCGATCGGTTCTGGGAACGATACTACAAATAGTTAGCTCAGATTCCACCCCGCGAGCGAGGCTTTCCACCTTCACCAACTCCGCCAACCGCCTGTATGAACTGAGGATGACCTCTGAACCCAGACGGGAGGAGTCATTGGTGCCGACATGAGCAGCAATTTGCAGTCGGTTGCACCCAGTGCTCTCTATCGCCGCCGGCGACGGCAGGGCCTCCTCCACATCTCCGATGAGACCCCCCGACAAGCAGACAGAGTGAACACTGGCCTTCTTCCCCGACCTTTCCGCTATTTCCCTAAGGGGCTCCATCACCCGCCTAACTTTGGAGCTCCCAATCAGTAATAAACCCCTCCCCCCGTGTGCCTGCTCGGACCTTGCTGAAGGAGCGGCCATATGTCCACTCACAGGCAGAGCGGGCGATGCCACACGACCAGCCTCCACATTGACCCTCCGCCTCGTGCGCCGTGAACGCCGCCGAACCCGCCACTCCCGTTGGGGAGAGGGTGGCCCAACCGCGCCCGATACCCGCGAAGATGTCTCGACAGCAGGGACAGTGGGTGAAGCATGTAACACCTGGGGTGTACCATGCGACGCACCAGACTCCCCACTGCCGCTACACTCCGAGGCTGCAGCCTGAAGACGGCTGACCGCGGCCATCAACACGTTCAGCTGTTCACGAACAGTGGCCAGCTCCACCTGCGTCCGTACACAGAAGTCACACATCCTATCCATCCTAAGAAATCAATTTACTGTTTAGAGTTAATCAACTTTTAACTAATTCACTAAAGGCGGCTGATAGTTGACTGACCTGTGGTTACTAGACACTTCTTGTAGAAAACAATGAAAATAGCACTACCTGTCTCTGGACTGTATTCAAAATAAACACAAGCACTACTGGCTGACTAAAGGGACTCTCTCTGACTGTATTCAAAACAAACACGAAATCTATGGAACATTATTACTAGAACTCGACAATTAAAGCTGCCTAAAAGCAAAAACACACGGAAGAACCGTGACTCATTAAACTGTAGTTCAGTAATTTTCGCACCTGTTAGCTCCTGCTTTCTTTCGAATTTTAATTATTATAATCTTCTTGAAGTCTGAGGGTATTTCACCTGTCTCATACATTGCTCACCAGATGGAAGAATTTTGTCATGGCTGACACTCCGAAGGCTGTCAGTAATTCTAATGGAATGTTATCTGTTTCGACTTCAAATTCCTAACGCAGTATCATATCTCCCATCTCATCTTCTTCTATGTCCTCTTCCATTTCCATAATATTGCCCTCAAGTACATAGCCCTTGCATTGACCCTCTATATACTACTTGTATCTTTCTGCTTTCCATTCTTAGCTTGGGACTGTTTTTCCGACTGAGCTCTTTATATTCTTAAAGGTAATTTCTTCAAAGGTATCTGTAATTTTCCTGTATTCGACATCTATATTAGACTTAGTCATATAAGCTTGTATGTCCTCACATTTGTCCTCTAGCCACTCGTGCTTAGCCATTTTGCACTTCCAGTCTATCTCATTTTTTAGACGTTTGTATTGCTTTTCGCCTGCCTCATTTACTGTATTTTTATAAGTTCTCCTTTCATCAATTAAATTCAGTATCTACTACCTTTCTTCTTTTTGTCTACATGATCCTCTGCTGCCTTCACTATTTCATTTCTCTAAGCTACCCATTCTTCTCCTTGTGTATTCCTTTCCCCTGTTCTTGTCAATCGTTCCCAAATACTCCCTCTGAAACTCTCTACAACCTCTGGTTCTTTCAGGTTCCATCTACGTAAATTCCTACCTTTTTACAGTTTCTTTGGTTTTAATGTACAATTCATAATCAATAAATTGTGGTCAGTGTCGTACAATTTAAAACCTGGTTCCTAAATATCTGTTCCAGTACGAGGGTAGATATGTGTCTCAAAGTTTTACTGACCTTCAAAGTAGTCATCAACATTGTGTATAACCCGTTGCCAGCGATGTGGAAGTCGTAGGATACTCTTAGCAGTGCCAGTTGTGTTGACAGTTCGAGCGGCGCGGTCTATTGCCTGATGAATTTGTAGCAGTTCTGAAGCGAATGCCGTGAAGTGTTTCCTTCAGTTTAGAAATCGAGGTGAACTCACGAGGGCTTAAGTCAGCGGAGTGCAGTAGCTGGTATAGCATTTAGCAGCCTCATCAGTGAAACAAATCAGTCACAGCTTGCACTGTACGTGCTTGAGCATTGTTCTGCAAAATGATGGTCAGGTCCTGCAGAATGTGTCATCACATCTGTCTCTACGCTGTTCATTTTTGGAACACAACCTGCGATCAGCTTAGAGACAGAAGTGATGATGTCCACTCCAAATCCTGTATAATTTCAGTGACACTCTCCCCCCTATTTCGCTTTAATACAAAACGTGCTTCCCTTCTTTGAACTTTTTCGAAGTACTCCGCCAACCAAATTTGGTTAGGTGCCCACAGTGCGCAGCAGTATTCTAAAAGAGGATGGACAAGTGCAGTGTAGGCATTCTCCTTAGTAGATCTCTTACATTTTCTAAGTGTCCTGCCAATAAAACGCAGTCTTTGCTTAGCCTTCCTCACAACATTTTCTGTGTTCCTTCCAATTCAACTTATTCATAACTGTAAGTCCCAGGTATTTAATTGAATGTACAGGCTTTAGATTTGACTGATTTATCATGTAATTGATGTTTAACGGATTGCTTTTAGCACTCATGAGGATGACCTCACACTTTTCGTTATTTGAGTTCAATTGCCAATTTTTGCACCACACAGATATCTTTTCTAAATCGTTTTTCAATTTGTTTTGATCTTGTGGTAACTCTATTAGTTGATAAACGACAGCGTCATCGGCAAACAACCGAAGACGGCTGCTCATATTGTCTCTCAAATGGCTCTGAGCACTATGGGACTTAAGTTCTGAGGTCATCGGTCCCCTAGAACTTAGAACTACTTAAACCTAACCAACCTAAGGACAGCACACACATGCATGCCCGAGGCAGGATTCGAACCTGCGACCGTAGCGGTCGCGCGGTTCCAGACTGTAGCGCCTAGAACAGCTCGGCCACCCCGGCCGGCATATTGTCTCTCAAATCTTTTATATAGATAAGGAACAGCAAAGGGCCTATAACACTACCCTGAGGAACGCTAGAAATCACTTCTGTTTTACTCGGTGACTTTCCGTCAGTTACTACGAACTGCGATCTCTCTGACAGGAAATCACGAATCCAGTCACCTAACTGAGAGGATATTCCGTAAGTCCGCAATTTCACTACAAGATGCTTGTGTGGTACAGTGTCAGAAGCCTTCTGGAAATCCAGAAATACGGAATCAATCTGAAATCCCTTGCCAATAGCACTCAACACTTCATGTGAGTAAAGAGCTAGTTGTGTTTCACAATAACGATGTTTTTCTAAACCCATGTTGACTGTGTGTCAGTAGACCGTTTTCTTCGAGGTAATTCATAGTGTTCGAACACAATATATGTTCCAGAATCCTGCTGCATATCGACGTTAATGGTGTGGGCCTGTAATTTAGTGAATTACTCCTACTACCTTTCTTGAAAATTGATGTGACCTGTGCAACTTTCCGGTCTTTGGGTACGGATCTTTCGTCGAGCGAACGGTTGTATATGATTGTTAAGTGTGGAGCTATTGCATCAATATACTCTGAAAGGAACCTAATTGGTATACAGTCTGGACCAGAAGACTTGCTTTTATTAACTGATTTATGTTGCTTCACTACTCCGAAGATATGTTACTCATCTTGGCTGCTGTCCTTGATTTGAATTCAGGAATATTTATTTCGCCTTCTTTCGTGAAGGCATTTAGGAATCCTGTGTTTAGTAACTCTGCTTTGGCAGCACTGTCTTGGATAGTATCTCCATTGCTATCGCGCAGAGAAGGCATTGATAGTATTTTGCCGCTAGCATACTTCACATACGATCAGAATCCCTTTGGACTTTCGGCCAGGTTTAGAGACAAAGTTTCGTTGTGAAAACCATTATAAGCATCTCGCATTGAAGTCCGCGCTGAATTTCGAGCTTCTGTAAATGATCGCCAATCTTGGGGATTTTGCGTCTGTTTAAATTTGGCATTTTTGTTTTGTTGTTTCTCCAATAGTTTTCTGACCCATTTTGTGTACCAAGGAGGATCAGCTCCGTCGTTTGTTGATGTATTTGGTATAAGTACCTCAATTTCTGCCGATACTATTTCTTTGAATTTATGCCACATTGGTCTACACTTATATTATTAACGTTGAAGGAGTGGAGATTGTCTCTCAGGAAGGCGTCAAGTGAATTTTTATCTGGTTTTTTGAATAGTCATATTTTTCGTTTATACACTCCTGGAAATTGAAATAAGAACACTGTGAATTCATTGTCCCAGGAAGGGGAAACTTTATTGACACATTCCTGAGGTCAGATACATCACATGATCACACTGACAGAACCACAGGCACATAGATACAGGCAACAGAGCATGCACAATGTCGGCACTAGTACAGTGTATATCCACCTTTCGCAGCAATGCAGGCTGCTATTCTCCCATGGAGACGATCGTAGAGATGCTGGATGTAGTCCTGTGGAACGGCTTGCCATGCCATTTCCACCTGGCGCCTCAGTTGTACCAGCGTTCGTGCTGGACGTGCAGACCGCGTGAGACGACGCTTCATCCAATCCCAAACATGCTCAATGGGGGACAGATCCGGAGATCTTGCTGGCCAGGGTAGTTGACTTACACCTTCTAGAGCACGTTGGGTGGCACGGGATACATGCGGACGTGCATTGTCCTGTTGGAACAGCAAGTTTCCTTGCCGGTCTAGGAATGGTAGAACGATGGGTTCGATGACGGTTTGGATGTACCGTGCACTATTCAGTGTCCCCTCGACGATCACCAGTGATGTACGGCCAGTGTAGGAGATCGCTCCCCACACCATGATGCCGGGTGTTGGCCCTGTGTGCCTCGGTCGTATGCAGTCCTGATTGTGGCGCTCACCTGCACGGCGCCAAACACGCATACGACCATCATTGGCACCAAGGGAGAAGCGACTCTCATCGCTGAAGACGACACGTCTCCATTCGTCCCTCCATTCACGCCTGTCGCGACACCACTGGAGGCGGGCTGCACGATGTTGGGGCGTGAGCGGAAGACGGCCTAACCGTGTGCGGGACCGTAGCCCAGCTTCATGGAGACGGTTGCGAATGGTCGTCGCCGATACCCCAGGAGCAACAGTGTCCCTAATTTGCTGGGAAGTGGCGGTGCGGTCCCCTACGGCACTGCGTAGGATCCTACGGTCTTGGCGTGCGCACGTGCACCTTCCGCCGACCACTGGCGACAACATCGATGTACTGTGGAGACCTCACGCCCCACGTGTTGAGCAATTCGGCGGTACGTCCACCCGGCCTCCCGCATGCCCACTATACGCCCTCGCTCAAAGTCCGTCAACTGCACATACGGTTCACGTCCACGCTGTCGCGGCATGCTACCAGTGTTAAAGACTGCGATGGAGCTCCGTATGCCACGGCAAACTGGCTGACACTGACGGCGGCGGTGCACAAATGCTGCGCAGCTAGCGCCATTCGACGGCCAACACCGCGGTTCCTGGTGTGTCCGCTGTGCCGTGCGTGTGATCATTGCTTGTACAGCCCTCTCGCAGTGTCCGGAGCAAGTATGGTGGGTCTGACACACCGGTGTCAATGTGTTCTTTTTTCCATTTCCAGGAGTGTATTTGGAGTATTTGGGGCTACAATATTCAATTTCGCTACAACAGCCCTGTGTTCACTAATCCTGTTATCCGTTTTGATGCTTGTCCTTAACTCAGGAATATTTGAAACTTCCTGGCAGATTAAAACTGTGTGCCCGACCGAGACTCGAACTCCGGACCTTTGCCTTTCGCGGGCAAGTGCTCTACCAGGAATATTTGTTGCTAGGAAGTCATGTGTGTTTCCACAACCGTTTACTATTCACGTGGGCTCATGAATCAATGCTCGAAATAATTTTTGGAGAATGCGTTTAGCACAATTTCGGATGATGTTTTATGCGTACTTCCGGAATTGAACATGTATTTTCGCCAACATATTGGGATTAATTTAAAGTCACCACCAATTATAATCGTAAGGGTCGGGTACGTGTTTGAATCAATCTTTCGTTGTCTTTGAACCTTTTGGCAGTTGTTTCATCTGAATTGTGAGGTCGGTAAAAGGATCCAATTATTATTTTATTCCTTGTGCCAACAATGACCTCTACCCATACTAACTCACAGGAACTATCTACTTCAATTTAACGACAAGATAAACTACCTCAAACAGCAACAAACAATCCACTGCCAACGGTGTTTAGCCTATCCTTTCGGAACACCGTTAGGTTCTTCGGAAAAATTTCGGCTGAGATTATCTCCTACCAGCTTTCAGTGCCTGTAACGATTTCAGCGTCAATGCTTACTATTAGCGCTTGGAGCTCTGGTTCTTTCCCAACATCGATACGACAATTTAGAATTGTTATACCAATGGTTCCTGTGTCTGTGTTCTTCCTGTGTTCGGCCTTCACCTTTTGTGACTGAAGCCCTTTTTGTGTGTTCCCGAGCCCCTGTAAGCTAAAATACCGCCCAGTCAACCCCACACAGCCCCTGTTACCTGTGTAGATGCCTCCTGCGTGTAGTTAGTGGACTCCTGACCTATTCAGTGTAACCCGAAACCCAACCACCCTTTGGCGCAAGTCGAGGAATCTGCAGCCTACACTGTCGCAGAACCGTCTGATTCTCTGATTCAGACTCTCCACTCGGCTTTGTAGCAGAGGTCCGCAATCAGTCCTGTTGACTATGCTGCAAATAGTCAGCTCTGCTTTCATCTCACAAGCAAGCCTGGCAGCCTTTACCACTGCCGTTAGCCACTCGAAACCAGGGAAAATCTCTTCTGATCCAAAATGACACACATCACTGGTACCAAAGTGAACCACCACCTGCAGTTGGCTGCACCCTGTGCTCTTCACAGCATCCGGGAGGACCCATTCCATGTTTAGAATTACTCCATCCAGTATGCACACGGAATGCAAATTGGTTTTCTTTCCTTCTTGGCAGCCATGTCCCTAAGGGGGCCCATAACGCGCCAAACATTGGGCTCTCCCAACTATCAATAATCCCACCCTCTGTGATTGTCCAGATCTTGCAGGCTGAGAGGTATCCTTTGATACAGGACAGGCGACGGCATCCGGCTCAGCACGTGGAACCTGTTTGTTAGACTAACTAGGGAGCCCTTACGTGCAGCCCCCAGGGAAGTCTTTCGCCGCCTGCTATATATACGCCCCGGGGTGACCTCCCACTCGACCGCAAGTGAGGGGTCAACCTCAGTGCGAGCAGTTACTGGGCTGACCACCAGTAAGGAACGATCGGAGGACTCCATTGGATCCCCACAGCTGGCCCACAACAGTGGTGCCCATCCACTGCAGCCTCAATCTGTGCAACCGAAACTGTCACAGCCTGCAGCTGAGAGCAAAGTGTCACCAACTCGGTTCGCATCTGCACACAACAATGACAGTCCATATACATACTGTGGAAAACTAAACTACCCAGATTAGCGGATTATCGTTACGTGCTGCGGAACTCTGCTGTAGACACTGTCAAAAACGCAAGAACTGTGTCTAATAAATTAGATTAATAAGCAAAGATGCAAAAACCTGACTGCCTAAGCACTCAGACGAAACTAAATAATTCGCCCCTGATTAGGAACTTGTAATATGCCACAAAGTCGGTTTACTTTCTGATGCAGACGAAAACGCGAAAACTGTATCTATTGGATATTAAATTAACACGCATAAACTCAAGAAACTAGACTATTAAAGCACACAGGTGATATTATAAAATTAATTCCTGGTTAGGAACTCGTAAAAGTCACAAAATCAGTTAATTCCCTGCTGCTGCGTCTGTCTCGGCTGGCTGCTGTAAAAATTATAAATAATACAACAAAATCGTAAATGTTTTATCAAGTGGAAAATTTTAAGAATGAAGACTGATTCTTGTTAATTTTGATACTTTCATTGGAAAAAGTACAATATGACAATTGTAACATAACTTTAATCAGTGTGTTTTTGCAGTTATAATTCAGTCTGTAATACCATTTGTCTACCCAAAATGGAAAAATTAATTAACATTGTCATTTATAAATAAAATCTGACTCATTTTAGCCGATGTGAGACTGTTTCTCTTCTAGTGCATATTTGTCCCACTTTTGAAAATATTTGTTTACGGGGCTGTGATGCTGTGATACGTAACACTTTTAGAATCAATTTATACAGCGTTAGTCACAGCAATTTTCTTGTTTCCCACCAGTTTAAGGGATCGTTGTTTGTAGACAAATATCCCTCCGCTAAATATTTGTCCAAGTCGACAATTGCCTCGCTGTATGGTGTTACAACATGCAATGTATGGTTTTCATGAGCAATAAAAAGGACGGAAATGTTGTTTATCTTGATCTCTATTGCATTTTCTGTACAGGTTCCGGAACTCTCGGAACCGAGGTGATGCAAAACTTCTTTTGGTGTGTGTTTTATGATCTTTTTAAGTAACGGTGATTTTAATGATTCACTTCATTGTCATTGTTTACAGTGTACCACAGTAGTCTAGACGAAATCGAGAAGAATAATTTGATAGAGTACATGTGGGCTATCAAGTTGGGAAACTACCTTAGATTGGCTTACAAAACCTACCTACAGCTCAGTGCATGCACGCCATGTGAGATTTATATTACTTTCTCGGTCTCTTCACACAAACCATAAGTCCTAGAGTAAGAATAAATAAGGACCTTCTTTATAGGACATTTAATGTAGTTTAATTTTGTACTGTGACATGTTTTCGCTACAGGCTGTGGATTTCAAGTTATTTAAGAAATACGTACAAAAGTGATTTTAAACGTGTTCCATCTCAGAAACACTTTGGAATAGGGATGTCCACATTTAGTTTTATGCTTCAAATGAGTGTTCCTGTCATATCCCTGATCATTAAGCATTCCTCCTGATAGAACCGGTATACATTGAGTATCATATATGTTAAAATAATTATGTGTTACACATATAGTTATTTTTATGGAGAAGTGTTCAATGGGGAAAGTGAGTTTCAAGCTGTATCACTGTGCCAAGGGCGCAGAGAACAAAATGATGCCTCAAGTCACCGTATGAATTGCTCCCTGCGAACTCATTCTTACAGTCCGAGAAGTGAGCTAGTGAGCTACCTTGTGATGCGATCTCTGAGAATGGTGGGAAGCAGAGAGCTAGTGAGCTACCTTATTATTCGATCGCTGAGAGTGGTGGGGTGCAGTGTGCCAGTGGAAAGATTATGGTCCGATTGGTGAGAAAAGTGGGAGCGCCAAGCTATTGGGATGGGAGTGATGGCTGGACCGCTTCCGATACGCTCCTTCCACGTGGTGACTGAAGACCGCAGCTTATACACTCCTGGAAATGGAAAAAAGAACACATTGACACCGGTGTATCAGACCCACCATACTTGCTCCGGACACTGCGAGAGGGCTGTACAAGCAATGATCACACGCACGGCACAGCGGACACACCAGGAACCGCGGTGTTGGCCGTCGAATGGCGCTAGCTGCGCAGCATTTGTGCACCGCCGCCGTCAGTGTCAGCCAGTTTGCCGTGGCATACGGAGCTCCATCGCAGTCTTTAACACTGGTAGCATGCCGCGACAGCGTGGACGTGAACCGTATGTGCAGTTGACGGACTTTGAGCGAGGGCGTATAGTGGGCATGCGGGAGGCCGGGTGGACGTACCGCCGAATTGCTCAACACGTGGGGCGTGAGGTCTCCACAGTACATCGATGTTGTCGCCAGTGGTCGGCGGAAGGTGCACGTGCGCACGCCAAGACCGTAGGATCCTACGCAGTGCCGTAGGGGACCGCACCGCCACTTCCCAGCAAATTAGGGACACTGTTGCTCCTGGGGTATCGGCGACGACCATTCGCAACCGTCTCCATGAAGCTGGGCTACGGTCCCGCACACCGTTAGGCCGTCTTCCGCTCACGCCCCAACATCGTGCAGCCCGCTTCCAGTGGTGTCGCGACAGGCGTGAATGGAGGGACGAATGGAGACGTGTCGTCTTCAGCGATGAGAGTCGCTTCTCCCTTGGTGCCAATGATGGTCGTATGCGTGTTTGGCGCCGTGCAGGTGAGCGCCACAATCAGGACTGCATACGACCGAGGCACACAGGGCCAACACCCGGCATCATGGTGTGGGGAGCGATCTCCTACACTGGCCGTACATCACTGGTGATCGTCGAGGGGACACTGAATAGTGCACGGTACATCCAAACCGTCATCGAACCCATCGTTCTACCATTCCTAGACCGGCAAGGAAACTTGCTGTTCCAACAGGACAATGCACGTCCGCATGTATCCCGTGCCACCCAACGTGCTCTAGAAGGTGTAAGTCAACTACCCTGACCAGCAAGATCTCCGGATCTGTCCCCCATTGAGCATGTTTGGGACTGGATGAAGCGTCGTCTCACGCGGTCTGCACGTCCAGCACGAACGCTGGTCCAACTGAGGCGCCAGGTGGAAATGGCATGGCAAGCCGTTCCACAGGACTACATCCAGCATCTCTACGATCGTCTCCATGGGAGAATAGCAGCCTGCATTGCTGCGAAAGGTGGATATACACTGTACTAGTGCCGACATTGTGCATGCTCTGTTGCCTGTGTCTATGTGCCTGTGGTTCTGTCAGTGTGATCATGTGATGTATCTGACCCCAGGAATGTGTCAATAAAGTTTTCCCTTCCTGGGACAATGAATTCACAGTGTTCTTATTTTAATTTCCAGGAGTGTATGATCGCTGGAAAGACATTCCGAGTGTGATGCTAAGCCAAAAGATAAGAAGTAACAACTCACTCAATGGTACGAGTATGTAAACGCTTATTGAACTTACGTAATTTGCGGTTTTCTTTTAGAATAAAGTGCGGAAACATGATGCTGCAAGTGTTGTACACGTTAATGTACTGTTCTGAAGAGCCAATCCGTCGTTAGCCTCGATAGCTGCTCTGTCAGGGCGGTAGGTTACCCAGTGAAGGGACCCATGTTCGATCCTGGGCTGGATCAAAAATTTTTTTCCGCTCGGGGACTGGGTGCTAAGTTGTGCTTATTTTCGTACCATCATAATTGGCATTACTATTGAGATGGTTGTATTGGAATGGGCTGACAGTCAGTAAATTTTAAAAAAAGGTGCTTTCTTTATTTTCTGTTGCTTTCATGGACGAGAAAAGCTCTACTTACTGACAAGATATGCAAATTCACATGTCCACATCGTCTATAACACATATTTTGTAGCTTGGGAAACGTTTTCCTAAGGATGTGGCACGGGTGCCTTTGCAGCAACCTACCGGAGAATGTTTCATTCGTCTCATTGCAGCCACCAGAGACGCATTTTGAAATTAGATGAGCTACCATTTATTTTTTCCGAATCACCTATCACCCTCTCCTTAGAAGAATCTGGCTCTTCGAAGGCTCTTTGAATCAATTGAGGAGTGGACTGCCCATCTCTATTTTGATGACCTCCAAGTTCGTGCACGATCTGATGCCATGCGATTTTTATCTTGGACATTCATAAAATGTTGTGTGTATGAGCTCTGCTACCAGCTGATTTACATGACTTTACAAACAGCATTGTTGCAACAATTATCCCAGACACAATGATAAAGGTTTCGGAAGAAATTGCCTGTCGACTTGTGTGACGAAAAGCGCTCACGTTGAACACGTGTAAGAAAATCTGTTTGAGTTGCTACATCCATTTGATGCATTATTTATAATTGCAAGTTGCCTTAAAACCCATATATTTAGTTGAACTCACCTGTGCGATGAAATTAGAGGGGCAATATTTTAAACAGGTGCATTATATTTAAGGAATATTTGGAGTGAATCGGCCTCTTGTTGTGAAAATCAATCCTTCATTTAACAGAAATGTACGTATCCTGTTCTCTTCTCATCACACATGTTGATGATATGACGAGAAATTCAACACCGCGTCGTAAACCGAAGTGGAAACTTTCTCACTTAAATCACATGAGGCACAATAAGAAACATTTTAAAAATTAGTAGGCCCTCCATGTGTCCGTATTGCTGCCTCACATCTATGAGGCATCTTCCTGACAATTCTGCGAATATCTGATTTTTTTCGCCATTTCTTAGTACGGAACTCTGCAAGTTGTTCAAGAGTCTGATGTACTACAGGGCAGGCTCGGAAGTTTTCTGTCCTTTCCATCTCAAAAATGCTCATTAAGAATGAGATCAGGACTCAGAACATTCCATTCTGATGTTTGAATCGGAGGTCTCATATCATTTCAATGGTGACTGCTGCTGAATACGGTCTTGCATTGTCTTGATGCAGGCCAAGCTGGGGACCCAGTAGCTTCTTGTCGATGTACAAAGGGAGTTAAAAAAGTTTTGCACAGTCGTCTCTAATTTTTTTATTTTTTGCTGGAGGTGAATGGAATTTTTTTGTGAAGATACTTGGAACATGTAGCTATATATTGAGCCTACTCATTGTAGTCTCAATCAGCTGTGACGCATCTGGCCCAACGTTCTTTCCATGATGTAAATGCATTTTGGTAAAATTCTGGGGATTGACTTTTACACCATCGCTTGACACAGGAAATAATGTCTTTCTCACTATCAAATGTTTTACCGCGCAGGTGGGCCTTCAGACAACCAAAGTGGTAAAAATCAGAAGGACTGTAGAGAGGATGAGGAACAATTTTCCAACCCATTTTCTTGATTTTCTCCTGCGTCATAAGGGATGTATGGGGTTTGGCATTGTCATGGTGTAGTCTGAGGAGCTGACACTGAAGCTGTGGTTTGTGGGTCTTGATGGCACGTCACAGTTTGTCCAGTGTCAAACAGTAACGGTCCCGGTTAATTGTGGAGCCAGATTCCAAAAAGTCAATGAAAATGACACCACACTGAGCCCAGAAGAAGGAGGCCATCATCTTTCGGTTTGATGTTCGTAAAAGTCTTGGTTTCTTCTTCCGAGGGGAACCCGGCTGACGGCTCTCCATATATTGGGTTTTGCTCTCATGTTCGGACAAAAACAACCATGTCTTATCCTGGGTAATGACGCCGTCAAAACAGTGTTTCCACTCTTCAGTAAAGGTCTTCATGAGACCCTCGCACACATTCTTCCTAATCATTTTCATTTTTCTTGTCAATAATCTAGACATCCAGCATGCACAGATTTTTCTGTACCCTAGTGACTGTACCGGTGATACCACACTACCCAATGACAAATGAGTCATTTTAGCAAGCTGTCGTGTCGTCACACATCTGTCATTTTGGATGATTTGACCAATGGTCGTCTTATTGACATCACTCACTGCCGTCGATGGCCTGCCGCATCGTGGATTGTCCAGTGGAGATAAATTACCTGCAACCACCACTGTATACTGCTGCGATCCACTGTGTCCTTGCCGGTCGGAGTGGCCGAGCGGTTCTGGGCGCTACAGTCTGGAGCCGCGTTACCACTACGGTCGCAGGTTCGAATCCTGCCTAGGGCATGGATGTGTGTGTTGTCCTTAGGTTAGTTAGGTTTAAGTAGTTCTAAGTTCTAGGGGACTGATGACCTTAGCAGTAAAGTCCCATAGTGCTCAGAGCCATTTGTACCATTTGAACCACTGTGTCCTTCCCATAAACAGGGAGCAACTTTCTGTGAATAGCTGTGGCAGAGTCATCGCCGCTCTTGAAGAGGAAATCTGTTATCGATCTTTGTCGTAACCTGACATCTACTTCACGGCTCACCTGTAAATAAAATAAAACACAGGGTGTCCACAAACTCCCTTTACAACTTCAAAATTGTAGTACAACGTCAGTTATTGAAATATTTTAACAAAATTTCTTTTATTGTAATCACTGTTTAATAAAGTTTTTATATATACTCTTTATTTTGTGTTTCAGATACTCTGTTGATAGAAGGAACTTAACCTCTATAAAATGGCAACTAGAGAAGGTACAATTCGTATCCTGGTTTATTGAGACATAATCGGATGTTCAAACTCAACGAAACTTCAGAACGAAGTATGGAAGAGATCCACCATAGCGCCCTTCAATCCGTGCATGACACAAAAAATTTATGGAGACAGGGAAAGTGCTGGATAAAGGGAGGAGCGGGTGACCAAGAACATCCGAGGAAAATATCGATCGCGTTTTAAACGTCTTCACTCGTTCACCTACGAAGTCCATCCCCACTGCTTCCAGACAGTTGCAACTACAACGTTCAACTGTGCGTAAGGCCCTCGACAAGAACTTAAGGTTGTAAGCTTACAACGTGCAACTGTTGCAGACACTTTAGCCAAATGACAAGCCAAAGGGACAGAGTTTGCACTCAACATGCTGGAACGCCTTTCGGAGGATGAAGCATTCCACAAGTGAATTTGTTTCAGTGACGAGGCAACTTTTCATGTTTCTGGGACATTAAACAGACACAATGTGAGAATCTGGGGATCTGAATACCCCCATGTGACTAGGGAACTTCACCGGGATAGTCCAAAAGTGAATGTGTGGTGTGAAATCATGTGCAACCGAGTAATTGGTCCATTTTTCTTCAGCGAGTCAACAATTAGTGCAGAAGTTTACCTCGACGTTCTAACCGAATATGTAGCACCACAACTGATTGACTTACAACTCTAATTTTCCAGCAAGATGGTGCACCACCACATTGGGTACTGCGTGTTCGTCGGTTTCTCAATGAAACGTTTCCAGGCAGATGGATAGGGAGGGATGGGCCAATTCCTTGGCCACCGTGTTCACCAGCTATCACTCTCTTGGGGTCTTTTTATGGCGGTATGTAAAAGATACGGGACATTACTGACTTGAAGTAAAGGATTCGTAATGCCATTGCCACCATTGATGACGCTATGCTATAGCGAATATGGCAAGAAATCGAGTACCTCTTGATGTGCTTCGTGCAACTAAAGGCGCCCATATAGAGGTCTGTTAATCACTGTCAAAAAAACTTTTATAAACACTGATTACAATAAAAGAAATGTTGTTAAAATATTTCAACAACTGTCATTGTAATAAAATTTTGAAGTTGTAAAGGGACTTTACGGACACCCTGTACTTCTACATACCTGCCTACTTATAGCTAAATGTTCCAAGTATGTTCACAAAAAATTTCATTCTCCTCCCGCAAGAAATAAAAAATTAGAGACGACTGTGCAAAACTTTTCGAACGCCTTTTGTAACTCCGAGCATTAGGTTGGCATCATGAGTATGTGAAGGTCCGATTTGCCACAAATTGTGATGCCATCCCATACCTTGACTGAGCTGCAGCCAAATCTGTCCATTTCCTGGACTGTTGCTTTACTGTGACGTTCATGACATGACGACGACATACGCATATACGTCCGTCGCACTGTGTTAGACGAAAACGGTCCTTGTCTGTAAACCATACACTGCGCCACTGAAGCGGCTGCCAGTGCCTATGAGCAGGAAACCAAATCCAATACCAGCACAGTTTGCATTGTTGAAAATTTCCTCCCCCTCCCCCAGACTTGGTACAGGGTTGTAGTGGTAGATGTGGCAATGTCCCCTCACCTGCCCTGTTGCCATTTTTAGGAATTTCGAATTTTGGAGGGAATTTGGAATTTTGGTGGGAAATACAAAAAAATTGTGGGAATTTTGAAAATGGCTGGAATTTCTGTGTCCGCAGGCTGTGCTGACGTCCCATCCCATCTCCCCACTGGGGAACTGATGGAAAACCGAAAATGGCAGGTGCTATTCCCGGAACTAGTACCCCAGTCGTTCTGAGCAGGAGCCCAAGTGCACCTCCCTACACAGGGAAACGGTTAGTCTTTATCCAACTGCAGGCGAGGAAGGTTAGGATAGTGTACTTTATTTCGGGTGGGAAACTGAGGCAAAGATAGGTTCTAATTACATAATTTATCATAAAAATTGGCTCTAATTACACATCTATATTTATAGTGCAACACAAGGAGCGCCTGAAATCGCAATATAGTTCAAAAATTGACGATGTCATACAATTGGTGTTATATTGCTGAAGAAATCACAGTACCACTGGAAACTAGTAGTAGGCGTACTCAGAATAAATAGTAACACTACATAAGATGACACCTTCACCTACAAGTCGAAATAAATCTTTAGAAAGGCCAATACATTCTAATGCAACTGATAGAAAATGCTTCACTGTTCTAATGACAAATCGAAATTATTGTAAAAAAAAGCACTCATAAACAACGGTTCACAATGCAACACGTACTGGAAATTGAGAGAAAAAATATTCTAACAACACAACTACCAAAAAGTGGATCGCAAAAGATCGCACCGCCAGCCGCCACCATCCACCGCCGAAAACAGTAGCTTTGAGCACAGTCTTCGGCCAGCCATAGCCACAGGCAATGTTTCCAGCCGAGCACATGGTTGGTGGCAACCAGCAGTATCGATGCCGACGAATGCTATACATACACAAGAATAGGCCACGACTCCAGTGGGCAAAAGAACAAAGCGAGATAAATGACGGCTACACCGAACAAAGACGACCGTGTTTTTTTTTGTCTAAAATGCAGCTGCTGCTTCTTATGAGGCATGCCCCACGCCGCTAGTAGCAGCCCCCGCAAGTGGACGCCTTGCTGAGACAAAACATGTCGGTAACAGTTGTATTTAACGTCAGTGCATCTGTTATAAGTGAGCATCTATTAAATAAAAAACACAGCCGCGATGATAAAAAATGTCTGTTCCACGAAAATAGACGCAGTCTATTTCCTTTTAGTTTCATGACCAATATGGGTATAGTTCTTTTAAGTTCAACTAGAATTAACAATTTACGTATCTCTCTCTCTCTCTCTCTCTCTCTCTCTCTCTCTCTCTCTCTCTCTGCCCCCTCCCCTCTGCCCGCCTCACATTATTTTGTTGCATCTACCAATGTCCAATGTGAAAAAAAACTATAGCACTGCCGCCGATTACAGATGGGCAAACTGCTAAGGTCGTAGTTTTATAGCGATACATCTGACAGATATATCGCTATACAGTCTAGCGAAACACCTGTGATAAACGATATCTTTCAGTTTGTTGGACAAAATTACGTGGCTTGAGAGTGTTCATTCCGTGCAAATCAGTGTCTGTAAATAAACTGTAGTGCAAATGTGTATTACAAACATTTGATACTCGTGGAATAATGTTGCAGAATAAGCCCTTTGACACTATCTGTTCGCATGTCGGATAACACATGTCCATCTCGCATAAAATCGAAAAAACCTCCACTATTTTGCTACGAAGTCTACTGATCACCACAGAACGTCCTCGTTATTTCGAAACTTTCATCTGAGTAAAGAAAAAGCGAGAACTAAAACTCTGAATTAAAAAAACACACAGTCTAGCGAAACGTCTACGTTAAGCGATTTCTTTCAGTTTGATGGACAAAATTACATGGCTTGAGAGCGTCCTTGGCGTTAATCAGTTCCTGGAAATAAACTGACATGCATGTGTGTATTACACACCTTTCATACACATGAAATAACACTGCACTGCAGAATACACACTTTCACACTATCTGTTCGCATGTCCGACAGCACCATCAGTTTACGTTCCGCAAAAACAAGCAGTAATACAAAAATTATAAATGTAAAAAAGAACAGGTCGTGAGAGCATGGCTTGTAATGGAACCTCCTAACGTCACGTAGTAGAGAATCATACAAGATTCCGCTGATACATCGAAAAAAATACTGTCTGCTTATTGACCTCTGACATTCTTGCCCCATAACTCGCCTCTACCGACCTCTGTGTAAAGCTTCTGTCACCTATAGTTGATGAAAAAGACCGCATCCAGCACACCATCATTGACAGTAGCAGCAAATTCTTGTTTCGTAAGCAATGTGGTCATCACAGAACAGCCTATTTCATGGAACCTACTTATGTGTCGGAAAAAACACTATCATTTCTAGGTTCCACAACGAACTATAACTCAAGTGGTTGCTATTTTATAACAACAGGTTATGATGTATGAGATAACACACGAACGTACGCTAAACATATTGTTAGACATACGATTGTGACGACAATAATAAAAACAGTTATGATTCTACGACAAAAGATAGTCCATTTATATTAGTTTTATGAGCAAAATCGGTATATTTCTGAAATTTTCCTGATGTATTTCTTCTTCCAGTAATTTTTGAGTATGCAGCCGGATCCCATCAACTTTCTGCCACGATATTTTGCCCCAGAGACGTCCGGCCATCCTCAGGTGAGTAGACGAAGTACTGAAGAGACCTGATGTAGTCATGGTATTTATAGTGAATTCTGCATGCGAATGGTACTGGCGGTTTAGGGCATACGCGTTAGGAGGTGACATGCGCGAGGCAGCCAAGTTGTGTGTGCTGCCTTCAGTGGTGAAGTAAGTACAATCTAATCGCCCAATATCGACTGAGCATGACGAGTCCTCTGTGACCGCATTATTTTAATAATTGGATTCCAATTTTTATCCAGCTGAAAGCCGTTATCACGATTCATTAAATTATCAGCAAGACGTATTTCCACGGATTCTTTAATTGCAGACTCACAAAATCTGGAAACCGGTGCTAAAATTTTGGTATTGTTGTATTCCATAGAATGTCCCATGGAAATGCAATGTTCTGCTACTGCTGATTTTAAAGGTTGCCGCAGAAGGGAGTGTCTTTCGTGTTCTATACAGCGTTCCTAGACCGTTCGTGTCGTCTGACGTATATATGCAGAGCCACACTCACAGGGAATTTTATAAACAGCCGCCTTCCTCATTTGTAAACCGTGTTTAGCGGATCTGACTACGGCCCTGCTCTTTGTTGGTGGACGGAAAATGGCGTTAATATTTTTCCTAAGCAATCTGCCTATTTTAGAAGACACGTTCCCAGCATATGGAAGGAACGCAGTTGATTATAGTCGTCATGAGTCTCCTCAGAGCGTTGCTGCTTGTTATTATAATTATGCATGACCTTCCGTATTTGATGCGAAGTACAGCCATTCTCTTTAAAAACCTTCTCCAGGTGCAGTAATTCTTCGTTTGCTATGGAGATTGAGGAAGATGGGACTTTACCCTTTCTAGACGTATTAGTACGCCGTAAGAATGGTGGGTCTTTTGGACATTCGGTGTACAGAAAACCCACACATATAGATCTATATCTTCAGGTGACCAGCTGCCATCACCCCGCACAAACCGCTGGTGTTCTTAGTACTTTAATTCATCGGGCGTATGTAATATCGGATGCTGATAGCCTTCACAAGGAATTACTGCACCTGGAGAAGGTTTTTAAAGAGAATGGCTGTACTTCGCATCAAATACGAAAGGTCATGCATAATTATAATAACAAGAAGCAACGCTCTGAGGAGGCTGATGACGACTATAATCAACTGCATTCTTTCCATATGCCGGGAACGTGTCTTCTAAAATAGGCAGATTGCTTAGGAAAAATAATATTAACGCTATTTTCCGTCCACCAACAAAGAGCAGAGCTTTAGTTGGATCCGTTAAAGACGTGGAAATGCGTCTTGCTGATAATTTAATCAATCGTGATAACGGCTTTCAGCTGGATAAAAAGTGGAATCCAATCATTAAAATAATGCAGTCACAACGGAATCGACACGCTCAGTCGATAACTCAGCGATTAGATTGTACTTACTTCACACTGAGGGCAGCACGCACAACTTGGCTGCCTCGCTCATGTCACCTCCTAACACATGTGCCGTAAACCGACAGTACGATTCGCATGCGCAGAATTCGCTATAAATACCATGACCGCATCAGGTCTCTTCAGTGCTTCGTCTACCTACCTGAGGATGGCCGGACGTCTCTGGGCAGAAATATCGTGGCAGAATGTTGGTGGGGTCCTGCTGCAAACCCGAAAATTACTGGAAGAAAATCGGTATAGTTTGAGAGCATTCCGCATCATCAAATTACAAACTGTCATGCACGTTAGCATTACATTCAGTTGAGCTATATCAAATACTGATACTGACCAACATCTGTGCAGTAATGAATTACGTTTGAGATCATTCCTTTTCCTTATTTTGTAACATCCTGAGTAGGTAAAGAAATAAAAAAAAGAACACAGTGAACTATCTACAGCCAAACTTCAACCTGTCATACCTGTCTTTGTAGTATCGTCTCCTATCGTTACCCTATATTGTGTGTGTGTGTGTGTGTGTGTGTGTGTGTGTGTGTGTGTGTGTGTTTTAGTTAAGCTTTGCCACTTGTGAAGGAAAGAAGGCCATATCCAGTAGGCCATCACTCGCAATAGATTCTTGTTTTACAGCGACAGGCAACGAATATCCAAATGTTCCGTCTCAAAGAGGCCAAGAGCACTACTACATTCTCTTATTAGACATGTACATGATCACTGTTCTGGTATTGACCATCCCCGGTAGGTGCTGCTCTCAATACGTATGGGGTAGTAGAAACAGAATGAGGTACTCTCATTATTAAAAAAAAAGATGTGGCAGGCATCTCAGCATATCGAAATAGGACTACAACATTGAGGAATGTTTGGAAACAGCTGTCTGAAGGTGATGACATCTACATTCAATCGCAAGTTCCACAGTGACAAGTAGCAGATGTCCAAGTGTTCCGCCAAGTCTCTCTTAATCTCAAGCAAGTATTGTTAGTCATTCATTATGTGGTAATCAACAGTGTACCAGTTGATGGATCGGATGGAAAAGGCACTATTGATATGGGCGATGTATTGTAATAAGCAGCACAGTTGATAGTATGATCAGTTTTAGCAATTTTACCGGTTTTTCCGTAATTTCAACACCAGCTAATGACACAGCAGAATGATTCCCAGTTTTAGTATCGTCAATAAACCACTCCTCTACTACTTTGGGAGTACCATAAACTAGACTGCGAATGTAGATATATGACAGTGCAGCATGCAAATTTGGACATATACTCCAACGTACACCAGACGGCATCCTATATCCATGCAGTTAGGTTATCTACATTTTTCTAGCAGATTGTCCACAGTGCGGAAGTTAGAGTATCACTGGCCAGCTTTTCCTATGTGGATTGGAGTGACAGGGTACTCTTGGATTCACAGTATAAAGTCCGGAGGTTGAAAGATCTCCTCACATTTTCCTTGATCAGCCCTCCTTGCAACGCGATCTCCGATTTAATTTGCAACTGACCAGAAAAAGGAGGGTACTATACCATCTACATTCCACATCTCGTGTAGGAGCAGAATGAGTCCATACCTGCCGTTTAGCGAAGACTGCTCCACGCCAATCTTCCTCACAGGACCCACCCAAGTGCACAATACTCTCCAGATGCGTGCATGTAGTGGAGTGAAGCACCACTTCTCGGTGTACGAGTAGAGATGAGAGTATTGTGGTGATACAACACATGGATAAGAAGAAACATTTGGTTTATGGATTATTGAGCTCCGGGCGGATGGAGTTAAACATTGTACATAAATCGCCGGCCGGTGTGGCCGTGCGGTTCTAGGCGCGTCAGTTTGGAACCGCGTGACCGCTACGGTCGCAGGTTCGAATCCTGCCTCGGGCATGGATGTGTGTGATGTCCTTAGGTTAGTTAGGTTTAAGTAGTTCTAAGTTCTAGGGGACTGATGACCTCAGTAGTTAAGTCCCATAGTGCTCAAAGCCATTGTACATAAATCAATTGCGCTATCAATTCTGGAGTATTATTTCAGTGTCTGCAGTCAGTTCAAAAAGGTACCGGCAAGAGAGAAATGATCGTAGAGCATAAACACAGACGCTGCTAAGGGTACACAGTTCTGAACCTAAGAACGCTACAATGTTAAGCCCATACGGTTTCCGAAGTATTAGTAGTGCAGAATGCAACGCTTTTATACCCTAATGCATGACATATACGGGGTGAGTCACTAACGACTGCCACCTAGAATAACTCCGAAAGTATGATAGTAGCTGAAAAGTTTATGGGACAATTGTTGCATGGGACAAAAGGAGCCATAATATGACGTTGGTTTTTGCTGCAGTATGGGGTCGCGTCAGAGTTATTAAGGTCAACCTTTATATATATATATAAATGGGATGTTATAGTTTGGTACTTATTTTCTGATAGCGGCTATCGAGACAAGTCCAATTATGTGTAACAGTAAGGTCTTTGAAAGTCAACGAAGGTCAAAAAGGTGGCATGAACGGCCATTTACAGAAGGTGTTCAAAGTGATGATCATTGGTATCAATGCAGAGCTGCAATCTTCTTATCATGGACTGAGTGGTTTTCCTTATCACTTTGGCACTTATCGGAGCACATGCTTTGACAATAATAAATATTCCGCGAGTACGGCGTTTCCATCTAACGTACCACTGACGTGTAAAAAGCATTCGACTGTTTCGCAATCCAACCCTAATAGGAACGGTAAGACTATTATCGTCGAATGAAGCGAATGTGAATGGTGTATTCCTTCGAAGAAGAATCATCTATTGCGAGTCATGGCCTACTGGATATGGCCTTCTTTCCTGCACAAGTGGCAAAGCCTAACACACACACACACACACACACACACACACACACACACACACACACACACACACAACACAAGTCCTATATCGGAAGAGAGGCACGCCAAAATATTATAGGGTGACGTTAGGAGACGCTATTACAAGGAGAGGTATGAAAGGTTGAAGTTTGGCTGTAGATAGTTTACTGTGTTCTGCTAAGAATGTTACAAAATAAGGAAGAGGAATGATCTCAAATGTAATAAATGACTGCACAGATGTTGATCTGTATCAGTATTTCATATACCTCAATTGATTGTAATACTATCGTGCATGACAATTTGTAATTTGATGATGCGGAATGTTGTCAAACTATACCGATTTTGGTCATAAAATGTAACAGAAGTCGACTGTGTGTGTTCTGGCGGAATCATGACTGTTTTTATTATTGTCGTCACAATCGTGTATTTAACAATATGTTTAGCGTAAGTCCTGCGTTATCTCATACTTCATAACCTGTTGTTATAAAAGTAGCCACCACTTGAGTTATAGCTCGTTTTGGAACCTAGAAATGATAGCGTTTTTTTCCGGCATGTGAGTAGGTTCCATGAAATAGGCTGTTCTGTAATGACCAAATTGCTTACGAAACAAGAATTTGCTGCTATTGTCAATGATGGTGTGCTGGATGCGGTCTTCTTCATCAACTATAGGTGACAGAAGCTTTACACAGAGGTCGGTAGAGGCGAGTTATGGGGCAAGAATGTCAGAGGTCAATATGCAGACAGTATTTGTTTTCATTGTATCAGCGGAATCTTATATGATTCTCTACTACGTGACGTTAGGAAGTTTCATTACAAGCCATGTTCTCACGACAGTTTCTTTTTTTTTTTCATTTTATAAACGCCAGAACGGTATAACACTGCATTGGTAAGAAGGGATGTGCCGCAGCATGCAAAACGACAAAGTCTTTTTGAATTACATCCTGATTTTGCGGAACGTAAGCTGATTGTGTTGTCGGACATGCGAACAGATAGTGTGAAAGTGTGCATTCTGCAGTGTTATTTCATGTGTATGAAAGGTGTGTAATACACACATGCATGTTAATTTATTTCGAGGCACTGATTAACGCCAGGGACTCTCTCAAGCCATGTAATTTTGTCCATCAAACTGAAAGAAATCGCTTAACGTAGACGTTTCGCTAGACTGTGTGTTTTTTTAATTCAGAGTTTTAATCCTCGCTTTTTCTTTACTCAGATGAAAGTTTCGAAATAACGAGGACGTTATGTGGTTATCAGTAGTTTCGTAGCAAAATAGGGGATGTTTTTTCGATTTTATGCGATACGGACAGGTATAGAGGGTGTGAGAAAGTTATTGCAAGTGTTAGATGTATCACTATAGAGCTCTGACCTCTGCTGCTTGCTCATCTGTAATCGGCAGCAGTGCTGTAACTTTTTTTTTAATTCCATTGGATGTCACAAAAAACGGTAGGCAGGAACAGAGAAAGAAGGGGATGCCAATTGTATGCTGCAGTCGCACATAAAGAAACTATACTGATTTTGCTCATAAAATTAATAGAAAATTGACTGCACCTATTTTCGTGGAAACAGGACGTTTATTATCATCACAATTTTTTTTATAGACGCCCGCTTGTGAGAGATGTGTTGATGTTAAATACAATTGCTGCACTGAAATTTTTTGTCTCTCAGAATGGTGTGTGCAAGCATGGGTTAGCTGTCACCTTGCTTTGTTCTGTCGCCCACTGGAGTTGCGGCCTGTTGTGTAAGTGTAGCATTTGTCAGTGTCAACATGCTGGCCGCCGCCAGCCATGTGCTCAGTTGCAGACGATGCCTCTGGCTAAGGCTGGCTAAGACTGTGCTCTCTACGGCATTTGGCGGCAGAGCTGGATGGTGGTGGCAGGTGGCGTTATAGAAAGTGTTCTGAAGAGCTCTCTTGAATTTCTTTTTGTTACGGGTGGGTAATTCTTTCTGCGAAATATGTTCAGGAAGTGCCCAGTTCTTGAGTATTTTGTCCATCTCCGACTGATTTCCACAGACGGGAGACAGTATATCAGTGCCACCGATAGATCTCTTAACGGACCATCAGCGATAGAATAGAACAGGCCTGTATCCCTATGTACGGCGATGAGAGGGAGCGATGAGGGAGTGGTTCAAAAATGGTTCAAATGGCTCTAAGCACTACGGGACTTAACATCTGAGGTCATCAGTCCCCTAGACTTAGAACTACTTACACCTAACTAACCTAAGTACATCCATGCCCGAGGATGGATTCGAACCTGCGACCGTAGTAGCAGCTTCGTTCCGGACTGAAGCGCCTAGAACCGCTCGGTTACAACGGCCGGCTGAGGGGGTGGTAGGAAGGGTGGTAAGACTGGCTCTGTGCTGGTTAGTACATGACCGCACATTGAGAAGAACACACGTGCAGCTGCCACCCCTCTCTCCTGGTGCAAACTTATCGTATTGGTTTATGCAGTAGTTGTGTTATTGCAAATATTTTTCTCAGTTCCCAGAAGATGGGTTGCATTATGACCCATTGTTTATGAACGCTATTATTTTTCACAACAGTTTCGATGTGTAATTGGAACAGTGAACCATTTTCCATCCGTTGTGGTAATTGGTGTGGTGGTTTTCCATCAGTTGGCCTTTCTATACTTCAGTGATGATTTTCTGTCCTACCCCTTCTTGCTACTTATAAGTGTACAAGTTACTCAGCAGCTATACCAACACGACCTCTCGGGGCAGTGGAATAGTACAAAGTTGTCGAGAAATTAAGAGAGCATCATTTATTTGAATTTTGAGACCCTGGGGTGCAGTGTGCTTGTCAAGCAATGCAGCGAGCGGTGTCTGTAGCAAACTCTAACGTCAAACAGCGAGACACACGAGGAGCGGTAAAAAGGGATGGCGGTTTGAGAGTTAAGTTGTCTCCTGCAAAGTGTTTTTGCCGGCCATTTCAGAAACATGAATAGCTCCAACACAGTAAATAGTCTCTATAAGTTGTGAAATGTATCTTCAGTCCATCTGACTGCATCGCCATTATTTGCTGAAAAGTATCCCAGCTACACTCATCCATTATCAGATTCTTCCATTACTCATGTAGGAGGCTATAGACACAGTCCTCAGCTGTATGCTTACAGGTAATGCACTTATTAAACTCCTCTCTGTCCATCAACAACATCTCATCAGCTGAACACATTTCGCCGGCGGGGTGGCCGAGCGGTTCTAGGCGCTACAGTCTGGAACCGCGCGACCGCTACGATCGCAGGTTCGAATCCTGCCTCGGGCATGGGTATGTGTGATGTCCTTAGGTTAGTTAGGTTTAAGTAGTTCTAAGTTCTAGGGGACTGACGACCTCAGAAGGTAAGTCTCATAGTGCTCAAAGCCATTTGAACCATTTTTTTGAACCCATTTCCCGCCAAAAAATGATTGTACCTCCCACTCCAGCTTTTCCCTGCAAATTTGCAAGTGGGGCAGAAGATTTATGTCGACTTGTACGTGAAGGGGTACTATGTTGACTTACTTTTTATTCTGCGTACATCTGCTACTAGTATTGTGATTTTTTCCTGCAGGATAACACCAGTTGTATAACATCGTCAATTTTTCAACTGTATTGGGATTTTAGGCGCTCCTTGTGTAGCACTATGCTTATAGATGTGAAATTAGGACTGATCCGTATGATTAATTATGTAATTAGGACCGATCTTTACGTCAGTTTACCACATAAAATAAATAAAGTACTCTAACCTAACATTCCTCTCCTACAGCTTGACAGAGACTGACCATTTCCGCTGTGTAAGGGGTTGAACTTGGGTTTTCTACCCAGAACGATCGGGGTTCGCGTTCCGGAAAGGGCACCCGTCATTTTGAATTTCCTGCCAGGTCTTGGGTGGGGTGGAACATTAGCATAGCATTGGGACAAAGAAAATCCAACCATTTTTTGAATTTCCCTCCAAAATTCGAAATGCCAACGGTAGGCAATAGGGCAACTGGTGGAGGGTGAGGGGTGGTGATGGGTGAGGGGGGGGGGGGATGGCTAATTTCCATAATTAAATTTGTTAATTTGTATAATAAAATTGCAGTGTTGCCACATCTACCACTAGAACTCTGTAACACACTGGAGTAGGGGGAAAGAATTTGGCAACAATGCGAACTGTGCTCATATCGGCTTTGCCGTCCCTGCTCTTGTGTTCCTCAGGCAAATCGAAGTCTATCTCTCACGTGCCGAGTAGTTGATCGATTGATGTGATGAGGTCTTTTTGGTGTTAAACAGGCCTCTCGAAGTCTGTTGCATATTGTTTGGTTATTGAAGCAGCAACCAATTGCTGCCCTAGATCACTTTGTAGGTCGCAGGCGGTCTCAGTGCACCAGTGGAGAGAATAGTTAATTCAAATCATTAGTCTCTGGGTAATGTTTTCCGCTTTCTGCTTTGCCCTTTCATTCTTATGTATGCACCAGTTTTACGAAATCATTTCCAGAAGCCACTTTAACCTCTATAGATACTGCACAAATAGTCCAGCATCCCTGCGGTAATGTTATTGCCCGAACACGTTCTGCCTGTCATATGCATCATGTTGGCTGTAGAACTGTACACAAAGAGTATGGAGGTGCTCTCGTTACTTACACACATTGGCAGAGTGAGACATTGCTCTTCGACTTTGCTCTTTCGCATAGCGCGATGCATGTGAATACTGCCATGGGTTTCAAACGTATTGTGAAGGATTGTTCCCATTATTAAAACATGTCGGAATACTAAGAGGCATAGTATATATCTTAATCACAGACTACATACATGATACACTCGAGAAAATTCTTGTCCTTCTAATTGTTTTGAGCAGTATGTGTATTAAGTGCAGATATTTTTATTGGTGACAGGTGACAGACAACAATGTACTGAACAACATTACATCAGTATTTACTTCATTTGCAGACTAATTATTATAGTTATTAGGAGTAGTATGTTTTCAGATTTATGAGTATGTAACAAGAGCAAGCCATTAATGCTTACTTTCCCCTGGGTAGCGGGTCAGGTGTTGTGTGGAATTGTGGACACAAAACGGTTAGTCTTTTCTGACAGCCATAATCCACTTAGTGTTTGAGTTACTACCGTCCACAGAACACCAGTAAATTATGTAGCGTGTTTGTTGGAAGATCATTTGACACAGAGAAGAAACCAGCAATACAGTAATGTTTATATCTGCAGTTACACACATTACACCCTAACATATATGTACACCTAGCACAAAAAAGTCATTTACTTACAGACATAAAAATCGACCTACATATTCTACACAGTGTAAGAAGGGAATGAAGATGGAATTTCTGGAACAATTAGAGGTTTTCACCCATAACTATAAATCTGTCACCCGACACCATGTTAAATGGCCCTGAGCACTATGGGACTCAACGGCTGTGGTCATAAGTCCCCTAGAACTTAGAACTACTTAAACCTAACTAACCTAAGGACAGCACACAACACCCAGCCATCACGAGGCAGATAAAATCCCTGACCCCGCCGGGAATCGAACCCGGGAACCCGGGCGTGGGAAGCGAGAACGCTACCGCACGACCACGAGATGCGGGCTCCATCTTAAATGAGCAAGTTGATTTATCAAGTAACCACTTCTTTCAGAGTTTTAAAGGATCTATAATCTTGAAAAAGTGTTTTTTCGACGCTATATACACAGTACGAAAACACACACACACACACACACACACACACACACACACACACACACACACACGTACAACTCAACAGTATCATTAAACGAAACAATCATGGTCAATAATCAATGTGTATTAAGCAAAACTAAACACATCAGATGTAATTTCTAATACTGTAATTAAAGGTGTTATTTCAAACTCTTCGTGTGATAGACTATGTAAATAGCGCATGTTAATTTTGCAATAACGAATACATGGTGTTCATCTACTAATGAGTGTAATATATATATTCTTGGTAAATTGGTGTGACCAATGTGCTGTTTTCGATACATAAGGTAACTCAGGGGGATTTAACTTCATGAACACTGAGATGCGTGAAGAATTCCCGCATCGTGTATGAAGTTCTAATACATTATTCCTTGCTACTGAGACACTCGCACAGTCAAGTCAAATTAAGTAGATCTTTGACACCTTGCAGCGCTTTTCATAGCTTTCAATTGCGAAGCTCAAACGGCTGTAGCTCAAAACAGTAGCCCCCTTCAGAGCTATGAAGAGGCATTGCCATAGAGACGTTTACAAAATCGCGTTGTACACAGGCGAAGCAGCTGTGCCCAACGTACAGAAACTGTTTGGGATCATGTTTCCTTACTTGGATAATAAACTTACATTTGGTACATTATGCATATTTCTTTGTAGGACTGTTACATAGTTTCAAAGGTCTTTTCACGAATACATGGAAACGAATTTTTTTCTGATAGAAAATTTTCAAAATGAACACTCATGCAATGTTGGGTTTGTCAACTATTTTAATAATAAAAATGGTGCAGTGGCACCTGTATAATTATTGTTCTTTTCTGGATTAATACCAGCCGTTTCTCCAGTGAACACCAATTTTGAAATTTGGTGCTTTCATGTGATACAATATTGTCCATTCCCGTAAAGTGTAATTTGACACTAGTTGTATATGTATTAAGACTTACGATTTACCTGGGAATTCGTCCAGTTCGACTTTTTGTAATCTGACTGGTGCCTTGTTTTGAACATGGGCAGTTCACAATAACCAAATTAAAATAATATCAAAATTAGCTCTTCCTTTGCTTACTTAATAGTACAGTGGGAAAATTGGTTCACAAAAAACCTAAGTTGTTTGTACTCATTTGGAGTTGTGGAATGACTTATAGAAAGGAGAACTCTAAACGTCCAACGCAGACGAGATGGCGACCACTGCCGACGATTTGCAGGCGATGAAAACGGTCTTAGCCTGTGGACTCTTCGGTCCTCTTGGGGCTAACTCTTGTCTCTAGCAGCCAGCTTACGACACCCCTTCCTCCCTTGGCGACTTCCGCTACCAGTGCGATCTTGTAAACAATTGTCATGTGTTACGACTTCGGTGTATTGTACGTTAGTATAACGATTCTAGTGCTTGCGGCAGTGACTTTGATAAAGTGCGTACTTTTACGGGAAGACACAACTGCAAGCTAAAAATTAAGACGGTGCAAGAATGTCCGTTTATTGAAAATGTTGTGAGAACGCTGTATGTACAGTTTATGGTGCGAAATTTTAAATTGGACAAGGGGACGCACCGACATAGCAACTCACATAAATTCCAACGAACAGAGAGGCGTTCTTCAAGTTAAGATCAAAAAGTGATAACTTCTTAACGGTGAAGGTGGTTTCAGACGTGAATAATCAACTTGCGGCGCAAGAAGCAACATTTGCATACCACACAATGATACATAACCAGAGTTTCAAGTCCATGGAAATCCGTTCGCCTTCACAACCCTTCAGTTCCGTTCAGTCCAGTTAGGTATTTTCTCCAACAGTATTCTGTGCACTGAAAAAGAAAATATAACTATAATTGAAGTTGGGGGAAAGATAAATAAATATTTTGCTTAACAAATTGGAAACCAGAAAATCCGGAAGATTTTTGAAATATGTTGTTAAACAGCATTACATGAGTTAGAACATGAGGAACTAGTGACAATATTAGTTTGACGGTATCACCACAGCTTTCTAGGATACCTGCATTGGGTGTATTCGAGAATGTTGTGAACCATTTCTGGAAATTCTACAGCCAATGGAGTGAATTGCCATAGATAAAACCATTAGCGGACTTAGTGTTCAAGAATTTTTATAGTTTTGGAAAATCTAGGATCATGAACTACATTGTGAATGATGAACAACTGTTTGTCGAGTACAGCTGTGTATGTAAACACTGTTAAGGTAAACAGCTGGATTGGGATATGAAATCAAATGTTAGTGCCAGTGAAAACTGGCCCTTTTCGCAATGAATGACTGTGTATTGATACGTTACCTTGTGAAGAATCTCATGAGTAACTGCTAAGAAAAAGTAATCACTGAACAAATGGTATATTAGACACATCTTATTGCGTGCTGTACAAGTTTCCAAGGCACAAGTGCGGTTGGCCACTCATCTCTTGACAGCCGTGACATTCTCACTACGGTCGCTTCTGTGGCTTCCTCGCCCAGTTACGTAGCTGCTGCGTAGTTTCCAGTCTACACAGCATTACTCCCATTCCTCGTATGCTGATAGCACTTCGCGACCAATGGCATCACGTGGAGACGATGAGTGAGCTCTATATCCATCATTGCCATTAGTGTTTCACGACAAACACAGTTAAAGATTCCAAACACGTAATCCTCGAGGATGGGCGCCCTACTGTACATTTTAATTTTTGAAAATTTTTACAGTCTTCTGCTGACTCCTGCTTACTTTAAAAACCACACTAGGCACTGTCATCCTAGAAGGCATCTGTGGTATCATAAGACTTCTATCACAATACATAATTGGCGCCGCTAGAGCACCTCAGCTATTATTCGCCTGTCGTTTGTTCTAATTAACGATGAAGACAGACTACAGTATCAGATAAACCTGCGTACTTTGGTGGCAGGTAACGTGTAACCCTCCTGTTTCACATCTGCTAAGTGAGCCTCCGGTGTACGAGTATGACCTCTTTTGCCATATTCGTGCAAGCGGAGAAAGACTGACAGTTTACGACGGTGTTTCTTTACCGACTCTCAATTTAATTATATTACTATTAGATTTACCCAACATTGATCAATTCATAGAGTGCGGTATTTATTTCTTAATCTGTGTAAAATGACAATGAAATTTTAGGTTTAAGAACCTTCAACATCGCAGCGCGTCAGCAATCGTTGGTTAATATATTAAAAAACTGAAAACCCGCCTCGATTGCACACTAGGTGCTTTTTTCGCAATCGAGGCGGGTTTTTAGTTTTTTAATATAAAATTTTAGGTTCACTGTTCAATTACAGTAATTGCGCAACACTTAAGTCACCATAATTCGAACTCTTGAGCTTATGTTAATATTCTACCTGTAGTGAGTTCTTACTAAAGTGGATGAAATAAGCGAGTGGAGAACCTCTTTGTTTCAAACCTAGTCTGCTAACTTGGAAAGCTTTAAGTAACCCGTTCTGTACGGTAATAGGGGTGGAGAATTTTACGATTTTCGTGCAAAATGAAAATACAACGGTATGTGCAACCGAACGTAGAAGCATGTTGTAAATACTGCCTTCTCTGTTTTCATAATGTTTTGCTTTTCTACTATTCTTTTATATAAAGATAGTGGATTAACCCCATGCTTAATTACTGTAGCTGCTGTTAACGTTTATCAGAAATGTAGGAGATTTATGAAGGAATGATTGTACGTTGCCACATGAGAGATGCAATCCGATTTTTTTTGGATAGTTCATTTTTAATAACCGATGGTTTTTCCATGCATCCTTCATGGCCCAGAACAGATTAAATAGTGTATCTTACGGGTATTAGGTGTGACTCATACAGACTCCCGATACTAGGTCTGATGAGTAAGTTGTGCTGAGAAATAACTATTAAGAAAAAAAATTCGATAAGTTATGCCGTTTCCGAGTTAATTAGCGTTGACGGTAGCTAATCATTCCGTCGCGCGCGCAAATTCAGGCTGCCCGCCAGAGATTGTGTCACCGAACGTATTCTTCGTTTGGTTTCCACAAACCGAACAAGAGAGTGATAAAAAAACTGGACATGAGACGATAGTAAGGACCGAACCCATGCCAAAAGCTAAGAAATTTGGTCCGCTATCATCTACGCTATGAGAATAACTAACACTTATACAGGGTGAATCAGGAGGAAAGGTACATGCTTTGAGGGGTGATAGTATTAGTGATTCTGAACAAAAAATTTCGTAAGGTTGTATGCCCTATTCCGAATGGTTTCCGAGATAGAACATATTATATATCACTTTTATATGTTTTTCTTGAATAACTCGAAAGCCACACCTTCCAGCGAAAACTTGTCGCAGTGCAAAATTAAACTATATTAAATTTAATACTAAAAAGGTCCTATTCATTTTTTCTCTAGAACTAATGGTTTGTGCGAAGAGAGCGCGAGAATGTTGAAAAACTCGCTCAACGCACTTGCGCTGCAGCTTATGCAGTTTTTGTACGCCAATTTGAGGTACTTTCCCGACTTGATAGATTACAAGTGTCCCATATAAAACTGTTTGTCTCAACTTGCTCTACACTACTGTGGTACAGTGTAAACATCAAATTGGCCGAATGTGATATTAAATGTGTCCTATCTCGTAAACCATTCGAATAGGGCATATGTTCATACGAAGTTTATTGTTCAGACTCACTAATACTATCAATCCTCAAAGCATGTACCTTTCCTCCTGAGTCACACTGTATGTGGCGGTCCGCTAGAATTTGTGCGAGCAACGGCGTGATTGGCTAACTTCAATTCTAACTGACGGGTAAACGGCGCAACGTATCGAATGTTTTTACTAACAATTCCTTCACAGCACAACCTACCTTGCAACACCCTTACAAGCTTTTTGGATTCTTTCTAACTCTGTATACATATGCTGTTTACATCAACTAGAATGAGAAAATGATCTCTACGGAGTGTAATTCATACAGTCACTGTGAATGTCAAGACACGGACTAGTTAGAAATATGCAATTAGTGCTTGGAGAAAACTGTTTAGCGTCTATATTAAATTGTGTATGTTCAAATGTGTGTGAATTTCTAAGGGACCAAACTGCTGAGGTAATCGGTCCCTAGACTTACACACTGCTTAAACTAACTTATGCTAAGAATAACACACACGCATGCACGCACTCACACACACACACACACACACACACACACACACACACACACACACACACACCTACACCTATGCCAGAGGGAGGACTTGAACCTTCGGAGGGAGAGGCCGTGCAATCCGTAACATGGCGCCTCTAACCACGCGGCCACTCCGCGCGGCTATTAAATTGTCAAAAACGGTTTCCGCTAACTGCATATCTACGAACGTGTGTGAACGTTGACTCAACGATAGCAGGAAATAAAAGAATACACAGAAAAAACAAAAAAACTATCCTGTGAAATAAAAGTAAACTAATAGCCAAGTTAAGGGTATTCTGGTCGAAACTGCACATTATGAAATCAAAATCTGCTTCTGAGTAGCGTTCAATAGCATGTTGTTATGCTCAAAGCATTGTAACAGGCTTGGATTATCCTTGGAATACTCTTAACGAGGTGGTTGCGACTTCGTCGCTGAGTCCTGTTGCACTCTTCGCCGGAGTTCCTCGTGAGGTGTTCCGATGTATGAGGAAGGTTCCTACGGGGATATACCAAATTTCAACTGGTGCTAAGATAACTTAATCGGGTTCATGTCAGCAGATACTTTGGCCTGTTCAGTGCGGTTGATTCATGCCTCCTCGAGGAATGTGTTGACGAAGTGGGACTGATATACCTGTGCAATATCGACTTGAATGACGAATCCGTCACTGAAATGTCGATTATAGGGCTGAACTATAGGCTGGAAGATCTTGAACTCGTGGAATGGAACTTAGATCAGTTACGTTGGTGTCTCAGTGCAGTGCAGGCTTACGCACTTACTAGCGCACAGCAGTGCCTGGGATTTCGTCCTGTTGCTCGTAATGGACGCCTAGAGGCAAAATTTCTCTGAGCATGTCGGACATTACCGGAATCACGCAATTCAAGGATATTGGATTGGAAAAGGAGGAGCAGGTGGCCTCCCAGGTCTGCAGACCTCACACCTTGTGTCTTTTATCTGTGGGCTACATAAAAGGCCGCGTTTTTGTCGCCACTATGCCTGATAAGGTAAGGAATGAGGAGGTTCTGTGTAGAATCGGAGAGAAAAGGAATATGTGAAAAACATTGATAAGGAGAAGGGCCAGGATGATAGGACATCTGTTAAGACGTGAGGGAATGATTTCCATGGCACTAGAGGGAGCTGTAGAAGGGAAAAGCTGTAGAAGAAGACAGAGATTGGAATACATCCAGCAAATAGTACAGGACATAGGCTGCTACTCTGAGATGAAGAGGTTAGCACAGGAGAGGAATTCGTGGCGGGCCGCATCAAACCAGTCAGAATACTGATGGAATAAAAAGCCCGACATTCTTGAAAGTCTGTGACATCGCATTGTTGAAACTGTGATTCGATAACGAGAGACCAGCTGCTTCGTGTGTCGAAGAAAATGAGCCACCGTTTTTATATTTGTCGTGTACCACATGGTGTTCAGGTTGAATGCATAGAAATTTGAACTTTTCTCTTTTCAGTAACGTTGGAATTGTGTTTCTGTCTTACGTAGTTTGGAAGCGATAAATGTTTGAAATCTGTTGTTTGTTTATGAATAGTCCTGTATAAACGTAGCCCAGGTGAGGTTATAATTCAAAGAAATAGCATCGACGGCTGTTGAGACACGTATACCAAATAAATTAATAAGAGCCGGTACTGATCCCCCATGGTACACAAAACAGATCAGAATGCTGTTGCAGAAGCAACGAAAAAAGGATCCCAAATTTAAAAGAAAGCAAAACCCTGAAGATTGGCGAAGTTTTACATAAGTTCGAAAAGAAGCACGAACTTCAATGCGAGATGCTTTTAATACTTTCCACAACGAAACTTAGTCTTGAAATCTGGCAGAAAATCCAAAGAGATGCTAGTCGTATGTAAAGTATACCAGCGGAAAAACACGATCAATGTTATCACTGCGCGACGACAATGATGATGTTGCTGATGAGAGTGCCACTAAATCGCAGTTACTAAATACGGGTTCCGAAATTCCTTCACCAAAGAAGACGAAGTAAACATTCCAGAATTCGAACCAAGAACAACGTCCAACATAAGGAACTTACGAGGGAAGCTCCCCATCCCATCCCCTTCAAATTTTGTGGTAAGAGGGCCCAGTGGACAGCCCGTCAAAAACTGAACACAGGTCAAGTAGGAAAAGAGGGAGAAGGTGTACTGCACTGTTCAAAAAGCAAAATAGAAGCAGTGAACGGTCCATGAACAAGAAGTGCAATACAGAGCAGCCTGAGAGAACAACGGCGCCGTGGTTAAGTGGTCATGCTGTTGGACTGCCACTCAGGCGAGTCGTGTTCAAACCTCCCACTTGTCTTTTTTTTCCCGCTGTGTTCAAATTTGAATCTGTGTCGCTGTGTAACGTCCATTTGCAACAGCGAGGTGTAAGGAAGGGACCTATAATGACAGTTGATTCCGCCCAACTACTGTCGAAATGAAGTGGGAACAGCAAACGTTTGATGACAAGGCGACAAGTCAGACGAATGACCCCCCCCCCCCCCCCCTCCCCGGGAAACGCGTCTAATGTCATACACGGCAATAGTGACAGTATGTGTGTCATATGATAGTAATCTCTTATCGACGCACCTAATTTGTATGGTTGGTAAGTGAGTGAGGTTGCCTCCTTGCCCGATTTAGATCTTCGTATAAATGTGAATGTGATCATTCCCAAGGAAATGATCAAAACGTAATTGTTTGTCACATAAGCTGCAACAAATGAATGCGACTGTTTCACAATCACACAGTTTCTCTGTGCTTTGACATAACGTTTTTCACGTTTTTGAAATCGCGTTCCGTTTTGAAAGTTTTGACTTTTGAATTCCTCTGTTGTAACAGTGTTCACAACCGTTGATTTGTTGTTTCCATTTCTGTGAGACGTCTATGTGGTATCTCGCGTGCTCTCACTATTCATCACGTTTACTACTTGCGACGGCAACGTATTCTTACCGCATGACTCATATTCTATAACAAATGTATTGTGTGACAACTGCCAAGACTTCAAACATTTCAATGACGGGACGAGCAGTTCATAATTTGGGGGGCGGGGGGGGGGGGGAAGGGGGAAGGGCACGAGTGAGTTACGAACACGGCTCGTTTGCTTTACAATCCAATACCGCGACCGCTTAAACATGGCGCCACGGCTATACATCGTTGCTCAGTATTGCATTTGTTAAGATGGGACCTTTTACTGTTTCTATTTTGCTTTTTTTTTTTTCACAGTTCAGTACACCTTCTTCTTGTTTTCTTGCTTGATCTGTGTTCAGTTTGTGACGGGCTATCTACGGGGCCAACTTACCACTAGATCTGAGGGAGGTGTGATGGGGAGTTTCCTTTCTATGAAGTAGATATCCTCGGTGTATCAAATCAGCTTAAATCACTTCATGAAGGCAAGGCCTCCGGTCCTGACTGTGTACCAGTCAGGTATCTCTCAGAGTATGCCGATACGATAGCTCCATATTTAGAAATCATGTACAACCGATCGCTCGTTGAAAGCTCGTACCTAAAGACAGGTCACACCAATATTCAAGAAAGGTAGTGCGAGTAATCCACTAAATTACCGGACCATATCATTAACGTCGATGTGCATAAGGATTTTGGAACGTATACTGTGTTCGAACATTATGAGTTATCTCGAACAAAACGATTTATTGACAAATAGCCAAAACGGATTCCGAAAATATCGTTATTGCGAAAAACAACTAGCTCTTTATTCTCGCGAAGTGGTGAGTGCTATTGACTGAGGATGTCAAATTGATTCCATATTTGTAGATTTCCAGAAGGCTTTTGACACCGTACCTGACAAGTGACTTCTAATCAAATTACATGCCTGTCGACTTTCGTCTTAGTTGTGCAACTGGTATCGTGATTTCCTGTCAGAAATGTCACCGTTTATAATAAATGTCGGAAAAATCATCGAGTGAAACAGAAGTAATATCTGGCGTTCCCTTAGGAAGTGTTGCAGGCCGTCTGCTGTTCCTGATCTACACAAGCGATTTAGGAGACTGAGCAGCACTCTTAGATAGATTGTTTGCAGATGATGCTGTCATGTACTGTCTTATAAATTCATCAGATAATCAGAACAAACTGCAAAAGGATTTAGACAAGATGTCCATATTGTGCGAAAAGTGACAGTATACTCTAAATAATGAAAAATGTGAAGTCATCCACATGAGTAACAAAAAGAATACGTGAAATTTGGGTTACACTATAAATCGCACAAATATAAAAGCTGCAACTTCAACTAAATACTTAGGGATTACAATTACGAAAGACTTAAGTTAGAACGACTACACAGATAACGTTGTGGGTGAAGCAAACCAAAGACTACGATTTATTGGTAGAAGACAGAGAAAATGCAACAGGTCTGCTAGAGAGACTGCCTACACTGCGCTTGTACGTCCTCTTCTGAGGTGTTTCTGTGCGGTGTGGGATCCGCATCAGATAGAATCGTCGGAGGACGTCGAAAAGTTCAAAGAAGGGCATCTCGTTTTGTATTATCGCGGAATAGGATAGAGAGCGACACGAATATGATGATTGAATTGGGGTGGCAATCATTAAAACAAATTCGGTTTTCGTCTCGGCAGGATCTTCTCATGAAATTTCAGTCACCATCTTTCTCCTCAGACCGTGAAAATATTTTATTGGCGCCCAAATCAGAGCTCGAACAGAAATATTTAAGTGTTCGTTTTTCCCGGGTGCTGTTCGAGAGTGGAACGGTAAAGAAATAGTTTGAAGGTGGTTCGGTGAACCCTCTGCCAAGCACTTAATTGTGAATTGCAGATTAATCATGTAGGTGTAGATGTAGAGATAGATGTAGATGCCTTCATAGAAAAGTGTTTGCGGTTGTCTACGGAACCATCGTTGTATCGAGATGTGCACCTCTTCGTCCGAATCAAATCGGAGGCCACAAATGTCTTTGTTCTCGTGAAATATGGAAGTTGAATTTGAAGAGATCGGAACTGTATGGAGGATGTGTAAGGGCTTCCCAGCTAAACTTCTGCAGAGTACTTCAAACAACAGTGGCAACATGTGCGCGAGATGGAAACTATCCAGTGATAACCTACCTAGATAGTTTCTAGAACGAACTTTAAGTTATGAATCTAGGATTAATTTAAAACCCTCTCCCTATCGCTCCCATAGCGATCACGAAGACATGTTTAAATTAATTATATCACGCACAGAGATATTTAAACAGTCATAGAGATATTTAAACAGTCATTCTTCCCCCGATACTTGAATGGAACGGGTGATAGTCCTGATAACTGGTAGAATGGGACCTACCCTCTGCCATGTAGTTCACAGTGGATTGCATAGTGTAGACGTAGGTGGTACTTGATAATTCACTATTGGACTCACGATGTCACGTGCTGCTGACCTGAACTGAACAACAGTCGAGTTCATATAGTGCGAGCAAAAGATTAAGAAACATTTTAGTGCATTCTGCTTCAATCATGTCGGCGAAGAAAATGCCTTCAAAGCACATTTATAATAAAGTAATTCAAGTATTGTGCAATCTCTGTGTACCGCTCCAAGTGATGTGGAGTTAAAATCCGTGCTGGGGCACAGAGCGACTCAAAAGAGTCGGCCGGCGTGCTGAGCTGGAAGGCAGCGAGACGAGGTCTGGGTTAGCGGGACCACGTCCCCGGACGCGCGCCGCAATTGACGTCAACTGACCACCGGCAAAACGTCCAGTTGCCCGGACTCCCTCGCACCGTGCTACTCCACGCCGTAACAGCAAGCGGTTTGCCTAATTTGTAATATTGCGACAAAGTTGGCCCACAGTTTTACAGTCGTACCAACCGATGTATCGTATAAACGATTACAGGATGTACGTTGTATTCTCGGGAAAATAACTCCTTTTATTTTTCATTCAGGTCTGCTAAAAAAGGAAGGAAGGTCAGAATTAATGTCCCATCAATGACGAGGTCGTTAAAGAAGGAGCAGAGGATCGGAGTGTGCAAGGAATGTGAAGGAGAAAGACAGTGGGTTTTGAAAGGAACAGTTTGCCTTAAGCGAATTAGGGGAATCGCAGAAAATGTGAATCTGCATGGCCAGACCATGATATGCGTCGCTGTCGTCGTCCTGAACCACATCGCTCGATAATATCTGCCAAAGCACGTACTCTGGGCCTACCACACATTTATTCCAAATACTTTTCTCCACTTTGTAGTTCATGCGTCATAAAGCTAGAGTCGCGGATGATAGCTCCGAAAACGCACTGCTGTTTCCTTTGTATAGACCTGTATGAAAATTGCGCCCACTGAAATTCGCACCCACGCAGAAGTCTGAAATTTGAGCCCAGTATTCTTGGAAACTACCTGCTCGTTAAGTCACGGCATACTTGCACTCCGAGACTTCTCGTTCACCGCAGCGGATCATCCCTTGACAGTCGTCTTTAATACGATTGTGATTTCCCCGGTGTTCAGTTCGTGCGCCTTGTGTGTGTGCTTGTAATTCGATATGCAAGTGTCTGCGACCACGTGTGGTTAGCAATGTGGTCATTATAAGTTACTGGTATTTCATAAGGAGAACCAAAGGTACACGGGACTTTTACAGAAATCAACTTATTACCGAGGAATGCCTATTACAAAATTTTGTAAGGTACTTTGTTCAAACTAGTATAAATGGGGATCTCCTGAAAATACTTGCTTAAACGTACATAATCGGGCAAAAAAGAGGGCACAGGGGGAAGAGACTTATTCCAGAATTTATTCCGAGAAGTTAGGTGATCTGTAGATTCGAGAGTATGATTTTGTTATCGAAATGCCGGAACAGCAAGCAACAACGTACTCATACAACCACTGGGTAAAACAAAATAAGTTATCATAATTTCTGAATGGAAAAGTTTTAGCGTTGCTGTACTTACGCGAACGTCTCCAGTTCTTTTCGTCAGTAATTATAAAGTAAAACACCATTGAAGAACCGTCGGATCTTTTACATGCCGGGTAACTTGCGAAGTTTGGACAGATGAATTAGTGGACCTTTCTTCGACTTTTTCTAAGCGTGTATCGCACCCGCCACAGTTTACAGAACACTATTTCATTCTCCATCCTTCCTAATCCGACCTGGTGCTCCATCTCTGATGAAGTCGCCGTGACAAAGTGTTAAAAAAGAATTGTTATGAAATTGCAAGAAATCAGTCACTTCAAACAACTGAACATCGCGTGAGCAGGAATGTCACTCACGACCACACACTTCCGCGGAAACGAGTACTGTGTCATTTGGAGAAAGAAAGGCGGGAAAAAGAAAGAAAGAAAGAAAGAAAGAAAGAAATGGAGAAAAGTTTCTCTCCCTTTCCGAAACTCGAAAATGAAAATGTACTTCCGTAAATGCATGAACAAATTATCAAAGGCCGACATGCCAGACCCTACCGTGCTTTACAGCTACTATGATTCCTAATTTGAATAATTCTGTAAAATGAGGAAGCAATCAAAAAGATAAAAATATTTACCACGATCGTCCAGAAAGAAACCACAATAGCTATTTTGTATATGCATTTTTTTAAACAAATTAAAGTAAATTAAAATTTAGAAAACATACACAATAAAATAACTGCAAAATGAGTAAGTAGAAATGCAAAGTTTAATATTTTTGTAACTGTATGTGGAAGTATCAGAGTATATACTACAACGTAAGTACAAATATCCATTTTCATGACATTCACGAGAATTCCGCGAAATGATGGTTTAAAAATTGCTTCTGTTTCTCTATTCCTTTCAATGATCATTTAACAGTTCTTTTACACACAACGTGTGAAATGACTCATTCTAAAGCGTCTATTACAGGTCGTCAGAGTTAAGATGTCTGTTCAGCAGCATTGACTCTAGACACGAGAGTAACTTCACATTTTGCACCAAAGCTGAAGTAAAAAAAAAAAAAAAATGGCTCTGAGCACTATGGGACTTACCATCTGAGGTCATCAGTCCCCTAGAACTTAGAACTACTTAAACCTAACTAACCTAAGGACATCACACACATCCATGGCCGAGGCAGGATTCGAACCTGCTGCCGTAGCAGTCGCGCGGTTCCGGACTGAAGGACTGAAGCGCCTAGAACCGCTCGGCCACCGCGGAAAGCTGAAGTAACCGAAGCGCATGACGTCACTACACCCGCTACGGAAGAGCAACCATCACACCAGAAAGGAACTAAACGTCTCACAGTTTACCAGAAGTGATGTTAGTAGCATCAGAGCTCCACTCGTCTCTTTCGTAAGCGCTCTGTTGACTGCCAGTGATTACGGCAGGCTTAACAACAAGTGTATCAGTGTGCGAAGTACGTGAGTTACGTAACATCATCTCCGTCACCTAACGCGTTCATAGCACGTCACTACCGTAGAGCTGCCAATCTTTGCATAAAATCAGGAACAATGAAGTTTGAGGGCAGAGGCAATACTAAGTTACAGCTATTACTCTTCCTAAATGGAGCAGCGCTTTCGTAGAGTGTAAAAAGACATACTCTCAGAAAATGAGCTAATGGAATGCGCGATATCGTATACTGTCGACGGTGACGGCGTTGTCCGTAGGTTAAAGTGACGAAACTGATGCCATAGCTTGAAGTCCTTTTCGGTGGACGGCGAAGGGCTGTCAATGTAGAAGGGAAAAGTTACTGTCAGTAAGTACGCCCGTCAGTGGAGACGCGAAACATTCTGAAAGTATGCTGCTGTAGAGAAGCTGGTGTTCGCGACCCACAGCGATGCTTTCGACATTTTGCATTATATGCCCACTTGTGTGACTTGGTGGCTTAGTGGATAACTGGCAGACTATAAATGCAAACGGTTCAAGGATCGATTTCCGATTTTTCTGTCATTTTGCACTTCTTTCTTCTTTAACAGTAATTTGTTAATGTCAGATATACCGTGTTACACCGTTGTTCGGCGTCTTGTTTAAACCGTGGGTTCCGCTATATTTGGCTGGGTAAGTCTATTCAAAGCTCGGAGGAAGTCAAAGAAGTAAAACCTCCTTAAGTCCGATTAGTGAAGCACACCAGTTGCAAATTAGTCTGTAGCTTAAGTACAACTTTGCTTTGGTGCCATGGGTGTAATAATAGTTCCAGTTATTTATAGACAACCATGAAATTTTACAGTAACTACTATTGTGTTTTTTACCAAACTAGTTCGCTAGGACTGAATTGTATGAATCTTTTCATGCTAGTAACACTCATACCAACATATACACATTTTTCGTCATACAATAATCACAGTTTGACAGTTGTTTGTGTAAATGTATTAGATAGTTTAAATTATGTACTGATTTCTAAATCTGGTGTGCCCTTTCATGTAGGACGATGAATCGTGTACATATCGTGAATGAAATTGTAAAATGAACCAATAAATACGAATTACAACTTTGACAGAGTTCATAATTATAAGGAAGATTTGAACCGCATTCAGTAACATTTTTTTTCTAATAGCTCATGAGAAACAGTGCAATGATTCAGTCATGACAGTGTACAAAGAAATACAGAGTATTTCGAAAAGATTCCGCCGATTTCTACATGAATGAAAACAGAAATTTTGAGTAAATTTTAACTTATATGTAGAACTACAAAGTTTTTATTTTCAAAAGGACCATCTGATTTTACATGCACGTACATATAACATAAGGATATCTTTTATAATTACGTTTAGAATCGCAGTTTTCATTTATCTTTGGCAAGCGTGCGGTGTGCAGTCCACCGGACGCACGAAACTCGTGCCTTATTTTTGCGAGCCTGTCTGGAGTTCCTGCATTCACCGCTGTTGCTGTGTGACGTCGCACGTCACCCGAAGTTGTTCTAAGTGACGGCACACGGATGGAGTGTTTCACAAACAGAGGCCGAAGGAAATCCCATGTCATGAATTCAGGCAACCGTCTAAACGTTTATAATGAGATTAAAATATTATGCAGTTAACATTCGAAAAGAAAATAGAACAAATTAACGACGGAAGTAGTCGATGCATTCTTGTATTTCGACAATAGAAGACAACTGGTGAATGGACATCAAAAGAGACAAAATAGATAAAATGGACTGAAGTGCTTTTGCTAAATAAGTAGGCTTTTTAAAATTCAGCTACCGATTTGTGTGAAACGAACAATACACGATTACTTTCTTGTACCAGTTTCATCTTCTGGCAATAAGTCATTAATTAATTAATTGATTGTGTTCCGTAGATCCCATTAAGTCGGAAAACATTCAGATATATGGAATGAATAAAGGTATACACCATCATAAGACAAAAACCTCATAGAAATTAAGGAGGTGTGAAAAATAGCTAATTTTCGTAATTTTTTTTTCAAGTAAAATAAAACGTAATGCTAAATCTGATGGTATAGTTTAAGAAATAAAACTTTTGTCTTCAAGAAATCATTTTATATGCCCATCTGAGACTTCCTGTAACCGCTGCACTAGGTAGAAGGACCACGGAAGATTTTCGTCGGAGGGACTACTGGGCCTGTAGCAAAATAATTTTGTATTAAGTCATTTCACTATATTTTCTATCAGCAGACTAACGATAATTACAAAATATTAAGTTGTAACAAAATGGTGACGTGTTAAAATAAATGGAGTTTCCTTCGCCCAAAAACTCGAGACAAAAGCGTATACCGAAAATAGACTTTATACCGCAAGACGGCTACGTACAATGATAGAGAATCCAATTTAGAATGCCGAAATCAAATTCCGATGAATATCGCAGGTACCATTGTCAAGTTAAGTTTTCCGCCAACTTGAAAAATACGGTTTCGAGAATAACGCGTTTTAAGTTTTGGGTTACATTTCTTGTAGTTCTAATCAGGTATACGTGGACCATACATCATTCTTTCCAGATCCAAAAGAAGGCCGTTCTCCGCCTTTTTCGTGGCCATGGTGGTCCTGCAAGCGTCTTTGGCAGCTTCTGTCGTCCGCCGCTCTGCTCGCTCTATACGCTTTTTTTCCGTTTTACTGCAGAGATTGTAACAAGCTGATCCGATCTCCAGTTCGAGCACATTCATAATTTCCATAGTGGCTGTTAGGTTGCCGTTGAAATTACATGCTACTATACTGGCCACGATGTCGACCGTTTTTTTCCCGGTGTGTGTGAGTTTCGGAAAAACTTTTTCACAAATCGGCTTGTAACTCGATAACGGAGTTTCTGGAGAATTTGGGATGAACATTACAGTGACATAGACATCCGGAAGAACATTTTAAGGAAAAAACCGATTTTTTGAAATTTTCAAAGAGGACTATTCCCTTAATTGTACATAGCATTAACAATAGTCACTATAGTGATTAATGCTTTTTGCATTTATGCCATATAAATTTAATTGAATAAATTTTTAAATGTGGGTTTTTAATGCGAAAACTATTTAAACACTACGGTTCTCCCAGTGGTGAGTAACGGAAAGATGCGTGTTGGGTATTACTCGAATACGAAGGAAAACTGACAAATGCATCAGGAAACTGTCGATGACCGTAATTAATATAATTTGTAGGTCGATAAAACGTGTATCCAGGCGAATGGATGGTAAATTGACCAAGAAGATTCTTTGCAGGGCTCCAAAAGGTGAAGGAAGACAGAAGACGAGCTAACGGAAGGTTGTAGACGACGTTAGAAATGTGCAACACTTGCAATGCATCGAAAAGTGCGAAGAAAGCCTATGCCCTCCTCCATCAGTGCTTGTCAAATACGTAATAATGAAGAACTATTGTTGTATTTTAGTTTTGTCTCTTTCTTATTTGAAAACTGTCCGATAAAGGTGGTTGTTGAATTGTTCTCATCAAGGATACATTGAACACGACCAAGATTTAACTTTTTTTTTCAGTTGTACAGCTCTTCAGAATGTATATTGATGCGCAGGTGTTAAAGATGATCATTTTTTTCGTTTGGTGTGTGAAGTTGGAACATAATGTGTCGAACAGCGTGTGGTGTGCCCTAGAAATAAGGATTTTTCTCTTGCATCATTTTTACGTTGAGCCTTCCAAGGCCTTTACGGACGGAGTTTAGTTTTATCATTTTTACGTTAAATCCAAACACACGTTTAATGAACGTGTGTCAGTCTTTATACTGAAAAGCTGTATCCGTAAGATAAGACGACTGCTTCGCTCAGGAACATACTCATTGCTTCTTACCTCTAAAAGACAAGAAGGATACACCTGAATAAAGAATCCAAATCTGAAACCCTTAATCATGATTTATGACGTCTGTTTCTGACAAAATAGGTCGTCTAAGGAAATACAGCAAACATTGAATTCCTAAACGCTCGCACATAAGGAACATGTGACGTATGGAAATAGTTGGCTCGTAGTTTTAGACCACCGAAAGAGGCATTGCCTTGGCTAACGGGTGCCTTGCTGTCGTCAGCGGAAGCGGGAAGCACAGCGCTTCATTGCGTCCTCCCATTGCTCGCGGCCTACTTCTGCTTTACGATAAGCCCGTCCGGACGCAGCTGCTACAGCCCACGAAAACAAGCTCCTGGCGCCTTGAAAGAAGGCAGCTCTCGGAGGGAAAAGTAGGAGAGAGGAAGACAGAAATTTATAGTATAAAGTTCCGTGGACAAAGAGCCCATCAGTTAGGGGATACAATCCAGGATTTGATAATGTTGGGAAAGAAATCAGCAGTGTCCAAATCACGAGAAACATACCGTCATTCACCTTATTTGTTTTAGCGAAAGCACGGAAATCATAAATCTGGATCTGTGACGAGGGTTTGAGCCTTGCTCTTTCCCGACACAAGTTCAGTCTCTTGACCACTGCACCACATCGCTCAGTGCATTGTTGCTGGGACAGACTTTTCCCTGTTCAAAATTATTACATTCTATCAAGTAAACCCCTGATTGTTGACTGATTTCACGGAGAGCTGCAGTCTGCAAATATAATGAACGTAATATGTTACAGATGAGTTCGCAGGAATTAGTGACTCTTTGTACTAGCAAAGTAGCTCTTCCCGCAGGGGAGGCAGATTGTCCTGCGAGAAGTACATACACGCTTCGCGTGTGATCGGCCCCACAAAGCAGTCGCCAATATGAACCGTCACCGCTGATTCGTGCCACTTTGCCACGGGAATTCTGCCTAGCTTACCATCCCGCATTGTAATGTACGCGATGCTGTATGGTATGAATATACCAGTTTTGTATGTTCTTCATGATCGCAAGGATCGTCTCCAGAGTGTGACCTCATTATTTATAATCATCCTCCCCGCCGTAAGCAAGAGAAATTTTCTTGTGGGGCTAGGGATAGCGTAATGCCGTGTTTTTCTCCAGAGAGAGACAGATGAACCTGTTCATGTTGTTGGGGCTAGTGAAAAATGGAATCCTTACTGTGACGTTATTCAGTCCTTGGCATGCTTGTCTCTGGAGAAGCATTTCAAATAAATGAGGAACAAGGCCGGGGTGAATAAACTAACACTTTTCTCTAAAGTGCATCGCTGTCCTTTCAGGTATACACACTTCGCTTTTAGATCTACGCATTCGTAAGAAGCCATGCCTAGGAACAAATGGAACTACAAAGGGAACTTACTGTATTTCTTTCTACAATCGAGTAATTATACAAGGCTGTGATCTTGCTGAACCAGTTTAGAATTTGAAATAATCATAGGCTACTAAGATGCAGAGTAAGAATAAAATTAAAGCATGACGCATTAGCTGAAAGCAGAACTGTAGAGAATGAGATTTTTTGTAAGAATAGAGTGGTATGCCGAAAGAAATTGAAAAATATGTTCAACATCTTGGAAAATGAAGCTTACACGTACGTAGATTATGAGATTAATCTCTGAACAGTTATTACAGCCAGAGGTGGTTGTTCTGGGTACTGATTTCTCAGGATCTACGCACCCAAATTGTGTGAAAATGTAATCACATGTCAGTTCTAGTATAATATATTTGTCCAATTAATACCCGTTCATCATATGCATTTCTTCTTGGTGTAGCAATTTTAATGGCCAGTAGTGTAATACCTATCACGCAGAGGCCGCGTAACTCAAGTTGCAAATCAGTTCCCGTTAGTTCATTTTCACAAATTTCGGGCGGTAGGAGAATGCAGTTTAATTGCAGGAAGCACCTGAAAATTCTATTAACGTCCTTTTATTCATAAAGAAGCACATGAAATGGCTGTCAGATCCGTGTTTAATAAGGCAAATGCGCTATCATTCGAAGTTCCCTGTCTATACAATATTTTCACACGAAAAAGCAGCCAGAATTTCTGAAAGTCCGACTCAATTTTCCGATCTAACAGTCACTCACCCACCACTATTAGCGAGTTTAACTTTCGGTCGTTTCAGTGGCCTTGTATGTCAGAAGTGATCGCCAAAGTATTCCATCAAGAACACGGAATATGCCACGCGGAATTGTCTCTACGACGAAAAGATCACACGCTTATAAAACTTCAACTAACTTATTCAGAAACATCAAACTTTCCTCAAAATGTTCGTAACTTAAGCCACCATAGTCACGACACTTTTTAAACGCAATGAATTCACTACGTCTTCATTTTGCATATTATTTTCACGGAGACATCTAACATGGTGTTACTCGGAAGTAGGTTAGCGAGCGACTCGCTCGATGCTCCTCTTCTCTCTGCATATCTATCTGCTCGCAGGAATCGCTTAATTCTGATTGGCTATTGATCTGAACGACCAATCAGAATGATCCTTCCAGATCATTCTCGCGGCAGAACTTGCCTTAGCAAACCACTAATCAGATAGTCATCTTACGTCATTACAATTTCAATTTCTAATATATTGATTAATAAAATAGAAAGAAATGCAAAATATTCTTTAAATTACTATAGACACTTTTTCCGCTTCAGACTTTTATTCTGGCTGCTCTCTTACTTAAGCAAGCACACATCGACGTACGTCATCAGCATCGTGGTTGCAACACAATTTTCCCACAGTCCAATGTTATAAGGTTGACATAAAATGACATTAAGTTTTAACGTATGTCCCGCACACACACACACACACACACACACACACACACACACACACACACACACACACACACTCACTCATTCATTCCAAAAAATAATAAGCAAATTATAATTCTGAATGATTTTTACATCACATAATGTAAAGTAATTAAAGTTTTGAAAAGAAAATTCCAATTAAGTGATTTTATATACTGTGAGTTTTTTATGACTTCATATGATAGTAAAAGACGTTTGGTTATTGTTCCTAACTGAATTTTGAAACATGAGTGTCGGCTTTAGGATATTTAAATAATTTTGTTAATCTCTGTAACTATAGTAGATAAAAATCTGAAATTTTGATAGGATCTCTTTTTTTATAACAAAAGATTGCGTACCAAGTTTGAACAAAATCGGATGATAATTACTATTATTTATTTAGATTCGTAGGGGGTAAGAAATTGGGTACCGACTGAATGTTACTTGAGACTGTTCACACGGCCGGTAGCGTCAGCAGCGCCGTGAGTCAGAGCGAAGAAAAAACTTAGCCATCTTGAAGCCACCTTGCTATAAGGCTGCGTGCCTTACTGCAACGAATGTTATCTCGTAATAACTTGCTACGTTACAAGGTCAAAAGTTGGAGGCAGATGGATCTCACCAACTCCAGTAGAGCTAGGGACTAAAGCAGTGCGCTGCTGAATTAAAGCTACGCGGACATCACACTTCATCACCTTAAACAGCAGATGGAACAGATGTTGACGACTGGAAATTGTACGATAATCGAAGCTTTCCGTATTTGTTTGTGTAGTTAGCTTAGAAAACAAATGCTTAATAGTGGCAATAATGATATCCTGATTTAATAATAATGCCAGATGACCTGTCTGAAGCCATTGGTGGTGCGAAGAAAGGAGTCACCAGGGGATGATCTTGTTTCAATAAAATTGATTGCAGTATCAGATATAATACAAAAGGCAATCTTCCCCAAAACTGGACTGATTCATAACAGTGGAGGACGACAGAACATAAAAATCTGTAAATATTTTTGCCACCTCTCCATAATATACGAAATATTCAGTAAAATCGTTCCCAACCAAACAGAAGGAAAATTGTATTTTTACCAAGCAAAGGAAAAGCTACGCTTAGAAGTAGCTAGAGTACATTCAACCATTTACAAATCGTGAACTACATTAAAGTGTAAAATGGATTATTGAAGTGGAATTACCACTTTATCTGGGACTCCTAGAGTTCTAGAAAGGATTTGAATCAGTTTCAAAAACATTCGTTCTAAGAACCGCTGAAAAATAAGGCAGTGTTTGTTAGTATAATGTTGGCGATATGCGTCAGTGCTACAGCTTCCAATAGGCGTAATCCTGATTATGGAACATTTAGAATTGGACAAGAGCCGGTCAGTGGAGATTCCATGACACCAAAATTTTGCTCAGCAGTCCCAGAAGATGGTATACCAATAACTAACTGTTCATTAGTCCCCAATTATAAATTACAAGTTAAAGCAGTAACGTGAAATCCGCATACCTCTTCCAAGGCTCTTCATTATTGTGCATTGGAAGATGATGCTCACTTATCACCAGGTGAAATGAAACATTCATTTTGTAATGGATCTGGAAAACGTCGCTCTTTCTCTCGACGATGGGAGAAAACGATTAATCTCTTCTGGTATAAAAGTAAACTATTATCATCATTCACGATTGGTGTCTTTAAATAGTGTCTGGAGATATAGTAATAGATACTTAGATTTTACTTTATCAATCGCGTTACAGCTGTTAAAATAACATTTTCGTCGTGTTGCTTCAATAAGTAGTTTGTGTCTCAACTACTGAGTGGAGACAAATTCTTTCTATGGACGTTGAAACAGTGTAACACGATAAATCATCGTTACTTGTAACTCAGAATGACCACCAAGTTGAGCTGTGGGTAACTACTACCTTGAGATTCTAAAACTTGAATGATGTCAAATTAGTTTAGCGGCAGCTGGATATTTATTTCAGTATCTGTCAACCTGCCATTAGATAGCATAATAATATTTGTGAAAAGCGTCTCTCATCGACACGAATTTGTTTCGTAAGAAGTAAGAGTATTAGGTATTTCTTTTAAGTGTGTGAATTCCATTCACTGTTCCAATTTTGTTCTGTTGTTGACATGTTTGTTTCGTACTTGAAGTAAATTCTGTTGTCGATTGACATTATTAGAATTATCTGACTTGTAAACGTAGTGACGGAATTTCTTTCCTCCATTTATGGATTTTTGCTTCGGCAAGGAAAAAACCACTTTTTCTCTTCATTCCTTCAGCAGCAACACGTATGTTGCTGCTTCTTTTTGCCACTATCTTCATTTCTCGCAAATTCTCACAGAACTGAGATACAGATCTATTTTTAAAGTGTGTTCATGGCAATTTGTGTGCTATGTGTCGCACTAAGTACAAACTTTCATTTCAGGTACGTGCGGCAAGACGTCTTTCCATCATTCTTGGAACGTGAGTAAAAAACAATCTGAGGTCTGTTTCACTGTTGTTCAGTAGTTAATAAATTTGTTACTCCTTGAAGTCCATATGCTTCATGTACATTTTAATCATTGTAAAAGAGTCAGAGACATTAATAGTGAGATAAATAGCGGTTATCTCGGTTCCTGCTTGACAGATCAATTACTATAACAAAACAGCGTGTATTAATTGAAAATTAAAAATTCGATAGTCTATTATAAGTTTCCCGGCAGGAAAACAAGAATCTCATACAGAGAAGTAACGACATGCCGCCATTGAGATCCCACTCCAGACGTATTATCGAGCACTAGCTCGGCTCTATTCGGGGTCATGACAGCCTTCTGCAAGCCTCTTATGTTTTTCTTTGGTGTAGGAGGAAGTAGTGTTATCATCTTAAAGTTTGTCAGCGTAGTGAGTGGGATAGAAAACTTGCAGGGTGGAAGTATGTCAGGTGTTGGACATGTATGTCCTGCATTAGAGTATTCAGAGCATTGCACTCCGTATTGCTAATATTTTGGTAACCACCTTTCTTTACCATTATAGCATGTTTAAGTGCAGAACTGTGCAGCCTTAGGAGTGCATGTGTTTATGTTCTTTGATCATTTTGCTCTTGCCAATACCTTCTTGGTACTGACCCCAGACTTAAGAACAATAATTTTGCATTAATAGCACAGTTAAGTATTGTAAAATGCATCAAACTCCATCCATCTGAAGGTCCATCATGCATAAACCACATGTTTCTTCTTAACTATCTCTTATATCACCACAACACTCTCAATCTGCTATAAACCAATAAGGTGTGCTAACATCCTTGACATATGTACGTCTGTAGAGATCTTGTGCGCTTGGATGGGTGCTGTGAGTTAAGACTGGTGCGGAACAATCTTTGATGAACAATAATTATGAACTCGGCTCACTCTGTTCCTTCACGAGATGTGGCTTGTAGCAGGTATAGCACCCTCCTGTTTCTGGTCAGCTGCATAGTAAATCAGTGACCCTGAGACTGCAGAATTCTCTGTGATTCCCATCCATATAGAGAGAGATGTGCAATCATAATGATAAATTACACACTATGATCGAAGTGCTAGAAATATGTAGGTAACCTAACTGCATCAGTGTAGGATGCTGTCTGGTATATTTTGGTGTATATTTTGGGGTATTAACCATGAATGAACGTACTGCACAGTCATCTATCTACTTTCAGAATCTAGTATATGGTACGTGCAAAATAGTGGAGGGGAGGTTTAACGATGATGCAGAAATTGGGAGGCATGCTGCTGTGTCATTGGTTGGCAGTGAAATTATGGAAAAACTGGTAAAATTGCTAAAATTGATCACACTGTCAACCGTGGTGCTTACTACAGCACTCGACCGTGTCCTTTCCATCCCATCCATCAACTGGTATGATGCTGATTACCACGTAACGATTGAGTGTCACCAAATGTTTGAGATCAAGAGAGTCTTGGTGGGAGCAACATCTTCCAGGGATGGCCAGCACTGAAACAGTGATCGTGTTTATGGCTGTAGTATAAGGGATCAGTGCTCTTGGCCTCCTCGAGATGGAACACCTAGATATCTTGTACCCATCACAATGAAAGATGAGATTAAATGTAGAGGTAATCATCTTCTGGCAGCTGTTTGAAAATGCTCCACAATGCTGCAAATTTTTTCAGTTTCCATACATTGTGACGTCTTCCACATTTTTGCCAATAAGAGATGCTGCCTCTGTCTTGTGTTTAAAGCATCCTGTATATTGTGGGAGCAGCATAGTTTACACCATGTGATGTCCAGCTTTCTGTGAGAGCCAATTGATCAAAACATGTTAATGTTAGTTTAGCACCTAACACAGACCTCGAAGTCGTGGTGAAAAAAAAGTGTGGCGGTGTACAAAGCTGTAGTCATTTGTTGCCTGGATGTGTTACAGCAGAAAAAAACAATATATCAAACTGCCTATGAAAGAACAACACAGGGGCCCTCTCTTGCGATTGATAGTCTGTGGGATATGGTCCTCCTACAGTGCAGGAGACGAAACTTTACAGAGGTCTGTGCAAGCTAATACGATCACTGGCCCCCTGCTCCAGTGGACGTGTACCTGTATTTTTAATAGGATTGTCACATATGATTGATGTCAACATACAGACGGTATTTGTTTTCGATACATCAGGAGAGAAGAGTGTGGTAATATCTCATCGAGTTCTCTATCAGATGATGTTAGAGGAGTTTTATAATTTGTAGCTTTTCTCTGTTGGGTGGTACAAAATAATGAGGTTAGAGAAAGTGTTTGGGTGACAGATATGAATGCACCCTGAGGGATGCAGATCTCCTTTGGACTGCAGTACCTGTATCTGGTTTGGAAACGCATCGTAGTGCAATAGCAAAATCTTCATCCTCCATCCAGTTCCAATGTGACGTGGAGTGTTCCTGGTTTTCCCAGTAAGAAACACCACTGTAATTGCCTGGACTGTCTTTCTGCTACATCTTGTTGCAGTAGAAAGCTTCATTTGACACTCGCCTTACAAATTGTACGTGGTTGGCAGAGTTATGACAACATGTTCTCATTTCCAGTGAGTGGTCAAAACACAGTCCTGTCGCATTTACTCAGCTCACCCTGTTTCTCCATGGCGTGCAAAATGTCTTAGTTACAGCGTGCTCCCACTTCTGCTCGGTTACGACTTAAATTGGACTGATCACATGGTCAAAGCTGCAGGGAGGGTGGGACAAAGATTAAGGAACAGTTACAAGATGCAGAGGGGCTGTCTAAAAAGACTGTGGAGTTTTGCTGTATGGGGTCCTTAGCAGATAGGTTCGAAAAAATGGCTCGTTTCGAGATGTGAGAGTGCCACAGGTATGATTCACCAGTGACTGTAATCATTAAAATACATCTCCAAAGGATCAAACGCAAGCATTTGGTTGAATGGGAAGACTTGATTCCAAATTGCAGATAGCATTTCTACCAGGAAGCGTTACGCTATAGATCTGAAAATCTAGTGTATTGATGATAGGATTTTATACATTTCACATGACTTCAGTCTAGTTTTGTATTTTTTAAGTGATTCCTCACATTGCACACCATCTACTGTATGTGATCATTCTCAATCAACAATCATCCTCCCTCACATATAACCCTGTGGATATATCACAGAACCTCTGGTACACTGTCTACATGGTATTGAGATAGAATGTGCTACAATTATTATTTATTAACATTGACTAATGGCGACAACATGGAGTTGCAAATATCAGCTTGATGCCATGTTCCTCTGCTGAATCACTTTCTAAATTCGGTGGTAAGTATGATTTTATTACGAGCTTATACCACTGGCGACATGCACCTATACTTTTCGTCTGTTGAAACACACCCTGCGAACACCGTCTATATTCAGTGTAGCAGTATTTATTTGGAAGACCACTTCATTTGGAAGCAATACCATACGTTAATTTATAAATAACGCCTAGTTTTTAACATGGATATGTTAGCAATACTTGTATGTGGCTATAAAATCAAGACCGGTTTTTATGCAGAGTGGCAGTAACATGGTCGTTGCGATATCGTCACTTACAAGACGATTACGTCTCTCTTCCTAAGACACACTGGTACCACTCACAAGAAAAACAAATGAGCCATGTACATCCATCGCGGATTTTCGCTCAGTGTTGTTTGGTGCCACCAGCATTCTTTTATTGGTGAAGTATTGTACATAGGAGGGTTGGAACTTTAACAATAGCAACTATTTATTTACAGCTCATACAAAATATATATGTGTTTCAAAGTTTTACCGACCTACAAAGTAGTCACCAGCATCGTGTATAACCCGTTGCCAGCGATGTGAAAGTCGTAGGATACTCTTAGCAGTGCCAGTTGTGTTGACAGTTCGAGCGGCGCGATCTATTGCCTGATGAATTTGTAGCAGTTCTGAAGCGAATGTCGTGAAGTGTTTCCTTCAGTTTAGAAATCGAGTTGAACTCACGAGGGCTTAAGTCAGGGGAGTGCAGTAGGTGGTATAGCACTTAGTAGCCCTATCAGTCAAACAAATCAGTCACAGATTGCATTGTACATGCTTGAGCATTGTCCGGCAAAATGATGGCCAGGTCCAGCAGAAAGTGTCATCACTTCTGTTTCTATGCTGTTCATTTTTGGAACACAACCTGCGACCAGCTTAGAGACAAAAGTGATGACACTTTCTGCAAGACCTGACCATCATTTTGCAGGACAATGCTGAAGCATGTACAGTGCAAGCTGTTACTGATTTGTTTGACTGATGGGGCTGCTGGGGCTGCTAAGTGCTATACCAAATACTGCACTCCCCTGATTTAAGCCCTCGTAAGTTCAGCTCGATTTCTTAACTGAAGGAAACACTTCACGGCATTCGCTTCAGAACTGCTACAAATTCATCAGGCAATAGACCGCGCCGCTCGAACTGTCAACACAACTGGCACTGCTAAGAGTATCCTACGACTTCCACATCGCTGGCAACGGGTTATACACAATGCTGGTGACTACTTTGAAGCTAAGTAAAACTTTGAAGCACGTATCTATTTTGTACAAGGTGTAAATAAATAGTTGCCACTATTAAAGTTCCAACCCTCGTAATAGGGGATGTGCGATAGATTCCCTGTGATCGGCAGGATCATAAAGTTATGTTTGGGTGAAAACTTACTGCAGTCATTGTTCCAGCATGTGCAAAGAAAATGATTATGTCTGGTCATAAGGCGAGTATGGATTTGACTTGGAAAACTGCAATTTCAACACTTCAATAGCTATAAGGGGGACGAAAGATTTTACAGGGAAAATTATATCCACTCCCAAGAAGGATATAGATGCTGATATTTCCAGAGCCACAGTCATCAGTAGGTGGTATTTCTGATCCTTCGTCATTGTCGAATCCCACCAGATTGGTGCTACATTATAATATTTAATTATAATTACAGTGATAAATATCTGGCTAGTTTCGTAGGATTCTGCGTGGCAAGCGGGTGGGTGATGATGATATCCAGTGCTCGGAACAAATGTACATTTCCGTCTTAAAGCACGAGCCGTTGCTGAGTCTCCTGAACCATTAAGGTGGGGTATAACTTTGTCGCCCTCTGGTTGGGTGAGTAGCGAACTAATACTCAGTATGTGTTTTGTTGAGCAACTGTCGTGATCACGTGTGTTGCGACTATTCTCCGATTTTTATGTGGAAATTTCAGAAGATTCAGTCTCTTATTACTGGTAAGTGCTGGCACTGGACATATTGACAATGCCTGAGTTCCTGCCACTCCAGTCATCCCCACACGCCCTCCACGCACAGGTGGTCCTCTCTGGTGGGTCGAGACCGAGGTTTGTGTACACTACGGCAACTAGCACTGTGTGACTCTCTGGCCTGGGGCACTGCACGCGGACATCAAGACATGAGCATGCGAGATGTGCGACCTCCAACATCTAACCATCACAACTACTACTATGGATTGTTCTGTTTACTCCTTCTCAATACATCACAGTGGATTCTGTCTTGCAGTGGTACTTGTTGTTACTTTCCCATCACGTGGTAGACCTTCCTCTGCCTCCTCCTCCTCCTCCTCCTCCTCCTCCTCATCATCATCATCATCATCATCACCACCACCATCACCATCGCCATCATTCTCCATCCTGGTGTAGCTAAGATAACCAGCTTATAGTGCTTTAAAAACCCAATCACAACATCAAATTTCCAATTGATCAACTTATTGCTTCAAATAATGGTATTCTCAGCACACACACACCAGTCCAGCCCTCCTGCAGAATGTTTTAGGACATAGCATGCAACTGAGCTGAAATTTGAAATTTTCAATTACCTCAACGTAACTGATTCCCTACCAAATGACCTAACTGTATCAGTATCCACTGATAAGAGGCAACAGAAAGAAAAGAGTCCAGTAGGGTTTTTAAACTGAGTAGTTGCAGGATCGAATCCTGCCAATATTTCAGTCCTAGTGTCCACCAATAGGAAGCAAGGAAAAACTGTTACACACAGGGGGTGTCGATTTAATTAGTCAATCAGTCTGATAGAGAGTGAAGGAATATTTCCAAGACATCCACAGCTGGCAGTTTACCAGGAAAGCACTGCTTTGTTTGCGGTTTTATCTGACCGCAACTTATGGTGCAAGCAGATCCGGCAGTGGCATGCGACATGATGTGGCCACTTGAGAGAGAGAGAGAGAGAGAGAGAGAGAGAGAGAGATTGACGGGAACTTGTCAGGTATCAAATATCAAAGTGTTCCCGCAACCTGACACTTTGTTCAGTGATTAGCGTGACTTCCAGCATGCATGTTGTACAAGGTGTTTGGCATTGCAGCAGCCAACATGACAGCAATCATGGGGTCCGAGCAGGCATAGTGCAGCCTGCAAGTGTGGGAATATGCAAAGTGGTGGATCGGCAGAGCAGTCAGGGTGTGGGAGCCCAGTTACCTGCAGTCGGTGTGAATGATTTTTAACAGTGTAATTGTATGCAGTCAGTTATGTCGATAAATCCCTTGCACATTCGGAATAAAAAAGCGCTGCAACTGTTTAAATATTCCATGCTGCCTTGTCATTCCCAAAATGTTTAAATAAACAGTATTCCATACACTGCAACCAATATCCTGACAAATTCTTTAAAAAAAAAAACACTATATTCCAAACATTGCCTTGTATCCCATAAAGTGTTTAACAAACAATATTCCACACATTGCCTTGTCTACTAGAAATTATTTACAAATATTCCACACACTTAAATCGACTCCCCCACCAAAGAGCCATTCAGTTGAGTCTTTTTCCCGCCAATTTCCAGGTTGGGGAGGGTAGGGTATCAGCTGGGGGTTTCCGAGATAGGTAGGGGTTAATTAACTTTTCGATTCAATTAATTAATCGATCAAATTGATAGAGTGGAATGGGGCCATTCGAGTCACTGAGGCCTGAAAGTGTACTTGTATTGGCGGGGGAGCAGGAGGGGAGGGTTCCTTGGAAGGATGGATTGTCACCAGAGGGTCACAAACCGCCTAGCAGAAGAATGGGTGAAAGGGAGTGGGTCATAAATCAATCAGCTGTCACAATTTAATTAATTTGAAATCATAAGTGGGGTAGAACAATAGGACCAGTCAATCAAAAGAGAACAATAGGTTAAGGGTGACATGGAGCAGAAAAATAGGTTTGCGCCAGAATGTATGCTTGCCCCTGGTGTAGGCAACGTGCACTAATAAAATAGCGCCGCACCCCCATTGCGCTACTACTTATGTCTTGTATTTGATTCTGAAATAAATTCTTCTGTAGTGTGTTCCGTTCTTCGGATGCCGTTAGTATTTTTTTTATAAGAAACTGTAATTCGGCTTAGACTTACAGCACCATTTCGGTCACTTGTTTCAGAATTTATTCATTTACCTGAAAACGCCAACTTAAACTACAATACTCCTAAGGACACTTCCCGTTGGAATTATTTCATGAAAGCACTTAAGAGTCTTTGAGAGGATTCGCAGTAGTCTGAAAGAGCGTCTGTGTTGCTTTCCGGAAAAAGACTTTATCTATGATCTGGAGTCTGGCTGACCCCTGTGTATTGTAAGGCGCCCACCTTTTACGACAGCCAGGTCAAGCGGTTCCTGCTACCATTGCCATGGGGGGAAATGGTGCATCCTCTATGGAACGCTACGTCTAAGCAGAATGTTCTGTTTGAGATTCTTTGATGTGTTATACGTAAGTGCCCTTGTGAAAAAGACGACTTATTCTTGAACAGGAAGAGAATTCTGAATGGTGGAAGGAGGAGTGACAATGAAAGTTTGAATCATGACTGGAAGCCTGTTCAGATAACCTAATGGTTAAGGCGATAGGTCTAAAAAAACAAAGAATTGTGGGATGGAGTCCTGGGCTGATACAAATTTTCACTAGGCATAACATATTAACAATGCAGATTTTGCAATGAGTGTAATCAGTAGGCATGTGTAAACCATAATATCCCTTTATTTTTTAAGAAAATACGGTGTCAATACACTTTTATTTTGTTTCCATATAATGGAAGGCAGTGTTGTAAAGAAAATAACGGGGTCAGGTAACTGTAATTTTTGTTCTTTCTTTTGTCTGTGCGTTATTCTTATGCACCGAATTTCAAATTAACATGAAGAAAAATTGGAATTCAGACGGCACCAGCAGTTGACAACACCTGGTCAAGTTCGCGTTCCTCGTACTCTATACGTATTTATTTATTCATATGTATGTTTTTATTTTCCGCGATCGTCGTGTTCCAGTGTCTTACCAGAATTCCTCTGTTTGTGTACATTGTTTACAGAAAGCGGTGTCACCATTATCGGCAGCGGAATATGTAACATCTGATTGAAGTAAGGGTTACTTACACAGACATGAGGTCGTCAGGATTTGGTACTTATTTACTACTTAGTATTTGTGCTGCTTTGCCAACGGCCTCGCCGCAGTGGTAACACCGGTTCCCGTCAGATCACCGAAGTTAAGCTCTGTCGGGCTGGGCTAGCACTTGGATGGGTGACCATCCGGTCTGCCGAGCGCAGTTGGCAAGCGGGATGCACTCAGCCCTTGTGAGGAAAACTGAGGAGCTATTTGATTGAGAAGTAGCGATTCCGGTCTCGGAAATTGACATACGGCCGGGAGAGCAGTATGCTGACCACATGCCCCTCCATATCCGCATCCAGTGACGCCTGTGGTCTGAGGATGACAGCGGCCGGTCGGCACCTTTGGGCCTTCATGGCCTGTTCGGGAGGAGGAGTTTAGTTTTTTATTTGTGCTGCTTTGCTGAACTGTTTCAGACTAAATTTAACCATTTAGTGGACGGTATCGGGACCATTATTCAGTCGCTCGATGATATCCTCCGAGTTGCTCACATGTTGATTACTTTGTCAGTATATGGACTGGCGATAGTGCATACAGCGTTAATTTTGTGTCGGTATTCAATTTCCAAAACATCGCTTTCTGTCATAGTACAGGTGTAATTTCAGTAGCTGATTTAAATTTGCTAATTTTGTTTCGCACTTTCCGAATCAGAGTAGTTTTTTTATCCATATCGTTATCGATGCCATTTTCCATTCTAGCAGGCAGTTTTATGCACAATAACCGATCGAACATTAAGGGTTTCTTAGGTTACACTTGAGCTTACAACTGCTGTTATTTGTGAAAGAAATCAGTGCGGCGTCAGCACCGGCAGGTTTAGCGATGGGAGGTGAAACTGAGCGCTAGCGCTACAACCAAGGTGAGACTCAAGATTTGGGAGGAGTCAAGAGTTCGGCGCTGGTAGGCGTGTAGGCTGGGGCAGGTCGGCCGGCACAGCCCGGACCGATCGATGGGAGCGACGCGGTGTGGCGTGGCGTGGCATCGCGTGCCGCGGTCCGCCAGCTCGCAGCCTGCAGGGTCACGCTGCTTCAACACCGCACCGGCCTCAGCTTAAGGGGGAGGGGCTGACAGGAGACACCACGCTAATTCCGTGTAGCACCGACTCCGACCTTGATAATGACCTTAAATAGATGAGGAAGACAGTCTCCCGAAACCACTCATTGATGATTAGGTCCCGTGCTACCAGTTTGCGCGGACGTTGTTTGCCCAGTTTCATCCACTGTTCCATAATTTCCAGACATTTAGCGTGGGATTAAGATCTTGTGATTTGAGGGGCTTGTCGAGATGATACAGGGTGCTAGAGTGGGTTTCGAATCAGAAAAAAGGCGAATAGCTCTGTGAATATGCCTGTTGTTTTAGAAGACATGTTGATACTCATTATAAGGGTGTAGAAGAAAGGCAACGCTTGGTCACCGAGAAAGGTGAAATGAGCACCTTAGTTGATGTTCACGGTAACCAGAATGAATTGGGCCAAGTCATAATACGGAAAATGCTTCTAGAACATCTCAGTATCATCTCTGCCCTGAACTACACTGTACAAACATATACATACATTAATACTTGTTTCACAGATCATGAATACGACATTTAGTAAAGATGTGGAATGTGGCACTTCAACATAAGTTTTCTTTACCCAAAAAAATATTTCTTTAAACTGATACTACTTCATATCTAAAAATTCGTCTATTGTGTAGTAGTAGTTATCTTTCAGAAATTCTTTTAATTTGTTTTTAAATGTTGGTTGGCTACCTGTCAGACTTTTAAAGTTATTTGGCAAAAGACCAATTATTTTTGTGACATCGTAATTCATCCCTTTCTGTGTCAAAGTCAGATTTAACCCAGAATAGTGAAGATCATCCTTCCTTCTAGTGTTGTAGCTAAGCACTACGATGTTATTTTAGAATTGGGATGGGGTATTAATTACAAATTCCATAAGTGAATTTATGTATTGTGAAGGTAATGTGAATACCCTGAATTCCTTAAATAAATGTCTGCAAGGTGATATTGGGTGGGCTCCAGCCGTTATTCTGATTACAAGCCTTTGTGCAATGAATACTTTTTCTTTTAATGACGAATTACCCCAAAATATGATGCCACATGAAAGCAGTGAATGAAAATAGCCATTGTAGGCTAATTTACTGATACGTTTATCACCAAAATTTGCAATAACCTTAATAGATTAAGTAGCTGAACCTAGCAGTTTCAGCAGATCATCAATGTGTTTCTTCCAATTCGTCATCAGTGCACACACCCAGAAATTTTGAATATTCTGTCTTAGCAACAGACTTCTGTTCATAGTCTATATTGACCAATGGTGTTATGCCATTTGGTTCAAATGGCTCTGAGCACAATGGGACTTAACATCTGAGGTCATCAGTCCCCTAGAACTTAGAACTATTTAAACCTAACTAACCTAAGGACATCACACACATCCATGCCCGAGGCAGGATTCGAACCTGCGACGTTGCGGTCGCGCGGTTCCAAACTGAAGCGCCTAGAACCGCTCGGTCACACCGGCCGGCTTATGCTATTTACTGTACAGAATTGTATATACTGTGTTTTTTCAAAATTTACTGAGAGGCAATTTGCAGAAAACCACTTAATAATTTTGTGAAATATATTATTTACAATTTCCTCTGGTGATTCTTCTTTTTGAGTGTAATTACCATACTTGCATCAGCATGAAAAAGAACTAGGTTTTCATCTCCATGAATATTACGTGGCAAGTCATTTATATATATTAAGAACAGTGAGGGACCCAAGACTGAACCCTTTGGGACACCATTCTTGATACCTACCCAGTTAAAGGACTGCTGATTTTTGCAGACCACCTGTACTGTTAATTTCAACCTTTCACATTTTTCCAGTTAAATATGACACTCATACCACAATACGTAACCTTACCTAGAAGAATTTCATGATTCACACAATCAAAAGCCTTTAAGAGATCACAAAATATCTCAATGGGTGATGTTAGCTTATTAATGCATTTAATATTTCATCAGTGTAAGCATATACAGCATTTTCTGTTGAAAAGCCTTTTCGAAAACAAAATTGACATTTTTTTAGTACATACTTCTTTTTTACAAATATATGATGCTACTCTTGAATACATTACTTTTTCAAGAATTTTGGACAAAGCTGTCAGGAGTGAGATTTGGGTAGTTGTTAGCATTTTATGCAATGTTTTAACAGTAGCGTATTTCAGTCTATCTGGAAAAATGCCTTGTTTCAGTGAGCTACTATATATGTGGCTGAGAATCTACTTATCTGTTGGGAACAACCTTTTAGTATTCTGCTGGAAATGCCATCAGTTCCATGTGAGCTTTTACTGTAGAGTGAATTTATTATTTTCCTAATTTCTGTAGGAGAAGTGGGTTGAATTTCAATTTTATCAAATTGTGTAGGTATTGCCTCTTCCATATACTGCCTTGCATTTTCTGATGAATAGCTGGAACCTATTTTCTCCACAACATTTAAAAAATTATTATTAAAAATGTTTTCTACTTCTGACTTCTTGTTAACAAACTTTTTATTGTGTCTGATAGAAATACAGTCTTCCTGTGCTCTCGGTTGCCCTTTTTCCCTTTTCATAATATTCCAAATTGTTTTAATTTTATTATCAGATGTGCTAATCTCAGACATAATGCACATGCTTCTGGACTTTTTAATAACTTTGCTGAATACAGTGCAGTAGTTTGTACAATGTTTCACTGTTCCTACTAGCTATAAGAAACATTTCCCCTTTCATATTTTTATTTTCGATGTTTTCCTAAAACTACATTTCACTGTTTTCTTAGGGAACTGTTTCCAAATATACTCACAAAGGTATCATGAACTAGGTTAAATTTTAAATTAGCATCTGGTTCCCTGTACAGTTCATCCCAGGCTAACTGTTGCAAGCTAACCCTAAAATTTGCAGTTGTTAAATCGTTACCTGAACGCACTATTTTGGAGGACTGTTTTGCATTACTGTACGGAGCTATGTCATATACTGTAACTAGCTGTGCGTCATAATCAGATAGACCATTCCTAACAGGAAAAGATTTAATTTGATGAAATTTATCTTGGTCTATAAAAGCATTATCTATCAGTGTGCTGCTTTATTGTACCACCTGAGTAGGAAAATCAATAACTGACGTCAAATTGAAAGAATCAAGTAATACTTCAAGGTCAAGCCTTCTATCGGACTCTTGCAGAAAATCTGCATTCAAATCCCCACCAACAATAATTTGCTTTCCTCTGTCTGACAGGTAGCACAGCAAGGAATCGCAAGTTTTTCAAAAATAGCTGAAAATTTCCCAGTGGGGACCTTTACATGGCTACAATTATAAAAGTGCCATTATACACCATGGGTTATACGCCTTATTGGGTCACCTCTTGCCTCGGCACTTTGCATTATTTGAAAAGAACTAAAATCGCGACTCATGCGACCACAGTGCACGTCTTCAGTAAGCAACATTCCAGTCTTAGTCTTTGTTTTACCCATTCAAGATGTGCAGCTTCATTTGCTGCTATGCAGTACCAGGCTCCAAAATGTCCACTGCACGCAGTTCCCTTCGCAATGTCTGGTCGGAAACTTATTGAGATGGACCTACGTTCATTGACAGCAGCAATTCCTGTTCTGTTTGGAGCTAATACTCATTGACAAGGCGTGACACTAGTCTCCAATCTCTGTCGATTAATGTTTATTTGTTTACACGTATAGTTCCGTAGGACCAAATTGAAAATTGAGGAGCAAATCTCCAAGGTCATGGAACGTGTCGGTAAATATCAGATAAAATAAAATGTTTATGAACTCAAAAAAAGTCAAGTTGTAAATTTAAGTAAACATAATCAACAATATAACATAAGACTCGGCCTAATTTTTCAAGGAATTCCTCAACAGAAGGATTGACCTATCAGGAAACTCTTTAGTTTCGATTTGAAAGAGCGCGGATTACTGCTAAGATTTTTGAATGCTTGTGATAGCATATTGAAAATGGATGCAGTAGTATACTGGACACCTTTCCGCTCAAGAGTGAAGGAAGTGCGATCCAAATGCAGATTGGATTTTTGCCGGGTATTAATTGAGAGAATGCTGCTAATTCTTGGGAATAAGCTGATATTGTTAACATGAAACGACAGTAGACAGTATATATATATTGAGAGGCCAATGTCAAAGTACCGAGACTCGTAAGCAGGGGTCGACAAGTGGTTCGCGAATTTACATCACTTATTGCCTTAACTGCCTGTTTTTGAGCCAAAAATATCCTTTTAGAATGGGAAGAGTTACCTCAAAATATTCCACCATACGACATAAGCGAATGAAAATAAGCAGAGTAGACTAATTTTCGTGTCGAACGATAACTTACTTCAGATGCCGTTCGAATAGTGAAAATTGCAGCATTAAGTCTTTGAACAAGATCGGGAACGTGGGCTTTCCACGACAGTTTACTATCTATCTGAACACCTAGAAAGTTGTACTGTTCAGTTTCACTAATCATATGCCCATTCTGTGAAATTAAAATGTCGGGTTTTGTTGAATTGTGTTGTAGAAGCCGTAAAAACTGTGTCTCACTATGTTTTAGCGTTAGTTTGTTTTCTACAAGCCATGAACTTATGTCATGAACTGCACTATTTGAAACAGAGCCAGTGTTGCACACAACTTCCTTTACTACCAAGCAAGTGTCATCAGCAAACAGAAATATTTTAGAACTGCCCGTAATACTGGAGGGCATATCATTTGTATAAATAAGGAACAGGAGTGGCCCCAGCACTGATCCCTGGGACACCTCACATTTGACTGTACTCCACTTAGACTCTCAACACTGTGTTGCACACAACATCCTTTACTACCAAGTAAGTGTCATCAGCAAACACTGTGAATAATGACCTTTTGCTGCCTGTTGTGAAAGTAAGAGGTGAACCGATTGTGAGATACTCCCCGAATTCCGTCATGGTCCAACTTCTGGAGCAACATATTGCGATCAACACAATCAAACGCCTTAGTTAAATCAAAAAAATATGCCTAGCGTTCGAAACCTTTTGTTTAATCCATCCAGTACCTCACAGGGAAAAAGAGAATATAGCCGAACTGTACATTTGACAGCAAATTGTGTGATGTAAAATGATCAATTATCCTTACATACACAGCCTTTTCAATAACTTTAGCAACACTGATGGTATAGAAATAGGTCTAAAATTGTCTACATTATCCCTTTCTCCCTTTTTGTAAAGCGGCCAATGTTCTTACTCCATGTTACATTCTTGGGATTAGTGGACCACTCCTTATAGACACGTTGAACCATCCGAATTTATAAATGAACAAATCAGGAAATTTCATTTGTTATGTAGTCATGGATACGTCTAAACACGTTCACTCCTTTTTTCCGTTCTGTCACGCCTCCACTTCGATCAGTCTTACTGCGCTGATAGCATAGAATCGACTTGCACATACGCAGCAAAAGGTCATTATTCACAGTGTTGAGAATGGCTGTGATGTGGGGTCTGAGTGGAGTACGGTCAAATGTAAGGTGCCCCAGGGATCAGTGTTGGGGCCACTCCTGTTCCTTATTTATACAAATGATATGCCCTCCATTATTACGGGTAGTTCTAAAATATTTCTGTTTGCTGATGACACTTACTTGGTAGTAAAGGATGTTGTGTGCAACACTGGCTCTGTTTCAAATAGTGCAGTTTTTTTCTTAAGATGGTTCAGATTCATGAACATGTTTCCATTCTCAGCGGTGGAGATCGCAGTTTAATTCAAAAGCAGGTAATGTGGTGACGACTAAATAAGCGCGAATGAAACATTTGGAAATGGCTAAGCGATATGTGGTCTAAAATAAATTGGTACTTACATATAGCTGATGTATTCATATCGTTTTCACATTATGTACATTTATCAACATTTTTTACAAAAACATTCCGTTTTTTAGGGGTTAACTGTATATTAGTCACGAAGCTAATTAGTCACGACGCTAATTATTATTGCTCCCATATTATTTCTTTGAAGAAGTAGTGGCACTTTATTTTGTCAGTAACTTCAGAAGCACATGCACTCACAACACTCACCGTGTTTACATTCGAAAACAGAAGTTACAGCCAAAGAGCTAAGATCAAACAAGTGCAGAGATATTACGCATATAGTTTACAGATATTACAAATTACGAAAATGGACGTCATAATTGTGGAACACACTGTAATTTATAATATGTTGAATGGTTGCTGGTAAGTTATGTAAGTTTAAATAGACATGGCCTTTCTTTCCCAAAAATTTACTAGTTGTGATGGGATCATGAGTTGCTGATTTTTAAAATATTTCATTAATATTTTTCCGGTGCTCTGATATTAGTAGCTCCACAGCACTGAAATTGTGTACGTATGCATGGTTTTCGACACTGAGGCTATCCTAAATATGCTAGGAATTTTTCTTATGTAAATCGTTTTATTATTAGTTCCACTTCGAATCTCTGTTCTACTGTACAGTTCAGCTTTACGCTTCACCTGTGTACTAAAGGCGTGGAAACTGGCTTCCAAGGTGTCGATGTAACGTTGTGGCCATCGTAGGCAATAGGTTGTGGGTATGGTACGCGCCTCGAGTTTCGGTGTGAATTTTTCAGTATGCCATTACTGTATTTATCATGTGTATGTATAAAAACACAAGACAGAATTGCGGAGGCATGAAAGTACAATGTTTGGAAATTTAACACAGTAAATCCTCTGCAGCGAATAAAGACTATCATGCAGAATGTGAGGTAAGTGCCGTGTTGCAGAGAGTATGCTCCTGTGCCTATGACGAACGGAGTTGCTAAATTGTCACGTGACTGGAATGTCATCATACCTTGTAATGATCATTAATAGAGCGCAGGCTGCGCAGGGCGTGCGGCATCAGTGCATTTGGTAACGTCGGTACCTTGAATGCCCGACGCTTGGGACAGTGGGCTATCTATGTGTCTATATGTATTAGAGGAAAACTTCCACTATCACAGTCAGCTTCCACCGGTAAGAACATCTTGACGATAGAGACCACTTTATACTGTCGCGGGTTCTGACAGCTAATCTAGGAACTACAGCGCAGCAAATCAATCGCTAATGCACCGCTGGACAATAACAACCGATGTGCAGCCCTACCATCCACAGCTGCCTCATCACTTGGGACACGCAAGCCAAGACCCCTCTCACTACACGCAACAGAGAGATTCTTAAGCAAAGAAACTTCGTCATTGGCTGTTAGAAGCACAGAAACAAGTCGTCTGAATCGATGAGTGGCAATACACGTTAGTATTCGCCGACAGAGTACGTAGAAGGTCACAAGAGCCAATGTATCACGTTTACCAGCAGGGCACTGTTTACGCAGGTCGTGGAGGTATTCACGTATGGTGGACGCTTACATAGCTTTGATAGACCTTGCCTCATCTCTCACCAGCGAACATAAGAGGAACTTATTGTCCGATAAAGTGCTTCCGCTTGTTCACCTATAGCGCGACACAGGCTGGTGTACTATCAAAGAAGACTCTGCAGCCGTTTGTCACTTCCACACTGAGAAACACTCCAGACAAGCTGCTGCTTGTACTTCGCGCGAGTCACCTGACGATATTGTAAGTCAGGGACGACTTTTAGTGAGATGTACGTGCCTTAGGCCCATTTCCATCCAGTTTCCAGTGAGTTATGGACGGCGATCGAGGGTTCATGGATCTATATTTTTGACTTCATGATGTGACGCCACTGTCATCAAGGTGAAGTGGAGTGCTACACGCTACTAATTATGTGTATCTAATTTAGTAACAAATGGATGCGCAGCGTTTATGTGCGACGCGTACCTAGAAGAGTACTGAGACTCAAAACTGATAAGGTAGCTTATGGCCTATAAACATCTGACAATGCTATTATTATTATTTTAATAAAACAGTATCATCTATCAGTCGACCCTGTCGCACATAGTGAATATTGATTCTGTTAACTGTCACGTCTATTTAGTACTACTTGTTCTATACCTCGTGAAGAAGAAGCAAGGATGGAAGGAACTGTAGGATTTGAAGTTCCATCGGAGATGCCGTTAGACGGCGGTGTCGCCTTCATTGGAATCATGAGCCGCTCTTCTTACTCTATTGATTAAAACCTAAATCTGGATGATAGGCGCGGAACTGAGCACCGCTAATTCAGAATGAGCCTTGATCACTGCCCCATCTCGCTAATTCTTATCTCTCAAACCCATCACGTGGAGAAAACAACAACCGAACATGCCAACGAATATTTAGTTGGTATTTGATCTTCTGTTCATATAACCAAGGCAAATGTTGAATTGGCGTGTAGATAAATAACTTGATAGTCTCCATGTAAATTAGATAGACAGCGCTAGACTTCAAATATCTTAGTGTACCTGTGGTGAGACAGTATTAAATGGATTACCGTACAAGTGTAATGGACACACACACACACACACACACACACACACACACACGCACACACACACACACAATACTCGTAAGGAGGCAAGATCTTCATAAATGACAAATGTTTAAGGAAGCTGGGCAAAAATGGTTCAAATAGCTCTGAACACTATGGGACTTAACTTCTGAGGTCATCAGCCCCCTAGAACGTAGAACTACTTAAACCTAACTAACCTAAGGACATCACACACATCCATGCCCGAGGCAGGATTCTAACCTGCGACCGTAGCGGTCGAAGCTGGGCACTCAAAGCTCTTTGATCAGGTTGTAGGACAACATAAGACAGTTACTGCAGATGCTCCTTTATTAACGAGCCAGTATACAAGCGGAACGTGCAACGTGTTCTTTTCGTGGCGTGGAAGAACTGTGACGTAAATAAGGGTTCGGATCGATGGCCCTGATTCGGCCAGGTTGCGGGCGGCGCGAATGAGGTTTCCGCTGTTCTTCCAGTACTATTGTACTGCCGTTTGGCGATATGCGTATTCCGCATCAGTTAATCTGTTATCAGACGGAGTAATTTTCTTTTTAAGTTGGCGTAGGTGTTTCAATAATTATCGGAGGAGGATCGTGTTCCTTGTTTAGTCGAGGTCGAGACACATGGTCCTAATGGTTATTGGAGACGAGAGCAAAAATAGACGAAAATTTCGTTGCCATGTACTTTAAGTAGCCGTACGATCAGACAAATTTAAAGACGATCCAGTGTCTGGTTATAGCTACATATGAAACCTGCACACAACATTCTAGTTTAGGTTTCAAGTGAACCAGAGCTCAATTTTAGTTGGCTCTCTATTGGGAGGCATTGTATTTCAAATTCATATGAAATAGCAAACAAAATAGCGTCGCCTGGCCTGCTCTGTATTTGTTTGAAATCAGTTCCTTTAATGAGCAATTATTGTTAAGTCCGTTTTGTTGTTGAAGTTACCCTAACATACACCAGTAACACTAGATATCTGATAGGATGAACCGTTTTTTCCCTCTTCTTAACCGCACAGAATAGGAGCAAAGTGGATTTTGGAAGCTCCTGTTTTTTCATTTGCAATACATCTGTTTACCAATATATAAATTACACACAACACGTACTCTTCACTTTACTTCTACTACATTTTCCAGAATATTGGTTAACTTGCAAACAGAATACCTATTTGCATTTGCCAGGTGTGCGCAGATCACAGGGTTGTGCGTCCTTAGCCGAGCGTTGTGGCCGAGCGGTTCTAGGCGCTTTAGTCCGGAACCGCGCTGCTTCTACGGTCGCAGGTTAGAATCCTGCCTCGGGAATGGACGTATGTGCTGCCCTTAGATTAGTTAGGTTTAAGAAGTTCTAAGTCTAGGGGACTGATGACCTCAGATGTTAAGTCCCAGAGTGCTCAGAGTCATTTGAACCATTTTGTGCGTCCTTCGTGATGTCTCTGATGTGTGAACAGTAATTTCCGTATTTATACCTGTCGATTTTGAATTTTAGGGACGAATTCAGAGAGATGATGCGTGCAAAGATCAGGTATAAATGTCTAACAAACACATATACGCAAAGGCAAAATTTTCAAGCAGGTAGAAATCATTTCATTCGTACCATGGAGCATCCTGTATAATTCATACGATGGAGCATCCTGTATATTTCATTTCGGAAGACGAGACACTGCCTTGGTGCTTAAACATGGTGTGCGAAGTGGTATCTACATCAACGCAACGAAATGGGGCGCTAAACTTTTTCATATGCAACAGCCCGCATCCGAAAGGCGCTCCAGGGAGCACGCTGTGTACGTTGTATGCGGACCCTATCCCCGACATTTACAACCGTCTTCCCCATAGTAAACGTCCTTAGGGTCCGGGTCTGGCGATCAGGGGTCTATGCTACGAGAGCGCCTCGTCCGATCCATCGACGGGAGAAAGCGTTGTGCAGTTGCCTCCGCATCGTTACAAGAAAATCCACTGGGATTCCATCATATTGCACTCACGGAAGAGTCTGCACTGCAGAAGCTTCTTCTCACAGCTAGGGAGACGATATACAAGGTTAAAAAAAAAACGCATTCCCTTTTTTGAGAGTTGATAGTATGTAACTAAACAAATAAACATGGACTCTAAAATGTATCTTCTGCTGCAAGCTTCTTGCCACTACTAACGACCTACAGAACGCCGTAAACAAATGAGAACACATTCCACTGCTATTGTCCAGGGATACAACATGCAATAAACATGTGTTGTTTCTGTAAACCCTATTCTCCGTTTTGAATAATGCAGCACATAAATTAGTTCTAATGGAACCAGTTTGTGATTTGATAAGTTTGCAAAATACTTTTACATTGTAGTTTTATCTTTGAGCCTACAAGTATAAAGGAAATCCATTATTCTACTCGGGAAATAGTAGCCATGATTTTTAGTGACGTTTGGGCAAATGGAAGCAAACGTCGAGCCCCTGTCCCGTATGTTGTAAAATATCTGTAACGCTCAGTACCATCTACACATATATTCAAACGTCTTTTCAGCGCCTAGCAGACTCTGGCTCCCTAGCTCCAAGACAAACAGGTTCCATTAGGACTAGTGTACATGCTGCACTTACCAGAACTGAGAATACGATTTACGGCAACAACACTACAGGATGTTCGCTACATGTTGTTTCCATGGTCAATAACAGATAAATGTGTCCTAATTTGTTTACTGTAGGCCAGTGGTCGTCAAACTACATTCCGATCACCACTTGTGGCCCGAATCAAGCATTCGTGCGGCCAGCGGTTATCAGCCTATTTTATAACGATATGCATCTAGCGACTAAAAATCAAATCCAGAGATATCAACTAACGTTAAGAGATTCTTAAGAGTGTTGTTTTCCTCATCAGTAACAAACAAAAATAATTAGAGAGACAGTAATATTTTGAGATGTTAAATTGTAATCGACGTTGTTGAATTTGGCCGCGCGCTAAGCGGTTGGCCGCTTACCTCAGAGACAAGGGGTAAATGGCGCGGCCACTGTAGGGTTAGAGGATGTGAGAGGGGGAATGTTTCACTGTTTGTATTCCAGTACTGACAACTCGGGCACGGGCGCGATTAGTACCAATAAAATGCTACGATATAAATTTTGACACAGCAGTAACGTGGATCCGTGAGTGCGCCTTACAAAGACGGTCATCTTCAAATGCGGTTAACAGAATCTTCCGTCGGTTCTTGGTAGAACAACATTATAATAATTATAATAAATGAAAAGCACCAGTTTGCTTTTGTTCTACAATATTATTTTTATTGTTAAGCGGTTTTCGGCTTACAAGGCCATCTTCAGACTCAGTAAATGTCTGAAGATGGCCTTGTAAGCCGAAAACCGGTAACAATAAAAGTAATATTGTAGAACAAAAGCAAACTGGTACTTTTCATTTATTATTCAAATGCGGTACTTAAATCTATCAAGGTACAATAATTACGTTGTAAAACCACGCAGGGAGTGGAGGAAAACTGGTATTTAAGTATTTGAGAAACTTTTGCTATGGTGTCTCACATTCAATAGTGCATTTAAAATGCAAATATTATTATTAATCAGAGTCATTCACGCTCCAAGTAAAACCAACAACACTTTACCACGCTACTTTAGTGTCACAACTGTTAGATCGCTGGGGTTGACAGAACTCTGAAACGGAGCACAATCAACAATAAATGTTCCATATGGTGCCGACTTAACGATCAGTACTTGGGGTCCGACCACCACCAACCCCGCCCTTAGTATAGCTGGTTTATTGGGAGCTCATAACATACTCATTTATGTATGTTGCCAATTGATAATAAGAGCAGTACGTATGCGGTGCGAAGTACCGCCCCACAACGTCAGTACTGTGAGTCCATGTTTACTGGATATTTTTCTTGTTTTGATCCATATTACACCTGCCAACATACAGAATACTTTTTTCACGTCCCTGTACATCTCACAGAAAGTGAGATTAGAGATACCTGTGAGATGGAAAGGCGATCGGACACACGAAGCCGTTGCGAATAATTCCATCCAATACAATGACGCTGGATAGGCACTGATAGTTCGTTACCATCGCCCCACGGTGATTTTTACACTGGTTAGCGAAAGTCATGAATACACGCAAATCGGACTTGCGTTCACCAGCGGAAAAATGCTCCTGTCGGTACACAAAATTGCCAGGGGGGAGGGGAGGGGAGCAAGCTGCCCCAGTCCTCATTCAGAATTCCTCACCAAAACTTTTGGCATGCAATTATATGAGCTCTTTTAACACAGAACATTTCAAATCCTTTTACCGAGTTCCTCTTTGTAGTTAAGTCTTCACATTCCTCTCACTGCCACTGTCGAACTGCCCCTCTTCACACTCTCCTTTTTCTCCCACTGATTTACAATATATCCCGCTACCATTATCTCCTCTTTCACTGACGCTGTCTCCTTTTGTCTACCTTTCCCACTGCCACCGTCTCCACGATACCTCGGCAGCTCAAAATTTCTGGGGGGGGGGAGTCCAACTTACGTTTTCTCCCGTACAAACTTGTTTAAAATTTCGGTCGAAAATGCGCCATTTGCTGCATCTACGAGTTAAAGTTTGCCGTTCTGGAAAGGTCCGAAAGCCTTAAGCCTCTGCATGGTCCCCACTCATCTATTTTTTCGTTTCCACTGTCTCCTTTTTTGGTCCCATTGTTTCTATTTCCACTCGTGTCTCTTTCTCTTTTACTGCCAGTCTGTCACTGACCATCAATGTCTCCTCTCTCTTTGGTTCGCACTGCTATTGTGTTAATGCGTCTCTCTTTCCCTTTCACTGCCACTTGCTTTCTTCCACCATCACTGTCACCTCTCTCTTTCTCTCTTACTGGCACTTTCTCCTCTGTATTCCACCGTCACTGTTTCTCTGCCACTGTCTTTGTGCACAAAAAGAGCGAATATGTTCCCATGCCAAAACTTTTGGTGAATGAGGTGGAATGTGGACTGAGGCAGCAGATTCCCCAATTTTCCATCAGTCTTTTAAAGAGGGACGTAACGCCTTTTTTTTGCTCCGACAGGTGCATTTTTCGTGTGGTTCCCTTCTTTTCCCTGCTACAGCGGGTGTGCTGCTTATGTGAAACGAACACTGTAGGCCATTAAAGTTTTTACAGTTTATTTATATACTTCGATACATTTAAATACTTTGACACATATAAGCAACAAAGAAGTAGCCATATTATAAGGTTAACAGAAAATGGTTTGCTTTACATTTTTCTGGGAACTTTGCTCATCGATCGCAGTTTATCGAAAACTCACGGCTTATGATTTGTATCGTAAAAGAGTAAATATGTTATTAGAAATATTTTACTGAATTTGCTGTCTTTCCAGTTGTACATAATTTTTTATAATAATTTTAAGTTCTTCTTAGGCACTTTTTAGTCTAAATTTGTCTCTGCAGTACCACTTTGGGTTTATTACTATAGACGTGAAGTGCCCATTATGCAGCGAAAGTGCGCCATAAAGTTTCGTTGGTGAAAAATTGCTGACGAAAAACATAGTCTGGAACCCTCAGAACTCTTGCAATGACCCTAGAACTCTGGTCACATGTTTACTACGTCAGTTAAAACTACAGTTACGCCTCAGACTGAGTACTACGTTGGTATTTTACGTGAATCACTATGGTAACTTTGAACCGCTGGATCTACATAACGGATAAGATGTGGAATAAAGTTTCAAGTTCCCCCAGGAACTTCATCTTAGGAACATATGGTAGAAATTTTGACAATCTACCATCAATAGAAATTATAGATGTGGCCATCCCGACAGTTGATATTTTTCGTACCCAAAAATTGTGGTTTTTCGGGGTTTCCTGAAGTATCCCAGTTAACAAATTGTCCTTTTATAAATCACCTGTGGTACTCCCTAGACCACACCTAATGGAAATTCACCTGAGCTGGAGAAAGTATGTAATGTTTCAGTTTTGACCCTGTGCTTTAGGATAGCTACAGTATGCCCATTCTTCCGACAGGTGTCGAAGTGGTCTTAGGCTAAGGCCTATCCAAACACTTGACCTCTTATATGTGTGATCAGTAGAATCCGCGATAAGCCCCTTGAAAAATCGCATCTTCAAATGGTTCTGAGCACTATGGGACTTAACTACTGTGGTCATCAGTCCCCTAGAACTTAGAACTACTTAAACCTAAGTAACCTAAGGACATCACACACATCCATGCCCGAGGCAGGATTCGAACCTGCGACCGTAGCAGTCGCGCGGTTCCGGACTGCGCGCCTAGAACCGCTAGACCACCGCGGCCGGCGCACGACGACCAATTTGACCTTGTTTCTTCCTTACTCTTTGAGGGATAAATTCCCGCAGTTTGTCCTCGGTGTCCGAAACAAATACGTGTATTTGAATTTTACCGCCGCATGGAAAATTCCATCATTTTTGGGGCGTGCGTGCGTAACATCTTTACTTCATCATTACGATATTCGGACTGAAAAGCTATTCACTATCAAGACGAGACCGTGCGTGAGTTTTGGACATGAAGACATCAGTAAGTATCACTTAGTACGCTAAACGGAACTCGCTTTTATGCTTAGTAATGATTCACACACACACACACACACACACACACACACACACACACACACACACACACACCTCCCATAAAGAGTAACAATAATAATAAGTTGTCCTAGTTGCCTACTGTCGCTCACTTCAGCGTCTACGCCCGTCATTGGTAATGCGCATGGGTTACCCAGTTTCCGACAGTGGTAGGCCTTAAAGCGGTGCTCCCAGCGGGCGGGCTTGGCTGCCCGGCGCACAAGGCCCCGCCGGCTGGGGTAGGCTGGGGCGGGCCTGGTTGTGGGTCAGTAGGCCGCCACCACCCTCGCACGCCACGCCACATCGACCGCCCTGGCAGCCGACCTGCTTAACTCAGGCCTCTGTGGGGCTCCCAGCCCACCACCCTGCTCTGCCTCGCGCACTAAAAAATACAGTGGCCGTTCCGTCCAGCGCCGCCACGCACTGCTTGCAGCATTAATTTCAGTCGTTGGCTGTTTCCCAAATTACAGGCGGTGGCATTCAACAATTCCAAAAATATGTTAATTAAAATTATTACATCTTAACTTGACCTTATTTTCCACCTCATCTTAAGAGAAATCCCCTTATGAATCACATAGAACTAAGTCTGTTGAGTGCGAGGATTGAGAAAACAACTGCTATCTTGTTTTTGGTGAATATTTCGTGAATCATGAAGGCCCTATGCAGTTTTTCATTGTCATAGTGCGTACCCAGTCAGTCTTACCTTCCCCTCCCTTCTCCCCTCTTCTGTGGGAGTTTTCTTCTCGTTTACTTCCTCAAACATATTAGAACATCACGATAGAACTCTTTATGAACAGTCCCCTCAATATAAACTACTGGGAAAAATGCAATACTTTCAAGGAAAATGTCATTTAATTGACAAGTGGTGTCACAGGTAATTCATCATTGTACAAGTATATCATAAGTTCAGATCGAATGAAAGACAGATGTCATAATAAGAAAGGGGGGGGGGGGGACTGTCACATCAGTACACACTGTACCTCCCCACCCCACGTGGTTGCAACGCAGGCGTGTATTCTTGCATGCCAACGTTCATAAACGTGCCAAGTGCCATCTTGCAATAGATTGGCCAAAGCGTCTTGCACCTTTTGTAGAAATTCACCAATTGTTCTTGCAAGCTCTGGAGAATGAGTAAGTCCCTGCTGTATCATGTCCAGTATGTGTGCAATTGAAGGGAGATATGGTGATTTGCTGACCAGGGCAGTACAAGGTGAACAGCACGTTGCCTCGCAGCAACCGTGTGTGGACCTTAAATACTCTGTTAAAGAAGCACATCGTCTTCCCGTCGAAAAAATGGCAGTGACACCTGTGAGACCACGAGTCGTAACCCACACCATGAAGTCTGCTATCGAACCTTTGCGCTATGGGTGAATTCATTTCAGAATACGCCACTCACCAGTTCTATTCTGTATACGTGTACGTCCATCCCTCACATGCAGACAAACTATTCTTGTCACGGAAGACATCAGAGTGCCATTCCTTTCTCTAGTGCACTATTTCACGACACGAGAGCAGCCTTGCTTGGCGGTGTCGTGCTGTCAGTAGTAGTCTGGCCAGAGGCGCATGCGATCGTAGTCCTGTTGCAAGAAGACAGATCTCAATGGTACTAGTGAGAAATACCGAGCGAGGTGGCGCAGTGGTCAGCACACTGGACTCTTATTCGTGAAGACGACGGTTCAAACTCGCGTCCGGCCATCCTGATTTAGGTTTCCCGTGATTTCCCTAAATCGCTTCAGGTAAATGCCGGGATGATTCCTTTGAAAGGGCACGGCCGATTTCCTTCCCCACCCTTCCCTAATCCGAACTTGTGCTCCGTGTCTAATGACCTCGTTGTCGGCGGGACGCTATTTTGTGGTCGACATGCGCAGCCAACCGTCGTTACGTTCATCCAGCTTCCCACAGGCCCACAACGCGACGCCCTTCAAATGGCGTAACTGTTGGATAGCGGGGTACATACTCAGCTTGTGTGCTGCGAACACCGTTCACCTCCCGATTCAGCACACTTACAGGCTGCAGAGTCAAAACATAGTGTGCACAGAAAGGGATCTTGAGTGCCTTCTGATCGCCGACGACCGTGAGTAGTGAATCATTAACTGTAATGTCCCTTAGTATGCACTTATTATACACTGGTGTGCAAAACTTAAGGATGAAAGTAGCTTTTCCGTGATGTGTCACTGGCAAGTAACATATCTCGATGAAACTTGAATCATATGAGTACATAGAAAGTGCTGCTACAGTACAGTACGTAAGATAACTCAAGGATATACGCATTGAGACCAATATAAGTGACACTTTCATTCAGAGACAATAATTACACTTAAGTCATCGCGATTTATGACGGTTCTGTTGCGTCTCTTTGATGAGGCTGCGGCACACACTTACGCCCGGCCGCCGACCACCTCTGTAAAGACAAATGGTTCAAATGGCTCTGAGCACTATGGGACTTAACATCTGTGGTCATCAGTCCCCTAGAACTGAGAACTAATTAAACCTAACTAACCTAAGGACATGACACACATCCATGCCCGAGGCAGGATTCGAACCTGCGACCGTAGCGGTCACGCGGTTCCAGACTGAAGCGCCTAGAACCGCACGGCCACACCGGCCGGCTCTGTAAAGACACTCTGTATACTCAATATGAAAAATAAACGTTATTGCAGATACTACTCTGACACTGATGCCTCCGAACTTGAACTGGGCCCTTCACACACAATCTGTGCCCAGCCTCCGGGTCGCAACAGTCCCTTGGACATAAACACGGGACACGGTTGTTAATAGGGTGTGCAGTCACCACGGTCAGTATGTATATTCTGCAACTTGCTCTCATGCTCGCCATAAAGTTGGTAAATATGGGCGTTCCATCCCTTCACCAGCGCGGGTGACAACTGCATTTGGACTTCCTGCGGTACGTCTCCCCATCACATCCCTCACGTTTTCGATTGGATTTAAATCGGAGAAATTGGCAGGCCAGTCCATTCGCCGAATATCCACTCTTCCCGTTAGTTCCTCCACCCGCGCTGTTCGATGCAGTCGTGCATTCTCATACACACAAATTATATCTTTTAAAGGACGCACCTGGAGGAGGAGTACCGTGTTACAATATAGCTGGCCGGTGAGTGTACCTTGTTGAAAGATCTGGAGGTCAGTACGGCCATGTAATATTATGCCTCTCCTCATTATAACAGCTGGACCCCAAAATGATCATGCTCGTCAACGTTGGACGTACCCTCATATGGCGAGAGATGGGAACACTTAAAGCACCCAGGAACATTATCAAACATGATCGTTTTGGTGGGTCATATGTTACGGTGTAGGGTGCATAATGTTGGATGGGCGTACTGACCTACAAATCTAAGAATGTGGTGTGTTCGCCAATCAATGTTATTGTGGTACTGAAAACCTTCGACATTTGCGTCTTTTCAGGGATGTTTTTGGTCCTAACTTCATTTTTATGGATGAAAGTGCGTGACTGCATCGAACAGCGCAGATGAGGAGCCCTTGGAACGAGAGGACATTTGACGAATGAGCTGCCTACCCATTCTCCCAACTTAAATCTCATCGAGCGAGAGTCGGATGCGGTGAGGAGACGTATTGCAGCACGTCAGCATCCATCAACAACCATCTATCATTTATCAGCCGTGCTGGGGGCGGAATGTAACGCCCTGCCCCAAGAATTCCTTACCGAACAGGTGGTCACCATGGGAGCACGTTGCAGGGCATGCACTGCCGACCGTCGTGATCGCACACTTTATTAAGAACCATGTCCCGCATTTCGTAATGTCCAGTGGACCATCACAAATCGCGACGGCTTCAGTGTAAGTACTGGCTTTGAATAAAGATATCACTTCCTTTTGTCTCGTCGTGTATTTTTTTCAGTTACCTTCTGTACTATTTTGTAGCAGTTCTTTCCGTGTATGTTCCAACTTTGAGTGAGCTGTGTTACTTAGAAGTGACACATGATGCGAAAGTTACTTTCGTCCTTACGTTTTGCACACAAGTGTATATAATCGACGGCGATGGTCGTCAGAGACCAGGAGTGCCACGGGAAGTGTGAGAGGTCCGTTGTTGGTCTCTATATACCCGTACATAAATGATTTGGCGGACAGGATGGGCAGCAATCTGCGGTTGTTTGCTCATGATGCCGTGGTATACGTTAAGATGTCGAGATTGAGTGACTGTAGGAAGATAAAAGACGACTTAGACAAAATTTTCAGTTGAATGGCAGCTAGACCCAAATGTGTGAAAATGTAAGTTATTGCGGATGAGTAGGAAGATCAAACGTGAATTGTTCGGATACAGCATTACTAGTGTCCTGCTTGACACAATCAAGTCGTTTAAATGTGTGGTCGTAATGTTGCAGAGCGGTATGAAATGGAACCAGATTATGAGAACTGTGGTGGGGGAGGCGAATGGTCGACTTGGTTTATTGGAAGAATTTTAGGAAAGAATGGTTCACCTGTAAAGGAGACTGCTTATAGGACGCTGGCGCTACCTATTCTTAAGTACTGTTCGAGTGTTTGAGGTCCGTACCAGGGCATCGAAGCAATTCAGAGGCGGGCTGCTACATTTGTTACCGGGTGGGTTCGAACAGTGTGTAAGTATTACGAAGATGCTCCAGGAACTCAAATGGGAATCCCTGGAGGAAAGGCGACATTCTTTTCGAGAACCACTAAGGAGAAAATTTAGAGAACCGGCATTTGAAGCTGACTGACGAACGATCCTACTTCCGCCAACGTACTTTGCGCGTTAGGGCCACAAAGATAAGATACGAAAAATTAGGGCTCATGCGGAGGTATATAAAGAGTATCTATTTAGATGTAGATCAACAAGGACTTAATGTTAGTCTTTACTAGGCGAGCTTACTTTGGCCGAGTTGACGAGCTTTTCCGTTACGGCAGTTGTTGCTTAACTTCAGATTCATGGGCATCAACCCAACTTCCGTCATCAGTGCCAATCTCTGAAAGTGCATTTAGTTTGCCTTGAAGTAGTTGTTTGAGTACTGCTAAGATAATATTACTGCATGCATGAATTAGTTAATTCTTTCAGAAAAAGTATCCTTTTTCATTTAACATAATGTATCCGACATCATTTTGTAAATGATCAGTGACTGGATAAATAATTAACTAATTAATAAACAGTTAACTAATTAACTAGCTATCTCAGCAGACTTCCGCGCAAGATTGCTTCTCGTCGTTATGGAGCAGACGTGGCACAAATTTCGCCGCAGTCCCCATGTTCAATTCGATAGCTTTCGTGTTCTTTAACTTATTCCCAAGATGCAGCAGAGGTGTTGAATGGACACTAATTACCTGCAGAAACAGATCCCTCACTTCTTCAACGTTTTTCGGTGTGATGTCAACACCAGTCGATGTTCGTTTGTGTTTGAGAAGCTTATACCTGACGCAGGTCTGTGTCTTGCCGAAAGCTTCGTCTCCGAATCTTGTTTCAACGTTTGGTACGTTTCTGCAGCTGTTTTCTCACGTTTTAAGCAAGACTTCAATTCTCAGCAACAACTGACCAACTCACTCACCCCACAGCCAGATGACACACGGAGACGTGCCAGTTGTGTTCCCCAAGTTCCATAAAGGTAACGCAACCAGAACTATCCTCTGCGACGTCTCCGGAAGGAGGCCTGCGATCTATAAAGGTACGTGTACAGATAGCAAAGTGGTTGATTTGCCATCCATCTGCAGTCCAAATAAATATGTTGCCTATGAAGGATTTTTTAATATCATTTTTCATAGGCACGTACTGTTCGAAGTAGAATAACAGTGCTAGCGCACGAGAGAAGAATTTGTTCGCCTGAAGCACTAGAGCAGCTACGACAGTATGGTTCACAGCGAGGCACCAGCCTCAGGATCGCGCCTGTGTGTGGGACTGATCTTATTGACGCTCGTGGTCAGACGAAATCTCTCGTCGTGAATAGCGTCTATGATACTTAAATGTTGTCTTTTCCTATCCTGGTACCCGACACCCGCACTCAAGCTTGGCCCGCACGAAAGCGTTTTAAAATAGTTGCGGTGGTCTCATGTCGGCTTCCTAAAAGCTACGGCTAACTTACTTTAAGGTGTTAAACGTTTCGCCAGACCTCTATTTCAGATCCATGAGGTGTCACAATATAGAAATATTATTTATAAAAATGGGATGTAAAAACCTGACATGTTCTTTCTTGCTCATAGTGGTGTGCCCCGTTTTCTGGACAGATGGAACGCAAACTGTAAAAATGGACGAAAAATTTTCAACTTTATGATTCAATGCTAATGTCTTTGATGCACACCGACGACATATCTGTTATTATAGCCCAGTCAACAAAGACCAAAAGAACGAATGCGGGAAAAATTCGTGTAGTCGCAGATTTTTGTACAGTGGTAGGAGGTAGTGCCGCGAATAACACTAAAAATTCTGACCGGCGGGATGTAAGGGTGTTGGGTGGGGTAGCGAGGGGTTGGGACTGGCGTTGGGGTGCGTAAAAAAGATTTTTTTTTTTCTTTTCTCTTAAATAACTCAAATAACTCGGCTTCTAGTTTAAATCTTTCTCGTCGCAAAATTAAACTGCGTTAGATTTCCTAAAAAAATTGTCCATTTATTTTTTTCTCTAGGACTAACAGTTTCCGCGTTGCAGGGGATGGAGAAATCGCAGTTATCAAAAATAGTGTCTAATTGTATAAAATTAATGTTTACTGTTAACCAAAATTGGTGATGAAGAAATATTAAACGTGTGTAACACATCTAACAATAAATGCAGTTGAACCATAGTGAAGGAAAATTAGGTTTCTGGGTTGTAACGGGATGGAGGGGAGGGTAAGCAGGTCGCCAGATTCGTTCGTACAATTTCCTCCTACGTTAAGTCAGAAAACTGAACGAGCATGTGATTCCCCATTTTTTCTACACCACTACATCACAAGAAAGAAGTACGGGATATTTCACAAAATTGTGCCAACCCTTCTGCAGACCGTCTAATGAATCACTGGCTATGCAGTGCGCAGACATGCACAGGGGATACTTATTGTCCTGAAAGTGCGTTAACATATATATGGTCAGATTCTTGGCAAATCTCTGCAGACTGTTCTACACTGCTAGAGGGTAAATTCATTGTCACCCTGTACAACTGTAGTATTCTTCCGGGAGAGGCAACTTCTGTAGCGAGCGCTGCTCGAATTTAAGTTTACAGTCAGACTGTACCCCGAAGCATTTCCTGTTCAGTTCTCTTCGTGAGTAGAGAAAATAATTTCACCGAGCTCGTATTTGTAGACTGTATGAAATTATTATTATTATCACCATCGAGTTGAGCCTCTATGGACTGCGTGGTAACAACCAAATTCGTTTTAGTGTCTAGATCTTCTTCTTGTCCAAGCTTTGACTTCCTGCCAGTATCTTCTGAGACCACCAAGAATTGCCTGTTTGTGCTCTTCCGATAATAGTCCTCTCCGTCTTTTGGACGTTGATGCCATTTTAAAAGCTTGGTAGTTGTTCACCAATCTTCTAAATTTGTTCGTGTCAGAAATTTAGCCGGCCGGAGTGGCCGAGCGGTTCTAGGCGCTACAGTCTGGAACCGCGCGACCGCTACGGTCGCAGGTTCGAATCCTGCCTCGGGCATGGATGTTTGTGATATCCTTAGGTTAGTTAGGTTTAACTAGTTCTAAGTTCTAGGGGACTAATAACCTCAGCAGTTGAGTCCCATAGTGCTCAGAGCCATTTTTCAGAAATTTATTTTTCTGAGATACCAATCTGCCTAAGATCTTTTTCACATTCTTCGAACCATCTTGACCTTGTTTACTTAGATTGGATGAAACTCCATATTCTTTTAGTTAGTCGGTCACCGTCCATCCTTATGAGATGACGGTAAAAAAAAAAAAAAAAAATCGTCTCTTCTTAATGGACGCTGTGATAGGTTCTGTCTTGCTGTACAAGTCCTCATTTGCTCTCATTCGGCATTGTCCATCAACCCATCTATTACCTAGGATTTTCCTTAATATCCTACGCTCTCGCGTTTCTAAATGGCTCTGAGCACTATGGGACTTAACATCTGAGGTCATCCGTCCCCTAGAACTTAGAACTACTTAAACCTAACGAACCTAAGGACATCACACACATCCATGCCCGAGGCAGGATTCGAACCTGCGACCGTAGCAGTCCCGCGGTTCCGGACTGCAGTGCCTAGAACCGCAAGACCACCGCGGCCGGCGCTTTCCCTGTAAGCGGTACAAAACTTCAGTGCGGTGCCTCTTGAAACGCCTAACACTTCGTCCGCCTTGATTATGGAAGCACCCACCATTGCCCTCGTTCGAATTCACTTATCTCCGATATAATGCACACACAACTACACAGATTGCTTTCTTGACCGCAAGTGACACTCAATGCATTGAGGACAATGCACCGGTGTCGTTCGTTGTCAAATACAAGAGCGCAACTTGCAGGTTTGGCTAGCATCTGCATTTATATTCAAGCATGCATTTCTCGCTGCGTCTCGATAATTTTGTCCAACTCCTGTACATGGAAAGCTGTCCGCGGATTTTACTTGTAATACTCCTCCCCAGGTCCTTGCACGCTGAGAGTAATTCACCTTCTGTAGCGCTCGCATATGACATGATTAACTGCATCACTCATAAACGACTATGTGTTGCTACTCGGGATAATAGCACTCCATATTCACGATACATTTACTATACCAAACTAACACATATATTTCCTTTATTGCAGATGGGGTCTAAGTTCGAACAAAAATTCTTTGTTGAACAGTTCTTCCATGTATAGTTATGCTGCGTAGTTTTTCTATAGTTTGCACAAGTTTCATCACATGCGACACATAACTTCTCATTAGTTTTTTTTGCGATTTTTACATATTTTGGCCGGCCGCGGTGGTCTAGCGGTTCTAGGCGCGCACTCCGGAACCGCGCGACTGCTACGGTCGCAGGTTCGAATCCTGCCTCGGGCATGGATGTGTGTGATGTCCTTAGGTTAGTTAGGTTTAAGTAGTTCTAAGTTCTAGGGGACTGATGACCACAGTAGTTAAGTCCCATAGCGCTCAGAGCCATTTGAACCATTTTTTTTTACATATTTTGTAGAAAACAGTGTAGTGTAAAGCAGAGTAGACCATCTGAAGCAATCCTGTTTCACATAATTTGTATGGTATTACGTACACACACATTTTGCTTTGTTGTTTAGAATAGTGTATGGAACTACGTTCCTCTAGTAAATCCAATTCCGGCATTCGCAATTGAAGTAGATGGCAAAAGCTGTTTCGTTGCCAACAGTATCTCTTCAGTGAGGCAGGTAAATTTGCATTGTCAGGATTTATCTCGTGTAAGTGATAATACATGAAATGTCTATGTTTGGATAGATGAATAAAGTATCAGCATGGATTCTTTGAAAGTAGAAGAAATTATCTAATTTACATACGCAGAACAACACACGCGTTCACATACACTAAGATTTAAAACTTTTGAGTGTGGGACATATCGCCGAGACTTAAATTAAAAATAATTCACATTCCCCGATTCTGACAAAGGTTTACGGAAATTTCCATATTTTTCCTTTCCAAACTTCACTAGCTCGTCTCATATTTGGTCGAAGAGCCCCTGACTGCAGAATGTCTTTACTTGAACATACCGCTCTACCTAAGGAATGAAAATTATACACACAAAAAACCAACTTATTAAGCTCACTGATATATGCATGAGGAACGACAATGAAGTTCTATAACTGTGAAGTTTGAAAAATTTGAAAACTCCTGCATCTGTTCATTACCTATCATGACAGTCTTTAGTGATGGGAAAAACAAACCACTGCAACCAGCCATTTTTCATTGAATGAGCGAGATATTTTTTTCCGTAATTACTTTCAGGCGTAATCGCATCTTCAGACAGCAGCCTATGTTTCTTGTGCAAGCCTCAAATTTTTTCATTCAGTGACAGGTTTAACTGGTTCCAGTGTTCCTATCTCATTGATATCTGTCGACACAGCCGATGAATTCGAAATCCATCTTAGGAGATAGATTTACTAGTAGTTGTTGGATTGATATGCCTGTTATCTTGCATTAAAATTGAAGGAAAGTACACTAAATTTTCAGAAATACACGCTACAATATGGAATATATGCAGTAAGTAACTTCAACCATGCACTTAAGACGTTTGACCCAATAGCAAATAAAAACTTCTTACAGACTCAGATGCTTTGCTTGCAATTTCTCACATCACAAGTAAGTTGTTTAGTGACTGAACGTTTTTCTGTATTTTCTAGACAAAGTGCATTCCTTTAATCTGTGAAAACGTTTTTTTTTTTTTTTTTTAAGTTTGAAAATTTCGCACTACGCTAAAGGGCACTACTTCAGTGTAGAGAGGCTAGTACGAGAAATGTCCACCAAATGGTTCCGGGCTGATACCGAACTGACGTCACTAATGAAACGTAACCCCTCATTCCTTGGCATCATCTTATTTATTCTAACACAAATTGAGCCTGACTTCACCAGATCGAAGCTTGTTGGAAGGAAATCTTTTAGGGGCAGCAGGAAGTTCTTTTCCCTCCAGCTGTTTAATTGCTGCCGACAGTAGTGAACTGTGGTTTGATGTGTGCTTCCTGGCTCAGATTTCTTGTTACTTGTTTCCTGTTTGCTTTAATAGTAACTTGGACACTGCATGATGACTGTGGTTGAGATCAACAAAAACGCGTCTAAAATTATAAAATAATACTTATCTATACTGCCATCAAAATACGTCAAAGTTAACGGAAACCACTGTGTGCGAGGTTGGTTAGTTTCAAGATAATTTCGCACTTTTGATTAGGCACAGGTTTGTTCGGTTTTCACGTCGACGAACATGAAAGGCTTTTTCTTAATTTTCCTCAGCTGTGGACAGATTTGAGTTCTAGCTCTAATGTAAATTCTGATTTTATAGTGTGGATTTTGGAAGACATTAGGCTTGAACAATCTAAGTTGGATGCTTAAATATTCCATCGCAACACGAGAAACGCGTCTTGTTAACACGTTCCAAATAATCACAATAGTATAAAGCAGACCGAGACCACCTGCACCATTTCATTATGTCAGGTTCACATGATCAGCGGTGTTTCCGGTAACATCTTAAACTGTTGTGGTCTCAAAGTAGTTTCAGCTGTACATTCTTTAAAGAGTTCACACCAGGATGCAGGGATCTCAGTTCCTCCACATAAGTTACGTACTGCAATACCAAAAAATAATTCATATAGAATAACGAAATTTTGGGAATACATTTGTCTAGGTAACATATGTAAGTGATTAACGCTGCTGAATCTCAGGTTAATGTAAGCGCGAGATAAGCCATTGCAAAATTGAAATGCTGGTACTTCAATAACCGGTGTAATCGCCAGAATGTTGAATGTAAACGTGCATGAATTGTGTTGTACAGGTGCTGGTGTCAGTTTGTGGGAAAGTGTTTCGTGCCCGTTGCAATTGGTCGGTTGATACAGCGACGGTTTATGCTGAATTTTGATGACGTGGAGTTGTCATCCGATTATCTCTTATATGTGCTCGATTGGAGATAGATTTGGTGATCGAGCAGGTCAAAGCAACATGTCGACACTCGGTAGGGCATGTTGGGTTACAACAGCAGTATGTGGGCGAGCGTTATCCTGTTAGGAAACACCACCTGGAATGCTGTTCATGAATGACAGCACAACAAGTCAAATCACCAGAATGTTAAACAAATTTGCATTCAGGGTGGGATAAACTCGAGAATGCTCCTGCTGTCATATAAAATCACACCCCAGGCCATAATTCCGGGGGTAGGTCCAGTGCGTCTAGCATGCAGACACGTTGTTTGCAAGTTCTCAACTGGTTTCCTTCTAACCAACGCAAGGCCATCACTGACACAGAGGTAGAACCAGCTTTCATCAGAAAACACATCATAGTGGCGCTGCTGGCGCCACTCAAATGCGACTGGCTGCGAAATTTGAATAGACATAATCTTTCTGATGTAGAATCACGCCTACCAACTATCGTTTATGGCGCACAACTCCGTTTTGGTGCTGCGATTTTTTCCCGTCAATATGTTTTCTAAAGAACCGCTAGTCTTGTCAAAAGAAAGCGAAATGGGAGTTCTTCGGTGGCATCCCAGATGCACATTCAGTCAGGATGTTGTTTATATACAGTAATAATCGAAAAGAACATTCCACCTTCGGAATGACATAGAAATTTTCTGAGATAACTTAAAGACTCGGTAGATGTGTCTTTCACATAAAAGTGTGAAGTGTCATTTTGGTTCGATGTGACTGACATTTGTGATGCGGCAAGCACCCCACCGGTAATCAATTTCTTACCACACTCGTTACGGAAAATCGGGCGTAACTTGTGCAACGTCACCGTAAATTCGATTTTTCAGGTCGACTAAATTGTCTGATAGGGGAGGAACATAAACACGGTTATTAATGAAATCCCAGAAAAAAATCTCCATGGTGTCAATTGGCGATAGATGTGGTCAAGTGACCGGCCCTTAACGACCAATCCACCGACCTAGGAAGCGATTATCGAGGAAATGAGGTGGTGCACCGTCGTGCTGGTAGCGAATCAAACTTGAGGTGGTTAACTACAAAGTGACACGTCTACCAATTCTGTAAGTTATCTCAATAAATTACTACATCGTTCCAAAGTTGTAAAGTCCTCTTTGTCCCACCCTGTATTTCTACTGTATTTTTGCACTCATCTCTAAATAAAATGACTCAAAGTTGTTCTTTTTTAAATGTCGGCTCGGTGGTGGTAATTTTCCTGTTTTCCTGTCACTACCGAATTGACCAGCTTCTTCCAGACTGTTTGCCGGCACAGGAGCGCTGCACAGGTTCTTACTGTACATACTGTTTTCTGCAGTGCTTTCAGTATCCCTAAAAACTGTAAACATACTAAAGAGAATGTACGACTGTAGCTGCTAGCATTACCCTGCACCACGGTATTCACTCATCTACTGAATAAATATCACGTATCCATGACAGTGACAATGTAGCATCCAACTCAGGCTATAAGAGTTCTCTCTCTGCTCCGCCACTCTCTTCTTCAGTTCCATAGTACGGAAGGGTTGTTCTCAAAAGGACCACATTAAGTCCTATAAAAGTGCGAGACTTCAAGTACTTTAGACGTAAATATACGATCACGTCAACCGTATTGTTCATAAACTACGCCTCTTTTTCATCCTGAAAATGAGGCAGGTTTGGTGGATTAATCAGTTTATACATATTTAAGAAAGATTAAACACTCAAAGTAGTACATCACGTATATACACTTACGCAAAAATCCACACTCTACTTATTAATCTGGCTAATTCTAATCACACAGTATAGGATACAGTACGATACAGCTGTATTAACCACTTGGGTTTGGCGATATTTTACGTGGTTATGATTTGCTAAATCTTGTTTCCCACATCGTCCCATACTTATCACTCTTTCATTCGCTGTTGTTACTTTTTGTGTAGTGCTATACCTGGTGTTTCATAAGTATTTTCGGTGCTGTTGCTTTACTACTGTTTCCATGACTCCATATGTGTTTTCGTCTCCAAACAAGTGACGACAGCATACTTCCAATGAGTCACAACCCGCGACTACGTATTCGTCACACTGTTGTTAATGCGGACGTTCCACATCATTACGTGTTGTTTTCAATGGGGTCATATTTTTTATATAATCGAAGCATGTTTTTTCGTAGTCCTCGTGATTTTGAATGCTGTGTTAACAGGGTAATGATCTCAAAGCAATGGTCCACGGAGAGAACACTCTGGAACTAATCCGAGGCACGCTGGTTAAAAAATACGATGGAAGATGTGGCTATTAAACTTCCCTAGGGAAGCAATTAAGGAATAACTACAGTAGAGAGAGATATTTTGCTCAAGACGTTTCAATGGGCGGACCGAGAACACGTGAAACCAAAACTCAAACTAAAGTAAAGTAAATGTGACGGAAGTGTATCTTAGTAATGGGAAATGCTTTGCGTCCAGGAATTCGTTGCCTAAGAGAGAGCCACATTAAATGATTGCTTGAAGAAAGCGAAGCACACATTTTTTTAAAAAAAGAAACAAGAGGCTCAACTGGGCGCTTTGCGTCGAAGTATAATACTTACTTACTCTATAGGTTCATGTCTGGAAATAGCAAACAGTGCATTCATACTCAGGGATAGGTTCTGCTGGTTTCATGCTTAAGGCTGAGTAAACGCTAATGATCGTATTGACGTGTGCGACTATGGAGACCAGTACAGACGACATTTCGCTTTTCAGGCTATTCAGGGGAGAAATCAGATCGTATGTTTTCGCTCATTCTCTGGCGTTGTTCACTTGTTTGGGGAATATGCGTTGTCAGACAGCTTTTTAGACGGCTTCCGTTGTTCTCAGACTTGGGAATTTTTGTGGTCGGCTAGAAAGGACACCATAGCGTAACTTACAAAGGAACGGTCCAATCTTCGACTTATCGAATCCTACCCTGAAATTTTTCACACAGGTAAAATACAATGAAATAAATGCAAAGTCAAAACTGCTATATTCCGCCATAACGTGAACCGTACTCTGCATATCGTGAAAAATGTTGCGAAAAATTACAACTCGTCAAGCGCTCTGACGATGGGCGAGATCTGCCAATGCTCCCAGGTAGAATAAAAAGACAAGAAACACGAAATAAACTCTCGCAATATGAGTGTACTACGTCTGTAAAAGACTCAGAAATAAACACTAAGTAATATGTCCCCACCACCCAAAATGAGACTGAGCAATGGCCACAGCGCAGCAAAAATAAACTTTTTCTGCATGTGAAGTCACCGACACACAGAGGACGCGGTACCTCTCTCACTCTGCGATAAAATTTGACTCTAGAGAGCTGCAGATTTTGTACACCGTCTTTTGATAAGCCAGTTGTCCAAAGACACACACAATTAATCTTCCACAAACACGAAAAAAATTGCGAACAATACACGCTCATTGACTGCTGGAAAAACGGTCTGCACGTACCTGATATCAGTAGAACCGCCATAATTTCTTGTGGAACGCTTCCATCTTTCTGAAAAGGAGAACGTGTCTGTACTTTGAATAAACACATGCAGCCGCTAGTCCAGGAGAGTACTGCCAGGTCACTGGCTCCAAGTAACCACGAGAAGTTACTCCATGCGTTAGAGAATACCCACCGTGTGTGCCGTTCGAGGTAACGGCCGAATTCATTCCTTCCAGCCCACGAATCTCAATTGCACTGTCCATCCCGGAGAGGTTGCTGCGCGACCAGTAAAGAAACAGCAGCTCAGGAGTGCCCACTCACTAATGGTGGCGTCTCTACTGCAGGAAGCCAGTGCTTGGATAAAGCGGACAGTGCGCGCCACCTGCCGAAGACGTGCCAGCGGGCACAGGAACCCGTAAAGCGTTCTGAAACTTTTTCGTATTATACATCTCTCTAAATACCGAGAACAAATCCTTAATGACATACTACTGACGGTAGCAGAGTTATTCCTTGCTGTAGGAATTTATTAAGTTGATTTTACTAAGAAAAAACGTGTTGAGACAAACATATTGTAACTTACATCATGTTGGCCTTCGTGAAGGCGTCATTAAATATAAATTTTGGTTACTTATGTAATAGTAAACAATGATAGATGTTTCACAAGACAAGTTCACACATTGTTTCCCACGAAGAAGAAGAGAAACGATGATCGAGATTTAAAAAAAGTTATGACCAACGTGTATGGCTAGTATTGTGTGAACGAAAAATTGGACAACCTCCTTTCTGCGAAAACATAATTGAGAACTGACGGCCACAGTCCACGTACATTCTGTGTAGTACAGATAGATATTTGTCTCTGTGGCTTCATTTTTGTGAGTGATGCATGCTACCGTACGGTATGTGTGTGTCTGTCTCTCTCTCTCTCTCTCTCTCTCTCTCTCTCTCTCTCTCTCTCTCTCTCTCTGTGTGTGTGTGTGTGTGTGTGTGTGTGTGTGTGTGTGTGTGTGTGTCATGTGTGTGTGTGTGTGTTTTCTAAGAAAAATTAGGGAGATGCGTCATGATCGCGTGGTCCCCTTATAAACAATAAGCAACCTAAAGTTGGGAGAAGTATTAAAAACCACGATGAATCTGTGCGCAAGCGTATGTCCAATATTCGTCCTAAAATATAAATATATATATTAACACTGGACTGGCAGTAAAATAGGCTTCTATGGAAGAGCTACAATATAGTTCTCGCGATAATTATAGTCGACACTACTAATATAACCTGTTGTGGAAGAGAAAGTCCCGTAGTGTAGTTAATAAGGTTGCTGATCACACTTCGTAGCAATGAATCACCTGGTTAGTGTCTTAAAATGATGATCAGATATCGTATATTGAAGTAATACATCACAAAAATTGTAAACATGTGTTTGGAAAGTAAATATAGATTCATTGTAAATAAATTTTCTGAATGCGAATATCTTGGCATCAGCTGTCACAGCTATAGATGTACTACCTACTAGTAACATAAAAATTCGTGCCGGACCAGGATTGTAACTCTGATTTCCCGTTTATCGCGAGAAGGGCCTTAACCACCTAAGCTAGCGGTGCATATCTGCCGAACTGACCCAAACTTCCATATGTCACACTGAGTACATCCCTATACCATAGCCCCTACAATCATCACTTAATGCTCACAGCTTTACTCTTGTCTTCCAGCGCCAGTAAGAACGAGACATTAGGAATCGAGGCCCATCTTGTACCCACCTCAGCATGTAGTATTATTAGCGTTTCCAGATGAACAGCCATTAATGACTACTGACAGTCGTCTGAAATTAATTCGAAATAAATTAGCTGAATGGAAATATCTTGGTATAAGTTGTGTACGATATACACGTACTAGTCGAAGGGATTAAGGCGACCTCTAGCGATAAAAGAGAAATCCGGCTTTAGTCCAGCACAAATTTTCATATGTTACTAGTGGTCAATACATACTTATCACAGGTGATGCAAAGATATTTTCATTCAGTGAATTAATTTCGAGCTAATTTCGGATGGCTGCCAGTCATCAATAACGTCTGCATATCCAGAAAAAAATTATACATTCGAAGGCTAATTGCAGATATTTATTTACAACACCATACTGACATTAGCCCTGCGTGATGAAACCGTAACAAATTGTAACATATGCAACTATCTGTTATAGCGGTGGAGCAACACATTGGGGAATGTGATGTTTGCCGGCCGGAGTGGCCGAGTGGTTCTAGGCGCTACAGTCTGGAACCGCGCGACCGCTACTGTCGCAGGTTCGAATCCTGCCTCGGGCATGGATGTGTGTGATGTCCTTAGGTTAGTTAGGTTTAAGTAGTTCTAAGTTGTAGGGGACTGATGACCTCAGAGGTTAAGTCCCATAGTGCTCAGAGCCATTTGAACCAGTGTGATGTTTCTACCAGCTATAGCTGCGAGTGCCTAATAAAGCGTGTTTCACATTCTTGGTTCTGTAGGAGGTATCCGACTCCAGTAACGTGGCAGACGAACTTATTTCAGTCATCCGGTAGAGTAACTTTTAATTGTGCCAATAGATCACATACAAAACAACTGTCAGCAACGCTGTTTTATGTAGTCGATTTCCATGTTAAATAATTACAACTATAGACGTACAGTGAATAGTTTTATAACCTATTATAGGTTCTGATTTCTGATAGTATCAATGTGTTGTACTGCATCCTGCCATTACCGAATATTCCAATAAAATTACAGTCTTCCACAACATTTACACAACCAGCTAAAATATAAAGTTTATGTATTCTAATTTCAGGAGTCGTGACCAGAAAAGATGTGATGATCATGAGATTAGCAGCATATAAGCTTGTGTTATTTCCCAGTAGATAATTGCAGAACGACATTGGTACTACATATTCAAAAACCCTAACGGGTAATGTTCTAAGTCTGTTCGACGTATTACGTCCTTTACATACCAGGAGGGTATAATTTGTTGTTGATCTCTGCCAACAAGACAATCAGGCTCTAGAGATATACAACTGTTCTTTGCATTCGGCGGATTTACTGTCTTTAGAATTTTCCATGCTCTTAACTCTAGCAAAAAGATATTGTATCCCATACTGATCTGCTTACGACAAATAGACATTCATCCACCAAGAGATAATCCACAGTAGAACTGTCAGCTTTGCTGTTTGGTACTTCATGTACTCGATTTCCAGATTAAACAATTAAAACTGTAGACATATAGAATAGGTTCCACAACTAGTTATCAGTCTTGATTAACTAGAATGTATAGACATCCAAACAAGTCAACAGTCTATAGTACTTTAATTCAGATCAGAATGATCACCAACAGCAAATGCATTTTTTTACTTATGGTGATGATTATTGATACTAGTAGCAAAAACCTTCAGGTAAATATCATGATGACAATACTTCCAGTCACTTGATCTTCTGGCCATACCTTCTAAATGTGATTGGACTTGCAATGCAATTACATTACTTTGTGTGTGCTGAGATGTGGATACCCCAGGACCATGGAGTCTGACGTGGCTCCAGCAACTAAAAGCAGCACTTTGATATCGTTTTAAGTAGAACTGTGAGATATGTTTTGATAAACTAATATGCGTAATCTAGACTTAGATCCTCAGTGCAGTTCTTGTACACCCTTCGTAGTAGTAGCAAACGTCTTAGAATACATTATTTTATATGAGCACACACCAACAGCATGGATTTGTGCAACAACTTCCACGTTAAACTATTAAATTTATAGATAAATATAGAATATTTTACAGTAGATCCCCACATGCCAGTTACAGTTTAGTTGATTATTCATTTAGGTAGAAAAAATTAGATAAAGACTCAAGAATACAGTGCTGTCAGTTACACCCTCTAACTGTGGACGTAATGACTAACTACAGAGGTATTACAAATGATTGAAGCGATTTCATAAATTCACTGTAGGTCCATTCATTGACATATGGTCACGACACACTACAGATACGTAGAAAAACTCATAAAGTTTTGTTCGGCTGAAGCCGCACTTCAGGTTTCTGCCTCCAGAGCGCTCGAGAGCGCAGTGAGACAAAATGGCGACAGGAGCCGAGAAAGCGTATGTCGTGCTTGAAATGCACTCACATCAGTCAGTCATAACAGTGCAACGACACTTCAGGACGAAGTTCAACAAAGATCCACCGACTGATAATTCCATTCGGTGATGGTATGCGCAGTTTAAAGCTTCTGGATGCCTCTGTAAGGGGAAATCAACGGGTCGGCCTGTAGTGAGCGAAGAAACGGTTGAATGCGTGCGGGCAAATTTCACGCGTAGCCCGCAGAAGTCGACGAATAAAGCAAGCAGGGAGCTAAACTTACCACAGCCGACGGTTTGGAAAATCTTACGGAAAAGGCTAAAGCAGAAGCCTTACCGTTTACAATTGCTACAAGCCCTGACACCCGATGACAAGGTCAAACGCTTTGAATTTTCGGCGCGGTTGCAACAGCTCATGGAAGAGGATGCATTCAGTGCGAAACTTGTTTTCAGTGATGAAGCAACATTTTTTCTTAATGGTGAAGTGAACAGACACAATGTGCGAATCTGGGCGGTAGAGAATCCTCACGCATTCATGCAGCAAATTCGCAATTCACCAAAAGTTAACGTGTTTTGTGCAATCTGACGGTTTAAAGTTTACGGCCCCTTTTTCTTCTGCGAAAAAAACGTTACAGGACACGTGATCTGGACATGCTGGAAAATTGGCTCATGCCACAACTGGAGACCGACAGCGCCGACTTCATCTTTCAACAGGATGGTGCTCCACCGCACTTCCTTCGTGATGTTCGGCATTTCTTAAACAGGAGTTTGGAAAACCGATGGATCGGTCGTAGTGGAGATCATGATCATCAATTCATGTCATGGCCTCCACGCTCTCCCGACTTAACCCCATGCGATTTCTTTCTGTGGGGTTATGTGAAAGATTCAGTGTTTAAACCTCCTCTACCAAGAAACGTGCCAGAACTGCGAGCTCGCATCAACGATGCTTTCGAACTCATTGATGGGGACATGCTGCGCCGAGTGTGGGAGGAACTTGATTATCGGCTTGATGTCTGCAGAATCACTAAAGGGGCACATATCGAACATTTGTGAATGCCTAAAAAAACTTTTTGAGTTTTTGTATGTGTGTGCAAAGCATTGTGAAAATATCTCAAATAATAAAGTTATTGTAGAGCTGTGAAATCGCTTCAATCATTTGCAATAACCCTGTATTTCGTGTATGTAGGTGCTGTAATGTGGATAGGGTAGGGTGGATGTATTTTACTGTATGCATGGTTTTACTCAAAATGCATACTATTGGAGGAAGTTCACTTAAAAGTCACCCAGAACCATTTCTTATGAAGAGAGTAATTGCTTATGTTAAAGAATAATAATGTGTGATGGTAAAGGTTGGCGACCCTGGTGATTCAGCTGCAGAGAGACGTAACCTACCATACCATGACGATGAGATATGAGCAGTATATACGCCAACTGCATATTCGACTTTCTCTCTTCGACATGCATGTACTCTCCTCTAAAAGACTCAGTTGTGTATGTGTCGAAAGCATTAAATTTCCCACAACTGATACTACCAGAGGGAAAAATCGAAAAAAATGGGTAAATGTAGGATAAACGATTTTAAAAATTAGGCAAACTTCGAGCAGTAGTATTGGGTTCTAATCAAAGTCATATCCATGTTGCGCACAGAGCCCCTTTTATTCTCTATCAGAAAACGCCTCATGATTTCATTTACAGGAAAGTCAGTACGCAATCCACGTGTATCGCTTTTGGAATCATGTCACTTCACATTTCATCTAAATGTTTTGTGTGACTCCAAATACATATGACATGCAGTTCACATATATTGGGAGAAAAAACCGCAACATTCAGAATAAAATAACATTACCGTATTCTCACGCGCACAGAACTAGTGGGAGTATGACAGTTTCGTCTTTTCACCACGCCTTTCTAGAATTTAATATTTATCCATCTTCGGCAACTGTAGTTGTATATACCGAAATAATCAGCGACAAGTTGCATAAAAGAAATTTTAATTCCTTAATCGGTTAGTACCCTTCTTCAGAAGGTTATGAATCTCGCATTATTTGCGAGTGTCGACAATAAGATGCATACAGCACAACATATTGTTGTCATGTAAAATGGTGTAGAAAAACCAAATGAAATGCCGTGTCCATCCAGTATTAAAACATATATGGTGTCATTCCCTCTCTTATATCTCGTTACAGCCCCTCTCTGTACTGATTACTCCAACTGTATAATGCTTTTTTATTCGCAAGTGTTTGTGTGGTGGCATGTGTCTACCTCCCTCCCTCCCTTTGTATAAATAACCAACTCCATATAAATATTTTTTCCAAAGGATCTGCAAGCTGTCTCTCAACCTACAACGCAGACCTCTCAGTCAATTTGGAACCAGATGGTAATATGATTCTAATATTTCTCTTCTTTGGTACCAATCTTCTAGCTTTCTAGGAAAGTGTCCAACCGATCTGATCAAGTGCTTACGTCACAAAAAATTTCGGCTACTTGATATGTATGAATACAGATGTCAAGTACGACTGTGTCGTATCCATATTTTACCGCATTTTTTGACATTTTTACCGTGTTTTCCATATTTTCCTTAATTTTCCATATTTTTCGTATTCTATTTCTAAATGTGAAAGTGTTTAAATGCTCTTACTGGGACAGCTATAAGCGTGACTGTCTTGCTAGCGGAAATATGAAACAAATTATACCTGCCTGACACGTAAAGGAGGAAATAAGTCGAGTAGACTTGAACCATCAAAGTTTCAGAAATGTAATTCTGATGTTGTGTGGTTTGTCTTCTGGGAAGCAATACGAGCTTGTATGTTACTGATCATTTGGAGAAGTCTTTTCTGGCTATGATTCCAGAAATTAGAATACGTAAACATTATATTTTAATTGGATGTATACATGTTGTGGAAGACTGTAGTTTTAATGGATTATTCGGTAATGGCAGAATGTAGTACCATACGATACTCTAATAAATCAGGATCCAAAATGGGTTATAAAACTATGCACTGTATGCCTATAGTTTTAATTCTGTAACATGGAAGTCGATTACACAAAAAAAAAGCGATGCTGACAGTTGTTTTGCATGTGATCTAATGGTGCAGTTCAAAGTTACGCTACCGGATGACTGAAATCAATTCGTCTCCCACGTCACTGGAGTCAGCTACCTCCAATAGAACCACGCTTTATTATGTACTTACAGCTATGGCTGACATAAACATCACCTTCTAACTTACAACAGGTAGTTGCATATTTAAAAGTTTGTTACGGCTTCACCACACAGCGCTAATGCCAATATTGTGTTGTAAATAAATATCTACGATTACCTATCGAATCTATAATTATTTATTATGAACATACAATGTTTAGGATATTTGTGGTGTGTTACTACAAGATATGGAATTTGCTCGTCAGTCAGACACATCTAGTGTCAACAACCGTATAACCCACACTACGAGATTTTCTCGTCAGTCTGTGACCCACAAGAAGTTGGAGTGCTATAATTATCAGGAAAACAATGTTGTAGTTCTTGCATAGAAGCCTAGTTTACCGCCAGTGCAGTGTTTACATGCAAATATTTTCGAACAAATATTACTTACACTTGCACGCAGATTCATGCTGTTTTTAATGCTTGTCCAAATTCTAGGTCACTTAGTGCTTATTAGATGAACACGCAATTGTGGTGAAGCCTTTTCCTAATTTTTTTTTTTAGAAAACACAAACACACACTCCATATTGTATATTATGCCATAAAGAACGTTTGTCTGTATGAGTCAGAATTTCTATTATCTTACATGAACTGTACGAGTAAGTTGGCTGTGAATGTCAGTTCTCAACAGGGTTTTCGCTAAAAGACCATAGTCCAATATGACTTCAGCTAATACTAGCATGTTGATCAATCATATTCTCATTTTGGATCCTATCTGTCTATCTACTCTATATCTATTTACGAGTCTTGTAGTCACGTTGCTCACTCATATTGCGAGAGTTTATTTAGTGTTACGTGTCTTTTTATTCTACCTGGGAGCAATGGCAGATCTTGCTCACTGTTAGTGCGCTTGCAGGATTGTATTTTGTCCCTAACTTTTTCCCGATATGCATAGTATGGATCACGTGTATGAGGGAACATAGTAGTTTCGTCGTATTGCGACACTCCTGCCGACTTGTGGAGGGAACACATCTTAGCAATGTGATGGATGGACAGAGAAGGATGTTAGCTCGCCTACAAACATTTACGTGTCTTCTAGCAATGTCACACATTCTCTAATAATAATGCAATAGTTTATATCCTGTTACGTGCCATAATTCCTCCTGGGAGCTCTGGCTGTTCCGTGCTGTTCTTGGCATTTCATAATGATCCGCTCCCTACGGTGAAGAGAACAATTAAGATGATATCCGCATATAGACTCTACTATTAAAAACATGATAGTTGGAGGAGGAAGAGCTTGTTCTTATTGATGCAGAGACAAAGGGGAGGGAGGGGGTGGGGGAGGTTAGTGCTTGGCGCTTACACTTTTAGCAACATTTACCTGTAACGTCGCCCACAGATTTCTGTTGGTGAACTTGTAGACATCGGCGAGTTCCGACTGGTTTCCTGTGGCGGGATGCGCTATCCCACAATACCTGATTTCGCTGCAGTGCCTTTTGTGCCAAGCCGCCAGGTGGGTTGTGTCGCAGTTGATTGCACATACATATTGATTAAATAATGCAGGTATCTTTACCATTTCTGGGGATATGGTTTGGAGTAGTGTTAGACAGTCATTTGGAGCTGTCTCGTTCTCGGCCATGGATTTGGTGGCGGCGCTGTGCTTGAAGAGTTCCACATCCTGCAGGCATCTTACTTGGCTCATTCAATCAGCGTTATCTAATGAATGCCGGGAGGAGTTCGCCATAATTCAGGTATGTATTTTCAGCCGTGTTCTAATTGTTACATATACGGTATTTATACATGTCTTTAATTGACGGTGTTGGATATCAGTGAAAATGAGGTTCTTGCAGAATTTTGCTATGATTTCACACACTAGTTTTGTTAATAGTTACCGAAATATGCCGTGACATCATTATTTCTACCAATATGAGAACGAGCTTGTTTTAACGCGCGCGCGCACACACACACACACACACACACACACACACACACACACACACACACACACACACAAGGAGAGAGAGAGAGAGAGAGAGAGAGATATTAGCAAAACAGGGATGACTTTGCAAGAGTTTATGTATCGACCTGTGGTATTTCTGCTAGGTGTTCCCACCAGGCCACCCTCACTGGGGTTATGGACACACGCATTTCTCCAAGAGGCGTGAATAAACAGTCATTTTCCACTATTTGCAAAAGCATTTAATAACCCACAAGAATCAAATTTATAAACAATGTCTTGATTTGCTACGAACAAGTTAGTCTTCCATCTTACTTGACAATTTTATTCTGTTATTGTTGCATAATATATCCTGGGGGGTCACTAATATAGTCACCCACCATATTGTTACATTATCTCACACCATAAATTACGTTAATATTTACAGCCATTTTACGTAATATGCTGCGACGTTATTATTTTGATCAGCTGGTTCGTTTCATTTATGTGCACTATGACATCACACACACACACACACACACACACACACACACACACACACACACACACACTAGTAATGAAGTTGTGGCTTAACAATGATAAATAATTCATGCATATGCTGCATTGTGGTTGGCTGAGAGCTTCCTGACGTCTACACGATGCAGTGTTGACGTGATGTCGGGGTTAGTGGAGCGGAAACAAGTAGTTGGATAAATTGTGGAAAATATGTAGAATGGGGACAATACGAAAAAATATGAAAAATGTCGAAAAATACATAAAATTGTAAGAAAAACGGAGAAATATGGAGAAATGTGAGAAAAATAGAAGAATAAGAGGAACTACGTATCTGCCTGAGTGTGGTCTCTGCTGTTGTCTTGGGTGACGAAATATTAAATTATTATTACCAAACAGGCCTCATGTGACATGACTTAATGTAATTATAATAATTTGTTGTAAAAAATAAACATAGCTTGATCCTGCCCAGCTCCGTAGTGAAGCTACCCTCTCTTGTGTCCAGTTATAAAAGATTTGTGTCCAGTTATGAAAGATGAAGATGGAGAGGGAGAGGGGCTACTTGGATCTCATTCATTGGTCCAGAAGGTTGTGTGAGGAGTGGTAGAAGGGGGGTTGGGGTTCAGCTGGATGACCTGGATGACTTAACTGTTATTCCATGGGGGAGGAGGGGGGGAGGGGAGGGGAGCGGAGGGTGGTAGTAAATTTAAATATAAGCCACTCAATTATTTAACCTGATACTGGAAGACCTTATCAATGACGTTGAGATAAGATTGTAATCTCGGGTGGAAGCAGCACTGCTGACTTACTGCTTATCAGTTAGAGCGTTATCAGATCACCGAAGAGCGGGTTGCCTATCCCTAACCTGCTGTACAAGTGATTTGTTCTTCTCTGGGAAACCTGTTACACTGCATGTCATTGATCACAGGCTACTTTTCCAGTTGTAGTTATATAACATACACCCTTTATGAACTATTTGTAGAAACTCGAACATTTCACATTTGAAATGAATATATAGGTTGGAATGTTGTAGAATGTTCGCTTTCTGGGAAAGTGCTTTATCATACCATGCAGTTAGACACGTACGGGGCGTGCTGTTATGCGAGTGATGCATGCGTGAAACTAGTGGATATGAATGGGCTGCATGCTGCTGGACCTCGCAGTTCGGGTTGGCCGTTATTTCGGCAAAATGGGCATAATCGAGTTTACAGCTTAGTCCACTGGACCTACAGCTCCGAAATGTTTATCATACTAAGCTACATCAGAAATACTGCCGACAAATTCGTACAGACTCCTTTTTTACACATTGCAGGAAAGTGTTATATGCGGGCAGACCTGATGGCACTCACATTTCATAACCAGGGCGCTGTCGCTCCACATGTGACACAATTGACCGTTAACGAACATTTGACGATGAATGACTTAGTTTTCAGAATAATTCATCTACCGATGAGAAAACAGTTTATTGTATTTAGAGTTGATTTTAACTGATAGGTCATTAATTGCTGTGTTTGATCGCACAGCAGACGCTGCAGTTCTCTTTCCGCGTAGTATGCACGTAGCAACGCCGCATTGATTATGCCGTGATATATGTTTTCAAGACCTGCATGTGCTATAATATGATAGCTCATAACCGCAACCCTCCATAGATGGAAGCGCTGTCGTGTCACTTAGATAATAACAGAAATATGCGAAAATGCAATCCATGTAGAACAGCAGTAGTAGCAGCATAAAGATAAAAACGGTTACAAGTGTTTGCAGAAATTATCGAGCCAAACATATCGAGAAGTATATAGACGAGAAAAACGTGTCAGTGTAGCAGTAAACACATCACCCTTCTCCACTGAAAGAAGCAATTTAGTTACGTAAGATATCTCCATGTGACACAATGACATCTTCGGTTTGTTTATGTGGAACAGGAAAAGGCTGAGCTGCATGTTATAAGAAAATTAATGCAAAAGTTATTGACTTATCCTTTTGTTATATTATTTTCGGTATTGTGTGATCAATAAAGAATGAACATTACTAGACAAACATATTGTGAATACTTATCTATTTGGTTTTGATAGAATGCAGCAGAGTATACAGTTAATCAACTGTAATGAATATTTTGAAGTAGTCTACATTATTTTATTCACAAACATCGTGATCTTCTTGGTACATGTATTACACTTAACCGGTCTCGACTCTAATGAGCTTAGGTAGAACTATACATTTGGAAAATAAAATAATTTCTGTTAAATGAAAATAGGTAGTTCCCATTTGCCTGCACGTTCCGTGGGCGCTCAGAACGTTGCACAGCCGTTCCTCCTGCCCAAAAACTTCCGACGCACATCAACTGCAAGCAGTAACTAGCTAACAACAGTCCTACCTGCAGATAGCTAAGACTGCTGGCTACAATGAAAATATGTCATTTGATTCACGTTTTTATTCTACAGTCCTTTCCTGAAAAATTCTATGTCTGTAACAATTACTCTTTTACTTAAATTAGGTTCCTTTTAATTGTATCATGAGGTGATACGGTATCGAGCCTCCTTTTTCCCGGCGTAGTGCAGCAACTCGACGTGGCATGGACTCAGCAGGTCGTTGGAAGTCCCCTGCAGAGATACTGAGCCTTGCCGGTGCCTCTGTAGCCGTCCATAATTGCGAAAGTGTTACCGGTTCAGGATTTTGCGTGAACCGACCTCTCGATTATGTCCCATTCATGTTCGATGGGATTCACATTGGGCGATCTGGGTGGCCAAATCGTTCGCTCGACTTGGGTAGAATGTTTTTCAATCCAATCGTAAACAATTGTGGCCTGGTGAAATGGCGCATTGTCATCCATAAGAATTCCATAGTTTTTTGGGAACATGAAGCCATGAATGGCTGCAAATGGTCTTCACGTAGACGAACATAACCATTTCCAGTCAATAATAAGTTCAGTTGGACCGGAGAACCCAGTCCATTCCATGTAAACACAGCCAACACCATAATGGAGCCACCAGCAGTTTGCATAGTGCCTTGTTGACAACATGGGTCCATGGCTGTGTGGAGTCTGCGCCACACTCGAGAACTACCATCAGACCAAGCAAAGCAGCGCACACTGGACTCATTAGGGTGGACGACGGTTCGAACCCGCGTCCGGCCGGAAGTTAACCAGTAATCTCCTCCTCCTCCTCCTCCTCCCATCATCTCTTACCAACTGAAATCGGGACTCTCCGGACAAGGCCACAGTTTTCCAGGTCTAGCGTCCAACCGGTATGGTCACGAACCCGGGAGAGGCGCTGAAAGCGATGTTGTGCTGTTAGCAAAGGCGCTCGCGTCAGGCGTTAAAGCCAAATTTCGCCGCACTGCCCTAATTGAGTTCGTCTTACGTACCACATTGATTTCTGGTGTTATTCCACGCAGTGTTGCTTGCATATTAGCACTGACTACTCTACGCACACGCCGCTACTCTCAGTCGTTAAAGGAAGGCAGTCGACTACTGTGTTATCCGTGGTGAGAGCTTATGCCTGAAATGTGCTGTTCTCGGCACGTTCTTGACACTGAGAATCTCGGAATTTTGAATTCCGTAACGATTTCCGAATTGGAACGTCCCATACGTCAAGCTCTAACTACCATTCGCGTTCAAAATCTGTTGATTCCGGTCGTGCGACCTTATTCACTTCGGAAAACATTTCACATGAATCACCTGAGCACAAATGACAGCTCCGCCAATGCACTGCCCTTTTGTAACTTGTGTACGCGATGCTCTCGCCATCTGTATAAGTGCGTGTCGCTATCCCATGACTTTTGTCACCTCAGTGTTCTAGCTAATTACGGAAACGAAATAATAGGTTCGTTTCGTTTTATCAGACACGTGGTCCTCGTTTGTCTTCATTCAGTGCTCTGAGTTATGGATGATAATATTTCAAGGAGAAATAATTATATTACAGTTTCTTTAAATGTAAATAGTTTTTGTTTTATATTTCTGGCACATGTAGGCCAAAAATGCTCGAGCTCCCTCTACGAATATAACAGTTCTAGTTTTGAAATGCGACACACGAGCAGGTGCGGCGATTGATTTGAACAGGCCACAATGTGTGCTTGTTGATGATTTAACGATACTGGGTAGAATTTTTTGAGTTCAACAAGGACTTTTAATATTTTTATATTTTCATAATTTACCATGTCTGTTTCTAGATTTTAAGTGTGAACTCCTAAGGGTTCTCTCCGCTACAGTGTGGAACCGCGCGACGCTACGGTCGCAAATTCGAATCCTGCCTAGGGCATGGATGTGTGTGATGTCCTTAGGTTAGTTAGGTTTAACTAGTTCTAAGTTCTAGGGGACTAATGACCTCAGAAGATGAGTCCCATAGTGCTCAGAGCCATTTGAACCTAAGGGACCAATCTTCTGAGGTCATCGGTCCCTAGACTTACACACTACTTAAACTTACTTATGCTCAGGACAACAAACACACCAATGCCCGACGGAGGACTCGAACCTCCGGCGGGAGAGGCCGCGCAATTTCTAGATATTTATTTCTGATGATGGCTCATTAGATTATAAACTGGTTAATTGCAATATATTAATCAAATGCTATGAAGACATTTGTGAATAAAAAGAATGTATTTAAAATTCATCGTGGGCTCCATTGTAACATTCTCAACTTTCGTTGAATATTTTAAACGCATAACAGATTCAATAGGGCTGATTGTGTTTTTGGACTTCCACTTTCAGTATAGTTAATAGTTAATAAATTCCATCAAGTGGTCGCACCCGCTACAGAAAAATAGCTCAGTCATCAGTGCTATACTTTAAATATGGCTTTTAAAAAACTCCCATCTTCTGCATAACGCAGTTTTTGTTTATCTTATTGTCTACCATGTTTTCCAATACACGTTTCAGCACCTCTGTGTCTTGAGAGTCGTTATTATTTCAGCAAAAATATCGCAGAATCTTAAATTAGTATTCTGGTTTAGGGCTAAACTTAAATACGTGCATATGCTGTGATGTGTCCGCTCACTTGGAAGTGCAACATTTGCAGCGTGGGTTTTACAAGGTGGCCTGCTGTTATTCACCGTTACTATTTAAAAGCGTCTTCTGCGATTTTTTTTTGAAATTTCTGCCTTTCTTTTTTGCTACTCGTCATTTCGAGCATTCCCCGTGAATCTCTGCAATGATTAAGAAAAAACTGCAGTTGTACAGTTGCACCCGCAACATAAGGTTTAACGGATTCTGTCAGTTTAATAATGCAATTCCAGAGTATGTTAAAGTGAATGTCAACAGAGATTCGATTTTAGCACAAGTAGCAGGGAAAAAGGCAGGATTTCCTACAAAACGGCCGTACATCCAAACTCCTGTTCAACGGACGAAACACCATCAACAATATCGCCTCCGATCACTCCACGTGACACCACGTAGAGTAGTAATACATAGAGCAGGTCACTGGCGCACAGTTTCACTGTTGCGTATCGAACATCAGCGCCTTGAGTTCCATTTTCGGTCAAATATGGATAATCGAAATTTCTACCGCACCGAGACTTGGGACTTAATGGCTACGCTTAGAGCGCTACCTCGTAAGGGTGCGTGAGGCGGGTTCTGCGAGATGCTCGAGTAACAGCTGGGTTTTCTATGCTCATGTAATGATTCGCTGTTGTATATTTAATTAGTGGTTCGTGCATTGTCATTCATAGTTGCAGTTGTTGCCACATGCGATATTGTCTCTGCCATGGACGTATAAGATGATACACTCCCATGAAGATCGAAACCAAGAAACTTTTTACGACGTATGGATTCATTAACTTGTAATGAGTAAAATATTGTTGATCAAAATAACTGCCTATTATATTTTGAAGCTGCTAGGTTACGCAACATTTTGTGGCTGGAAGTGTAAACGAATCAGTTAGGGTACACAAGCTCGAAAGTTCTCGTTGCCAATATGGACTTAAATAAAATCTTCCAGCATGTTATGGCAGATCATGGTTGTTCTGCTTGTTGGTCACTAACACTAGAAGCGTAGAACTTTTCGGCGTAGCAAGATCAGTGCCAAACAATGTGAGTAACATGGATGCTAATAAACTCATGTTCTGTCCTGTCGAACTTATTCTGTCTGTAACTAATGCAAGACAGACAGGTTTTGCACCATGTTAAGTAGTGGGTGAAAGCTGCTGCTTACACGCAACAGCCAAACTAAGCTCTTCATCTATGTTTGTATTTATAATAATCCGCTTGCCTTAATATATGTATTTCATTTCCACGACACGGAACGCGAAACACACGCGCGCAAATTTTTGGCACGACGTCCTTGTTGTGCAGACTTGCGGCATGAGTTTCTCATTTAGCTCAACCCTGGCCCCGTTACCGATATAGGACGAGCCAGGAACTGCCGCCTGCCTTGCCGTCTGCTGCACACGCAGTGTTATCGATGTCGCGTGCTGTCTTCAAACCGCACGGCTCTTGGGAATTTCGGAGTTTCTGTTTAAGCGTGAAGACACAGAGCACGCCTTCGAGATGTACGTCCAGTCAGCAAACGTGTTCTAACTGCAATAACGAGAAACTGAAACTGTATCCTCCTGCATCGGCACAAGTTAGAAACCGTCACGAAACAGAAACGTAGGTTTTGATTGACATTGGTTTCTTGCGTTGTACGTCAATCATCACCGCCTGTGAAACGGCTAAAGCGAAGTTTGAAAGACGATTTAATAAGTTCGTTCTTTTTAAACACTGCTTTTCATACGTATGGTAACAAATTTTGGTTGTTGCTCCTGTGAATAAACGAGAAGTTATTGTAACTCGAGTTTTGAAATATAACAGCCATATGAAACTATAAATGAAGAGAGGCACACACAGGCATTTGTTAACATATTTGCACTTTTGTGAATATGATATATTTTTAATAGACTCCAGGATAGGAATGAACTGTCTCCCTCTGTGTGAAACACTGTAAAGTTCCTAGGGTCTTACGTCGTATTATTATGTTCATGTGTTGGTCTTGACTGACGAACGGAAGAAAGATTACTGTTGCTTTCTCATTTCATCCAAGTTATATGGTTTTGCATAAAAAAAAATGGTTCAAATGGCTCTGAGCACTATGAGACTCAACTTCTGAGGTCATTAGTCCCCTAGAACGTAGGACTAGTAAAACCTAACTAACCTAAGGACATCACACACATCCATGCCCGAGGCAGGATTCGAACCTGCGACCGTAGCGGTCTCGCGGTTCCAGACTGCAGCGCCTAGAACCGCACGGCCACTTCGGCCGGCGGTTTTGCATCCTGGAGGATGTTAGTCATTTAGTGTTTCTTCTGACGATCTACGCCTTTTCGACAGTTGGCAGCGGTAACCATCTTTCAGGACCTCTTCCACTTGTAGGCCTCTGGAAGAACGTGGAGGTCCCAGTAGAGTAATTACTTTGCTTTGCGAGGGTCCAGTAGAGCCTTCATGCATCAGTATCATAACTGCCGTATTACGGTGCCACTGGAACTACTACACTCACAAAAAAAAATTCTGTCTGAACACACTTCCTGTTAAAGGCGTCCACAAGGGGATGGGGTTGCGGTAGAGCTCCCAGATAAATTTCTGCGGACGCCTATAATTCGTATGTGATCTCACCCACTTACCCTCATAACTTCTATGTGAATATTTTGGTGTTAACGACATCAAGGAACATTGACGAAGTTCTTAACTCTGGTCGCCGGTCGTAGAATCAAGCTATACGTTTCTGCTCTTTCTCATTGTTGAATGCAATAACGCCAGTGACCCATTAAAGTATGAAACTAAGCAATCATATATTCCACATCTACTTACAGTTTAATGATGTAACTAATGTGACGTCACATTGCTCCTCGTAAAGGGATCAGCGGCGATGGAGATAAGCGTCGAGATTTCTGATGCGCTCGAGTGGAAGACAATGCAAATGACCGTCAGATAGCTTCCAACCACAGTCTTTAGACCAAAGCAGCATATTAATATCGCGAAAGAGTCTGTCATGCAACATTTATCGGTTTTTTCCATTTGTCAGTGGAGACCAACACATGAACATAACAATAATATTTGAGGATTTTTGGATTGCCATTGCCACTCATATTGAGTACGATTATATGCGTTCTGTTTTTAAGATTTCGCTCAATCTGAATACAAGACGGCAGGCCATAATTAAGACGGGGCTTGATTAATATTTTAATGGAAGAGGCACAATATCAAACGTCAAGTAAATGGTTGTTCTTCTTTCCAGCGTTTATCAAGTATGTTGGGAAAAAAACACGTTCATCATCAAATTGGTTTTAGCCAGTAATCCTTTCCTTTTTAGCCACTTACGCAGTATTTTCACTCCACTATTTTCTTTCTGTGAATTTTATTTTACAGTGGCTAGATACTAATTTATCAAGGGCGCTAATGATTGTGCTCCTGTGTTACCCTAACCCGGACGTAATAATTATCCTATCGCTTCTCCAAAGTGGACTGGAATTCATATCCGATAATACCTCACAATTATGAGGAGACAGTTGATTCTATTGTTATACCACACCGCAACAAGCTATTGGTTTTCGCTTAACTGAACACTTCCTGTACTGGGACTCACTGGTCACGTGCCCAAACAAATCTTCGAACGTTTTATTCCATTTCATTCAAGTTCAGTGAATTCTCGTAACCCCAAACAAAATTGATTAACTCTTGGTGACTTTAAAAATGAACATTTATTTTGTGGTAACCGGTTTCGGTCAGTTTTTGACCATCTTCAGACCCTCATACCATGATGGCAGGCGGTGGCGATGAACGGAAAGCGTGTTATAACGACACCAATGTTCTTGGTGAAATTCTTCGTGACTTATTCGTAGATCGATCAGTTTTTCGTTGGTCTATGTTAGAATTACTGTAAAAGGTATTTCTTACACATCTATATTCGCTGTTAATCAACCGTTTCTTCTGTGCTGACCAGTGTCTTTCCATCTGGACTTCGTAGATTAACACATTTTCATTTTAGATCCGCAAATGCCCTATAATCTTGTCGATAGCTTCTTGCACCTATGTCTATCTGAGTTTGACCGGGGGCTCATTATGATGAACCAGAGGCTCGGTACGAGCCTTTCAGAAACTGCACGACTTGTCGCGTGTTCGAGGAGTGCTGTCGTGAGTTTCTTCAAGACGTGGCGAAACCAACGTGAAACCATCCCCAGACGCCGTTGGGTTGGGCGACCACTCCTCATTGCAGATGTTGGACGACATAGTCTGGGCAAACTGGTAAAACAGGACGGCGGCGAACGGTGGCGGAACTAACATCAGACTTTAAAGCTGGACAGAGGACAAGTGTGTCTGAACACACAGTGCACCGAACAGTCCTTAACGATCGGCCTCCGCATCCGACGACCCATGCGTGTGCCGATGTTAACACCATGACATCGGCAACTACGACTGGAGTGGGCATGTGACTTTTGGGACTGGGTGTTGTCGAAGTGGCAGAGCGTTGCATGGTCTGATGAATCACAATATCTTCTTCATCATGCCGATGGGAGGGCGTGAATCCGTAGTCCTCTAGGGGAACGGCTCCTTTACACCTGTACGGCGGGACGGAGACGATTTTGCGGCCGCTCTATTATGTTCTGGACAACATTCGCTTGGGCATCCATGGGTCCAGTAGGGATCGTGCAAGGCATCATGATGGCCAATGAGTATCGTACACTGGTTGCAGACCGCGTACACCTCTTCATGACTATCACGATTCCCGACGGCAGTTGCATTTTTCATCAAGATAATGCGCCATGCCATATGGCCAGCAGTATGCTGGAGTGGTTCAAGGAACACAGTGGCGGGTTGCAGTTGATGTGGTGGCCTCCCAACTTGTCACATCTGAACCAGATGGAACACATCTGGGGTGTGATTGTACGTGGCGTCAGAGTTCATCAGCCCCCTCCCCGAAATTTACGGGAACTAAGTGACTTGTGTGTGGCGATGCGGTGCCAGCTCCCTCCAGCGATCGACCAGGGCCTCACTGCTTCCATGCCACGATGCGTCGCCGCTGATATCGATGCCAAAGGTGGACATACCGGCTGTTAGGTAGGTGGTCATAAGGTTCTGGCTGATCAGTGTGATTATTCGTTCGTCTCTATCGTGCTTTTTAATTTTGTTTTTGGTCTCTTTCTGTAGAAGCCCGTTGCTCATATTGTTAATTCCCCGTCTAATTCCTTACATTCTTAAATTTCTTTCTCTCATCGATAGACTGAAACAGTTAATCAGTTATAATTGCGTAGGCTTCCGCGGCCAGAGTCAGTCGACATAAAAGTTTTCTGGGTTTGGTACCGCGTCATAATGTAAAAACTACTGCTGCTGTAGAAAAGCTAACGTTTCGGCCACGATTGCAGCGGCCTTCTTCTCTGTCTAGACCCAGAAGAAGGCCGCTGCAATCGTGGCCGAAACGTTAGCTTTTCTATAGCAGCAGTAGTTTTTAACATTATGACGCGGTACCAAACCCAGAAAACTTTTATGTCAGTTAATCAGTTATACAGGGTGTTACAAAAAGGTACGGCCAAAATTTCATGAAACATTCCTCACACACAAATAAAGAAAAGATGTTATGTGGACATGTGTCCGGAAACGCTTAATTTCCATGTTAGAGCTCATTTTAGTTTCATCAGTATGTACTGTACTTCCTCGATTCACCGCCAGTTGGCCCAATTGAAGGAAAGTAATGTTGACTTCGGTGCTTGTTTTGACATGCGACTCATTGCTCTACAGTACTAGCCTCAAGCACATCAGTATGTAGCATCAACAGGTTAGTGTTCATCAAGAACGTGGTTTTGCAGTCAGTGCAATGTTTACAAATGCGGAGTTGGCAGATACCCATTTGATGTATGGATTAGTAAGGGGCAATAGCCGTGGCGCGGTACGTTTTTATCGAGACAGATTTCCAGAACGACGGTGTCCCGACAGGAAGACGTCCGAAGCAATTGATCGGCGTCTTAGGGAGCACGGAACATTCCAGCCTATGACTCGTGACTGGGGAAGACCTAGAACGACGAGGACACCTGCAATGGACGAGGCAATTCTTCGTGCAGTTGACGATAACCCTAATGTCAGCGTCAGAGAAGTTGCTGCTGTACAAGGTAACGTTGACCACGTCACTGTATGGAGAGTGCTACGGGAGAACCAGTTGTTTCCGTACCATGTACAGCGTGTGCAGGCACTATCAGCAGCTGATTGGCCTCCACGGGTACACTTCTGCGAATGGTTCATCCAACAATATGTCAATCCTCAATTCAGTGCAAATGTTCTCTTTACGGATGAGGCTTCATTCTAACGTGATCAAATTGTAAATTTTCGCAATCAACGTGTGTGGGCTGACGAGAATCCGCACGCAGTTGTGCAGCCACGTCATCGACACAGTTTTTCTGTGAACGTTTGGGCAGGCATTGTTGGTGATGTCTTGATTGGGCCCCATGTTCTTCCACCTACGCTCAATGGAGCACGTTATCATGATTTCATACGGGATACTCTACCTGTTCTGCTAGAACATGTGCCTTTACAAGTACGACACAACATGTGGTTCATGCACGATGGAGCTCCTGCACATTTCGGTCGAAGTGTTCGTACGCTTCACAACAACACATTCGGTGACTGATGGATTGGTAGAGGCGGACCAATTCCATGGCCTCCACGCTCTTCTGACCTCAACCCTCTGGACTTTCATTTATGGGGGCATTTGAAAACTCTTGTCTATGCAACCCCGGTACCAAATGTAGAGACTCTTCGTGCTCGTATTGTGGACGGCTGTGATACAATACGCCATTCTCCAGGGCTGCATCAGCGCATCAGAGATTCCATGCGACGGAGGGTGGATGCATGTATCCTCGCTAACGGAGGACATTTTGAGCATTTCCTGTAACAAAGTGTTTGAAGTCACGCTGGTATGTTCTGCTGCTGTGTGTTTCCATTCCATGATTAATGTGATTTGAAGAGAAGTAATAAATTGAGCTCTAAATGGAAAGTAAGCATTTCCGGACACATGTCCACATAACATCTTTTCTTTATTTGTGTGTGAGGAATGTTTCATGAAATTTTGGCCGTACCTTTTTGTAACACCCTGTATATGACATTTTCAACTGTGGTTATGTTTCCTTCTTTAATTATTTCATCATCATGTTTCATTCCTTCCTCAATGAATTATCAGAAATTCTTAATATTAACTCCGTGCCTTAGAAAATTTGTACCTCGTCTCATCCTTTCGTAATTTAATAGAATTCCAATTCCTCGTACGTTTCCCTTTTTTCTTCGTGCATTTCAGTTTTATCCTACTAGTGGTCAATACTAGATTCAGATATTAATTGTATCTGCAGTTAGATATGTTTTATATTATTCTTTAATCCCTACTTTGTGGTTTATGTTGACCTGATTAAGTACCTATTGTTGAACCGCTTTTAAAGTGTACCGGCCTTGTGTTGATAGTATAACATTTTCAGCTATTATTCAAATTCCTCCTCGACTGACCGTAGCTTTTTAGGAACCTTTTTATCATATTTTAACCAAAATATTTCATTTGATCCGTGTCAGCTGTTTTCTCAGTTATGAATGCTAACGGATATAGTTGTGAAGAAATGTAAACCTCAGCCGCGGTATACACTGCAACGTGAGAAAGTCGGTATAAAAACTGGACATAGATGGATTGGATGAATTGAAGGAACCAACCAAATATCGTAACGAATGAGTTTTTTGAAAATAAAGACCGATAAAACAGTGATAGGCACTTCTGAACCGAGGGTTATACTTTTATACATTGATTTGATATAAAAGTGCTCAGGTCTCTGCACGGTAATCAGAATTATGCATGAATTTATCATATGTCAGTGCTATTTTAATACTTGAAATTCTTCCATGAGGAGCAGCACATTAAGGACGAAATTGGTTGGTGAGGAAGCAGGCAGAAGCGCGCATGCGCGGTGCGCCCAGCAGGTGACGTCAGGAGCCACTCGGCCTTGGCGCTGGCCCGATGACCCAGTGGCCGGTGTCCCGTCCCGACGGGCCCTTAGTCAACGGGCACTACGGGGAGCAAATGCTGCTTTGTTGTAGACTATATTTACCACCTGAGAGTATGTATGTCCTATATTTACCACCTGAGAATATATATGTCGCTATTGTATTCTTCATCACCTTCCCCTTTTCGTCCCACTTCTTTTTCTATTGAACTTGTTACGCTGAGTTACTCACAAGTCTGTCAAAAGCTTAAACGATTAATACGATAGAAACAATGCAATTGACCGAAAGTTGTGTAATTTATTTTACAAGTATTCATTTTGCCTGCATGTGTTTGCAAAGCAGGTATCTTTATTCTACTGTGGTATTAGTCATATATCCAGTATTTCGAAATAAATGGCTGGCTCTGAGCACTATGGAACTCAACTGCTGAGGTCATCAGTCGCCTATAACTTAGAACTAATTAAACCTAACTAACCTAAGGACATCACACACATCCATGCCCGAGGCAGGATTCGAACCTGCGACCGTAGCGGTCGCTCGGCTCCAGAATGTAGCGCCTAGAACCGCTGGCCACTCCGGCCGGCTCGAAATAAATCGTCTGATCTTAGACTCGTGAAAGAAAGAGACCCAAAGAGCTTCTTTTTAGATGGCGGCGTGGGGTGGTCTCGCACATATTCTAGGAATGATGTGAAAATTGTGCCGATTTACCTTTCGAGGCAGAAGAAACGTTATTTCGTCGCTATAGATGAATTAACTACCAGAGCAGTGTTAAACCTCTTACATTTCAATGCAGAACATAAGAAAGCGCCTATTTGCTCTTTGATGTAAGATTCTGATGGATGGATGCTAACGTTTTACGTGAAGCTTAACTATGAGTTTTATGAATATCAGTTGCAATTCACAAACAACTGTAAGCAGATACTTTTAATTTATCTTGCCTCTACACTTTTCGGAGACTTGTATTTACACAAGTGAATTTACACAAATTGTCGTGTCATAGATGCTGTGTTCTTAAATTTGCTAGACGCCCTGATATACTGTCTGCCAGCAGAAGACGTAAAGAAAGCGTTCTATTACAAGGCTCAGAAACTTCATGTTTATTTGGTTTCTTTCGTCGCATATGCAGATAGCAATATAATTGTCAGTGATCACTGGCTCTTTTTTCAGATTGTTTTTACTTTATTTCATTCTTGTATGAACTGATTAGCTGTACCTAGTCACGCGTTGCTGTGGGTCAGTCTGGTTAACCCAAGAACACTAAAGGTGGAGGGGTGGTGGTGGTTGGGAATGTTACATTGCTACTAAACCATCGGAAAGTTTACTGCTACACATTTTTCTCAAATGAAGTCATAATATAGGCATATAGTTCATGCATTAGTTAATTACAGTTATTTGATCTGCAATGGTATACCAAATATAGTACAAAATGTCCTGTTTTATAACCTATAGCAATAGTTTATTTTACGAGGCTTTACTAATCTAGGGTTAAATGGAAAATTGCTAAATATCTGGAAACTGGATATCGTTCTCTCTTAGCGTCTGCCATCTCTTCCTTCCCCATCTATCTCCATCTCCTCTGACCCCTCTCTCTGTCCAGCTTCTTCTTCCCGCTTTCTATTTCCATTTATACCCATCCCTCTGGCCATCTCTTCCTCTCTCCTATCTCTGATTTAGAGCCTTGTATACTGTAATTGCAAATTCGTATGATTTTACCACAGCAACATATAAAAATTGAAAGTAAATAGCTCGAGTTTTTTTTGAGATTTTTGATAACTGTTTTACCCTATATATATTACATATATATAATTATATATAAAAAATATAAAGCCTATGTTCGTCTGAATGTTCATTAGAGTTTCGTTAAAAATTTTGAGGAAATGTATCAAGAACATTCGAGATTTTTGGAAACAATGTTTACCCTTTATCTATTACATATACGAATATATTTATATTTTATATATATTAAAATATGTTAACTGTGTCTGTCAAAATTTTTATTAGAATATGTAAAAATTTGAAACAAATCTGTCAAGAAGGTTTGGAGATTTTTGATAATGAGGTCCCTCCTTTATGTGTTCCTGTATGTATGAGCAGCGAATAGGTGTCTGTAGACGCCCCTGGCAGAGATTGCATTCCAACCTGATTGTCGCCCGCCAAAAGACGGGAGAAGCAGGAGTGATAGTCTAAGTGTAATTTCTTGTCACAGCAGGATCCCTTCGTTTGTCATCCGCGCCACCCTGACGACACAGCGGTACGTCAACGATATTCTACGCCCCCTTTTGTTGCCCTTCATGGCAAGGTATCCTGGGCTTACATTTGTGCACGATAATGCCCGCCCGCACACGGCGAAACATTCCGCTGCTTGTCTTCGCGCTTGTCAAACCCCAACAGTGGCCAGCTATGTCGCCGGTTATTTTCGTAGTGGAGCATTACGGGCAGAGCCCTCCAACCATCTCGAGATTTCCACGATCTAATGCGCCCACTTGACAGAATCTGACACTATATCCCTCAGGAGGACATCCAACAATTCTATTAAACAGTACTAAGCCGAATAACTGCTTGGATAAGAGACAGAGGTGGACCAACGCGTTGTTGATTTGCTCAGTTTGTGTAGCTCCTTGTTTTGAAAGAAAATTATAGAATTTTTCTGAAGCTTTAATCATTTGTTTGTCTCACTATAAACATCACATCTACCTGTTAATTTCTTCATGGTGAATTTCTTGTATTTTATGAAGATGACTCTTAGTTTTATAGGTGTGTATTAACTTTTTTTTTTTTTTTCGCAGTCTCTCGCCAGACCGTACCACCTGTTTTCCAGAAAGTCTTACATTTTTACCACCTGCATTAAGTTAAGTGAATCCATATAATAGTGGAGAAATGGTCTTCCGAAACGCGTAAACGAAGGATAAATTAAGAATGACTGGCTATAGTTATTTGTATATTTCAATTATGGTGATGTTTGAAATTTTAAGGCATACTCCACGGCTTCGTCGGGTGGTTCTGGCCGTCACACGCGAATAGCGATGCACAAGAAAATTTCGTCACATAAGCTCGTATACGACATCACAGTTCTGTTGAATAACGTCTGTTTTCTAACTGTTCGAAATCTTCTCTTTATTGTCACACAAAGGATAGCGTAAGTGTGTATTATGGAACAAAAAATGGTTTGTTATTTTTGCTGAATCCTACATTTGTGACGGATACTTCATAAAGCCAAACTACGACTGTTCAGAGCGTTTAATCAGCTTTGTAACATTATTGTAGCATTTTGCTTCCCATTGACACTTCGTTTTTTACGCGCAGTAAACTTCTGAAATATTTCGTGGACCTTTATTACCACTGTATAGTGAATATGAATTCCAACTTGGAGGAAAAAGTGTAAACGAAGAAAGGACAATAATAGTCTTTGATGTCAGACTGCCAAGTTTTGATTTCAGTTACGATGAAATAACCTAGTATTCTAACAGAATCATGCATAGATTCCTTGGAATAACAACGTTCAGTTTGTTGTTACGTTTTTCATTGAGAAGGCTCGTTCGATACAGCTTTCCACCTAAACTATTCGGTACTAGATTCTTCGTATATGCGTTACTATTGTATCGTTCCGAACACGCTTGCTGTATTGAAGTCATGGTCTCCCTCAACAGTTTCCCCCACACTCCCTCCATTATCAATGTAATTTTCCTGGATGCAGCAGGCTGTGTCCTGCCAGCCTATCCCTCGTTTTATTGAAGTTGTATCATAGCGCTCTTTGCTTTTCAGTATCTCTTCATCAGGTGGCCAATACACCCATCTAATCTTCAATCTTCCTCTGCAGCGCCGTCTTTCGTAGGCTCCTGTTGTGTCTTGGCCCACGTTTCACTTGAAAATAAACGTTCGCTCTAGAAAAATGCTTCCTAACACTTTAATCTGTATCCGATATTAATATATTTATCTTTTTCAAAAACGATATTCTTGCTGTTGCCGTTTCACATTTTATATGTGATTTACATCGACCATCGTCAGTTAATTTGCTTCTTAAACGGTATCTCATCATCTAATCTAATCTAATTCTCTCAGTATCGCCCAATTTAAATCTGCTAAACACTTTTCTTTTCCGTTTTGCTGATTTTCATTTATAACCTGTTTTCAAGACAATGTCCACTCCTTTCAACTAATCTTCCAAGTCCTACGCCGTCTGACAAAATTAAAATGTCATCCACAAACCTTAAAGTCTGGGAAAGTACAATAGTTATTTGTTTGGTGTAAATATTTTCTTGGAGAACCCAAATGCAAGTGACGAACAGCTGAACCGGACTGTTTACTCGGAATATCTGTCTGCACTGCTCCGTTCAAGAGCGCAGTAACAGTACAGTAATTGTGACAGCGAGATAAGGAAGAAGAGATATGAGGCCATCTAAATTATTCCCAACACGTGTAGCCAACTCCCAGGAGCAACCGTCTGCTCTGCAGAGGAAGGGAACATCGACTGGCTGACATTTTTGAGCTGTTTTTCTGTTTGTAGCAGCGTTTATAAAATATAGTATCTCTGTGTTGCTTCAAAATAGCAATAAAATGTTTGTATGAAGACGATATCTCATGTTACTAGCACACCAATTATGCATGTGTGTATCAATGCTCCTCCCGTCTGAGGTAGCCTTTATGCAAATGATGCGATACGAATACCCAGGTGTTCCATTATTAGCTGGTTACGACTCATTTTTCTTTCGTGACTCCACCAGCATTCTTCATGATGGCAGCAGACATAGATTATTTTAGTCAGTGTTACATTTTACAAAAATACTTAACCAGCACACTATGAGATATAGTTATTCAAAAGAAACTAGTCAAAGGCTGTTAAATGAAAACCGCAGAAGTGATCGTAATGTCATTGGACACGGAAGTAGGTGTGGTCGCTGTAAGAGCGCTCAGGCTCAAAACTCGCCGCTAGAGGGTCATGGGTCACACCGACTTGACGAGAGAGGTAGCACGTGGACGTGTCGGCCGTCCACTGTACTCAATGCTGCTGAAAACAGATAAATAAATTGAGGCTTCAAAAGTAGAGCAAAGAGGTATAAAACTGTTCAGTCCGACTTCTTGGGCAATGAATGTACCGTAATTCACCAGTCTTCAATAATGAGGGCATTCACCTGCTGGACAGTGGTACCGACAATGCTGTGTGGCGTTCCAGATTGCACGTCATCGATCAACAACATCCGTTCGCCCTTGGATCGCTTTTGCCACGCCTTGAAAGTTGCAAAGGAAACGCAGTGCTCTTTGTACACGTATGTCAGTGCTCTTTGTACACGTATGTCATTCTTCGATAAATTGCCGTTCCCCGCACTCCTTCCGATATCAGGAAACGGTCTACACGCCTTTCCTCTTCTTCTGGAGCCTCCATTTCACCGTATGGACATGAATGGATGCAGGTGACCAGACAGGATGCTCACGTGTGTCATCTGTCAGAGTCGTATCTAGACGTATCAGGGGTTCCATATCACTCCAACTGCACACGCCTCACACCAATACAGACCCTCCACCAGCTTGTACGGTCCCCTGCTGACATGCAGGGTCCATGGAGTCATGGGGTTGTCTCCATATCCGTACACGTCCATCCGCTGGATGCAATTTGAGAGACTCGTCCGACCAGGCAACATGTTTCCAGTCATTAACAGTCTAATGTCGATGTTGACGGACCCAGGCGAGGCGTAAAGCTTTGTGTCGCGTAGTCATCCAGGGTACACGGGTGGGCCTTTGGTTCCGAAAACCCATATCGATGGTTCGCACGCTGACACTTGTTGATGGCTCATCATTGAAATCTGCAGAAATCATGGGAAGGGTTGCACTTCTGTCACGTTGAACGATTCTCTTCAGTCGTTGTTGTTCCTGTTCTTGCAGGATCTTTTCCCGGCCGCAGCGATGTCGGAGATATGTTTTGCGGATTCCTGATATTCACGGTACACTCGTGCAATGGTCGCACGGGAAAATCCCCAATTCATCGCTATCTCGGAGATGCTGTGTCCCATCGCTCGTGCGCCGATTATAACACTACGACCAGACTCACTTAAGTCTTCATAACCTGCCATTATAGCAGCAGTAACCGATGTAACAACTGCGGCAGACACCTGTCTTATATAGGCGTTGCCGACCGCAGCGAAGTATTCTGTTTACGTATCTCTGTATTTGAATACGCATGCCGATACCTGTTTCATTGGCGCTTCATTGTAGTTGGCGTACAGTAAGCCGCCTTCAACGCACTACGTGTGTCACATAATGTTCCAAAGAACATTCAAGACACACGGAGTAATTAACCGTGCTTTAAGATAAGCTCTTTTAACAAGCTTACAAGGAATGAGACTAGTGCGACTGGATTGAAAGCAATACAGTTATGCACTGCATTTGCCTATTGAAACTAAGTAATAGAAGTTCAGCATTAATTTCAGCTGTGAACCATAAAATAACTTCTGAATGGTGGGCTCCATGTGGTTCCCAAGTTGTGCAGCGACCGTAAACCATAAAATTACGAAATTTTGCGACTGGTTGCTGCTTATTTGGTAGTAAAATAACTTACTAATGCGGTCTCTTATCGTCTGCCATTTAGATACAGACCAAACCACTGGGACTTCATGGTACAAAAGTGACACATTACCATGTAGCAGCAAGACACATTCACTCTATAGGGGTCCCGGCGGAGGTTCGAGTCCTCCCTCGGGCATGGGTGTGTGTGTGTGTGTGTGTGTGTGTGTGTTTGTCCTTAGGATAATTTAGGTTAAGTAATGTGTAAGCTTAGGTACTGATGACCTTAGCAGTTAACACGTTTTTTTTTAACTCTATAGGTCAGAACAAGAAAAAGTGTTAAACCAGATATCAGGATCACTTGATTTAATGTTGGCCAAGAATAAAGAACTCTGCTAACGAAGAGTGGGAGTATACAATCATACAGATGGAGCTACAGTATCTCTTATGGACGATCGTAATCAGTATAATTCCCTTCGAAACTAGGACGAATATAAATAGCTATGTGGACTATAAGTTACTATACTGTTTTAAGTAATACCTAAATATTGTTCAGGTAAAATGTATCAACCGCATAAGAATTTCTAACCGTGCTCTGTTTGCCTCGACAAAACAGTAATAAAAGGTGCCGATAATCTCATGATGTTGATGAGACGTAATTTTCTAAAAATGCAAGTCGTGAGGAATATTACTGCGATAAATTTTAATGGAACACTTTGAGCCTGTTTTCGTACCGCAAATATTATTTGAGTTTTGCTGCGCAATTCTTTTTATTAATTATAGTGGGCAGTCAAATGAAAACGAGGCAGATGGAAAACGTAAGTAAACTGTGTATTATTTCAAAAATAATCGACATAACTCGTAATACATTCATCACATTGTGAGACAAAAGAAACCGTTTGTGGTTGCCTACGGAACCATAATTGTATCTAGCTGTGCACCTCGTCGTCCGAAGCAAATCGACGGCCGTGAATGTCTTCCTTCAGGGCACCAAAACTATAGAAATCGCATGAGAAGAGATTGAGGCTGTATGGAGGATGTGAAAGGGCTTCCCAGCGAAACTTCTGCAGCGTAGTTGAAACAACCCTGGCGACATGGGGGCGGCCATTAACCTGCAACAGAATAATGCCATCCGTCAACATTTCTGAGCGTTTGGACTTAATGGCGCGCTTCAGTTTCTTGCGAAATGTCTACACGTCCTCCCTTCTCTCCCCATACGATTTCTATATTTTTGAAGCCCTGAAGAAAGAAATTCGTGGCCGTCGGTTTGCTTCGAACGAAGAAGTGCAAGCCACGGTACAATTATGTTTCTGCAGGAAACAACAAACATTTTTCAGTGAAGGCATTGATCGTCTTGTCTCACAGTGGGATAAAAGTATTAACAGTTATGAGGAGTACTATTAAAATAATAGTTTCTTTCTTCCATCTGTCTCGTTTTCATTTGCGTGCCCCCTGTAACTGCATGCATTTTCTGTCTCTTATGTTAAAATTAATTCGAATACCTTGGATGTGGGCACAGTGTTCACGGATCGCGTCATTCTTGTCTCATAAGTCTTGTTTTGCGCTGCCACGGACAGATGTAGTTTAGGTGGTTTTCGGATGTTGTGCTACCACAATGGCTGCCTCTGGCGGTGTGCAACCTAAAGTTACTTCAGGACGTCGCTAAATAATCTGAAGGATGGAGCAGTAAACATCTAGTTCACGTGTAGTAAAGAACATATTTGATGTACTGATGCATTACGTAGTACATCGGTTTCATATCGCTGTTAATAGAAGAAGACAGTCATGGCTGAATAGGTTTGTATAGTGTAATAATTCATGGTATTCCTTTTGTAAAATTTCCGTTGTTTTAGCTGTTTTACCGGCTTACAGGGCGTACACTGCAGTTTTCCTTTGAACGTGATTAATTTCTTTAGCAAAAAGATTGTTTTTCTGTGAGACCCATCGTACTGAAGACTGCAATGGGAGCCCATTTAAAAGATAAAATTAAATCCCATTTCACTTCTGGAAAAGTACTTGCTGTATACCGATGTGCTCCAGAAAGCTCATCCTATTGATGCCGTCACAGCGAAAATCCAGTTAGAATGTGATACTATTATGTCCCATTTTTAGTAATTTGAATTCTCTCAGTTACAACTTGTCCAAGTATTTTGCCCTTTCGTCGACAAATTTCCGATTCAGTTAAATTTATTAGGTTGGTGTATAAAACTGTAGCGTTTTTCCATAAGTTTAACAAACACAACAGATACATATAACAGGGTCTTTAATCATCAATAATGTATTCTCCTATACTATTTACAACGGTCTGCCGATGCTGAAGTAACTTTTCGATTCCGCGAGCGTAGAATACGTGGAACCATGTTCGGAGCCATGTTCATCCGGAAAGGATGTTCCTTGAAAATTGATCGATAGACAGAGGAAAACGTGAAAATCTGGGGGGCGAAAGACCGGTTAAAAAAGGTGGGCATGGAATGACTTCCCAACCCAACTACAGTATAGTGTTTTTTGTCAGTCTAGCAGAATGCGGGTGGGCGTTGTCGTAGAGTAGCATCACTTCGCGCATTCTTACTGGTCGCTATTCAAGGACTGTGTCTGCAAGACGTCTAAGCCGTCAACAGTAGGCGGCCGAGGTGGCCGAGCGCTTCTAGGCGCTACAGTCTGGAACCTGGCGACCGCTACGGTCGCAGGTTTGAATCCTGTTTCGGGCATGGATGTGTGTGATGTCGTTAGGTTAGTTAGGTTTAAGTAGTTTTAAGTTCTAGGGGACTGATGACCTGAGAAGTCCCATAGTGCTCAGAGCCATTTGAACCATTTTTTGTGGGAGGGAATCACGGTCACTCACGCCAGAAGGAACAGCTTAAATAACTGCGTTTTACTTATTCGGTTTGCAGTTTCCTGTCAAAGAACCTGTATCAAATTCTGTCCTCTGGTTAACTTTTAAAAGTCACTAATTATTTGTGCGGCGAGAGAGAAAAATGAAAGCGCATCTGAGAAAGAGAGGAGCCGGAATTGTTTTCGTGGTTTAATTGACATTAACAGACCACGCCTACATCTCCATCTTTATACATACTCCGAAAACCCATATTGTGCATGGCGGAGAGCATCTTGTTACACCACTAGTCATTCCCCTTCCTGTTCCACTCGCAAATAGAGCGACAGACGAACGACTGTGTAAAAGCCACCGTAAGTGCTTTGATTTCTTACATGTTCTATATCTGCATTATGCGAACCACTCGATGTGCATGATAGAAGGTACGTCCCACTGTACCAGTTATCGTGGCCTTTCCCCGTTCCATTTACGTATTGAGCGCGGGAAAAATGATTGTTTAAATGCTTCGTGGCTCCTGTAATTAATCTAATTTCATCCTCATGATCGCTATGGGAGCGATATGTTGAGGATTGTAGTATATTCCTAGAGTCGATATTTAAAGCCCGTTCTTGGAACTTTCTAATTAGACCTTCTCGGAATTACGAGTTTGTTCGCATGACCATCCTCCGCAGGAAGCACAGATATATTTGTTTTGTAAATAAAATCTACCTTTCTTGCTACACTGTATTTTATTTCTCTCAAAAGCGTTTCGCCTTTTCCGCTTTAAGACATCATCAGCGGGATCTAGAATGATACAGTTTTGTTTTGATATGTGTTATTTATATATAAAACAGTTCACGTCTCGTTTTTTATGTGAATAAGTGATTATTTACAGCTCTATTTTTTAATTGGTATCTCATCTGATCACATGCTGAAGTTTGCACTACAGCACTGTTTACGAAACAAGCATGTTGTTTTGTTCCGAACATTTTTCCCACTTTTCGCCTTGTTTGCCCCTTATTGTTGTGATGCACTATCCGAACTTTTTGTTCCCATTTTTCACCTTTTCACAGGTGTTTCACTGTAACTGATATATGCCTGATTTTAGGTATATGTCTCTGTTTTTTGTCAGTTGTTGGGTGCATTTTTGGATAGAATTGTCTGTTGGCAGTTTTCTTTGTTGAGTGGCACTGTGTTGAGTCTATTGAGCATGTGTCGGATTGCTGCTTCCTTTTGTGAATTTGGGTGGTTTGAGGACTGGGGAATGATAACGTCTGTTTCTGTGGGTTTATAGTAAACTTAAAATATATGCTTATTGTTTAGTTTTTTTATTGTTATATCCTGAAAGTTAATTTGGTTATTCTTTTCTCTTTCCATTGTGATTTTATATTTTTATGTACCTTGTCGGTATCAGTATGTAATTTTTCAATTTTTGTTTCTGGTTGATCTATTAAGCAGAGGATGTTATCCATATACCTGAACTGATATAATATGTTCTATTCTTTTGACATTGTTTTTGTGAAAATAATCTATTCACTGCCGTTTGTAAAAATATTTACAATGGCTCATGACAATAGGGACCCCACTGGTAATCCATCTTCTTTTAAATAAAATCCATTATTTAATTCGAAGTAATTTTGTTCTGTTATGAGCTTTATTAATGTGAGAATTTCATCTATCTCTTCACTATCTGTTTTCAGGTTCTTAGCTATGATTTCTGATATCTTCTGAATTTCTGATATAGATGGAAGAAATAAAATACAGTGCAGCAAGAATAGGCTGTTTTTATTTACAAAATAAATATTTCTGTACTTGCTGCAGAGGATGGCCAAGCAAGCATTCCCCGGTGGTCGAACCACCCAAACTCGCAAAATCAATCAGCACTTCGACACATGATTCAACACAGTGCCACTCAACAAAGAAAACTACCAAAAAGAGGTTGACACAATAATGAAGATACCTCAAAACAATCCAGAATGAGATTTTCACTCTGCAGCGGAGTGTGCGCTGATATGAAACTTCCTGGCAGATTAAAATGTGTGCCCGACCGAGACTCGAACTCGGGTCTCCGCAATATCCTTTCTTTCAGGAGTGCTAGTTCTGCTTGGTTCGCAGGAGAGCTTCTGTAAAGTTTGGAAGGTAGGAGACGAGGTACTGGCAGAAGTAAAGCTGTGAGTACCGGGCGTGAGTCGTGCTTCGGTAGCTCAGTTGGTAGAGCACTTGCCCGCGAAAGGCAAAGGTCCCGAGTTCGAGTCTCGGTCGGGCACACAGTTTTAATCTGCCAGGAAGTTTCACCTCAAAACAATGTTTACGGTAGTAACATAATTACAAAGCTAAACAACAAAATAAAAAATAAAAAAAGCAGAAAGCACAAAACTATTGCCAACATCACGACAGAACCAAACACAATCACAAACACCCATCACCATAACAACTACACAGAATAATCAGGACAATGTAAGAGAAAACACAAGATGGTACACAGTGACGTACGAACACAAACTCCTACATAAAATCATCAACATTTTCAAAACACTGAGAATAAAGATGGCATACACAGAAAACAATTCTATCCAAGAATACACCCCAAAACTGCAAAAAACAGAGACATATACCAAAAAGCAGGTATATATAGATTACCGTGTAACATGTGTGATGGCAGATACATAGGACAAAAAGGCAGAACATTTGATGTCAGATACAAAGAACTTACGAGGTGCTGGAAGTATGGGGCAAGCCACTCCACATTCGCAGAACACATAATAGAACACAGCCACAAACTAACCACTCGAGAAGAAGACATGACAGTAATTAGAATCAACAATAAAAAACACCTCTTAACCATGCAAGAAGATTATCCCATACAGAAAACCAGACCTGAAAAGTACCACTTGGCAAACAACTCATTGTTATATAATATAAAATAATAGAGTAACACTACAACAGAGGACAATAATAATAATAATAATGATAATTAATAATAATATCATTCACCCCTTTCCATTCACTTGTACATGAAGCTCTCCACAAAACATGTAAATCAGAACTCAAATCAGCTGAACACCAAAACTTTACACCATCTCTGACAGCTGTTATGTTCATATTTAACATTTTACAAGTCGCGCTGAATTACCACAAACAGCCCCACGTCACACACACACACACACACACACACACACACACACACACAGAGAGAGAGAGAGAGAGAGAGAGAGAGAGAGAGAGAGAGAGAGAGAGAGAGAGAGAAAATTACATCTACATCTACATCTATACTCCGCAAGCCACCCAACGGTGTGTGGCGGAGGGCACTTTACGTGTCACTGTCATTACCTCCCTTTCCTGTTCCAGTCGCGTATGGTTCGCGGGAAGAACGACTGTCTGAAAGCCTCCGTGCGCGCTCTAATCTCTCTAATTTTACATTCGTGATCTCCTCGAGAGGTATAAGTAGGGGGAAGCAATATATTCGATACCTCATCCAGAAACGCACCCTCTCGAAACCTGGCGAGCAAGCTACACCGCGATGCAGAGCGCCTCTCTTGCAGAGTCTGCCACTTGAGTTTATTAAACATCTCCGTAACGCTATCACGATTACCAAATAACCCTGTGACGAAACGCGCCGCTCTTCTTTGGATCTTCTTTATCTCCTCCGTCAAGCCGATCTGGTACGGATCCCACACTGATGAGCAATACTCAAGTATAGGTCTAACGAGTGGTTTGTAAGCCACCTCCTTTGTTGATGGACTACATTTTCTAAGCACTCTCCCAATGAATCTCAACCTGGTACCCGCCTTACCAACAATTAATTTTATATGCTCATTCCACTTCAAATCGTTCCGCACGCATACTCTCAGATATTTTTCAGAAGTAACTGCTACCAGTGTTTGTTCCGCTATCATATAATCATACAATAAAGGATTCTTCTTTCTATGTATTCGCAATACATTACATTTGTCTATGTTAAGGGACAGTTGCCACTCCCTGCACCAAGTGCCTATCCGCTGCAGATCTTCCTGCATTTCGCTACAAATTTCTAATGCTGCAACTTCTCTGTATACTACAGCATTATCCGCGAAAAGCCGCATGGAACTTCCGACACTATCTACTGGGTCATTTATATATATTGTGAAAAGCAATGGTCCCATAACACTCCCCTGTGGCACGCCAGAGGTTACTTTAACGTCTGTAGACGTCTCTCCATTGATAACAACATGCTGTGTTCTGTTTGCTAAAAACTCTTCAATCCAGCCACACAGCTGGTCTGATATTCCGTAGGCTCTTACTTTGTTTATCAGGCGACAGTGCGGAACTGTATCGAACGCCTTCCGGAAGTCAAGAAAAATAGCATCTACCTGGGAGCCTGTATCTAGTATTTTCTGGGTCTCATGAACAAATAAAGCGAGTTGGGTTTCACACGATCGCTGTTTCCGGAATCCATGTTGATTCCTACATAGTAGATTCTGGGTTTCCAAAAACGACATGATACTCGAGCAAAAAACTTGTTCTAAAATTCTACAACAGATCGACGTCAGAGATATAGGTCTATAGTTTTGCGCATCTGCACGACAACCCTTCTTGAAGACTGGGACTACCTGTGCTCTTTTCCAATCATTTGGAACCCTCCGTTCCTCTAGAGACTTGCTGTACACGGCTGTTAGAAGGGGGGCAAGTTCTTTCGCGTACTCTGTGTAGAATCGAATTGGTATCCCGTCAGGTCCAGTGGACTTTCCTCTATTGAGTGATTCCAGTTGCTTTTCTATTCCTTGGACACTTATTTCGATGTCAGCCATTTTTTCGTTTGTGCGAGGTTTTAGAGAAGGAACTGCAGTGCGGTCTTCCTCTGTGAAACAGCTTTGGAAAAAGGTGTTTAGTATTTCAGCTTTACGCGTGTCATCCTCTGTTTCAATGCCATCATCATCCCGGAGTGTCTGGATATGCTGTTTCGAGCCACTTACTGATTTAACGTAAGACCAGAACTTCCTAGGATTTTCTGTGGAAGTCGGTACATAGAATTTTACTTTCGAATCCACTGAACGCTTCACGCATAGCCCTCCTTACGCTAATTTTGACATCGTTTAGCTTCTGTTTGTCTGAGAGGTTTTGGCTGCGTTTAAACTTGGAGTGAAGCTCTCTTTGCTTTCGCAGTAGTTTCCTAACTTTGTTGTTGTACCACGGTGGGTTTTTCCCGTCCCTCACAGTTTTACTCGGCACGTACCTGTCTAAAACGCATTTTATGATTGCCTTGAACTTTTTCCATAAACACTCAACATTATCAGTGTCGGAACAGAAATTTTCGTTTTGATCTGTTAGGTAGTCTGAAATCTGCCTTCTATTACTCTTGCTAAACAGATAAACCTTCCTCCCTTTTTTTATATTCCTATCAACTTCCATATTCAGGGATGCTGCAACGGCCTTATGATCACTGATTCCCTGTTCTGCACTTAAAGAGTCGAAAAGTTCGGGTCTGTTTGTTATCAGTAGGTCCAAGATGTTATCTCCACGAGTCGGTTCTCTGTTTAATTGCTCGAGGCAATTTTCGGATAGTGCACTCAGTATAATGTCACTCGATGCTCTGTCCCTACCACCCGTCCTAAACATCTGAGTGTCCCAGTCTGTATCTGGTAAATTGAAATCTCCACCTAAGACTATAACATCCTGAGAAAATTTATGTGAAATGTACTCAGTATAATGTCACTCGATGCTCTGTCCCTACCACCCGTCCTAAACATCTGAGTGTCCCAGTCTGTATCTGGTAAATTGAAATCTCCACCTAAGACTATAACATGCTGAGAAAATTTATGTGAAATGTATTCCAAATTTTCTCTCAGTTGTTCTGCCACTAATGCTGCTGAGTCGGGAGGTCGGTAAAAGGAGCCAATTATTAACGTAGCTCGGTTGTTGAGTGTAACCTCCACCCATAATAATTCACAGGAACTATCCACTTCTACTTCACTACAGGATAAACTACTGCTAACAGCGACGAACACTCCACCACCGGTTGCACGCAATCTATCCTTTCTAAACACCGTCTGTACCTTTGTAAAAATTTCGGCAGAATTTATCTCTGGCTTAAGCCAGCTTTCTGTACCTATAACGATTTCAGCTTCGGTGCTTTCTATCAGCGCTTGAAGTTCTGGTACTTTACCAACGCAGCTTCGACAGTTGACAATTACAATACCGATTGCTGCTTGGTCCCCGCATGTCCTGACTTTGCCCCGCACCCGTTGAGGCTGTTGCCCTTTCTGTACTTGCCCAAGGCCATCTAACCTAAAAAACCGCCCAGCCCACGCCACACAACCCCTGCTACCCGTGTAGCCGCTTGTTGCGTGTAGTGGTCTCCTGACCTATCCAGCGGAACCCGAAACCCCACCACCCTATGGCGCAAGTCGAGGAATCTGCAGCCCACACGGTCGCAGAACCGTCTCAGCCTCTGATTCAGACCCTCCACTCGGCTCTGTACCAAAGGTCCGCAGTCAGTGCTGTCGACGATGCTGCAGATGGTGAGCTCTGCTTTCATCCCGCTAGCGAGACTGGCAGTCTTCACCAAATCAGATAGCCGCCGGGAGCCAGAGAGGATTTCCTCCGATCCATAGCGACACACATCATTGGTGCCGACATGGGCGACCACCTGCAGATGGGTGCACCCTGTACCCTTCATGGCATCCGGAAGGACCCTTTCCACATCTGGAATGACTCCCCCCGGTATGCACACGGAGTGCACATTGGTTTTCTTCCCCTCTCTTGCTGCCATTTCCCTAAGGGGCCCCATTACGCGCCTGACGTTGGAGCTCCCAACTACCAGTAAGCCCACCCTCTGCGACCGCCCGGATCTTGCAGACTGAGGGGCAACCTCTGGAACAGGACAAGCAGCCATGTCAGGCCGAAGATCAGTATCAGCCTGAGACAGAGCCTGAAACCGGTTCGTCAGACAAACTGGAGAGGTCTTCCGTTCAGCCCTCCGGAATGTCTTTCGCCCCCTGTCACACCTTGAGACGACCTCCCACTCTACCACAGGTGAGGGATCAGCCTCAATGCGGGCAGTATCCCGGGCAACCACAGTCGTAGTCCGATCGGGGGATGCGTGGGACGACCTGGCCGTCCCCGACAAACCCCCATCCGGACCCCCACAGTGATGCCCATTGGCAACAGCCTCAAGCTGTGTGACCGAAGCCAACACTGCCTGAAGCTGGGAGCGAAGGGATGCCAACTCAGCCTGCATCCGAACACAGCAGTTGCAGTCCCTATCCATGCTAAAAACTGTTTTACAAAGAACGTCTGAACTAATCTACAGAGAGCGCAAACAAATCGACAAAATTTAAACTGTTATTAAAATTACCCCTGTTATTAAAATTACTCACTCTCTCTCTCTCTCTCTCTCTCTCTCTCTCTCTCTCTCTCTCTCTCTGACACACACACACACACACACACACACACACACACACACAGATATATAAACATAGCAAAAGTGATTAGACGTTAGTTTTCAGCATATACGTCGTTAAGTTGGCAACATGTATGTAAACAAATTAAGCAGGATGAGACACATAGTGAACTCTTAGTACTTACTCTTGAAATCTCAGTTCTGAATCAAATTATGTATACTTAGTGACAGAAGACTGGTAGTACATCACAACAGTAAGGGCAAACAAGGTGAAAAGTGGAAACAAAAATTTCGAAACGTAACAACATGCGTATGTTTCATAAATAGTGCTGTAGTGCGGCGTCCAGCATGTGACCAGATGACAGGAAACGCAGATGCCAACAAAAACCGCGAAGAACTATAAGTAACCACTTATTTACGTAAAAAACGAGACGTGAATTGTTTTACAAGCTACAAATAACATACGTATATCAAAACAAAACTGTATCATTCTAGAGCCCACTGATGATGCCTTGAAGTGGAAAAGGTGAAACGGATTTGAGGGAAATAAAATACAGTGTAGCAAGAAAATGCAATTTTTATTTCCAAAACAAATATTTCTCGGGATAGTTTCCGTTTGTCTTCAAAAATGTGCCAGTTCAGTTCTTTTAACATCTCGGTGACACCCTCCCTCAGGTCAAACAAACCTGTGACAATTTGTGGACAACCTGATCAAGATTCTAGGACGGATCGCACGAGTGACTTATAAGCAATTTCTTTTGTACACTGATCGCATTTCCATAGTGTGCTTCCAATAAACCAAAGTATGCTACCAGCTTTACCTACGGTTAGGCCTATGGGATCGTTCCTTTTCATGTCCATACTAAGTTTTACGTCCAAATATCTGTATGAGTTTACAGATTCCAACCGTAAACCAGTATTAATATATTCTTAGGACACTACGTTTTTTCTTTTTGTGAAGTGCACACTTTTGAAAATTTAAACATTTAAAGCAAGCTGCCGGCCATTGCACCACTTTGAAATCTTATCAATGTCTAACTCAATATTTGTACTGCTTCGTTCAGACTGTACTTCGTTGCAGACAACTGCATCATGTGCGAAATGTCATATATATATATATATATATATAATGAACAGCAAGGTGTACCTAACACACATCCCTGGGGTACACCCGAAGTTACTTCTACATCTGTTGATGACTGTCCTCGCAAGGTAACATGCTGTGTCCTCCCAAACAAGAAATCGTCTTTCCAGTCACATATTTCGTCTGGTATCCCATGCGATAATAAGGGTAAGTGCGCTGCTGAGTCAAATGCTTTTCGGAAATCGAGAAATACTGCAACTACCTGGCTAAGTTCATCCGTGGCTTTCAGCATCTTATGTGAGAAAAGTGTGAGGTGGTTTCACATGATCTATGTTTTCGAAATCCATTTTGGTTTTATGGTCCTCAGGCGAAATGTACGGTGGCTGCAACAGACTCGTTTTAAAGTCTCCCTCAAATGCCGGTTCTCTTACATTTCAGCAATCCCTCGAGGGATTCCCATTTGAGTTCGCGAAACATCTCCATAATGCTTGCGTGTTGATCGTATCTACCGGTAACAAATGTAGCAGCCTGCCCCTGAATTGCTTCGTTTACTTTCTTTAATCTGACTTGGTAAGGATCCCAAATACTCGAACAGTACTCAAGAATTGGTCGCACTACCGTTCTATACGCCGTCTTCTTTATGGTTGAGCTACACTTCCCCGAAATTCTCCCAATAAAAGGAAGTCAAGCATTCGTCTTCCCTATTACCAACTTGATGTGCTCATTCCATATCGCTTTGCAACGTTACGTCTACATATTTAATTGATATGTCTGCGTCTATCTGCACCCTGCTAATGCTGTTTTCGAACGTTATAGGATTGTTTCTCCTACTCATCCGCATTAACGTACATTTTTCTACATTGAGAGCAATGAGGATACGATGTGAGAAACGGGGCAAGCTGAGTTTCGCGCGAGCGCTGCTTTCTGAATCCGTGCTGATATCTGAAAAGAAGCTTTTCTATGTCATGGAAATTTATTATATTCGAATTCAGAATGTGTTCAAGAATTCTGCAGCAAACTGATGGTAAGGATATTGGTCTGTAATTTTGCGGATGAGTCTTTTTTTACCATTCTTACATACAAGAGTCACCTGCGCTTTTTTGCAGTCGCTTGGGACTTCTCGCTGGGCAAGAGATTCGCCATAAATGCAGGCTGAGTAAGGGGCCAATGCCATAGAGTACTCACTCTACAATCGAATCAGTTTCATGGCAGTATGGAAGGAAAATTACAATGGAATGTTCCGCTACTGTGACAGTCGTTACAATCGGAACATTGGGTCCGACTGGACAGTAGTGGGGAAGCCCATGGCTGTGCGGATAACGAAAATGAGATATGCACCGCATCTGCGAGTCACTATGAGCAAACGTCTCTGCAACTCTTTTTATCCGCGTCTGTGGATATTAAAATATCATAAACCGTTTTAACCTGTCCGATAAGTTCGAACCGTGACGAGAGAAGTCGGACCTCATAATTAATGTTACATTCAATAAGAACACAGTGGTCGATCATAACCACATTTTAACATAATATAGCTTGTCGTAATTAAGGAAAGTGATTTTTCGAAATTTTTTACGTAACATTTTCACAACATTGGACTGTTAAATATATTCATGCTGCATTATATTTAAAGTTAGCCATATATTACATTGTAATACTGAATCATGTTGACGTGCGAAAGTTCCTAATTTAATAAATGTTGCGTTGAGTATTTGTAAATATATTTGAAGAGGAATGTGATAGATTGACAGATTGTATTCGGTTCATTAATTGTGCGGTATGTGATCAGAAACATGAGTAAGATCATGAAGCAAAGATTGCAACGGATGGAGTATCCTAGAAGAACCTTCAAGTGGCTTTGTGGTCGTTTCCTGAAACTGAATACGACCTGTTTCTGCAGACAAAACCGTATTGTCTGAAACATAAGGCAACAGTTAGTAGAATGGAAACAGGAAACTCCTGTAATTGTACGGAAATGTAGAAAGATGAGCCTTGCAGCTGTCAGAAACATATCTACTCTTTCCGTGACATTGCAAATGTAAGCTCTGTGCACACCGTCCCATATGTGTAATAATAGTGACTTAAAACAGTAATTATTGTTACTTTCGATCACATGTAATGCAAACAGACGAAAATTCTTCTTTTAAGTTTTAACCACAAGTAATTATTATTGCGGGAATCAGACCTATCATTTGCATTCAGTGATGTTGGGAAACGATGGTAGATTCCTCCTGCTGGCGGGAACTGGATTTTAGCTTCAGTTCTTTCAGACGCGACTCCAACTTTGTTTCTGTGGTTGTCGTCGCTGTCGTCTTCAATCTGACGCCTAGTTTGATGCAGTTCTCCGCGCTACTCTATGGTGCACATGCTTCTTCATATCTGCGTAACTGCTGCCGTCTACATATGCTGTACCAAGCCCAGTTTTTTCGCCACACTTCCTTCCAGTGCCAAATTAACTATTTGATGCCTCAAGATATTACTAGCTTCCTAAAAATGCATGACATTGCGCCGATAGTGCTATGATAAAAAGGAACATAATATATTTGATTCTGTAACAAAGATCAGGTAGATGGAAACTGAATAAGTTGCATGAACATTTGTGCGAGCATAAGTATTTTAGTTTTCGTTCGCTAGAAGACTACTTGGTTAATTACTTGATATTCTGCTAGGTAATACAGACATTCTCCGTGGTTTCATGTGATTCCGTAGATGTCCAGTAAAATGGAAATAAGAAAATAATCCTGGTAGTAGTTAAGTTAGATACGGCGGAAACATTTCATGTAATTTTGTATATTCTAGCAGTGACATTGAATTGACAAACTGCTGAGGTATTACCGTAGTTTCTTTACATAAAAATATGTGTATGAAGCGTTTTTACAATACTTATGATGCAGTGTTGGCTGAAACGAGCGGAACCATGTAGAGAGCTACTATTTGTCTGGCCAGCTACTTGCAGGGTACGTGTGCAGCAAGCAACGTCAGGGATAACCTGTGTACTCGTCACTGGCTTCTGAGAATTTCAGGAATCTTGGCCCACTAATGTTGATTTCATTCGTTCGACTGAGAAAACTGCTGGTGTGATCAGAACGATTATTAAAATGATTTCTTAAAAATGTTTTTCATTCTTTATCATTGCAGAGAACTAACAGATTTCTGGATACTGCTTGTAACTGGTACTTCACATTTGGATAGTGGTTTGAAATGTAATCGAATGTGATCTGTAGTCAAAATTAGAAACAGTCCTATGCAACGCTATTGAAGGGGGAAGGAGACGGCCGGACGCTGTGGCCGAGCGGTTCTAGGCGCTTGAGTCTGGAACCGCGTGACCGCTACGGACACAGGTTCGAATCCTGCCTCGGGCATGGATGTGTGTAATGTCCCTACGTTAGTTAAGTTTAAGTAGTTCTAAGTTCGAGGGGACTGATGACCTCAGCTGTTACGTCCCATAGTGCTTAGAGCCATTTCAACCATTTTTTTGGGAAGGAGACGGGATAAATTTTACGAAATCGAAAACCCAGTGACAAACAATCTTTGATGTATAACGTCATTTTCGGAGGCTCAGTATTTATCGATATATTAGAATGTCTCAAGCTAAACGCCTCACTATACTTTTTAGCTGCACGTAGAGTTTCTTACATATTACAGAAAATCGTCTTGTTGCTGTGCTGGATGCCATTATGTCCGTAATTTTTTTTTTCCACAAAAAAACTGTAGTTCTCCTAAGCGTTACACATTTTATGTTAGTAAATTTTGTTTCTTTTAGTCCGGATGCGTTTTTATTAAAATTTTTATTAATGTTGACCCATTTTCTACTGTCATCCATACCCCTCTAATATGGCGCTAACTCCGTAAATAGTATTATGCTGTACGGGAGCAGAAGACATGCAAATGACGATTCTAATACTGCAAACAGACAAGTATAGCCATTGAAAACTGGCCTGATACCGGCTGTGGCAGTAAAATGAAGTTTCTTAAACGTACCTGCGGCTTGTTGCAGTCTCCCGTAACAATCCTTAACTGAATAACAGCGAAAGAGCTCAACAAGGTCCAACATGTATAAAAAAGAGTGTTGTGTTCAACTTAGGTAGGTGCCCAACATAAAGGTAGCAGGAAGCGAACCCCCTATGCTGCAGATACCCGTAGGTAGTGGCCTTCTTGCTCGCTACCTACAAACTTCTCACAGGACAGTATATCTAAAACAAAACCACCGGGCAACACCTGAGAAACAATAACTGTCTTTTATTGAAGTAAGTGACATAAATGAAAATATACTCAGCTTTGTCTTCCAGAGAAGGCGTGCACCTAAGGTAGCCTAACACAGTAGATGATTGCTGACTAATATAATTGCAGTTTGGAATGGACTACAGTTCAGAGAGTAAGTTCAGTCTCTCAGCAAGTAAACGCTTCGACTATCACCGTGAACACTGTTACACACTCGGCGTAAACTGTCCGACGACTAGGCTGGTCGGCACTGTAGATAAGTTGTACGCCACTGTAGAACTGAAGAACTGCTGGAAGTGGTCTATAACTGAACAATTACTGGCGCGTCGCTTAAATCATGCGCTCGGCATATGAGCGTCATCTTGTGAACTATTTGGCGGATTTATCAAATAGGTGGATGAATGAGCTACTTGTGAACGTATTGTGCGGAAGCGTAAAATAGTTCCTGGTATGAGCGCCATCTAGAAAACGGCTGACCGCACTATTTGTGTCACCACGATGAGACTGCCTTTTGACAACGTGTAATGCTACCGTTGCATACCGCGGGTGGCGGAGCTGCAGCTTAGAGAATTGTTGGTTTTTAGGGTTGTATGTTCAGGTGAGGCCGAAACTATGACGAGGGTCGTTACGACTGCCCTTTACGTGCGTTGGCGGTTTCAGAGTACGTGTGTGGTTATTGATATAGTTTGGCGCAGGTAGGGGCAGTCTGAAGAGTTGAGCAAGCGCAGCCTACAGGTGCTAACCATCGCGGCGCTGACGTCACGCGATAGCACAATAAGGCGCCCTCTTGCCAGTGGTCAGTGCCGCTACGACACCGCGCGAAAAGCTGCACGGCACGCTCCAGGCAGCCGCGCGCGTGACGACTTCTGGTGATCGCCATTGTCTTACTACGTTGATTATTTGCGTTTCTTCCATACACTGAATGTGAGGGATAATTATAAAGTTTCAAATATCGCCTGCAAAACAAAACAAAAAAATATAGTTAATGTAGCAGTTAACGTTTTGTTTGTTGCCAGATACGTGTCCTAATATGCCTTGAAATCCCTGCGCTACAGGACCGTAGCACGCCACTAGAGGAGCCTACACAAAGTGGTGTTGCACATTGATAAAGTCGAGCATCGTACGTCATTTGTTTCCGGCAGCAGCGGAAATGTTGTAGTTGCATGAGGCCAATGCAAACGGCTAAAGAAAACATCTGTATTGAACGGATACAGCGCGAAGAATTTTTTTTATAAAACGTTTGTTCTTTCGCCCCCTTCTTTCACCGCTTAGCAGGTCAGCGGAACAAGCTAATGATCCATCAAAGATTCTGGCTCCTTCCCCTCCCCCCCCCCCCCCCCCCCACCCATTCTTGATAGTTCGACTATTACGATATTTACATCTTCATTGCTTGAGTTCATGTTCACGCAGATTTTCTTCCTGTATGCGAAGAACTAATATTTCAACTTTAATCACTGATTGACTGTATGAAACAAATTGCAGTTATAATATTCGACATCACTGACTGTTCTAGTTACTTTAGTGACACTGATACTGAAATGTTGTGAAAACGACGTGTGAAAGACAAAACACTCAGATGACGTTTGACACCGCCCATTGAATGAATCGTGATGCATAGTCATCGAAACTGAGCTTTTAAATCCGTTATTGTTGTGACGTGTTCTCATAGGTGTCATTAGTTGTAAAAACTAAGAAAAATGTCAGAATTTATTATCTGTAATCAAATTTAGATCTTTTTTGACGCCCACAAAGTGAGGTGGCGCAGTGGTTAATGCACTGAACATTGGTTCAGGAGCCGGCCGCTGTGGCCGAGCGGTTCTAGGTGCTTCAGTCTGGAACCTCGCGACCGCTACGGTCGCAGATTCGAATCCTGCCTCGGGCATGGATGTGTGTGATGTCCTTAGTTTAGTCAGGTTTAAGTAGTTCTAAGTCTAGGGGACTGATGACCTCAGATGTTAAGCCCCATAGTGCAGAGAGCCATTTAAGCCATTTGAACTGGTTCAGGAGAGGCAGTACTCAGATCTCAGTGCAGCGAACCAGATTCAGGTTTTCCGTGGTTCCCCCGGATCGGTTAAGGCAAACGACGGGATGGTTTCATTGAGTAGGCATCGGTCCATCTCCTTCCTCATTCTTATCCTATTCTGGCTTATGCGCCGCATCTCTTGACTTTGTCGTCGGCAGGAACTTAAACCCCATTCTTTCTTTAGTTTTCTTGGCGCCCTTTAAGCAATGATATAGAATGTTGGTAAGACTTGAAACGTTCCTCGTCGTCCGTTACCTCGGAGTTTCTGTAGCGTCTTCTGAAGTCTCCTCTTGCCTACGGCCAGAGCTCACACTCTTTTAGCGCCATGCTGAGCGTGAGGCTAATCGCGCGTCGTATTGCTGCGTAGACTCCTTCCGAAACGTTTGTAGGCGTTTGTATCGCGTTTAATCAGGGCCGCCAGCCTCGCTTCGACCGGCGAGACAGGGTTAAAACAGTAACTTCCTCAATACCATTACTCAGTGTCCTAAAGCCATCTGACTACCTTCTGAAGCTTCTAAGTCCGATCACTGGATTGGGCGACGATGATGGCAACCAGTCACTATACTGTACTGCGAAGCACAAGGGTGTGGAAGGAAATCGGTCGTGCCCTTTCAAAGAATCATCCCGGCATTTAGCTGGAGCGTTTTAGGAAAATCACGGAAATCCTAAACGTGGATGGGCGGACGTGAACTTGAAACGACGTCGTCCTGAATGTGAGTCCAGTGAGCTGACCACTGTACAACCCCTCCTGGTCGTTGTCATTGTGTGTTCTGGTATTGTGCAAGATTTAGAGATTGAACCTTATGCTCTTTCTGACGGACTGAAAAGATTTGCCCTGTTACGAAAATGTTAGGGCACCGCAACACTTTTGAGCCATTATGGCGCTTTGATGAATGGTTTCGACTGAATTTGATTGTTTGTCTCGTTCTAACTCAATCACAAATACGATGCCAACTGAGTTTTCCTTCTGGGACCATGAGGATGGATTCGTTTCCAAGATTCATCGTTCCTCCAGTGTACTCATATAATCAACGACTGCTGAAATGCCACAATGTAATGGGATGCTGCTGAAGGTGTTCTAACGTATGTATTATTGAATGGTTTCCGTAAAGGAAAGAGTCGTTTCGACTGTATTTTCACTGCAATTTATGTTATAGGAATTTTTTCATGATTTCAGAATTTATTACGTTTCTGTAGATGTTACCTAGAGATATTTTTTTCTCTCTCTTTGGTACAGTACTGAGTGTTTCACGAAGATTCATTCAACTTCAGAGGACTACATCTCCTACATGACTGAAGATAGACACTTGGGGTGAAGTTTAGTTTTCATGTACGACTACGAAGTTCTTTTATTTGAAAACAGCCACCCGATGTTGGAAGAATATATCTTTTACATGCATGCACGTAGATCATTGGTGTGCTTTTTAAAACTTCGTTTTGTTTTTATTTGCCTTTCACAAATGTTCAATGTGCTGTCCAAGGGATGCTCGACAAACATACAGACGCTTGTCAAATTCATCCCGTCCCATAGTTCTGCAAGCATGTCTGGAATACTGCATTCATTACTATTGCTCTGCGGCACCACAGTTCACCCATTGTTGGAAGGTGAGATGTGGCAACCTCACGACCAGTCTATTGTTGGGGCAGCTCGCTGTCAAAGAACTTGTCCTGCGTGCAGCTGCCACTGCAGGGGACTCCGTCTTGTTGAAAAATGAAATTTCGGCACATTCTTGCAATTAGGAAAAAGTCATAATGTGTTATACCAAGGAGACCACTGCCGTTAACCTCATGGATCGCAATTTACAACTGGCGCCATGGTAAACTTTTAACTAGAAGTTATCCTAAAATTCTATCTTCGTGTCCGCCTGTTTATCTGGGTGGTAACGTGCTCTCCTCCCAAGCAAGTTGGCTTGGGTTCGATCCCCGGCCTGGTTGGAGATTTTCTCCGCTCGGGGACTGGGTGTTTTGCTGTCATCATCATTTCAGCCTCCTTATCGGCGTGCAAATCGCCCATTGTGGCGTCGACTGAAATAAGACTTGTACGTGGCGGCCGAACTTCCCCGGTGGGCCCTCCTGGCCAACGATGCCATACGCTCATTTACATTTTTTTCTGTCTTTGTGTAGACCTTCTGTATAGAGGGTGATTCAGCTGCCCCTACCTGTGCGTTTTATGCAGCCCGCAACACCAACAAAAACAACGCTCGAGATTTTCATACTCTCTCGCTCACTACACACAAACTTTTAGTGCTACAGAAAAAATGAGCAGAACCTGTTTCTAGGAAATTTAATACGGTAACGCTAGAGATCATAGTCTTCGAGTTATTCATGAAAAACGTGTTAGAAGGTCACTTTTTTACGCTTTTCTTGAATAATTCGAAAGCTACGGCCGCCGCGCAGGATTAGCCGAGCGGTCTAGGGCGCTGCAGTCATGGACTGTGCGGCTGGTCACGGCGGAGGTCGGAGTCCTCCCTCGGGCATGTGTGTGTGTGTGTGTTTGTCCTTAGGATAATTTAGGTTAAGTAGTGTGTAAGCTTAGGGACTGATGACCTTAGTAGTTAAGTCCCATTTGAACATTTGAACAAAGCTACGGCCTCTAGCGAAATGAGTACAGATTTTATCTACATTACATTTCCTACAAAAATGTTGTGTTCATTTTTTTTGTAGGAGTAGAAGAGGAAGAGAGTATGAAAGTCGTGTGCAAGGTAGTTGAAGGTGGTGTTGGTTGCATACAACCCATAGGTAGGGGCTGATCAATAACTCTACATGTCCCACCAGGCTTGGATTAGTGATTTAATTTTTGGTGTAACTCTCTTAATATGTCCCACGCACTTAAATGATGTAATATGTACGTAACACTTTGACATCAAGTTACTATGTAACACGAACTTATAATAGGAGCTCCTTATCGAAAGACCATCCATCATTTTTCTTCACATCTCAGAGTTGGCTGGCAAATTCCGCTTCCACACTGCACAAGGGAACGCTGTTGTCAAGATCTAAGATTACTCTGAAGGTGAAACTAATGAGGTCATTCTAAAATTAAAGAACATTTTGCTTTGTTGAACCACACAGCTGCCCCCCCCCCCCCTTTCCCCAACCGCGCCGCCTTGTAATAGACTACCAAATCGTTGGTGCCACTATAACTCCAACAGTGAGTAGAAACGGTCGTTTGCTCTTTATTTGTGAGATTTTTAAATGGGTGACAAAATTAATGACCCGAGAAGCGTGAGGTTCGTAGTGCAATCTGAACGGAAAGGAAGTCTGCCCTATCGAAATTTGCAGACAGATTACCAAACTTTATGGAAATGTGATGAATGAAGCCTCAGCTGGAAAATGGTGCATCTTCTTTAATGGCGGACTAACGAAAACTCATGAAGAAGAATGATCATGTTGGGTTTGTTACTAACGATCATTAATCAAGGTTTGAGGTAAACATTCAACAGGACAGACGTTTCACTTTTGATGGAGTGAGCTTGTGCTTTCCTGTAATTTCATAATCTGTTCTTAATCATATTGCTATTGGTGATTTGAGCTATAGAAAAGTGTGTGCCAGCTGTGTTCATCGACGTTAGACATTAAAATAAAAGAAGAAGACAGCTGTGCACTAATTTTTGTCGCTCGGTACGTCAAAGATGGCGAGGAGTTTTTGAACCATATTGTTACTGCTGACGAGGCCGGGGTTTCAAATAAAAGCTCCGAAACAAACCACCAGTCAGTGGAATGGCATTCCCAACCCCAACGAAATAAAAAATGTCACATTAATTCTCAGCACGAAGGTGGTTATGGCTACGCTGTTTTGGGATCGAAAGAGCGTCCTGTTCATGGATTTTATGCCTAGAGGAGAAATCATTAAAGCAGCGGCATACTGTCAGACACTTCACTGACTACGTCGTGGACTATTATCCAATGGCTTAGCCCTGCATCCCAACCCCGGCTCGCATTCTGCAGCGCTGACGAATTTATTTCGGCGTTTAGGTAGAACTTTTTGAACATACGCGCTATAACCCGGACTTAGCTCCGAGTGATTGCCATCTTTTTCCCAAACTGAACGACTTTTAGCGCGGAAAGCACTCTGAAAATGACAACGAGCTGGAGGAAGACGTCTGCGACTGGTTTAACGACTTGGGGGGGGGGGGGGGCAGCTGGGTGTGTAGAAGGCTTAGGAAAGCTTGCGGAGCGTTAAGACAAATTTGAACGGTGCCTACGTCAAAAAAAGCTAAAATAAGAAAATACACCCATGTCGTAAAATAAGTTTTCTTTCACCATCTAGAATAATGATATCTCGAGAGACAAACGTTATTTACTTTTAGAATAATCCTCTTATGTCAAGGGACACACACCGATGTCGGTTTGCGCGGTGTTTCTTTGGTCCAGGTGACGGCGTGGATTATAACGCGTCGTCACGGTGCGAACTTCCGCAGGCGAATGCGGCCGGCTCGCGAAAACACGTATGGGGAGGGCGGGAGGTGGCGTGACCCAGGGCCGGGTTGTTGGCCGCGCCGCTTTTTTGCGGCCGTCGCTTTATTGAGTGCAAGTGGGATGTAATTTAATGTCGGCGCGGCAAGCGGCCCGCTTCTGGACGGGCGGCAGCGCGGCGCAGCGCCTTGCCGTGCCTCACCAAGATTTGCTCGGCCGCGGAAGTGGCGTCTGGAGCACACCCCGCGGCCTGCGCGCAGTACCGCCGCCAATGCCAGCTATGCAGCTCTTATCTGGCGCGAAAGTGCGACGTGCACTTCGGCTGCCATTTCTCACTCCAGGAGGCAAGGGTCAACAAGCGTTAGCAAGAGCATTTATCCTCATTGTTCCACTGCATTCTTCCTCGTCTTCTACGTTGCCAATGAAAACGCTTGGAAAAGTCTACGAATGCAACAATTGAGACTCTTGTGTTGTACAGTGTTTCACTGTTTCATCCGTACTTTCTCCGGAGTTCAACGTTCATAATGAGAAAGGATTGTTGCCTATTCCAGATTTTATTTAATCTGTACATTGAGCAAGCCGTGAAGGAAGCCAAGGTGACATTTTGAATAGAAATTAAAAATTACGAAGAAGAATTTACAAGTTTGAAGCTTGCCGATGACATTTTGGCACTGCCCGAGACGGCAAAGGACTTGGAAGACCGTTTTTGCGAAGTGGATAGTGGTTTGAAAAGAAGTGATGTGATGAAACAAGAGTAGTAAAGTATTATCGAATTAAATGATGCCATGCTCTGGAAATTAGATTAGGAAATGAGGCACTAAAAGTGGTAAATCTGTATTTGAATTTGGGTAGCAGATAACTGACGATGCCCCAAGTAGAGAGAAAATAAAAAGCAGAGTGACAGTAGCAAGAAAAGCATTCCGTTAGGAGAGATTTTTTTTATCTTAGAACATAAATGTCAATGTTACAAACAGTTTTCTTGTACGGAAGTGAGATGTGGACGATAAACAGCTGTGACAAGAAGAGACTAGAAGCTTTTGGAACGTGGTGTTACAGAAGAATGATGATGAAATTTAGATGCTTAGATGGAGTAACTAATGAGAAGGGACTGGATCAGATAGCGGACAAGAAAAGTTTATGGCTCTGCTTGAGTAGAAGAAGGGATCAGCTGCCAGGAGACATAAAAGACTCTTCAGTTTGGTAATGGAGAGAAGTGTGAGGCATGAAATTTGTAGAGGAAGGCCCAGCCTTGACTGCAGTTAGCGGTTGAAAAGGATTCTATGAAGGTTGCAGTGGCTCTGCAGAGATGATGATTCTGTTGTATGGAGTAGACCAACATGGAGAACAGCATCAAACTGGTCTCCTGACTGAATGTGACATCGACAAGAATGAATAACTAAATACTTACGAGAATTGCCTCGTAAGAAAATGCAAATTGTTATAGTGTAATCAGTTCCTTCTCCTCATTTCGAAGACGAACAGTCTTCTGCTTGGCGCCTCACAATTGGTGTCCTCCTGCATATCTCTATGCAGCCTTGATACCATGAATTCTTAGTGGGTTATTGAAAATGATTTATCCGTCGAAACAGGTGTGGCCATTGAAGTTTTACGCAAGTATCTAACTGTATTAAACTTCATTGACTTTATTCACTTGCACCATAATACCTTGCTAGTACCTATAACGATTCATGATGTTATTGGAGTCGTACTCTTGAAAAAGTGGCAGTAATTTGTTAGCTGTGTGTGCATGCAGTTGAGTGTAGTACAGTGTTTTTCTTCGTAGAGTAAACGTGAAACGTCCCCTTTTGAAAAATTATACATGACTGTGCTTAAACCGACCCACAATGTTTTTAGCGCAACGCAATCTGACTTTCAATAATCCCTGCAAAAGAATGGCCCTGACTGACATTAACCTATACCTTTCACAAATCCCTTACCTCACAAAAATCTTCGTTACTCTAACTACTGCAATATAGCGAGCGCCACTACTGCCAGCTAAATAAAAGATTCAAACTACTGAAGGCACTAACTACTGATAGGCATAGTTAGCAAATGAAAGATTTTGATAGAGAACAAATGATGTATTTACCTTAATAGTCATAATATACATAGCAGTTCATGACATCCAGTCTTACAAATTTCAAAACTCCGCCATCTCTCACCCCACATCCACCACTGCTGGCGGCTCACCTCCAACTGCCGAACGCTATGCGCTGTTAACATCCAGTTGCCCAACACTACAATGGCAGACAACAATGCAAACTAGCCACAGACTGCACACAGCACAGCCAGTGATTTTCATACAGAGCGCTACGTGGCGTTACCAATAAGAAAACCTAAACAGCGTACTTACAAACGTAAAGGAAGAAAGAAGGATGCAAATACTAGTTTCTGGTTTTTTGTAGTTACGCGTTTACTGGTTGGCGCCCAACAGCAAGTTATCCTGGAGCTGTAAGCTGCAGTTGCGACCGCTTTCCGAAGGTCGAAGGTGATACGATATCTGATTGGTATGCATATCGAAAAGAATAAACTGTTTACATTTACCCGTAGGAGACTCGGAAAGGTCTAACAACTTTGTTCGGTGTATACAATTTAATAGAAGATTTTTCAAGAATAGCCCACAAATTTTACTTTCTTAACTTCAGCTTATTTCGGCACATTTCATCATATTTCTAAGTAGGGACTTGCAGCTATTTTTCAGCAGTTGGTCGGTATTGTGAAGACAGTCCTTTTGGCCGAGTCTTGTAACTAAAGGGCAAATTTCTAATGCATAAAAACAGGGGCGGTAAGCATTGAGCTCAAGAATTTTGACAGTCGAACTGAGTGAACAGTACATCATTGTACGAGACTGTAGTCAAGAGGATGACGAACTGTCTAGGATCAGACTTCCACACCTGCACGTAACCGTCTCTCGTAGTCGAAGCACAACATTTTTTGCAGCATAACTCCCAAATGGCTTTTTCTGTTCGACACCACGGGTTTAAATATGTCACTAGCGATGGTAAAAGAAATTTGATCTTTCTCCAATTTCACTCTGTGATTTTCACACAATGGGCTATGCTTCATCTTCATCTACAGTGACACCTATACTCAGGAAGTTACCATGTGGTAAGTGGCGAACGGTACGTAGTGTACCAGAATCATTGGTCAACTTTCTCATTCCTTTCACGGATGATCCGCGCGGGATACGTTGCTGATACCTATCTGTAGAAATCTTAATTTTATCATCGTGGTCATTACATGAGATTTATGGTGAATGTTTCTTGACTCGTTCGGAGTGCGAGCCTTAAGAATTTTGTAAGTAATGGCTCTTCGCGATTCACACCCTTTCTTGTAATGTCTCTTACTTGAGCACTTTTATGACAACCATAAAGAAACGATGTGTAATGCATTCTCTCTCTCTCTCTCTCTCTCTCTCTCTCTCTCTCTCTCTCTATCACTCTATCTCTCACTCAGGTAAATCCGTCATAGTAATGGCTCCAGACTGACGAATAATACTCAACAATATCCATTAAGATTTTCTTTTTCAGGGCTAAATTTGTGTCATCTTTTCACCTTGAATCACTCCAGACACATACTCCTAGACTCACTGACTGACAAAAAATGTGAAAAAGTGAAGCACCTATAACAGGAGGAGGAAACTTCACAGTTTGAGATGATGCGTAATATTATTTCCATGATTACAAGACTGAGTAAAATTAACGAAGAATGTGGCAGTGTGAACTTACTTATTACTATGACACCTTTGGTGTGAATGCATGCACTGATTCGGTTGGGATCGGTATCATAAAACCGGCGTATCCTCTCCTAAGTGCGACTGGTCCTTGATATTCAGGACATTGGCACTGGGACGGATTTGACTTCCGAACTGGTCCCACATATGATGTACGGTATCTGGGACAGATCTGGGGATCTTCCTGGCCACAGGAGTATCTCAACATCACGTAGACGACAGAAACATGCCATATGTGGACTCTCATTGTCGTTTTGAAAAGTGGCACCACGATGCTGTCGCGTGAGAGGCAACACATTCTTACACAGGATGTCCGTGACGTATTGCTGTGCCGTCAGATTTCCCTCATTCACTACCAGGCGTGATCTGAAGCCATACCCGATGTCTCCCCCCATCACGACGCCAGGAGTAACACCGCTGTGACTCTTGAAACACTGAAAGGATGAGACCTTTCTTGGTTTGCCGCCATACTCGCGGGCGGTGGTCATCTGGGGTAGAGAATAACCACAATTTATGTCTGAAAACTCCATTCATTAGCTGCGCATGCTCCCCGGCCACCGCACCACTGCAAACGCAGCCGCTTGTTTGTTCGTTTAACGGTAGGCTACGCATAGGACGGTAATTCTGCTAGTTTCCGACCAGAGATGCGGAATGACACAAAATATTGTAGGGAGTCTATTGCTTTTTCTTGGATGGCAGACGCAGTTGTGAAGGCGTTAGACGTGGTCGACCTAAACCTTGACGACGAGTATGCCTGGCCTCACGTTCGCATGCTGTCGAACATGGAGGCACTATCGCATCCGAATGCCCTACAAATCTGGATATTGCGCTGTTCGACCAGCTGGCCAAATGGAGACCAATAATGAGGCCCCTTTCAAACTCTCAGGTGCCGACAACGCCGTCTCACACCAGTAGCGTTATCTCCGTGTCCTTCACTCTGCTCACTCAATATCTGACGCTGTACACCCCCCTTATATACCACTACACGCGAAAGACACTAATGCACCTAGGAGAAAGTCACAGGGAACTGCAACTTGAAATCATTTACGCAGCCGTCGGTGGTGTATTCGTGTACGAAGTTAAACTGACAACCGACCATGTCATCTGGGTGCTTCCCTTTCTTTTCAAGCGTTGTATTTGACGACTGTGCCACCACTGATTCATTTCCTGTCGTATATTCAAAAGATATCAGATCTTACCGTTTACTTCCGACAACGTATTAAATTTACTTATCGTAATGATCAACTGCCAATTTAACCACTAGATGCTGATTATCTAAGAGTCTTTCTGTGTTTTTTTTTAAACTATGTCCTACACAACTTATTATTTCTATACATTTCGTATACAGCAGCGACTCTTGTCACAATACCTGGAAGCGCATCTTGCTACCTTAGTTTCTTATGATGCCTCCTGATTAAAAACGACGCCCTGAGTTGTGGTAAGTCTTCAGTCCAGTCGCATATCATTCGGTTATTCATTATGCAGTTATTCTGTTTAGTGGGCGACAATAGAGAACTTCAAAGAAGGCTTTCTGGAAGTAAACATAGCAGCACGTGGACACGCTGTCTGCTGCTTTCTGGATCTCGTGAACGAACACGGCACGCTAAGTTTCAAACAGTGGATGCTTGCGGAAACCGTGATGATTCAGACAAAGGAGTTGTTCGGTCTACACGAAACATGTTATAGAGGAGAATAATATACATCCCATTATTATACAACGGATTGACGTCAGTGAGAAAGTTCCGTAGTTCCGTGCATCAGTTGTGAGGCCATTGTTGTCGACTCAGACGACCTTCCTTTTTTTCCAGTCTTTAGTTTTAGCGACTTACTGTAAATCACATTTTCAATACTGGCTTATTACCCGTCTTTGGCCGCGAACAGTCTCTCTCTCTCTCTCTCTCTCTCTCTCTCTCTCTCTCTCTCTCTCTCTCTCTCTCTCCACATATCGCTGCCAATAGTCTGATAATCTGCTCTTTTACACCGTGCGGCTCCAGAGACGATGTCAAATATATCTGTGGTACCCAACCGTGTGGCATGATCTTTGGCTCCGAAACACGCGAACAAAATAATTGGCTTGCTGTAGTACTCATTGTCACGACCTAGTTGTCACACTGAACAACAGAAATAAGAGGCAAATTACGCTTCATTTTTTAAAAGTATTCCAGAGTAACTAAATACAGGAAAGAAGTACCAACAGGTTGTTTACGAACGTTTTTACGTTCACCTCTTACTATCTCCACTCATTACCCTTGAAGTAGTAGGGCTGTCTTACAATATAAGTTTTTATTCAAATAGTGGGTAATTTATGTACCAAATTATGTGGAAATAGCTTCAAGCATTCCTGAGTCACGCTTATATGTCACCCCTTTTCACCCTCATCCTCAGCAATAAGGTTGCGAGGGGTGTCTTACTGTCAAAGAATTTTTTTTCCAGTTAGCAAATGGCAAGTGTGCCAAGTTTGATAGAAAATCAACCAGGCTTTAAAGAGGTAAACTGATATATCGTTGAAAATGAACACACTTCATATGCCACATCGCAGTGTAGATACTTTTGCTGCCCCAAGATGACCGGCTTCAGGAGTCTGATACTGCCATCATCTGATCTTCTGGAACTTGCTATAAAATTGTCACGTCTTTTTGGAGCACCTCACCCCCTCCCCCCTCCTCTACGGATGAAACGTCATATCGGAACTGTTGGAAGAAATTTTTGGCTTGCAGCCGGTCGTCATCAACAACACTCCACAATATTTGAACTGGGTACCTGCCGGTCATCCTCAGGTGAACCGTCGAAGACTGACAAAGACCACCTCCGATCCGCAATATACAGCGCGCTGTGAGTCTTCGGCGTATGCGTCAAAACGAAGTTGACATACGGACCACACTTACTGGAGGCAACGTCGTCGCTGGTGAAACTGCGGAACTTGAGCAACTCGTGGAGATCATATTATTGCACGCGCTATCCAGTTGGTAGCGACTGTCATGATTCATCAGACTTTCCGCCAAGCGTGTTTCCAAGGATGGCTGAAATTTATAAAATATATTGCTAGTGTGGTATGCCTTGTATAGGCCACACTACACGCACCATGGAAGAATGATGCACCGAGCATCAACTCGCCAACTATGAAGAACGTGGTTAGTCTTTCCTAGTATATTTTACTGAAATTTAGTTATAGCTTATTTAAGCGTTACATCATTTACAATACCCTCTGAAAGTCTGCAGACTATGAGGTATTTGTGCTTGTAATGACCAGCTCCTGTCGGAGCACAAAAAAGGCAAATATGTTCCTTTTTAAAAGACTCAGAGAGAAGTTGAGGAGCAAGCTGCCTTAACCCTCATCCGCTTCCTCACCAAACATTTTTGCGTGTGAGCATATTCGACCTCTTAACACAAAACATTCCGTATCTTTATACCCAGTTTCGCTTTGTAGCTAACCCTTCATTCTGAGCAGACCCCTCTCACCGCCACTGTCTGTATGTGTCTCTCTCCCAGCTTCTCCTTTTTCTCTGATTGATTTATAGTAAATTCCACTGCCAGTGTCTCCGCCGTCATTTACACTGTCTCCGTTTGTCTGTCTTTCCCACTGGCACTCTCTCCACAGTGCCTCAGCAGCTCTCAAAATTTTTGGCGAAGAAGGCGGAATGAGAATTGGGGCAACTGGTTCCTCACTTTTCGGTCAGATTATTTCGAAGATGTACATATTCGCCTTTTTATGCTCCGGTAGGAGCATTGTCACGTTACTTATATAAAACGAATTCTATAGATCAGAAAGTTTTGACAGTTTATTTACATATTTAGAAACTTTTATATAATGATACAAATAAGCAAATAAGTAGCGCTACGCATAATATAAGGTTAATACAAAATCGTTTGCTTTACATTTTTTGTGGACACTTCGCTTATCGATCGGTCATCATCGAAACTCCCGGCTTGTGATTTGTATTTTAAAAGATTATAAATGTTGTGAGAAATATTTTACTGAACCTGCATTCTTTCCAGTTTTATATAACTTTTAGCAGTTATTCTAAGTTTTTTTCATGCCTGTTAAGGCCCTTTTCAGCCCTTTTTTTCTGTCACTGCTGTGCCATTGTCGGCATATTTGTGTAGGTCTAAAGCGGCCATCATACAGAAACAGAGCTTCATAAGCTTTTATTGGTGGAAAAATGCTGACTAAAAATATGGTTTGGTAACGGATAATGATATCGAAAGAATAGTCAAGGTTCCCCGAGATCATCATAAGACCATATTATAAAAATTTTCACGATCTGCCATGAATAGAAATTATAGGAGTGGACATCCCCGCATTTGCTATTTATCTTATCCAAAAATCATGGTTTTCCCAGGTATATCTTTATAACGGATACAGATTTTCCAAAACGGGAAAACTGCCTTTCTAGATGACTGTCTGAAGAACGTGCAGTTAAAAACTGAGCCATTTTGCTATGATTAGTTACGTAGATAATTGCGGCCCGCGAAGCAGAAACGGCTAAAAACCGATTTTTGCGGGGTTCTGCTTACATACGTTAAGTTTGAACCTCTCGATCCCCTTAAAGGATAATTATAACGAAAAACGTTTCGAAGATCCCCAAGAATATCATCTTAAGAACAAAAGGTAAAAGAATTCGTGGATTTGCCATTAATAGACATTACGAAAGTGGCCTTCCCCACAATTTATACTTTTAGTATCCAAAAATAATGTTTATTTTGGGGTGTTTAGTCATGAACTGTCCATCAACAAATGATGCTTTTGTATTCTGCCTACGGTCGACCCTGGTCCACACCTAATGCAAAAGACCAACCGAGTTCCTCAATTTACCTGGAATGGAAGAAGAGTGTAATGTTTAAATTTTGACCCAGTGCTGTAGAATAGCCACAGTAAGCCTGTTCTTCCGATTAGTGTGCAATTGATCGTTAGGCTAAGAGCTGTCTAAGACACTTGACCATTCATCTGTGTGGTCAGTAGAGCCCGAGACGTGACCTGAAAAGCTGCATTTTCGCGCGCGGCTTTTCGGAACAAATTAGTACAATGCACAGTCTTGCACGGACCGATTGTGTTAATAGTTGAAGTAAATTGATCTTAGGTTGATGTGTCGGTGGTAGGATCATTTTTGCCAGCTGCGCTGAAATATTCTAGGGGATTAAATAGTATCCGAGCAGGAACTCTTACATTATGAAATTTTCACTCTGCGATGGAGAGTGCGCTGATATGAAACTTCCTGGCAGATTAAAACTGTATGCCCGACCGAGACTCGAACTCGGGATCTCTGCCTATCACGGACAAGTGCTCTACCATAAGTAGGAGACGAGGTCGGAAGTAAAGCTGTGAGCACGGGTCGTGGATCGTGCTTGGGTTGCTGTGTAGGTAGAGCATTTGCCCGCAAAAGGGAAAGATCCCGAGTTCGAGTCTCGGTCCGACAGGCAGTTTTAATCTGCCAGGAAGTTTCAACTCTTACATTGGCCCCCAAGACAGTCGTACTTCTGAATGAAGCATTAGAGGGTTCTGATCTCTGAAATGCGTGATCGTGGCGGGATAGCAGTTTCCTCTCCTGTTCTTGCCACTGCCTTCGCGTCAGTCTGAAAATGTAACAAAGAGTGTAACAAATTATCCACTGTTCGTCCGTACTTTTGCAAGGAATAGGAAATCATCTTCACTTCGATCAGAACAAGTACTTATCATTTTTTCACTCTTATATCTTAATTTATGTGCAGTTGTCAGGAGCTTATTTTGTGGTATTTCACTACTGTGCCTGATTAATCGTGCCGCCACACCTGAGTCGGTTTACCGAACATTCGTCTCTGTATTGCACTAATGCTGTCCATTTTAAAAATGTTGTCTATGGATTAGCTTATAAAGAAACATATTTCTTGCAGTCTGGGCAATCTCCAGAGATGGACGAGAGGAGAAATAAAACTGTTTAAGTAAAAGCTGTTATTTTCGGAGTGTGTAGTGGATAGTTGTAAAACCGGTCATCCCCGCGTCGCAACAGAGGTCAGGTGATAAGCCCTGGCCGTTTTCTATGCCTCTATGGTCTTTGCCCTACATCGACGGAACTTTAACATTGATTTACAGTTACTGTGAAATGGGCAACGGTTTGATTTTTGAGTGTATTGAGACCAAAACTTTGTACCCATTCTCTTCGTCCCTTCGTCTACCTACAAATTCTTACAGAATTACCTGCACCGCTCTTATAGATATCCAAATTTCTGGAGGAGTCATGTGTTACTGTAGCGGCGAAATATATAATTATTTCGCGCTCAATGCTCACAAGAAAAACCATTTACTGCTTTGAGCAAACCTACTCTAGCTAATTAGCGCAGAATGACTTAAATGAATCGGTTGAAATGCGTCAATGGCTTACATATTCGTGGACGCTAGTTAAATTTGAAGCAGCATGCTTATTCAGAATGGATCCATACACATTTATCGCCATATGTACATACTCGACCGCCTCCAGTGGTTGCAGTGGTCTTTATGGGCTTGTTGAAACAGAAACATTAGGTGCGCAATCGGAGCGTGAAGGCATCTGTGGTAGGCAGGCGACGCAGACCGCACACGCCCACAAACCGGCGCGTAGTTCCCACCTCGATCGCTGTTGAGTGGAGGCGTTGCTGGCCGCCGCTGCCCGCGAGGTGGCTCCGCGTAGTTCGCGGGTTTGACGGTAGATAGGTCTGCGTCCTCTCTCAGTTCTGTCTACAATGTGCGGCGCAATTGGGACCACATAACCGAGCGTAAATACGATCCTCAGACAAGCAAATCGTTGAGCTGTTCGATGCGCATCGGAGAAAACAAAGTAACGGACTAAACTCGTGTTGAAACTTACAAAATACTGCAAAATTGTTGAGAATTGCCGTCTCCTGTTAACATCATTACAGAACTTACGCTAATTTCTCCTTGGGACGTGGTATAAACTCGCTCGTGGAATACGAACTCAACAAGTTTCCGTGTCAAAAGTATCTTCCAGTATTGAAGCTCTCGGATATAACCATGACATCCAGAAAGTTTCAAAGTAGGATAAAATTTTATTTTTGTGTAGTTGCAGTTCATTTTGTTTTAAATAGATTCTCGCCAGTAGTAGTAGGTTTAGTATGAAAAAAGGAAAATCACTTTATAGGAACACATGAAGTTTACTTATGTTAAATACCATTATCGCGTTTCTTAACTGTAAAGATGAATCTGAAAACAGGCAGACTATCAGCAACGAGGGAACAGAACTTCATGTTTTTTATGTTTTCGACTGGGTCATCTGCTTCTTATGCATCAATTACTATGCATCCTTGATCTTTTGTACCCTGAAAACGTTTTTATGCACAGAACACAGTAAAAATATGCATCCCAGCGAAATAGCGTTCGTAAAGTACATTTTTATCTTCTTGGACCTCCGGCCGGGGTGGCCAATCTGTTCTAGGCGCTACTGTCTGGAACCGCGCGACCTCTACGGTCGCAGGTTCGAATCCTACCTCGGGCATGGATGTGTGTGATTCCTTAGGTTAGTTAGGTTTAAGTAGTTCTAAGTTCTAGGGGACTGATGACCTTAGAATTCAAGTCGCATAGTGCTCAGACCCATTTGAACCATTTTGAACTTCTTGGGTCACCGAAAAAGTAATTATAATAAATATGGGGAATGAAACATTGGGAAAATTCCGAATGTGACCTGTTTGTAATTTCTATTTTAAACTATCAAAACAATCCGTTCAACTGTAAACTTTCTGTCGACCTAGGCCTGATACGCCTTCAAGACGCTGAAAACCAGTACCAGTATATGTTACAAATACAACACTCCCACAGCACTACGAGAATTGCTGTTTGATTATTTCGATATGAACTGCAATAATCCTTAACCTATCCAATTTCAACATAATCTTTGATGTACACTGAGATCCAAATAGCATTTTCGTTCTGAATCCTCGAAGATCACCCAGCGTAACATCCAAGGGCACCCTTACGATGGATTGTGGGGGAAAGGAGGGGAAGGGGGGAGGTGGAGGAAGAAAGCCTAAGTATGGTGTCTAGAGTATTTGTAACAGCGTTATACCAACTTTTAAATAATTTTCTTGAAAGGAAAACGCCTGACTATACTATATCTTTTCTTTTCCCTGAGAGGTAATGGGGACGATGCCCCCGCTCACTGCACCCGGGTTTGGGCGCTCTTGGTAACATCGTATAATCATGATTTAATTTTTAATTTCCAAGAAATTTTGGTTATTGCTTTGTACGTTGATTTTTAGCTCCTAAAAGTTTTGTTGAAACATAAATTACTAGACGTCCGTGAAATGCATGTACTCTCTTAGGTGAGTATTGAGCGCCATTTTGAAATATGGCACGCTTCTCTTGCTGTAGCTAAAGACAAGGAGAACGAACTTCATTGTCTTCATGTAGTAATACAGAGTTCAACTAGGACATTATGACCACCGACCTACTATCGATATAAACCTGTCCAGGTGATAGCAGCGTCAACTGGCGAGGAATGACTGCTAGTCAGACACACACACGGTGTATATAGTGACACAGAGCTTGCTGTCCTAGTGTAGAGGGGGGAGATGTGCGATCTTTCTGAGTTCATGGGGGGGCAGATTGCGATGACCCGGAGGTTGGGTGCGAGCATTTCGGAAACTGCACGACTTGGATGTTCGAGGAATACAGTGGTGAGTGTCTTCAACACGTGGCGAAACCGGATTGAAACTACGTCCAGACGTCGTAGGATTGGGTGGATTCCCCTCATTATAGATGGTGGACGCACTAGGCTGGGCAGGCAGGTAAAATAGGACACGTGGCGAAATGGAACTGTCAACAGACTTAAATGCTTCACAGCGTACAAGTGTGTCTGAACACACAGTGCACCAAACACTCCTAACGACGGACTTCCGCAGCCGATGACCCATGCATGTGGGTAGCAGAGCGTTGCATGCTCTGATGAGTGTGACGGGGTGATTCGAGGAACACAGTGGTGAACTCCATTTGATGTGCTGGCCCCCCAACTCACCAAATTTGAATCCGATAGAATGCATCTGTGATGCAACTAAATGTGGCGTCAGAGCTAATCGCCCCCCTCCGCGGAATTTACGGGAATTAGGTGACTTGTGTGTGCAGGTGTGGTGCCAACTCCCTGCAGGGACCTACTAAGGCCTCACTGCTTCCATACGGCGACGCGTCGCCGCTGTTATCTGCTCCAAAGGTGGTCATACCGGCTGTTAGATGGTCATAATGTTATGCCTGTTTGGTGCACCTTGTGGTAGTATTGGAAGCTCTCATGCATAAAACTTTTCCCCCTACGGATGGGAATATCGCGGTATATAGAACACGTTTTACGAGTACTGGTGAACTGTAACACAGTGCTAAATTATGTGTGATAGAAAGTAAGTAAACTTTTATGCTGCAGAAAGCCGTATCCTCTTGAAGAATACGAATGAACCACATGCTAATATCCTCTTCCTGTGGTCGATCTCCTTCAGCTACGTCTACATTTACACGGATATTCTACAAATCATCCTTAAGTCCCTGGCAGAGGGTTCATCGAACCACCTTCACAACAATTATCTCCACTGAAGAACCAAAAAAACTTTTACACCTCCCTAATATCGTGTAAAGTCCCCAAGAGCACGCTCAAGTGCCGCAACACGACGTGGAATAGACTCGACTAACGTCTGAAGCAGTGCTGAATGGAATTGACACCATGAATCCTGCAGGGCTATCCATAAATCCGTAAGAGTATGAGAGGGTGGAGGTCGCTTCTGAACAGCACGTTGCAAGGCATCCCACATATGCTCAGTGATGTTCATGTCTGGGGAGCTTGGTGTTTAAACTCAGAAAAGTGTTTCTGGAGCCACTCTGTAGCAATTCTGTACGCATGGAGTGTCGCATTGCCCGGATGGAATTGCCCAAATCCGTCGGGATACACAATGGACATGAACGGATGCAGGTGATCAGCCAGGATGCTTACGTACGTGTCAGCTGTCAGAATCGTATCTAGATGTCGGCGGTCCCGTATCACTCCAACTGCACAAGTCCCACACCATTACAGAGCCTCCAGCTTTAACAGTCCCTGCTGGCATGCAGGGTCCATGGATTCATGAGGTTGTCTCCACATTTGTACACATCCATCCGCTCGATACAATTTGAAACAAAACTCGTCCGACCAGGCAATATGTTTTCGCTCGACAGTCCAATTTGGTGTTGACGGGCCCAGGTGAGGCGTAAAGCTTTGTGTCGTATAGTCATCAAGGGCGCACGAATGGGTCTTCGGCTCCGAAAACCCATATTGACGATTTTCCTTTGAATGGTTGGCACGCTGACACTTGTTGATAACCAAGCATTGAAATCTGCAGCAGTTTGCGAAAGTGTTGCACTTCTGTCACGGTGAACGATTCTCCTCACTCGTCGATGATCCAGTTCTTGCAGGATCCTTTTCCGGCCACAGTGACGTCGGAGATTTGATGTTTTACCGGATTTCTGATACTCACGGTACACTCGTCAAACGCTCGTACGGGTAAATGTCCACTTTATCGCTACCTCTGGGATGCTGTATCCCATCGCTCGTGCGCCGACTATAACACCATGTTCAAACTCGCTTAAATCTAGATAACCTGCCATTGTAGCAACAGTAACCGACCTAACAAATGCGCCAGGCACTTGTTCTCTTATATAGACATTGCCGACTGCAGCGCCGTATTCTGCCTGTTTACGTAACTCTGTATTTGAATACGCATGCTTCTACCATTTTCTTTGGTACTTCAGTGTGTTATTCCAATTTTGAACAGCGCGCGAAAAATACCGATCGCCCGTATCATTAACTGCGAGCTCTGATTTCCCTTATTTTATTTGATGATCGTTTCTTCCTATGTAGGTCGGCGTAACAAAATATTTTCTGATTTGGAGGAGAAAGTTGGTGGTTGATATTTCGTGAGAAGATTCCGCCTTTGTTTTAGTGATGTCCTCTTCAAATCCTGTCATGTCTCCGACACTCTTTCCCCGATTTCTCGATAACACAAAACGTGCTGCTCTTCTTTAATCTTTCTCGATGTAATCCGTTAATCCTATCTGGTAAGGATCCCACACTGCGCTGCATTATTCCAAAAGAGAACGGACAAGCGTAGTGTAGGCAGTTTCTTTAAGATATGTTGCATCCTCTAAGTGTTCTTCCAATAAAACGCAGTCTTTGGTTCGCCTTCCCCACAACATTTCCTATGTGTTCTTTCCAATTTAAGTTGTTCAGCCCGCATCTCGTGGTCGTGCGGTAGCGTTCTCGCTTCCCACGCCCGGGTTCCCGGGTTCGATTCCCGGCGGGGTCAGGGATTTTCTCTGCCTCGTGATGGCTGGGTGTTGTGTGCTGTCCTTAGGTTAGTTAGGTTTAAGTAGTTCTAAGTTCTAGGGGACTGATGACCATAGATGTTAAGTCCCATAGTGCTCAGAGCCATTTAAACCATTTAAACTTTAAGTTGTTCATAATTGTAATTCCTGGTACTGAGTTGAATTTACTGATATTAGATTAGACTCATTTATCGTGTAACCGAAGTTCAATTGCTTCCTTTTAGCACTCACACTTTTCTTTATTTAGAATTAATTTCCAATTTTCGCACCATTCAGATACCTTTTGTAAATAGTTTTGCAATTTGTTTTGATGACTTTACTAGTCGATATACGACAGCACCATCTGCAAACAACCTAAGACGGCTACTCAGATTGTCTCCCAAATCGTTTATATAGATACGGAACAGCAAAGGGCCCATAACACTACCATGGGGAACGCCACAAATAACTTCTGTTTTACTCGATGACTTGCCATCAGTTACTACGAACTATGACCTCTCTGACATGAAATCACGAATCCAGTTACATAACTGAGCCGATATTCGATAAGCACGCAATTTCACTACAAGCCGCTTGTGAGGTACATTGTCGAAAGCCTTTTGGAAATCTGGAAATAAGGAATCAATTTGAAATCCCTTGCCAATAGCATTCACTTCGTGTGAGTAAAGAGCTAGTTGTGTTTCACAAGAACGATGTTTTCTAAATCCGTGTTAAGTGTGTTTCAATATTGTGGATTACTCCTAGTGCCTTTCTTGAATATCGGTATGACCTGTGCAACTTTTCAGTCTTTGGGTACGGATCTTTCGTCTAGCGAGTGGGTGTATATGATTGTTAAGTGTGGAGCTATTGCATCAGCATACTCTGAAAGGAACCTAATTGGTATACTACTATGCAGTCTGGAAGACTTGCTTTTAGTAAGTGATTTAGTTGCTTCACTACTCCGATTCTATCTACTTCGAAGTGACTGATGTTGGCAGCTGTACTTGATTCGAATTCTGGAATATTTACTTCGTCTTCTTCGGTGAAGGAATTTCGGAAGGCTGTGTTCAGCAACTCTGCTTTGGAAGCACTGTCATCGATAGTATTTCCTTTGCTATCGCTCAGAGAAGGCATTGACTGTGTCTTGCCACTAGCATATTTTACATACGACCAGAATCTCTCTGGATTTTCTCCTAGGTTTCGAGACAACGTTTCGTTGTGGAAACTATTATAATGGTCTAGCATTGAAGTCCGAGCTGGATTTCGCGCTTCTGTAGAAGACCGCCAATCTTGGGGGTTTTACGTCTGTTTAAATTTGGCATGCGTTTTTTGTTGTTTCTGCAACAGTATTCTGACCCATTTTGTGTAGCAAGGGGGATCAGCTCCGTCGTTTGTTAATTTATTTGGTATATTCTCTCAATTGCTGTTGATTCTGTTTCTCTGAATTCAGGCCACATCTGGTCTACACTTACATTTTTAATTTGGAAGGAGAGGAGATTGTCTCTCAGGAAGGCGTCAAGTGCATTTTTATCTGCTTTTTTGAATAGTTACATTTTTCTTTTCCTTTTGGAAGATTTTGGAGTTTCAATATTCAGTCTCGCTACAACCACCCTGTGTTCACTAATCCGTGTATCCGTTTTGATGCTCGTTATTAGCTCAGGATTATTTGTTTCTTAAAGGTCAAGTGTGTTTTCGCAATCTTTTACTATTAGAGTGGCTGTGAACTAACTACTCGAAATAATTTTCAGTGTGTTCGCTTAGCACCATTTCGGACGACATTTTATGCGTACCTCCAGGTTTAAACACGTATTTTTGCCAATATGTCGACAGTAAATTGGAGTAACCACCAACAATAATTGTATGAGTCTAGTACATGTTTGAAATTAGACTCAAGTTTTCTCTGAACCTTGCAGCAATTTTATCATCTGAGTTGGGAGATCGGTAAAAAGAATACAATGATTATTTTATTCCAATCAAGAATGACCTCTACCCATACTAATCCACAGGAACTATCTACTTCGATTTCAATACAAGCTAAACTACTTCTAACAGCTATAAACACACGCCACCACCAATTGTGTGTGGCCTATCCTTTCTGAACACCGTTAGGATCTTCGCAAAAATTTCAGCTGAAGTTATATCCGGCTTTAGCCAGCTTTCAGTTCAAATGGTTCTGAGCACTATGGGACAACATCTGAGGTCATCAGTCCCCTAGAACTTAGAACTACTTAAACCTAACTAACCTAAGGACATCACATACATCCATGCCCGAGGCAGGATTCGAACCTACGACCGTAGCGGTCACGCGGTTTCAAACTGAAGCGCCTAGAACCGCTCGGCCACACCGGCCGGTCAGCTTTCAGTGCCTATAACGATTTTAGAATCAATCCCTTTATCATGCAGTGCCTCTACTCCGTATTAGATTGACGAAAATGTAGGCTTTAATCCGCCTCATCGAGTACACAAAGGAAAACGAAACAGTCTATGTCGAGTTAAATGTATTCTGCAGGGAGTTGTCAGAGTAGTTCTCTCAAGTTCAGTTATTGTATATAGTTGCATAAGACTACAGATGGCCGTTCTATATATTGCGTTTGTATTGCATAAGGTTTTTCAACTGTCGGAGAATTTAAGGGGTTGAATCTAGTGAATCCAGATTTAGATTTTCCGTAGCTTTTGTAAATTGCTTAAGGCGCGTGCCAGGCCGCTTCCTTCGCAAAGGACGCGACCTCTTTCCTTCCCCTTCTTAAGCTTATGCTCTGTCTTTAGTGAAATCTTCCTGGAAGGGGCGTTACGCCCTACTTTACCTAAAATAAACAGCAAAGTAAAGATGGTGGTGTGTTTTGTATCTGGATAGACGTGCGTTGTGTAATAGATAAGCATTTTCTCGCTCTCGATTCGTAAAATTTGCTGAATAATTTCATGTTATCGCATTTTGCTCTGAGATTTAATTAATCGCCGACCCTCACTAATATTAGATTCAATGTTTGATCAAAAATATTCAGACACCTATTACTTCACATTAATGTAAGGTGTACTTGCCGCTTTTATGACGGCTTGAACTCTGGAGAGGACCCTTTCACCGTACGGTTTCCTGCGGAGTATCTGTGTACTTGTTGGTATAGAATGGGCTAGCATACCTCCACGACATGCATCGTCAGTTACGACTGCAGTGGGCACAGCATCACTGAGTTTTCTTGTTACACCGCGTCGATGGTTGGGTCCTTACATGCCGTCATCCTTGCGAATGGCTGCACGAGACATGCACCGCGTCACAGATGTAGGCCGGTGAGGGCAGAACAATGCTATGCTGACAAGTGTTGAGGAAGGAAAGAGAAATAGGGCGGGGGGGGGGGGGGAGATATAATTCATGTTTCAGAAGGGGGGAACAATGGAAGAAAGTTTGCGTACCACTGCTGCGGAGTACTGTTTGAAAACAGAATTGGCATTCCATGCGGACCTGGCGACTTATGTTTTCAGCTCCCAGTTGCTTCTCTATACCAGGGGTGCCTATTACTATGTCCTTCAGAGGTGAAACCAGAGTGTGTAGGTCGTTGGGAGTGAAGTCAGCATTCTATCAAATCCCAGAGGTGTTCCATCGGGTTTAGTTCGGGACTCTTCCGTGGTTACCCATTTCAGGATTGTTACACTCCGCAAACCATTGCTTTAAGGATACTGTTTTGTGACAGGTTACACTGTCACGCTGATTTAAGCAGTCATCATCTCCGAAATATTCCTCTGGTGTACCGAGCGTACAATTTTATAAACTGTATTTTAATCCTTCCACGTAACTAGTACTCTTCATGATTACACACCTATAACAAGCACCGAAAATTGTTTATTCCACGATCTACAATGAACTCTGCACAAGCATCGGCTTGACATGCCACTTCTTTTTCGACAACATTAAGTTCATATGGCCACACTAGAAGATGAAACTTGTGTGTCAACTTTAGCACAGCTTGCAGCACTAATGACTCATGCATAAATCGGCATTACAACGTTGTCCAGTTTTGATAGTGAGCTTTAAACACTATGCGTGACTGACTTGTTAAACAGGTAAATTTGCATGTAACATGTGTCATTCAGTAATATCGGTAGACTGTTCAATTTTCGTAACATTTTCACACTGCAAATGGAATTTTTTGGTACTCCGACCTCTATTCTGTTTTCCTGGATATCCAGTTTGTACCTTTGTACGTGCAGGATCATTATCGCTCATCCTAGTTTCTTCGTTTTAGAAGATATCTTAAGTATTACGAATAACTTTTAGACCACAACTTTTCGACATAAATTGACATCGTGCACTCTTAATCATTTCACGTTTATTAACAGAACTGGGATTTCAACGAGGAGCTTTGTTCTTTTTGTGTGTTACTACCTGTCGACGTTGAGAGATCATCATTTTCTGCTGGAATTAATTGACGTCCTCGGTTGGTAATGAAATGAGGAACCGATCGAAACAAGATTCCCCTTCAACTGAGAGATTAACGATTTCATTTCCCAAACAAGACTCATCAAGGAGGATGATTAACAACACTTTCCATATTATTTACCCTTTTTGTTGTCATATGACTCCGAAGCGTTTGCTTTACGTATCACGGACAAACAGCATCCTGAATCACGCACAAGTATATTATCCATCACATTGAAACAACAAATGAGGATGTACCGCATTCATAACTAAGAGCATGATCAATTCGATTGCTTTCCTATACAAAAGAAAAAAGTGAATGATTTGTACTACTGCATAAATCATGGGACAAGGGTATATTAAAAGTTGTTGCAGTCCATCACTTCACGAAAATACAGCGTAATTTTGACAATGGAAAATGGTTTGGTTTAAAGCATACACTGTCTAATGCCAAGTATCTGGACACGCCTACGTAATGTGAAATTGACTGCTACTTGTCACGAGAATTGAACTTGCCAGTATAAAAGAACCTGGAGAGTCTTGTGTTGCGAGTACAGAAGCGGTAACATCAGCTGGAGTAATCTCGTGGAAGGATTTCAGTTTGGCGAGTGTCTCAGGTACGTTACGTGCTATCATGTGTAGTGACAACAATGAACTTCAGAGGAAGTGGCGTTTTTTGTGGTTGTGGTGTATTCTCTTATTGCGTTTAAGAAAACGTTAGGTTTGAAAGGATACGAAAACATTTTACAGCGTTGTGCACTACGTATAGCAGAGGAATACTTCAGACACGATGACTGTTAAAATCAGCGTGACAATGCAGCCTGTCATAAAACAGCATCTGTTAAGCAATGGTTTACAGACTAACAGTCCGAAAATGGACGGGCCATGTGTCATGGCATACTTCTGGGATGAGTCAGAACGTCGATTTTACTCACAGCGTCCAACATCACTACATTCTCTTGTTTCAGCTTTGGAGGACATGGTAATACGCATCGCTCTCGTAGGAAAAACAATTGAAAAAGTTGAAAACAGGTAAGTCGCCAGGTCCGGATGGGATCCCAATTCAGTTTAAGAAAGAGTATTCTGCAGCATTGGCCCATTAGTTAGCATTCTTTCAGAAAGCATCGCTCGTGCGAAAGTTACCCTTTTTACGCTTGAGAACCTGCGAACTCCGCATGGAGGGTAACAGGCAGATTCCATATTCCTAGATTTCCTAATAGCGTTTGACACCGTGCCCAATTACAGACTGTTGGTGAAGGTACGAGCGTACGGAATATGTTCCCTGGCATGTGAGTGGCTTTAAGACTTCTTAAGTAAGGTTATCGTTAGGAGTGTCGCAGGGAAGAGTGATAGGACCGCTGTTATTCTCTGTATGCATAAATGACCTGACGGACAGGATGAACAGCATTCTGCGGCTGTTTGCTGACAATGCTGAGTGACTGTAGCCAGGTACAAGATGACAGAATTTCTAGTTGGTGTGATGAATGGCAGCTAATTCTAAACGTAGAAAATGTAAGCTAATGCAGGTGAGTAGGAAAAACAGTCCCGTAATGTTCGAATACAGCATTATTAATGTGCTACTTGACAAAGTAGATTAAATATCTAGTAGTAACGTTGCAAAGCGATATGGAAAAAAGTGGTACAAGCATATAAGAATTGTACTGGGGAAGGCTAGTCGACTTTGGTTTATTGGCAGAATTTTAGGAGGGTACAGTACATCTATAAAGGAGGCAGCATATACACGGCCCAGACACTTTGCCAGTAATGTAACCACCTGTCAAAAACCACCTCTCGAGGCCGGCCGCTGTGGCCGAGCGGTTCTAGGCGTTTCAGTCCGGAACAGCGTGACTGCTACGGTCGCAGGTTCGAATTCTGCCTCTGGCATGTATGTGTGTGATGTCCTTAGATTTGTTAGGTTTAAGTAGTTCTAAGTTCTAGGGGACCGATGACCTCAGATGTTAAGTCCCATAGTGCTCAGAGCTATTTGAACCACCTCTTGAAGCGCGGACGTACAGGAAGAGACTCAGTGAGGTTCTGGAAGGAACACACAGGGATTTGGAGCCATGCCGACTTAAGTGCCGTGGTCAGCTGCGCTATGTTTCAGAGTTCATGGTACATGGTGCGAAGAGACTGACTAAGATGGTCCCACAGATTCCCGTCTGCGTTTTAATCCGGGTTTTGTGTCCAGGGGAGTACCGTAAACTCATCCTGGTGCTCTCCGAACCACTAACGTACATTGCGACTATGTGACACATTACATTGTCCTGCCGATAGATACCATTGTGCCGAACAAAAACAAACTGCATGTAGGAGTGGGCATAGTCCCCAAATATACGTAGATGCATACTTGTGTTAATTCATTGTGCGTTCCAGAATAACGAGATCACCCAGGCAATGCCAGGAACACACTCCTCAGATCATAACACTCCTTCCCCCGAACTGGACCCTTCCGACGACTATTGCAGGACCGTACACGCCAAGGACCCCCTGTCCGATGGAGCATAAAACGTGATTCATCTGAAAATACCGCCTGTCGCCACTCAGTGGGCGTCCATTTGCGGTATTAGCGTTGCAGAGTCCAGGTTTTGTCGTCGATGAACTGTAGTCAGCGGAAGTGCATGAACCAACCGCCTGCTGCAGAGGCCCATACGCGACAACGTTTGTTGAACGGTCTTTGAGGAGAGACTGTTGGTAGCCCCTTGGTTATCTGGGCGGTCAGTTGCTCTAGAGCTGAAAGTCTATTCGCTGTTATACCCCTCCGCAGCCGTTGTTAAGCCCTGTAAAGTATGGCCCGTGGAGCATGACAGTTACCTCGGTGCCAGTTTTGGATACCCCCATTTTGCCATGTACAGTGTAATTTAACCAAGGCGGCATGTGAACTGTTTACAAAAGTAGCCGTTCACGCTTGGCCTGAAAGCCAATAATCATACTCTTCTGGAAGTTCTATAAATCGCTCCATTTCCGCATTATGACAACTGCACTGCTTTCCGCGATCTTGAATCTTCTCGCATTTATTCCATTAGATTTTGGTGCAGTGTGTACCTTGTGGCATTGACTGTTAATTTTACTTGGTAGATATGTAGGTACTATTGGCTAACTGTGCCTTCTTGGTTGAGTTCTGATTTTTTCTTCTCCCCGACATGCTTTATTATTCTCCGGTGCTCGCCGTGCCGTTTGTGAGTGATTATTGCGTGTTGACATCGAACAAAAAATGGTTCAAATGGCTCTGAGCACTATGGGACTTAACATCTGAGGTCATCAGTCCCCTAGAACTTACAGCTACTTAAACCTAACTAACCTAAGGACATCACACACATCCATGCCCGAGGCTGGATTCGAACCTGCGACCGCAGCGGTCGCGCGGTTCCAGACCGAAGCGCCTAGAATCGCTCGGCCACTCCGGCCGGCTGACATCGAACATAGGTGATGGTAGCATTAGTGTGACTGGACCGTGTAGAACGCTGGTGCGACCCATTATTGACTGCTGCTCGAGTTCCTGAGATCCCCAGCTGGTCGGATTGTAATTGAAATTAAATAAATTTTAAGCATAGCACTAAAAAGGTTCGGTGTCCGTAATATCTTTTCAGATAGTAGCTACCGTCACAGTGCTCTAAAGAAATATACAGGTTGGTCAGAAATAGACAAAATCTTGTAAGGATGTTACAAGGGAGGTCGTGCTGAGAAATTATTGTTAAGAAAAAAATTCGATATGTTGGGATGTTTGAGAATTATTTAGCTTTAAAGTTAGCTAATCAAGTCGTCGCGCGCGCAATTCACTCAGCGCGCCAGAGACAGTGTTGCCAAACCTGTTCTTCGTTTGGTTTCCTCAAACCGAACGAACGTAACTTATGCTCGAAAGTCTCTTCGGGTTTGCTGCCGGATCCTAAAATCAACTCTTAATGTTAAAATTCCTTAAAATTCGTCCAATCTTAAACGGTAAGCCTCCAGCATAAGGAAGGAAGGCCACAGATCTATGTTCCTCTTCGAACACCTCCGGAGACGTTCCAAATTCCATAGCCCGACGATTGAAATTAGGTTGTCTGATAATTTAATCAACAGAGACAATGGGTTTCCTCTTAGCAAAACGTGGAATCCTGTATTATCTCGCATCAAATCTGAACGTTCTTCGGTGCGGCCTTGATTTCGATATATCGTTGCCAGCAGTGTTTCACTAAGGGCGGCGCCACCTCCCTGTTTTGGAAGCCAGAAACCGTGATGGGCGGCGCATGCGCCGTGTACTGAACGGTGGCCTATATAGGACGTCGAATTGCAATCCTGCGTCATTCGAGGGTTGGATTCCCTCACTTCCTCATCGAGGACTCGCACTGCCTGGGCTACTCTCAGGGTGTATCTTCGACGTGGAAGAGCCCCAACCGTGCTTGTCGCGTTGTTGCCCGTCTGCACGCCGTCACTGCTGCCCGCCGCCGCCGCCGCCGCCGCCGCCGCCGCCGCCGCCGCCGTCGCCGCTTGGTCGTCGTCTGTCGGTGCTCACCGCTTCCTCTTCTGCCGCCGCCACCTGGTCGCCGCTTCTTCAGCCGCCGCCGCCGCTGTCGCCGTCTCTTGGTGCTCGCCGCTTCTTCTGCCGCCGTCTCTCGGTGCTCGCCGCTGCCGCCGTCTCTCGGTGTTCGCTGCCGCCTGCGATCATGGACGCCCCAACTACCACCATCATCTACACCTCTCCTTCACCTGCCCCCACTGTAACGTCATGGAGTGCTTCCTCTGGGATTCACCCGTCTCATGCACCTCCCCTACTCACAGTCTCCTCCCCATCTATCTCCTCTCCGTCGATGTATCCCCACCTGTACGTCACTCCTTCTCCTACCCCTGCTACTGCCCCTGCTGCTTCTCCCGCTCCTGCCTCTGTCCCTGCTCCCAACCCCCCTCCCCCCTCCCCCTCCTGTCGCCCGCCGAGACGACTTTCCCTCTCTCCCCCCTGCGACTACCGCTGCTTCCCCTGCCAGAGTCTCCGCCCGCCGCGCCACAGTCGCCGCCACAGAGCGCCCTACCCTCTCATCCGGTGCTACTGCCTCACAGGAGGGCCCTGCCTCCCACCACCTCCCGATCCATCCAGTCCCTCATCCCTCCTCCCAGGCAACACCCGCCAAAAAATCTTCCAAACGACCCAATGGCGACCTCTCCTCTACTCCTTCCTCCAAAAAGCCACTGCCCGCCCCACCTCCCACTGACCCCACTATGGATACCACCCCACCTCCCTCCTCTCCAGCCCCCTCCCTGTATACCTTTGTCCTAGCCAACCCTGATCCGAAATTTCTGGATGCCCGCACCCTCACCCTTGAAATCCGGAAGTACATCCCCAGTGCACCCATCACCCAACTTATCCCTCGCAGAGACTCTGTCCTCATCAAGTCGCCCTCTCCGTCCTTCCATACTGATCTCCTCCGGCGCCTTCCCCGCATCACCTTTGAGCCCCACGCATCCCTCACCCCATTCCTTACATCCTCCTCTCCTTGTCAACCCCAACCGCCTCGTCGTCCGCCGACCCTCACTGCCGTCATCACAAACCTCAGCCCTGTGGTCACAGAGGCTGAGGTGTTGGCGGAACTGAATGCCCACCCCTCCCTGGAAGTCCGCTCTGCCCGCCATATTTACAACTCCTCTGGCCCTACTTTCCTCATGCGTATCTTTACAGAGTCCGCCTCCTCCATCGACCACCTCCTCATGCAGGGAGCCCTGATTTTCAACCGCCACCACCCTGTTGACCCGTCCCGTTCCCCTCCTCAATCCTACCGCTGCCAGCATTGTCTTCTGTACAATGACCACCTCACCCAAAACTGCAAGAACCCACCCACCTGCCCCCATTGTAAAGCCTCCCACTTGCTCAAACAGTGTCCCAACCTCGCCTCCCCCCCCATCCTGCAACACCTGCAATGAACCTCACCCCACCTATTCCTTCAAATGCAAAGCCAAGCCCCCTCCCACCAACCCTGAACTCACTGTCCCCGTTCGCCCCATTGACCCACCTATCCACCCTAACAATTCCCTCCACCCTCCCCCTACAGCAGAAGACATCATCCGGTTCCTCACCGTCGTCCTGCAGAACATCCACCCCTTCCAGCGCCCCACACACTCCAGCAGATTTCCCTCGCTGCCCGCTCTGTTTTCCACTTGAACACCTACGCCACATACTCCCACAACCAGGCCCACTTTCCCTTCACCCGCCTAGACACCCTCGTTTAAGCCCCTCTCTCCCCTTCCCACACCCAACCCCATGGCTCGTCAACAGTATCGTCTCCTCTACCTCAACATTCGCTCCCTCCCTGCAAACAAATACCTCTTCATGCATACCCTCTCCCAGCACCAGGTTGACTCCTTCATCCTTAATGAAACCTTCCTCCAACCCCACCATGTGGTCCGCATCTCCCCTTATCTCCTTCACCGCACTGACAATCCCCTTCCCCTAGCTCGAGGCGGGGTCGCTATCGGCCACCTCAGGCATCTCCCTGTCCGGCCACAACCCCTCCTCAATGACCCAACCGAACACCTACTCCTCAGACTCTTTTTTCCCTCCCTCACCGTCACCTGTGCCACTATCTATATTCGCCCCGCAGCTCCTCTCCCCTTTGACTTCATTTCCCATGTTGACCGTACCTTCTCCACCTATGTGATCGCCGCTGACCTCAACATCCACAGCCGTGACCCTGCCACCCTTCGGCGGTGGCATCAGTTCCTTGCCACCCTCCATGGTGACCTTGTTCCTCTCCCACAGCACACCCGTCCTGAAAGTAACTCCGCCCCCGATGTTATCCTCGCTTCCCCCAACCTCCTTGGTCGCATTGCCGTTGATGTCCTCGATCCCGTCGGTAGTGACCATCTCCCTGTCCTTCTCACCATCTCCTCTACCCGTCCTGCCACTGCAGCCACCTGCCTACCTGCCCCTCCAAAATCTGTCCATGACTACCACCGTGCCAATTGGGATGCCTACCGGGAATCCATTGCCTTACAGGTCGAAAGCCACCCCCTCACTTTCCACCACCCTGATGACATCACCCATGCCTCTTCCTTCCTTCAGAAGACCATCACTGACGCTGTGGAGGCTCATATCCCTACCAAACTCATCCACCCTCACCGCCCTACGCTTCCTCCACAGGCCGTCCTTCTTCTGCGTGAATCCCGCAGGCTCTACCGCTCCTTCCTCCGCACTCGTGACTGGGATACTCTCACCCGCCACCGGCAATTACAGCGACATATCCGGAACCTCCTTACAGCAAAGAAACGCCGGGACTGGCGTCAGACATGCACACGCCTCAACTCCACCCTCCCTGTCAACTCCTCCAAGTACTGGTCAGCCTTCCACCGCCTTACTGGTAGCCATCCCACCCCGCATTACCCCATCCTCCATGACGATTGACCCTTTCCTGACAACCTCAGTAAGGCTAACCATTTTGCTTCCCACCTGTCCGAGGTCTTCTCCATTCCTGACAATCCCCATTTTGATTACTCCCTCTTCCCCACTGTCCTTGACCGCACTGACACCTCTGTCCCCCGCTTGCCCCTAGCTTCCAGTACTTGGATCGGCTACCCCCCTCCGACATAAACACTCCCATCACCATGCAAGACATCACACTCGTCCTCCGCTCCAAACGCAACACTGCCCCTGGTCATGATGGCGTCACCTACCGTCACCTCAAGGAATCCCCTCCATCCTTCCTGTCTGTCCTTGCTACCCTGTACAATGTCCTCCTCTCCACTGGATTTTACCCTGACCTGTGGAAGACTTCCCGTGTCTTGCTGTTCCCTAAGCCTAACAAACCCCCCTCTGCTACCTCTTCCTATCGTCCCATCTGCCTCACCTCCGTGTTCAGTAAGGTCTTTGAGGCCATCCTCTCTCGCCGTATCCACCGCCACCTTAACCAGCACCGCCTCCTTCCTCTTACCCAATGTGGCTTCCGGCCTTCCTTCTCTGCTGACGACCAGCTCCTTAACCTTACCCATCTTCTTTCCCTCCAATTTAACTCCCGTCGCTCTGCTATCTTTGTTTCCCTTGATCTCCAGAACGCCTATGACCGTGTCTGGCATCCCGGGCTCCTTTTCAAACTCCAGACCTATGCTCTCCCCATCAACTTCGTCCGTCTCGTTGCTTCCTTCCTCTCCCATCGTCCCTCCTATGTGACTATCCACAATTCCAACTCCCGTACTTTCTACCCCTCTGCCGGCGTGCCCCAAGGTTCTGTCCTTTCCCCTCTCCTCTATCTCCTGTACACTGCTGATATGCCCAAACCTCCCCCTCCTGTTCATCTTCTCCAGTTCACTAATGACACCGCCTTCCTACCCCTTTATCCTACCCTTCAACGGTCCCAACGTACCCTCCAAACCCACCTTGACCAATTCACCGCTTGGTGCAACCAGTGGTTCCTCCGTGTTAATCCCTCCAAGACCCAGGCGATCATCATAGGCCGCACCACCCGCTCCTTCCGCCTCCATGATTTCTACCTCACCATTTATGGCCGTCCTATCCACCTCACTCCTACCCTCAAATACCTTGGCCTCACACTCGACCGCCACCTCACCTGGACTCCCCATCTCCTTACTATCCAAAACAAAGCTCACAACCGCCTCCGCCTCCTGAAACTCCTGTCCGGCCGGACGTGGGGTCTGCATTCTTCCACCATCCTTCACACCTACAAATCCATGATCCGCCCCATCCTTTGTTATGCCAGCATCGCTTGGATTTCCGCCCCTCCCCAGTTCTATAAAGCCCTCCAAATCCTCGAACGCCATGCACTCCGCCTCGCCTTCCGCATCCGCCTTCCGTCCCCCACGCGCATCCTCTATGACCTCATCCTCTTCCCCACCTTCTCCTTTTCCTTGAACACATCCGCACACTATATATTGTCCGCCGCCTTGATCCCCCTCACCCCCTGGTGTCTCCCTTCCTCTCCACCCCCAACCAGTTGCTGCGCCTTTACCGTTGTGGCCCTCCCTCTCTCCATCTCCACACCCTCCATCTCCTTTCCCAACACAACTTCCACCGTCTACCACTCCCGGATGATGAGCTTCGCCCTGACATCTACCCTTCCTACCAACTCTAACGCCCTCCTTCCTGCCTCCTCCTCAGGGCTCCCTTTCCTCCCCCTCCCTCCTTCTGAGCGGATTTCCCCTCCTACTCCCCGTCCATCTCTTGTGCCTTCTTTCAGTGTCTCTGCGCTCCCTCCTGCCCTGTCTTCCCTTTTCCTCTCCCGCCCCATGTGTCTCCTGCCTCTTCGTGAACCCACGGTTGCCCCTCCTTTCTTCATCCCGCCCCTTCCCCAGCTGCCCCATGCTCTCCCCTCCTTTTCCATCCTCTCTGACCTTTCCCTCGGCAGGTCCCGCCTGGTAGTTTTATTCCTCGTCGTGTGTGCTCCAAGTGGGTTTTAAGTGTGTTGTTTCGGAGTGTTTTTAATACTGTGGCAACTTTTAACCTGTGCATGCGCATCCAGTGTCTTCTCTGTGTTTTAAGAATCGCGAACTGTGTTTTTTTTAACTTTCTGGTGACTTTTTTAACTGTCCCCAATGAACGTCTACATGTCAGTGTATTTTTACCTCCATTTTCTCCCCTTACTCTGTTTTATATTCCCCTTTTTTACCTCCTTAAGTATGTATTATTTTATTCTTGTTTTAGTTGTCATGTCACTCGGCTGAAGAGCGGCGGATTGTGCTGCTGACAGCCCTCCCCTGCCCATATGGGGCAGGGGCATGAAATCACAATAAAGAAGAAAAAAAAAAAAACTTGCGTCAGTTCTCAGCGGGACTCATCAGCAGAAGCAGCATTTCCTGAAGATGGCGAACAGTTGGATCGCCGAAATATCGAGTCAAGTTGATTTTAGGATCCGGCAGCAAACCCGAAGAGACTTTCAAGACTTATTACGCAGGGAAAGCCTACGTAGTCATAACTTATGCTCACCTAGCTTAAATTTATCACTTCTGAAACAGGTACATGTTAACTGGTAATGAGCATGGTAACAAGCGGTATTTCAACGGACCTACAAACGTCTGCGCACTACCGCACTTTAGCGCGTGGAAGTGCTTCACTTTACGCGCGCAACGATCGGACAGGCTACCTTAAACGCTAAATAACTCAGAAACGACGCAACATATCTAATTTTTTCTTAAGAATGATTTCTCTGCAATACTCTTACAAGCTTTTCAGACTGTTTCTGATCGTCCTAGATATTTCTTAATTCACGTTGACCTTTGCCGTTGTCTGGTTACAGTTTTTGTACGTGTGATCTTGCTGAATTTGGAAGCGCTCTGCTTGACTGACACGTTCCAAAATGTAGCAACGATTGTCGCGTACACCGTCGCAGTACAGTTATGTTACTTCATTTTATTATTATTGCAGTAATAATTCCGAAAAGTTCCTGTTTTTAGAATTTTACAGAATGTCTTGTCATAATTTCCAACGAAAAATAGTGCTTCAAGATCGTCTTCTTTTCTTGTAGCTTTCAGTGTTCTGTCACCTTCTGAAACTGAAATTTTGTGGACCACTGTTACTATGTTAGTGACACGTATAACAAAGCCAGTATCGCAGGGTACTGCATGGGGATCTTAACGAGTAAAAGCAATTACTCACTCATCGTTTTTCAGACTGTCTTTATTTCCGTAACCAGAAAATTTACAGCGACAGCGACTCAGGCCACCGTCTCGTATGAAGGCATTGATGTTCTGCCACAAACCCCTTCCAAGCTGCCCGACATCTTTCAGTTTCTCGCAGTAGCAGAGATCTATGCATTAAGTGGTCGTACTGTCAGCTTGAGAATTACTATTATACGCACCAGTAGTAAATTAAGAAGTACAGAATCTTCTTCCATTCTTTATACACAGAACTTGTTCCTTAGTGATAGACCGGTAGAGTAAGTCAATAAGAATAAATCCTTATCTACATTTATACGCCGAAAGTAATTTTTCATTGAGTGACGGAGGGTTCCTAGCGTACCGTGATAATTCCCCACCCCTTTTCTGTTCCATTAGTGAACGAAACGCAGGTAGAAATACTGCTGTTTGTTAGCCTACTTTACTGTTATTGTCATTTTGCAAGATATATGTGAGAGGAAGTAATATTTGCCTTGCTTCATTTTACAGCGTACGTCGTAACCTATTCCGTGATGCTCAATACTTTTGTAATTTCTGTCATTTGAGATGGTATTGCTTAACGAACCTGTGACGCTACTCAAAAATCTGATTTTGATTATTTCTGTCTCCGCTATTAATGCTACCTGGTATTCATTCATTAATGATAAATACTCAAAAATCGGTCGAACGAGGGTTTTGTTAAGCGACTCTGTGCTTGATTCTCCCAATAAATATCAGTTTGGTATCTGTTTCCTTTCAGCTAGCTCAATGCAGTCGTCCCACTTTAAATATCTCAAGAATCGCCCTTATAGATAGATAAAAGTTCTGAATGATTTCAGTGATAAGTCGACAGTAGTGTATTTGAACAATACCATATCGGCCTTTCTATGCGTAACAGTTACTTTTGTTTATGCGAAGTGTCAACTACCAGTTTCTTCACAGAGCGCCGATCCTCTGAGATTTTTCCAGCATTGTCTAGAATTTTCGGGGGTTGTATCGTACGCGAACAGCCTCACAGGAAGTCCGACGTCATCCACCGTATCATTTGTACATATCGTGAGCAGTAACAACCAATAACTCCACCCCACGCCACGGGCTACGCCCTAATTTACTTTCAAATGTGACACGCTTCGGTCTGCCGTCTACGAAATCTTCACTCCAATCACAAAGCTGTGCCGATATTCCATACACCTTTGTTTTGCACGCTACGTGGAAAGTTCGGAATTATATCGATTCACCTCCGGGACTCGCGTAACACGGCGTCAAATTGCGCATCATTGTGTATTATATTCTGGATCTTCTGAACGTACCGAGTGAGCTGAGTTCCATAAAGAATGTGTCTACTCATTGTTGATATCTGTATACGGAAGTGTCCCTATCATTCTAGAGGAGATTGACAGTGTTAAATACGTCAATGAAACGGTGGCAAACTGTGTTTAACGATGGATGTTCATATACGTAGTATGTCACAGAATACGCTATTGCGAGTGTAATTTATTTGTCATTTGTCAGCCCTGTTCTCTTGTCCCGATTTAGGTCTCTGTGTTTACTTTGAAGAATTTGACCCTAATGCTTAGATCGCTCCTTTGAAAACGACACAACCGGTTACTTGCGGCATCCTTCTCCATTCTTAACTTGTGGTGCGCCTCTAATAATATACACTGCCGGAAAAAAACGCAACACCAAAAGATAATTAATGTAGAGTAATGAAACTTCGGAAAAACATTTGTCTAGGATAAGCCATTGCAAATGCGAAATGCTTGTACATTAATAACCGGTAACCGCCGAAATTCTTAATGGAAGCATGCATTATGTTGTACAGGCGCCTGATGTCAGTTCGTGGCATGGAGTTCCATGTCTGTTGCACTTGATCGGTCAATACAGGGACGGTTAATGCTGTTGGAGGATGATGTTGGAGTTGTCGTTGGATGATGTCCAATACGTGATCGATTGGAGACAGATCTGGTGATCGACCAGGCCAAGGCAACCTGTCGCCACACTGTAGAGCTTGCTGGGTTACTACAGCGTTATGTGGGCGAGCGTTATCCTAGTGGCAAACATCCCTTGGGATGTTATTCATGAATGGCAGAACAACGGGTCGAATCACCAGATTGAGGTTCAGTTTTTCAGTCAGGGTGCATGGAATAACCACGAGAGTCTTCCTGCTGTCAAACGAAATCGCACCCGACACCACAACTCCAGGTGTATGTTCTGTGTGTCTAGCACCTAGACAGACTGGTTGCAGGCTCTCAACTGACCCCCTTCTAACCAACACACGGCCATCACTGGCACCGATGCAGAACCAGCTCTGATTGGAAAAAACAACAGACCTCCACCCTGCGCTCCAATGAGCTCTCGCTTGACACCACTGAAGTCGCAAATGGCGATGGTTTGGGGTTAACGGAATGCACTCTACAGGGCGTCTGGTCGAAGCTGTTCTTGAAGTAACCGATTTGTAACAGTTCCTTGAGTTGCTGTGGTGCCAACTGCTGCTCAGACTGCTGCTGCAGATGCAGTACGATGCGCTAGAACCATGCGCCGAGCACAGTGGTCTTCCTTTTCGGCTGTGCCACGTGACCATCCGGAGCCCGGTCTTCTTACCACACATTCCCTTGATCACTGCTGCCAGCAGTCATATAGAGTGGCTACACTCCTACCAAGTCTCTCTGCAGTATCTCAGAAGGAACATCCAGCCTCTCGTAGCCCTGTTACGCGACCTCGTTCAACCTCAGTGAAATGATGATAAGGGCGTCTTTGTCGCTTTAAAGGCATTTTTGACTTATATCTACTCAACACTAGTGTCAAAGGTTAACTAACTCTCTACTAGCGCCACTCATACGACTGGCGCGAAATTTGAATAGGTATCTTTCAGAGGTAGAACAAGCCTACCAGTTCTCGTTTATGTAATCCTTCTTGATGTTGTGGTATTTTTTCTTTATTGTAGTTACCGACGTGATGTTCACCCATAATCTTCCCTTTTCTTTTACAGAACTATTATAAGAGAACGGAGTTTCTAATCACTATCTAAACATCCTGATGTAGTTACTCCGCGCTACCACTAAATCATTTCAGATGCTGGTCTGATTCTTTTCTAATACTTTCCATCTAAGAATAAGACATTGTTTGCAATAGTCACAAAGTCTGAGAGAGACTAACTCTCTACGTCGTGCTATGTTCTCATCGCACGTTTGAGTCTATGTACAGCGTGATTCCGTGATCATGTTAAAGACTTTCAGATATGATGGAGAAGAATAAATGTATCGTTTTGAGGTAAGGGCCTCTAGTCCAGAAACTACCGAGTCGGAAGGTATAAGCGAAAATCTCTTCAAGTTCCGCCTTAGCCTCGCCTAGCGCTTAAACTAAGGACCCCAGCTTCGAACTCTGGCGTGAAGTACAGAATTTTCGCCGAATACTCCCCAAAACTATTAGATGATTTCCCCTCTTAATGGACTAATAACGGCGCACGTTATATGATGTCAGGAACACCAAAAATCATAAGTCTACGGTGTAGTAATAATGAATTCCATTTAACTGCACAAGAGTCACAATTGCCTACATTTACGGCAGCTGTCCAGAATGGCGTCTCCCAGCTTCAGTGCAAGCGTGGCATCGCCGCACAAAGTTCTGTCGTGCCCTTTCTAATATTCCCGGTGTCGTTTGAACAGTTTCGCATGCAGCGAAAATTCTTGCCAGGAGATCTTCAGGTTTAACAGGTGTCTCATAAACGAGACTTTCCTATGGTCCGACAAGAAGAAATCAAGTGAGGTGAGATCAGGTGAACGTGCTGGCCACGAAACAGTACTTCCTCTCTCTGTCCTCTTTTTCATCTAATGTCCGATCCAGGTGTTCATGAACCCTCAGTCCGATGTGACGTGGGCCTCCATCATGTTGGAATGACATCCGTTACCGAATAACAAGTGGCACATGTTCCAGGAACGTGAGTAGCTATATGTATTCGCAGTCACAAGTATCAAAACGACTGTCGCTTATATTATAACTTTACACTCGGTCGTTTCTAGACTAGGATCACTTACCTCAAATTGATACTTTTACCTTTCTCCAACATCCCTGAACGTTTGTAATACCATCACGGAACCACTCAGTCGTCTGACAGAAGAAAATTGTCTCTAAGCACTATGGGACTTAACTTCTGAGGTCATCAGTCCCCTAGGCTTATAACTACTTAAACCTAACTAGTCTAAGGACATCATACACATCCATGCCCAAGGCAGGATTCGAACCTGCGACCATAGCAGCAGCGCGGTTCCGGACTAAAGCGCCTAGAACCGCCCGGTCACAGCGGCCGGCTAGTCTAACAGAGTGCCATGAAACTGCTATCGATGATCAGTATTCTTTGGGGTTCACGCATTTGGAACTCTACCTCTTGACTAATTTGCAGGGTTGGATTTCATACATCGGAACAACGCGCAAGCTTTGTTATCAATAGAGCCCAGGGGTCGCAATGGTAAAGACGCCCACATGCCTTCTGTCCAACAGCCACACTGCTTCCGTTTTTGTAAAATTCTTTCACAGTGAACTCACGTTTCACACCACTCCATGGCTTTATCATCCTATGGCATCAGTCCCGAAACATTGTTTGCGCTACAGAATTGCCAACTACAAGTTCAGATTTCCTCAATTCTCTGTGCCGCCACGCCTATACGGTAATTTTAAAAAAGGAGAGAGAGTTTATCGAACAGGAACTTCCCCAAAAAAAAAAAAAAAAAAAAAAAAAAAATCAGCTTTCCTTAACTGAAGAACAGAAAATATTTCTCAATATATGGCGCCAAAATATCAATCAACCCGCAAACCTTATTAGTTCATATCAATAACTGTAATTTTCTTCTGAAGTTCCCTAACGATTTAATGATGTGCAAGTTTTCTGTAATTCAGAATGCACGAAATCTTAATGGTTCGAGTAATAATGGTCCCATATAGCCAGACGTTGCATTACTCTGGTTCGTGAGCAGCGTGAGTGTGCTACTGCTAATCGTAGTACGATAGTGCGAAGGCCGATGTTCGCATGGTGGCTGACTTGGGCCGAACATTTTTTCGGACATGTGGGTGAAGGACAGGGTGCGGAATGGCGCCACACGCATGCGTCAGCCTGCAGAAAAATATTCCGCGCGCACTTCGTCACGGCTCTGAAGGCTTCGGCCCACGTTGCATAAGCCTGTGTATCTCTCAAAGATTTTCGCGTTTGTTCTTCCGAGGACAGTCAATTTGGACAGGGATGTTGGAAACAAAAATTCACCCCGTTTTTCGATGGGGCTCTGTGGATGCTTGGGCACTAGCCATTTGGTCATAGGAATTTCGTATTGTTGCCAAACTATTTTTGCTACGTCATAGGTAGATTAGTGTAACGGTGGATAATGCGGAGCGCAGCAGACTCCCCAGTGTTCTGTAGATCGACATATATTCAATGTTTTTACGTATGAGTATGATGATGTCATTACTACGAGGTCCCACTGAAAGGAACAATATAATAGAACGACGTAACACATTTAAGTGTCCAGGCATCCCTATTTAGGTTTACTTTGGCTCCCCTTAACCACTTCAGGCAAATGCTAGTTCTCTCTTCATCTCTTATCACAATGATTCATTTTACCAACGTTGTCCAGTTGGAGTTAATGGAGTGTTTCTAGTGACTGCGATGTCGACAGCAAGTGGAACCGTTCTATTCTTCTTTTCGACACCTTTACGAATGTGTTACTGGTTATCAGTTTCTGAAAGTCCATTCAGTTGATGTGCATTTCCATTTTCACCCATTCACGAATCGAGCTATTTCACTGTAGTTGGAGGTCTGCGGGGATAACAACATTGTTATCTGTATCGCTTGCTTTTATCAGCACACACAGATATTAAATCTGCTAAAACCGTTTTAATCCGTTCGGTACGCTTGAGCTCTGACGATAGGCTTGCACCTGGTCGCAGTTTTCGTCTCCTGATGATGTATCTCGTAATTTACATTCCATAGACTTAACGTAGATGCCGATCTTGACCAAATTTTTATAGAATATCATCTGTTATCTTACTGATTCGTTAAATGAAGTATTGAAAGTTCTCATCACATCTAGCATATTATTAAATGTTTGTCATATAGCTCGTTTATCCGATGTACGTTACTCCATCGAAATGTTAAATCGTATTAGTGTAGTGTCCTGCAGTTCTCAGTATCAATGTAATAAGCATTGGAGTGTGTCGCCTGGCCACCGAGAGCTGTTGCGGGACAATTGATTCACCGATCCAGTTATATGGCTCCTTCCGCGTATTGAGATTTTACGACTATGACGAGTAGGGCCTGAAGATTGCATCAATGTAATGCCGAAACTGGTAGCACATAGAAGTTCATAAAATAAAATAAACTGCTACAAATAATACGGCTGTCGGTAAATTATTGCATCAAAAATTTCATGCCAGCCGTCGTCCCACGATCCATAATGGATCAACGAAGATGAAGTAAGGAAAACGTCCTAGGTCCTAGAATCGGCCTAGTTTCTGATTAAACTCAGAGTAAAAATCAACGAACGGCGCTGTAAAAAATGGTGGAGGAGTGGTTGGAGTTTCAGAATAACCTCTTGTCCTTGTGTAGGAAATTGTCCCAAAAAGGCATGAGGATGCAGAAGGCAGGGGAAACTGCTAAAAAGAAGACATGCAATGTGTATTCAAAGGACATGTGGCTTGTTATTCAAAATGTGTCATGATGATCTCTACGTTGGTAAAAGATTTAGGATTAGTCTCCCATTTGGATCCCCGGAAGGGAACTGCCACGGTGGATGTTACTGCGAGGAAAAGATTGAATAACCAACCAAAGGATAACTCCGAAGAGTTGGACAGTGAAATTTAAGAATTTTCAACATGGTAGGAAAACTAGATAATCTGAGAAGGAAAATGCAAAGACTCAGTCTAGATATAGTAAAATCATTGAAGTGAAACGGAAAGAAAAAATCTCTGGTGAAACGAATATAGGGTAATCAGTAACTATCAGCAGGAAATGGTGTAACGAGAGCAGGATTCGTTATGTATAGGAAAGTACGGCAGAGAGTGAGCTACTGTTAACAGTTCAGTGTTAAGATTATTCTCATCACATTCGACAACGAATCACCGCCGACAACGAAGGTTCAGGTATACATGCCGACATCGCAGGCGAAAGATGAATAGATAAAGTACATGAGGATACTGAACGATATTTCAGTATGTAAAGGAAGATTATACTGGAACTCGGTGATAGTAGGGGAAAGAATAGAGGATAAAGTTACCAGAGAGTATGGGCTTGGTAGTAGGAATGACAGAGGAGAAAGAGCTCAATAAATTTCAGACGGTAATAGCAAACACGGCGTCCAAAAAATCACAAGAGGAGGTGGTATACTTGGAAAAGGCCTGGAGATGCTTGACGATTCCAGTTGTATTACATCATGATCATCCAGATTCCGAAATCAGATATTTGATTGTAAGGCATATTCAGAAGCAGGTATAGACTCGGACCACAATTTAGTAATGATGAAGAGTAGGCTTAAGAAGAAGTCCGGAAGAATCACTGTTCAAAGAAGTGGGATACTGAAGAATGACGAGACGCGGTTGTGTTCTCTGAGACTGCTCTTAGTGCGATAATGAATGCCACAGTCGGCTGTTCAGTTGTAGAGGAATGGACATATCTGAAGACAACAATCACGGAAGTTGTCTAGACAAACGTAAGTATAAGGAAGACAACGGAGAGGAAACCTTAGTTAACAGAACAAGAACTTCAGTTGATCGACGAAAGTAGGCAGTACAAAAGTCTTCAAGGAAATTCAGGAATACAGAAATATCAGTAACTTAGTAATGAAATAAGTTGGAAGTGAAGGGAAGCCAAGGTGAAATGACTGCATGAAAAATATGAAGAAATCGAGAAACAACGATCGTCGGAAGGACTTATTGAACGTTAACAGAACATCTTTCGATGGAATTAAAAGCAAGGGCGGTCGACATGAGAGTGCAGTGGGAATTCCACTGGTTTGCTAGCTCACTGTCAGAGGTGAGAGCGGATAGTTGGAAAGTGTACATTGAAGACCTCTACGAGGGTCAAGGTTTGTCTGATGACGTGATAGATACGGAAGACTTAGTGGATCCAGTATTAGAGTCAGAGTTTAATATCGATGTGGAAGACTTGCCATCAAATAAGTCAGAAGGGTGTTATTACATTCCTTCGAAATTTCTGAAATCATTGGTGGGCGGGGGGGGGGGGGGGGGGGAGGCGGGAAACAAGCGACTATTCAAGCCAGTGTGTAGTAACTGTGAGTCTGGAGACAGAAATGTAGTCTTGCGCCCGTACTGTTAAATCTATACATCGAAGAAGCAGTTGTGGAAATAAAACAAAGGTTCGAGATTGTAGTTAAATTTCATAGTGAATGGATGTCAATGGTAGGGTTCGCTGACGACATTGCAATTCTCACGGCAAGTTAGGAAGATATACGTTGAGTGTTCAATGGAATGAGTACAGAATATGGATTTATATTAAACCGAAGAAAGACGGAAGTAACGAAGAGTGCCAGAAATAAGATTAGCGATAAATTTAACACAAGAATTGGAACCACGAAATAGACAAAGTTACGGAATTCAGCTTTCCTGGAAGCAAAAACAAACTACCGATGAAATAACGAGGATATGAAAAGCAGCTTAGCGCAGGAAAAAAGAGGTCATTTCTTACTAAGAGGAGTCTGCTAGTATCAAACATCGGCCCAAATTAGAGAAAGAAATTATTGAGAATTATGTTTGCAGCACAGCATTGTATGGTAGTGAGTCATGGACTGTCGGAAAACCAGAGGAGATTTGAGGCTTTTGAGATGTGGTGCTATAGAAGGGTGTTGAAAATTATGTTGATTGAGTAAAGTTAAGGAGTGAGGTGGTTTTCCACAGAATCAGCGAAGAAAGGAACATACAGAAAACGTTGAGACGAAGGTACAGGACGATAGGACGTATCTTAAGACATCAGGGAATAACTTCCATGATACTGGAGGGAGCTGCAGAAGATAAAAACTTTAGTGAAAGAGGGAATTTGGAAAACATATAACAGATAATTGATGATGTAGGCTTCAAGTGCCACTCTGAGATGAAGATGTTGACATTAGAGAGGAATCGGTGGCGGGCCGCATCAAACCAGTGAGAAGACGTATGACTCAAAAAATTGTCGTATGTAATGCAGAAATAAGACCACGGAGCGAAGATTGCAGTGGTTGTGTCCTAGAACAGCTGTAATTTCGCTATGTGGTAGCTTTCTGTAATTATGTGAGTGACCTCTGTTAATGCAAACGAAACAAATGACTTGGACGTAAGGTAGATACCGACAGGATGGAAGCAGTATGGACGTGTAATTGTGCAGAAAACGAGGAAGGTCGCTGTGTGACTATCTGTTCCTCTTGCAGATCTCAACAATGCCTCTACCGCGTCCAGGATACTTCGCATTCCAATCACTATAGTGACTCTCCACCTACATTGGGTGGTAATAATTAGGCGACTGCTTGCAGTTATGTTGGGAAACCGTTATAATAATTATCGATCGATTACAATGTTAACATTATGATATTCGTATATTTTGGCACTCTCCTTCAACCTTTAACCGCGACGTAATTATTATAGAGGAACCGCTATATACTCGTTGACATACGCATCGTGGGAACGCTTCCATTCTCAAAGTCAATATTACTGCGGATATCCGCGCGAAATCCGCATCCGCGCAGACCTCAAACTATAGTTAATGCGCAAAACACGTGTGGAATTGTTCTCTTTATAAACCACAAGATATCTGAATTACGTCTCGAATCGTAATTTGCACAATTAATGACTCTGAGCACTATGGGACTTAACATCTGAGGTCATCAGTCCCCTAGAACTTAGAGCTACTTAAGCCTAACCAACCTAAGGACATCACACACGTCCATGCCCGAGGCAGGATTCGAACCTGCGACCGCTGCAGCCTTGCGGTTCCGGACTGCAGCGCCAGAACCGCACGGCCACCGCGGCCGGCTGCACAATTAATGACAAGTTTCCAAGAGACTGACAGATAACATCGAAAAGACGACCTTTTGCTCATGAATACATAACCAATCGCAAAAAATTCTAAATGTGTGTTGTTATAAGCCGCGTGTGACAATGAAGAGCTTTGACAAAACTGAGACACTTCGTTTGTTATTGAACATTTTGAAGAAGTGGTTTATAATCAAATTATTATGTGTGCTCCACATATCTATTTATGTCCAAAGCCTGAAAATAGACAAGAATTCTGCCAGAGGAACGATAAAAGTAAAGAACATTATGCAAGAAGAGGTAGCTGGTGTGCTGTGACTGTTCAGCTCTGTTGTTCACAGCACCTCAACAATAGAGATTTTGTATTATTACATAACGCGGAATTGACTAAAAAGCATCAGGATCTGAAGAAAGCTTCAGTATCCAAGCATTGCGTTAAGTTTTTTTGTGGTGTTCATGTGGAATGCCTCCGAAATACATTTGTAAGTAAAGTTAAATGACTGAGGTGTAGTGGAATGGAGACTAAGAAACGAACCTGAACGAAGGAAAAGGGAGATCGAATAATTAAGAACGTTAGTGTACAAAAACATTCCTCTTCGTGTGAACAACTGTTAATGGAAAAAGTAAAGAATACCAATGAGGCACCTATTTTATGTCTGTCGTGTGGCAAAAAAATTAAATATGCTCTTGATATGTACCCCAATAAGTTTCTGCTAGCACGAAGACTGCACAGCGTCAGCATCTCGGTTTCGCCGATGCAGTGTGCTAACGGCTAGACTAATACGTCAATATCTGCGTTTACATACGTACTCTATATGCCACTGTGTAGTGCGTAGCGGTTGGTACTTTTTACTTTTCTTTGTCCCTACATTTCATTTCCTGTTTCACTTGCAAATGGTAGTTGGTAAAAAGTCCGTCAGTGCGCCGTCATCTGCCTGATCCTGTCGTGATGCCTTTTATTTGGGATGTACGCTGAAGGTAATAGAATAGTTTTATAATCTATATAGAATAATCGTGTTTTTAGAACTGCTGAGCAGCTTTCCGCGGGAAAGGCGTGCTATTTCCAGTAGGTATTCACCCTTAAGATCACTGGGCATCTCCATTATGCTATCATCAGCCCGTTACAATTCTAGCAGCAGGTCTTTGAAATTCTTAAGGCTGATCCTTTAATCCATTCTGGTGGGATAGCAAACTCATTGAAGTAACATTACCAAAAGAGCGTACAGATATGTCTTCAGTGTTGTACACATACGTGTACTTTTTGTAATGTTATTTGCTTTGTAATATAGATAGCCTGAAGATGGTCCGATATTGACCGATATCGATTGCTGATAATAAATAAAGAAACAAGTGCATCTGTTGTGCACACAGTGTAATTCTCAAATAAATTAGATGGTCTTCAAAACATAACTATCGGCTGGATCTTGAAAGAAAACGACTAGGACAAGTTTTAGTGAAGAGAACGATGGAAGTGGCAGAGTAGTGGAGTGCGCGGTGCGCTTATCGCGGCCGCTCGATGGCCGCGTTATCGAGCGCCACCTGACGTGCGGATTCATTACGCCGCTCCGCGCTGGTGACCCACTTCCCGCACGCGGAATGTCTCCGCGCGGCGATCCGATAAGCTCTGAAACCGAGAGTGTGCCGTCCCACTGACACACTTACCCACTGACAGTGGCACCACTTTCAGTTTCAGATTCGCGAGCGGCGGCGTGGCGCGGCGCGGGGAGAGTGCGAATCCCCCCTCCCCTCCCGCTCAATGCCACGGCGCTCGCGAATTGCGCGCCGCCTGCGAGCGCACTCGACCCACTTGGCGCGGGTATTCGCGTAACCGCTGACCCACATTCCCCGCCGCCACCCAGCCAATTACGCTGGCATATGAGTCAGGCCGCCAGGGAACCGACACCGGCTCTAAAAGGCAATATCCCACAGCATGGGTTTTCCTTTCCAGCTTCCCACTATCTCCTCAATCAGCCCAGTGCTATTGCTTCTTCTGAAATTTATCGACTCGATGTGTTCACGGCAGCTGTTCAGTTATTTCAAAATATGATGCTCCGTTATCAGTGAAGTCCAATGTCGAGACTGTGTACACAAGTGTGATTGATAAAGCTATCGAGCTGCAAAAAAGAAAACTAGAACATCACTTATGTAACACTATAACTTGTAAGATATAAGACTGTTGTAGGATCCTAGAGCGTATTCTGGGTTCAAAGATAATGACACTCGTAGAGGAAAAGAAGCAACACAGCTTAATTCCCTCTCTATAAGCGATATCTCCAAAACTAGACGTGACTGAAGAGGTAGATTCCGTCTTCCTTAGAAAAATACAAACCAACAATAAGTTGGTGGACTGCACCACCACCATAATGAGGGACATTACTCATTCAGCAAGGAACCACAATTAGTCGTTCAACGGACTGGGCTGCACAGGGTGCTGCATGACTCGTAGAAAATGTTACTAACGCGGGGTAGCCGCGTGATCTTGGGCGCCTTGCCATGGCTCACGCGCCTTCCCCCGTCGAAGGTTCGAGTCCTCCCTCGGGCGTGTGTGTGTGTGTGTGTGTGTGTGTGTGTGTGTGTGTGTGTGTGTGTGTGTGTGTGTGTGTTCCTTAGGGTAAGTTAGTTTAAGTTTGATTAAGTATTATGTAAGCCTAGGGACCGATGACCTTAGCAGTTTAGTCCCATCGGAACTTACCACCACTATGTAATTTTTACATTTCCTGACTTACGTGAAGTGACAACTTTTTCTTTATCGTCTCAGGGGTCCTCCCCGTAAATTGGTCTCTCCTGTTCAAAAAAGTGTCTTTTCTGAAAAAATTTTCGTTAGTATCGCTTTTCTCTCTGTCCAACAATTCTTTCTAGGACAGTGAAACATTTCATACTCTTAATTTCTCCACTGCCAACATTATCAGCGGGAGCTTTCTACCGCAGTATTTTTGATAGAATTATTCGTTCTGGATTTCAAACGAATATTTAAGTCTGTGTACGAGATGACCGACTACAGTAGAAAACGATTTCGAGAACGACTTGAACCACAGTCGATCGTTGAATTATCGTCATACAGTGACAGGAAACGAAGTCGGTCGTGTGTCTTTCCAAGTCACCTCATAAAAGTGTATTTGTTATTCAGGTGTACCAGAAGAATTTACATTAATGAAAGGGCACTACTCTAATCATTACGCGATCACGCGAAATTTTAGGACCGAGACAGGTATTTATTACGACATTTAAAGCTGATAATCATCTCAAACGTCATTTACGCTTGTTTTGAACACCAACACTTTATAGTGTCATGTCCTTCGATAATCAGTAGAACGAAGTATCAGACAGTAACACCAGGAGATATAGTGCATTAATATGATGAAGTTACATTGTACATAGATGAATCGGAACATTGAATAAGTTAACTACGAAAATGAAGAGACTGATGTAGCTCTGATCGTTGTATAAACCTGCGTATCAGAGACTGTGACGATCACTGATGATAAAGGAAGCTGTTGAGATTATGAAATCTGGGCAATGATAGAACACATTTCACGTCATATATGACGGAGGAAGATTGAAATATATAGGGAGCCGATGCATACATGAGCTTGTTTACGAACCGTTGTACCTACAGCTCTTATACCGTGTAAACCAGAACTCCACCGACAAACTTTCATACGTTATTCAGGGATAAGTACTTTGTATAGCGGGCCCACGGTGCCGACAACTTGTTACAGAGTTATTGAATTTCGTTTGCAGTCTTGGCCCAATTAGACTTGTATCTGTGTTGCATTAAAAAGAGTCACAGGAGTGGAAACGTCAATGGTATGCGCTGTGTCGTATTTCCATTCACTTGCTGTAGACAATTGTGCTGCCCTCCTTACCGCGTTGCAGCCGGTACTGCTCGGGTGTGTCTAGGGTTTCGTTTCTCGGCAGTGTTAGTTGTGCGTTAACAGTGATACACAGCGGAAGCATGGGTAAGATAGGTTAACTGATGAGAATTTGGCTGCTGTGCACTTCGTGCATGGACCCACTGAATGCAGTGGAGAAGCTGCATGACGACGCTATGCTGATGAACGTCTTGACGGTTGCATATTACAGGCTTTTTCAATGTTTTGAAGATATTTTCAGAGAATCAAGGGTGACTGCAGTAAGAAACCGAATAAATCGTAATTACATTATTACTTTGTAACTAGCCGCCGACGACTGTAGGTCCCCTACACAAAAATACCCTGAGGGCCAGAAGGTATCTCTGAACAACGTCTCAAAGTTTGTCAGTGTAGTTATAGTTCATCCTGTATAAGGGCTCATGAAGGACTCGTATACTCACCTCTAGTTATAAAAGTAAAAAAGAAAAGAAAAGCTGATAATACACAAGATTTAATTGAGCTATCGTTAAGTGTTGTTTGTACTTCGTAGAAGACGTTAGTAGAAGTCGAGAGTTTTTGAAATTCATTACTGGGTAATTTGCGGTTAACGTATTTCCGCCTAAGAGCATTAAGTAATAATGACAATACGATCCCATCATTGTGAAAAACTGAATTTGTTGCAATGTATTCATACTCCTGGACTATAGCGACACCCGATAAAATATTCCCGAAATCTATGTCTCAAGCTTTACATTATAAAATTTCTCACTTTTGCCAAGAAAGGACATGGCACTCTCTTTGACTAGTGACTACGTTACGATGCGAAGCTGTTTGGTCGAAGTATTCCAGATTTTTCTACGACACATCAATCTTCTCCTACATTAACCTACATTATTCATATCATAATAAAGCTTACAGGGTATTTCTCAAACGTAAACCACGTTAGGAATTAGCACAAAGAGTATTAATATACAAGTACAATTTAATATGTTACGTGATTTAATAGTTTGTCCTTTTTTGCCTAGGTATGCAACATAAAATGTCTTGTGTGGTTAACGGAGTTGTGTGTCGAATACTGAATCGTTCTCTTATAGCGTGGAAGATATGGTACTCTTATCGCCAGTTCAGTCAGGCCAGTGGATAATACGAAATGAAGACCGAGACGCAGTGTGCAGCAATACAATCGTACTGCGACAGCGAAAGTGAGAAGCCACGTAACGTTTATAGTTTTCTGCTTGCCCCTGTACGTGTATGCGTCATGCCAAGCAGCAAGCCGTGTGCTGCTGCATAAGCTATAGGCGACTCTTCATCCGAAGATGAGAATATTAGGGCTTCATACTTCAGCAATAATTTCTTGAATTCTTATTTACTGTATTTGAATGTTTATGTAATCAATATAATTTAAATTTGAAATGAAAAGTTGACAATTTAATACTGTAGGCCTTCTGTAACCTGTCATATGACTATCTCGCTGAAAATGCTTTTAGCTTCTTGTGTACTGATTGAGCATAGTAATAATGAATGCATGGCAGTTTGTTGATGGCGAAAATTTAATGAGTTTTTAACGTAGGTAACTCTCTGTTTCAGCTGATGTGGATGAGGACCCATTGAAATTCAACTCTGCCGATAGGAAGATTCTGCATGCGATATCCGGCAAGTAACTTCATCGCTTTGATGTGTCCGCCGCAGCAGTGCTATTATGTTTGCGTAGCTGCCAGCTTATTGCTATGGAATCTGATATTCATCCATCGAACCTAATTTTGCTTCGTATAACTGATTACATTTCTTGACCAAATACTACAAGAAGTCTACTTTCAAAATTTTTCTTTCTAAATCTGGTAAGCTTATGAACTTCGCAGATCGACACAGAGAATCAGAAAACAACGTAGACGTATTTTCTGTTCGATTTAGATCTCTTATTCGTAATCATTTATTGCGGCAAGATGGAAGATACTGGCTTTCCTGTACTCTCGTTTTGTAACTTACGTGCATTTTCAGATTCTTTCTTTTTTTTTAAAAAAATTTGAAGTACACAACAAACTATTCTGCTTACGTATACAGTATATAAAAGGTAGGACCAAGCAATTGCAATATATATTTTTCGTTGTGTTCTCCCTTATCCCAAATCGAGTTGCTTGAGTAAAAAATTGAAAACCTGTAGAGTAATGACTTATTAAAATACATGTGTGAGCTTTACAACTATAACTAGTGGCAGTCCGCGTTCTGTTAACGAGATTAAAACATTAGTAGCATGTGGGGGAAAACAAGACATAGCAGGCCACCGTTCCCTTGTATTTCTGAGGCATCTAGATTAGTGGTGGCTGGAGCCTGGAGACAAAATTCTACTTGCTCCCCCCCCATTCCCTCCCCCCTCCCTCCCTCTCCATCTCTTTCTCCCACTCTCTTTTTCCATCCGTCATTGTTAGTTTGCTGTATTTGGTTGAATTATTAAGTCGAAAAGGTTTTTAGGGAAAAGTAATTTTGAAACAGGAACAGAGATTAAGTCTGTAATCAAAAGGAAACGGTTTGTTTTCTTATATCTAATATAGATAAAAAGTGGTACCCTATATTTTTGTAAATGAAACTGTCTTCTATCTTTCAACAGGAATCAGTATAATAACGTAAAGAACACTGACTGATTTTCCCACAACTTAAGGTTGAATTACGTTTGATTTAACAAAATTAAATATAATCAAATCTTCAATATATTTGTGCTGACTTTATTAATTTATTGAAAAAAGTGGTTCTCGTTGTTTCGCTACTGCAATTAGTCTGTCATAATACAATTTTGTTTCATCCCATTCAATACTTCGCGAAGCAAGTTCATTGAACCATATTTGTGCCATACATGATATGAGATACGAAAGTGTGAGCATACGCTTGCTGAAGTGTGTCTCGAAGCTGGCGATGGAGACAGCGACCATCAGCGTGAGTTGGACGGCTGCTATTAATTTGGGAAGACATTTCTGTCACCCTGTAACAATGAACTGAAAGTGTTCAGCTGATCTTGATTGTGTGATAGAATCGCGGCTTGACAAACAGCGTCATACTATCCAGATTTTCTGCATACTGCTGTTAAAAACCTCATCACGGCTATAAATTTTGCCAAACATCCGCATCTGGTCTTTAGATCTATGCATCGTATCACAGCCTTTTGTATCGAGAAGAAACCTGAACCCCTGCACTTATTTTTATTGCTCTACCGTAGTTATTCCACCGATCTTACAGTCTTATGACCTTTTGTCACGCTGTAAATTCGAAACTAGAACTGGCTGCATGCAGTAATTTTAACGACATCTGTTTCTGGCAGTGCAACTATAGATCGTTTATAGAAACTCTGTAGAAAGAGCACACACGTTTTTTTCTACTTTGATTTCTTTGGAATACTTCGTCAGCTATATTGTAGTTTGATGCCAGTTACTGCGACAAATATGCGGCCACAATCATCGACATAAATATAAATGTTCATTAAGTTCATACTGCAATGCGTGTTCCGGGCTCAGTGTGCACTGGTGCTGAAAATCTCTGTTAGTTACAGAATACATTTTTACACGCCCATAACGATCCCTGTCTAATATTAACTTACAGTAGCTGTCCATTATAACACACAGCAGCACAACAACATTGTAGATTTTAATGACATTGCAAGTTTTTTTATGACGCTATTAAAATCAGAATGTGCCGGAAATATTTGATAACAATGTCAACTCATCTGAATTAGTTAAGGAGATGACTGACGACAACTGGTGTTGAGTAGACGTACAATCTATGTAATCGCTGCACTTTTTTCAGGTACGTAGGTGTTTGCAATCTCAGTATAAACAGTAAGAAATCGTTACATTCTGAGATTGAAAATGATTTTACATTGGTATCACGATTTATTGAGTAACCGGCCTGATTTTAGTTTTCTCAACGAAATAGTAATTTGATATATGTTCCGGCTTAAATACTTATTGAAGTAATTGATTTATTACTTCGTGAAACATTTCCAACTTCGCCGCAATCAGAAATATTGTCTCCAAAGGAACGCAACTTCGTGTGTTAACTGTGAGCTGTGGAGTAAAAAAGCGTGCTGTGGCAGGCGTGCGATAAACTTTTAAGTAGGCTGTTTAGGTTTTTATGTTGGTAACGTCGTGTAGCGCTCGGTATGAAAATCACTGACTGTGCTGTGTGCAGTCAGTGGCTGATTTGCATTGTTGGAATTTGATATTGTAGTGTTGGGCAGTTGGAGGTGAGCCGCCAGCAGTGGTGGATGTGGGGAGAGAGAGATGGAGTTTTGAGAGCGGATGATCTGGACGTGTGTCCATCAGAGACAGTAAATTTGTAAGACGATGTCATGAACTGAGATATATATATATATATATATCTAACTTATGAACACTATTAAGGTAAATACATTGTTTGTTCTCTATCAAAATCTTTCATTTGCTAACTATGCTTATCAGTAGTTAGTGCCTTCAGTAGTTAGAACCTTTTATTTAGCTGGCAGTATTGGCGCTCGCTGTATTGCAGTAGTTCGAGTAACGAAGATTTTTGTGAGGTAAGTGATTCATGAAAGGTATAGCTTATTGTTAGTCAGGGCCATTATTTTGTAGGGATTATTGAAAGTCAGATTGCGTTGTGCTAAAAATATTGTGTCAGTTTATTGATGACCTGAATACATAAGGGGAGTAATGTCTGAGTACGTTCAGTTTTGCTCAGCTGTTTGAAAATCAAATAACGTAAGGGGTTTATCAGCACAGTAATTCAATAAATTTTCTAAGGGAGCGTTTCAAACTCTACAGGAAACTTCATTTTTTTATATATAAGTACCGCTGCTGGTATATGAAATGCTCATTGTATTTATTTTGTAAAACGTGAACAACGCCTGACAATAAAACCCAAGCAGTACTATGTTGTTGCACTATGTTCTGATTTAGAGCCCTTTTACAACTGTAGTTTAAAGTTCTTCGTCGGTCAACAGTAGTTCCAGCACCGTAGCTACCTTACTCTGGTTTAAAACGATGCAAAAGTAGGTTTTCTTTTTCGTGCATGCATGCATGCAGACCTTCGAATTGCGTAAAAAAAAGCTTTGTCAGTGTACTTCCACATGATTATCGACATTCCTCAAATCATTGCACTTAAAAATAATTAATTTATACAGATGTCGAGACTCAAAGAAATTAAACTTGGGAAATATCTCGTTGGATCACTGCACTGTCTTCGATGTTGGAAGAACTCGACATAATACTTCCTCGCGATTATGTCATGGAGTTAGCCGAGTATCTCCCCACGTATTTACTTACTTCTTTCATACGTAACAACACAACGACCGTGAACTTCATTTTTCTCTGTTCTTATTCACATGTAGAATACGTCGATTCACAATGGGATTCATACGGGTCTAAGTACAAGTAAGAGCAGTTTACCAGCATGTCCACTTTTAAACTTCAAGCAGTTACCTGGATATTCCCCTGCACTTGCTCGTGTAGCGTAACGCGCAGCTCGTTAGCTTGCGACGGAGAGAGGTGAAGCGGACCTGGAACGGATTCGCGCGGCGGGCTAAAGATCGTAGGTTTCCTGCACTGGCCAGTATAAATGCTGTTTATGCAATGTTTCTCCGTTGTTTAGGCAAATGCTGGGCCGGCCCCCAATTTCCGCCCCAAAAAATTCCATATAGCAACAGTTAAAATGCGGTAACGTTCAGAATGCCGTAGTACACGACTTGAGAATTCGTAGCACTCAGATTTGGTTACATTGGAGAGGCGACGAAGATGCGAAGTCTTCTGACAAAACTGTTTTCCTGAGTGAGACCAGAATCATTATAGTCGCGCGGCCGGTGGGGTTGTGGGGGGGGGGGGGGGGGGGGTAGTTCTGTGGAAACTAAGTATAGGAGACAGCTCTGAGTCGATTATTTGGTGTTATCGGATGACTTAAGTTGATAGAACTTTGCAATTGAAGCCAAGACCCGTGTGAGTCAGTGAGTTTCAATTTGGTACAGTTTAAATCTGTGTTTTTTGAAATAGTAAGATAGCATCCAAAACGTGTACTGCGACTGAAAGAAGCTGCACATACTGTCTTGCACCCATACAGCTTAGCACAAGGCAGGGAGAGATTGGTCAGGTAGAGCCCGCATGTAAGCCTTTCTGTGGTGAGGAAATGAGCTACTCAGTAGTTATATGCCCTTTTGAGTTGAGTCCAGTCATAGTGGTTGCATTTGTTCGTCGATGTCATAGAGGCGAACAGTGGGTCAGAACCGACGCATGAACTGGTTCGTTTAATGTTCTGTCGGCAATGCAGGATAGAGCTGGCCGCGGAAGTATTCGTGACGCTGCAGGCAGTTCATAGCGCTAGTCGAAACGTCTCGCTAGAAGACATTAGTATCATAATTCTGTCTCATAAAATGTAAGGATGAGGTAAGAGAAGGCAGGTTGGGGTATAGCTGTGCCAACAGCAGATACTCTGAAGTCATTCCCTGGTCTCTCTGCGGAATGCCAATTTGCAACTCTGCAGTTTTGATAGGATTTATCAATAACCTCTTTCAGGATACATATATCAACATGGTAAAGTCGAAAAGAAATCCAGCGCTGAATTTGATGCGGAGCCACTCAAACGAATAAAGAAAGCTGTACATAATAATCTGTGGTAGTTCTGAACCGAAATTCGGGGCTGAAATCGTTGCTGAGTCTGTCGTCAAAAGTCCATGACACGCAATTAAAGAATCACACCAAATCTTACGACAGCCTACTGCAGTTTCTTGGTTGAGAGTTTCCAACGAATGGTGTGTGCGGACATGAAATGTTGTAGCATTAAGGATTCCGTCATCTGTGTCCGGATGGTAGGTGCAGATATCCTGAAATTGCCTGACATGGAATACCGTGATCATCCCTTGACGTGTTCCGATTTATCCACCAGCAATTCTTACATGAATACCCTGACATACCCATTGGTTCCTGACACACCCTGTATGTCATTCGTAAATCCGACAAGCTCGTCTATCTGATTCGGGCAACACAGCCCCATATGTATCCTCGATACAGACCCTTAAAACTCAGTCCAATAAAGATGCTGTTGTATAAGGCATCAACAACCCATTATCTACGCCCATTCACTTTATTGTCTGTGTCTCACGTTATCAATTCTGTCGCAGGTGTCCACGTTTTCGCGCTATCTGTAAAACTTAAATATCCATTGATAGTACTCGCGACTACGAAATTGTGGACGTACGTATTACCTATTCTCTTGAAAGCATTCCTTTTTTCCCTACTTCTTTGTTTCTGAAACTTTGTATGCGTAGCGATGATTGGACATAAAAGCTACCCTGTTTTCAAAACGTAACATCAGTCTTAAAAAATACAACAAATAACATTAAAATCTCGGAATAAATATAAATTGCACTTTATTGAGACCTTGAATCGCGTCCAAAGGTCATTAGGTGCAATTGCAGTGAACATAGGTTTTGTAGCTTCATAGTCAGCTAGTTACCGGTATTATTTTCCCTCTTAAATCGTCTCTAAGCAAGCGCTGTTTGACAGTGAAAATCTGTAGTGTTTCTTTATCTTCGCCAATTTTCCTGTTGCAATCCATCCAAAAGCTTACCAGTTCTCGCATTGTTTAGTCGAAGAACGCCATTTTTTGTTATTGCGAATGGAGTGAATTAAACCTATCATAGTGTCCCAGAACGTAACACAATGATACAGGAATTGATTAACTCTTAGCAAGAATGAAATTGTTAACGTTGTGAATTTTTTTTTAATCCTGCTCGAGCATTTATTGGCTACTATACAGATGGTGGCTTTTTTATATTTTTATTTATTTTACTTTTTAAACATCGATTTAGATTGCTGTTTTCTCTGTGCTTCGAACTGCAAGACTGCTTACCATAATTCAAGTGTTTCCGTGAGTGAAATGGCGACTGCAGCGTAACGTGATTTAAGTTTGGCTCGCAAATATTAGTCGAAATCGAAGGTATTCTCGTCACTGGTGTTGTTCAGAACAAACGGAACTCGTGCAAACAGCAGTTTTTTTCGCAATAGCTCTGTAGTTTTTGTACTTCATCAATATCTGCACTGGAATAATGGTAAACAGAAAAGGAAACGACAGCACGTCCAGCAAGAGGGTAGTATCAGATGCGGCGATCCGTTTTGTGGCGTAAGGTGAGGCCCGGGTTCTCGGTGTAGCGAAACTGGTCCTGTCTGAGGTTAGTGCCAAGTTCACAATAAAGATGATCTCGATCTGATTGGTGGAACTATTGCAGATGCAGTAACGGCAGCGGTCTTAGCCAAAACTCGTGAAACTCTTGAGAGCAGTGTTGTTGAAATTATGCTTTAAAAATGTCGATGTCTCCGTATGAGAAAAAGACAAGAATTGGAAGAAAAGCTATCTGCTGCGACGAACGAGTTGGAGCAGTTTTAAAGGCGAAATAGTCTGCGACTGCTTGGCGTAGAAGAAGATGAGCGGAAGACGAGAACAACCGCTTATATAGGTTGCACCTGAAAATTAGGCATTGAAGTAATTAAGGCTGACATATAAGGGGCATTCAAATGAAACCAGGCCACTAGTGTAAAATAGCGGTAACGATTTTATTAACTCAAAAATTTAGTTATACGCAGTACACGTACTCAAAAATAGTCGCCAGAACTGTTGGCACATTTACCCCTTGCAACACTAGCCGGTCGATTCCATCCTCGAAGAAGCTATTAGGCTGCTGTCGGATCCAGACATGGACGCATTCATATTTCGTCGTCCGTTGCGAATCGATGTCCGCGAATAGCTTGTTTTAGAGGCCCAAACACATGAAAGTCATACGGTGAAAGGGCGGGACTGTACGGTGGATGTTCCAGCGTTTCCCACCGAAACTGCTGCACTGTAGTCTTCACTGCGTTGGCCGTGTGTGGGCGGGCATTATCATGCAGGAGCATAACGTTCAAAATGGTTCAAATGGCTCTGAACACTATGGGACTTAACATGTTAGGTCATCAGTCCCCTAGAACTTAGAACTACTTAAACCTAACTAACCTAAGGACATCACACACATCCATGCCCAAGGCAGGATTCGAACCTGCGACCGCAGCAGTCCCGCGGTTCCGGACTGCAACGCCTAGAACCGCACGGCCACCGCGGCCGGCGAAGAGCATAACGCCATTGGAAAACATGCCTCGGTGTTTCGACTTGATGGCTCGTCTAAGGTTCTGTAAAGTGGCTGGATAACGCTGTGCATTGATGGCGGTTCGAAGAACTCGATAAGTAGTGGGCTCCTGTGGTCAATAAAAGGATATGATGACCTTACCAGAACTGTGTGCATGGCCTTTTATTTCTTTGGTGGTGGTCAAGTTTCCACTGCCTGCTCGGACGCTTGCTTCCTGGTTCAAAATAGTGACACCATGTTTCGTCACTTGTGACAGTATGCGACAGAAAGCCGTATTCCTTCTCATGATAGCCGAGCGGTTCTAGGCGCTTCAGTCTGGAACCGCATGACCGCTACGGTCGCAGGTTCGAATCCTGCCTCGGGCATGGATGTGTGTGATGTCCTTAGGTTAGTTAATTTTCAGTGGTTCTAAGTTCTAGGGGACGCATCAGTCCCCAGATGTTAAGTCCCATAGTGCTCTGAGTCATTTTGAACCTTCTCATGATAACGTTGCAGATGACTCACAGACATCGCCACTCGAGTATTGCGCTGTTCGGCGGTCAGTTCGTGGGGAACCCACTGGCACAGATTTTTCCGAAGTTCAAGTGCTAATGCATTTCGGTGTGTGGGCGGTGCCCACACTAGTACCCGGTAACCGATGGACCTCGTCCACGATGGTTCTGCGGTTGTCCAAGACTAAAGCATTCACTTCCGCAACCATTTCCGGTGTGATGACACGATGAGCCTGTCCAGGACGAACATAGAGTTCCACGGACTCGCGCCCCTTAAGGAATCGTTTGCGCCAGTCTACAACACTAGAACGACTCAGACTGTACTCACAGTGTATTTCACAACCTCGAGCTCCCTCAGCCGCCAAAAATCGAATCACTCCTCGTTGTTTCTGTTTACTCGTCTGCATGTTCGGTAGTGTGTGACCACCTTCTCTTCGAGGTGAAACCACACTGGCGCTATGCAACATCAAACGGTGCGCACGCGTCAGTCTCTCTACCAATAGATGGCGCCACTATACTCGCAGTTACGTGGTACGACCTTACGTGTAAGGCAAAGGTAGACGCACTGACCAGGTTTCATGTGAATGAAACTCATAAATAGGAGTCGTCGGGTGAGACGAAGACTGTCAGGCACTACGAAACCTAGTTTGTCTGATACTGAAAAGGGGCAGAGATATTTAAACAGAAGAATAAAGTATAAAAGAGAAGTTCTTGCACTACAACAGCTAAAGATTCTGAACAATGCAATGTCTCATTCGGTCTTCGGAATGTGTAGACTCAGGATGGCAGAGTAATTATGAAGACCGCAACTGGAAAAAGACTTTACGAACGTGACAGAGCTGAATAGCATTGAGTGAAACTACGCGAGCAAAAGTGGAAACTTAACACATCTCGCTTTGGTTTAATTCTAACCTAGTGCAACATCCCTTATGCTGCCAAAATGCTATCTTGAAATTGTATTAACTCTGTAACTACATTTTTCTGTGCCTTCCCTATTGTCCTTGCGGTTGTATTAATTTTGTAATTATCTGTGTACTGGTACCTTCACTTATAATCCTTATATTACCTTTAACTGCAGTATTACTTAATTTTAGCTACTGCTAATACTATTTGTCTGAGATTTCGTTGTCCGTTTGTTATTATAGCACTGTAATTATTACTTTTTTTTATAAAATTCCTCACTCACCTATGTTAAAACCGTCAAGAAAAAAAAATTACAATCAGTGCTATTGTAGTAAGTTCTAGTTTAATTGTAGTTTTCTGTGCTGACTTTGTATTTATTAAACACATTTTTCTCTGCTGACAGCATCGGTCTTGTAACTTACCCCCTCTATTTTCCACCGTGAACTGTCCAACAGATTACATTTTATTCCTTTAATACGGAGGGTTACTTGCTTTCACAATTGTCAGATCATCCGTATTTCCTGCTTCCCACTCCTCCATGACCTCAGAAAATCTTGACCTCGCGATCCTCGCTGCTTCACGAATTGCTACGGCGTGCAGAAACCTTGACTACTCTTGGCCGAGGTATGTGGCTTCACGGAAATGCAGTCTACTAACTCCATCTCACAAGTAGGCGCGTACTTGAGCAATTAAGTGTCAGTCAGCTTTCTCCAAACAGCCCAACAAACTCATTCCAACATCCAATCTTTTAGCTTCACATTACAAAGAACTGAGTCTCCTCTTGCACCAACTTAACTGTCACGTAATTCTCCGGTCTGAAACATGGCGAAAACCACACATATCCTCTGCCTCTGTTCATCTCCCAGGATATACATTTCTTAAGCCCTCATTTGTTTTCCTTGCATATTATTGAGGTGCCATCGGTTCTGTATTTCTGTAAATATCATTTCTATGCCGACAACATTCAAGTCTACCTAAGTGGTACATCTGAAGATATAAATACTGCGATTGCTCAGATGAATGATGATCTGTCTTCAGTGGTAACAAGTGCGAAAAACCTGCGGCTTAAACTAAATGCAAAACAGTCGCAAGTAATCTTACTATCCAATCAGAAATTAATAATATCAGAATTCCGTGATCAGTTGCCTCCCTTGCAACTTGACTGCATCCCAATAACATAACAGAAAGCAGTGATGAACTGGCATATAATTTTGAATGAATATTGGAATTGGACAGAGTAGTGTCACCGTATGCCGGATGCCTTTTGCTTGCCTCTGTGCCCCCAAAAAGGTATTTCCACAGGAAGTGAAACGCAGACTCGTGCGATTATCCGTTCTGCCCAACCTGCAGTATTGTGTTGTAATTCAGCATGGTACAATTAGTGAAAACACAAGACAGTTAGAGCTAACCATGAATGCTTTTGTGTGTTAATTTGCAACATTCGTCGATATGACCATGTCAGCGCATCACACACCCATTTAGGGTGGTTGCGACCAGATAAGTTACGAGACTGCCACACACTGTGTGTACTTTACCGGTGTTCAAGCACCCCAGTGCCTCCAGCGGCCCAGTACCTCGCCTCAGAGAATAAACTTCTTTCGTGCAATATTAACACAAAGTCTGACCCATCAAATATCCTAGTTACGCCGACTGATAAAACAAAAACAATGTCAACCTCCTTCACTGTTGCTGCTGTCCACCTCTGGAATAAGTTGCCCCTCACTCTCCGCGCAATTCGATGTCCTGTTGCTTTTTAGAAAAAGTTTAAATAACTTTTACCTGTCATGCACATAGCGCTTCTTCAAAATTAACAAATCTGGCCAACTTACCCATTGTCAAAAATCAAAGCTAATGCTCCTATCGTCCCCAATTGCGCTTCTTTCTCTTTTCCTTTCCCTATGAGTCACGCCATCTTCTCCTCCCTTACATTCTTTAACTGTATGTTATCACAGTCATGTTTCCCTTCCACGTCCGTTCCTTTCTTCACGCTCATAATTGAAAACCTACCTTATTGTAATCTCTGTAAGGGTTACAGGCATGGACGGAGACTGCTGGGTGTTACGGTGTCAGTATACTTGACACGTAGCCGAGTCGTGCCATTGAACTGTTTCACTCGCTTGGTTTCGATTCCGAACAGACGTCTTTTCCGGCTCAAAATTGAGCCTTTACAAATATTATCCGGGTCTAGGACGTCAGACACAGTTATGACGAGTCGACGTAGCGTTATTCTAACTGTTCTTGTGGAAATGGAGTGGTAAACGTTAATAACTCTGTGTTGGCGTATTTCAATACCTCCCGGACCCAGTGCCTACATAATCCTGACAAATAACAAGGGAGACCCTCGGCTGAGGACACAGAATCGATGACCCCTTATATATCTATTATTGTATTCACCATGCACGAGTATAAACTGTGTGAACGTTGTTCTGATCTGTAGCATGGTAGTTTTTATTTCCCAAATTTAGTGTAACGTGCTTACTGTAATATATGCAATGTAGAGTATGTAGAACGCCTAGTTAGGCGTAAGAGGAGGTCTGGTAGCCCTAATCTTGCCAGGTTAAATCAATAAATAAATACATAAAAATATTTTGGATTAACATCAGACAATTCTTTGCAGCCATTGTTTTTTGTCTTTCTGGCTATATACTCGTCCAAGTGTTCAGAATAATATCGAGAAATGTCGCTGTCACACACGTAACTCTGAGCGTAAACGGCATTTATCACAGCAGCCGTGACAGCATCTCGAATCATTAGATGAAGTCGAACTCAGCAAGATAATACAGATAAATAGATAAGCTCTCTAGCGAGGAACGAAGGGGCCAGGCCGCGTATCCAAATATTCGATCCTCCTCAGCGTCGTTTATTGACGTTTCTGAACATTGTTTTTTGTCTCCAATGTGCATTTTCTTGTATCGTCTGCCGTACGTCTAAGATTCTTGGTATCGCATTGAAACTTTCAGTACCTCGCTGAAACCAGCGACTCTCAGAGACTGAATTAGGCGAAATTATTACTTTGTTTCATATAAGAAACGAAAACTACAAAAATAAGCAGAGCAGTAGCACACTGTTCTTCAAATGATGATGTCGCACATCGTAATATCACAGCTAGTTTCATGTTGACATATCGAATCCCTACGAAACTGTTACATGTTGAGCCTCCTGATTCAGCAAAAAATTCTGCTTTAGCCGACCGAGTGGTTCTAGGCGCTTCTGACCGGAACCGCGCTGCTGCTACGGTCGCAAGTTCGAATCCTGCCTCTGGCATGGCTGTGGGTGATGTCCTTAGGTTAGTTAGGTTTAAGTAGATCTAAGTCTAGGGGACTGATGACCTCAGATGGTAAGTCCCATAGTGCTTAGAGCCATCTGAATTTGAATTCTGCTTTAGCCGCAATACGGTTTCACTGAAACTTGGTAAGTGGTAGTATTTAAAAATTATAATGCTGGACATTTTTTTCGGAATATAGACAATTTATGTAGAAAAGGGAATACAACGTCACTAATTACTTTTTGAAAAAGTACTCATGATTGCTTATACTTCTGAGTTGCAATATAATTACTGCGGTGATAGATATTTAAATTTGGCTGCGCTTCGTGTCTTACTTTGATTGGGTTTCATTGACTAATCTAGAATATCTTACGGTCTGTGTCAAAGTAATTTGGTATTTGAACTTTTATATAAACTTAAATCTTTTGAGAGCATTGGAGAAAATCCACGGAGCAAATTTCAAGAAACATGTTTAGGGTAAGTCATATGTTTCAGATTACATTAGCCTGACAATACCGTTCCGTTCCCGCATTGTAATATGGATATAGTTGCAGCGGAACCATGAGCTTGTCAAAAATGTTTGCTACCCCTATATTTTATAGTAATTTGCGAGAACTTAGATTCAAAGGGAGCAGAATATGAAGGAATAAGTCTTATGAAACTAAAAAAGTAATTCTGCTGTGAAATAGAGACAAAACATTAAAAAGAGTCTTTTCTAAAATGCACTTCTGTGAAATTAAAAACTGCTGCTGGGTAACTTTTAATAGAGTGGTGGTCCACCATGAGCGTTGTAACATATTTATACTCTTTGGGATGCTGTCCACAAGATGGTTGGCACGTAGCTGCCCCAGTGTGCCCCATTCTCCGACAGTGCCTCTCAACAGGTCATGCTGTGTGTGAAGGAATTTCAACTGCCCCCAAGCGCGCTCAGTCGATTTCATCCCAGCAGATATAGCAGCCCATTCGACTGAGTTAATTCCTGTCTCCTGTAGGAAAGTGTTGACGAGCCAGTCGAAATATGCTCGTGCATTGTCATCTTGAACGTTAACGCATCGCTTAAATATTTACTGTAGGGATGGGCGATAAGTTGTAATATCCTATCCCGGTAGTGCGAGGCCCTCAAATTACCTTCTATAGCCGTGAGTAACGTTCGACATCCGTACACGATATTGGCCCAATACGTCACTGACCCACCACCCTTTTTAAACCTTGAGAGTGTATACCTAAGACAAGCATTGCTACCTGTCTGCCTCATTGCCCGTCTATGACGATCATCGGATGTCAAATGAAACAATAATTAGTGGAAAAATCAGGATCATTGGTTTCCATCTACTTCGCTCATCACGGTCCTGGTGTTTGGTACCATTATCTGTAATGAATGCCTAGAGGCCAAATTGATCGCGTGGAGGCATATGCGTTGTCTGCTTCGACACAGCACTCCCATTTCCCTCCAAAAATGGAGTGCACACTTCCGTTGCGTTCTCCTCGGGGTACCTATTGGGAATAACATGTAGGTAGCAGTCATAAGCTAGTGTTGTTGAGTGCAAGCGACGACTACAAGGCAGATCTTCAGTGTTTTGTGGATCATCATGACAGCGATTGAATGTTCACGTAGCTTCGTTATGGTGTAGAGCTGTTAGGCTCGCAACTTCGTGTGCTGAAAATCCTTCTTTGCGAAACATGACGATGCTCGCTCGGTCTAAACTTGAAGTGACACCTCTAGGCGTGTTGACAGACTGAGCATTGCATGCATGCCTCAGTGTCTCGTTTACACTTGGAGACAGCACGCCCTCATGAGATACACTGAGAATGCAGGTTCAGTTTTCCTTTTATTACACGGTGCATGCGGCTATTTTCTGTGGTGAAAAGCATATTGAGAACGAGGTTCCCGATCAGAAGACCACAATCTTTGTAAATAATTTGTGTGATGCAAAATGTTTTGCAAGCAGTTTAAATCACAGGCTTACGTTGTGTAAATACTGATCGCTTTTGTGGAGTTCATTTCAGTGTTGGCAGAAATAAAAACGTAAAGGAACCGAAATCGAGACAATCGACGGATTTTTGTTCATTAAGTATAAATGTATGAATGTCCCTGTGTGAAACCATTATGAATTCGTTAAATGCTAAGTATCGATTGCCAAACGCGAGTTCATTGTCTTAATTACTACAGCACCTCACTTGGTACGAGTATTGCAGTCACACTGAAAAGTAATCTACGGCCCTCAACTTGAACGCTGTGTTAGGAGAGAAGACGAGAAAACGAATTAGAATACTTTTAGAGATACACAGACATGCTTGCTCCAGAGTTGGAGGGTCTTACGGAATATTTATGTAGATATGTAACGATATGCTGTTAGTTTACAGATCTAATTCTGTTTCAGATCCGTGAAGCTAGTTTCCGTTTCGACGACTACTGATATTTAGAAGATGAAGTTTTTCCTTTTAATAATTTCTTCTGGGAAACTATGGCAAAAAGCAAATTGTTGAAGCGTTTACCGGATGCTGTCCGAATTGTATGGAATGTGGGTTATTTTTCTCATTTCCTTGTTTCACACCATTCAGATTTTCATGAATACGTTAAAGTACATGGACAGAAGAAATCTCAACATCAATAATAATTAATCTAGAGTAATGAAATGTCGGGAAGACTTTTTCTAGGTAACATATTTCAGTGATTAACATTACAAGATCATAGGTTCATGTGAACGCAAGACTAGCCATTGCAAATCATGAATTTCGCGCAATGTAACCACCAGAATGTTGAATGCAAACATGCGAACGTTTGTGCATTGAGGTGTACAGGTGTCGAATGTTAGTTTGTGGGATAAAGTTTCAGTCATGTTGCAACTGATCGGTCGATACAGGGACGGTTTTTCTCTGCCTCGTGATGACTGGGTGTTGTGTGCTGTCCTTAGGTTAGTTAGGTTTAAGTAGTTCTAAGTTCTAGGGGACTGATGACCATAGATGTTAAGTCCCATAGTGCTCAGAGCCATTTGAACCAGGGACGGTTAATTCTGATTGTGGTTAACGCGGGAGGTTTCAACCGATTATTTCGCACATGTGTCTGATTGGAGACATATCTGGTGTTCGAGCAGGTCAAGGCAACATACCGACACTCTGTAGAGAATGTTTGCTTACAACAGCGGTATGTGAGCGAGTGTTATCCTGTTGGAAAGCACTGCATGGTATGCTGTTCAGCACAACAGCTCCGGTCACGAGGGTGACGAAGAAATTTTGCAGTCAGGGTGCGTGGGACAACCACGAGAGTGCTGCTGTCATACAAAATCGCATCCCGGACCATAACGCAAACTGTAGGTCAAGTGTGTGTAGCATAGAGCCAGGTTTTTTTGTAGGCCCTCAACTGGCCTCCTCATAACCAACACACGGCCATCACTGGCACGGAGGCAGAACCAGCTTTCATCAGAAAACACAACAGTGCTCCACCGAACTCTTTTGAGGTCAGCAGATTGCACGCTACAGGGCACCTGGCTCGGAGCTGCCTTGAAGTAATTGTTTTGTAATTGTTCGTTGTGGTACTGTTGTGCCAACTGCTGCTAAATTGCTGCTGTAGATGCAGTACGATGTGCCCCAGAGCCATAAGCCGATCCCGATGGTCTTCCCTCTAGGTAAATCCACGTGGCCGTCCACAGTCCGGTCATCTTGCGACCGTACATTCTCGTGGCGACCGCTACCAGCACTTATGTACGGTCGCTACATTTGTGCCAAGTCTTTCTGCACTATCGCAGAAGAACATCCAGCTCCTCGTAGCCCTATTACATGACCTCGTTCAAAGTGAGTAAGGTGGTGTTAATAATGTCTTTGTCGCCATAAAAGTGTACTTGAGTAACATCAACCCACTACCGTCCAGTCTCAAAGGACGACCGTTACAGCGGTATTTAAAGCAAACCTGGTTTGGAGATCAATAGTGGCGCTAATAGCGCCGCTCTTGTGAGACTGGCTCGAAATTTGTGTAGACATCTTTCAGATGTAGAAACATGCCTACCATCTTTCGCTTACGTAACAACATTCTTGGCACTGCGACCTTTTCCACAATTAATAAAACTTTCCGAGTAATTATGCCGTGATCGACGGATGTCACATTTAAACCCAAACGTTTCATCTCCATCTGCAGATGACATTTTCAGGGGGAAGCGTTGCTTCTGTGGGCGTCCGATTCACACCATAGCTCGCTATTGACTGCAGCAAAATTCCGTTTAAGCGTGGTTCCGTGCAGAGGCGTGACGTCACGTGTTTCGAATACCCGACCGCAGTTGACCTTGGTCGATTACCGTCGCCCGCTGTTGCTATCACCCCGTGGTGGAAGACTAGTATACATCTTCTGAGCACCGGAATCCAAACATTCAATTTCATGTCCTCCTAAGTCCTATAGAAATTTCTATGATGTTTTACAATTTTTACGGCCTTTCTGCATAGCCTTTCATTGCGTCCGCTTGTGGCTGCCAGTACTTGAAGCCTATAAAAATGCATGTAATGATCTCGTGGCTGCAAACCATGTACCGCGACAGCTGATCTTTCAGTCTCCCCTTTTCTGAAATTGCTTTTGTGCCCTTCTAATCGTTTTTTGACCGTTCTTATTGTAGTACCCATGTACATCTACATAAACTACACGGAATCCTGTAAATTCCTGCTTTTTCTAGCAGTTTGCGAGCATCCTTGTCCAATTTTAGGTGTTCTGGTATCTTCCGGGTGGGTTTGTGGATTACAGCGATGTTCTGTTCTTTCAGGATTTTTCCTATGCGGCCAGCAACGTCCTTAACGAAAGGCAGGGAAACTTCGGATTTCACATGCGGTTTTGCATCGTTGTGATTTCTGCACTTTGTACTTAGGCGGAAGAATAATATTCTTAAGTAATCCAGATGGGGACGAAACAGGGTTTAAATGTGAAATCCATTCGACTTCGGCATAACAGCCCTTTATTAATTGTGACATTTCCGGCCGTGAAAGTTTACATTCAACGATTTTTTCTCGTCGTATGTTTCGTAGACTCGTCGGGACGCTTTCGCAATCAATTTTAGTATTTTTTTTAGTTTTTGAAAAGTGGCTTGTCTACTACCTATTTAGTACTGTTACAGATGTCTTGCGCCCAACTTCAGTTTCGCAGAACAGCTAGTTTAGATGTGCAGTATTTTCGCCGGGTAACATTCGACCGTGGAGTTATTGTCGTGAAATAGTCGCACTTTTGGAGATGGTTCTAGTGAAATGAGTGGCGCCGGAAGGGCAGCATGTGTCAGAAAGGCGCCAAAGAAGAGAGCGAGCAGACGGCAAGGCCGCTGACGGGGTGGGAAACTCGCGTGGCGTGGCGCAAGTGCGAGCCGCGCCGCCGCGCTGGAGGTCAGCAGATAGCTCGCGCCGTGCCGCGCCGAGCGGCCTTGACACACTTTGCGGCTTTGTTTACCTGCAGCTGCGGCGAATCTGTGGCGCGGGCACGCCCAGCACGCTGCGCCTCCCAAGGACGGCGCGCCCCATCTCCCCGTGTCCGAAAGCTGCAAGAATGCCAGTCTTGCCGTCAGGAAGCAGCACCACGTTTGTTTTATGTGTACAACTGACCTTAGTTGGAATGGAGTAAATTTTCTATTCGCCTGTGTTCATAGTAAAAGCAGTGGGTTCAAGTAGCTAGTTCTCTAAATAAAAAAATAAAATAAACGACGGTATGGCAACTGGACGAACCATTTGAGGTTATGAGCAACTACTTCGCATAACGGACAGATTACGCTTGCTGCAGGCAAATAAAATATGAAAAATGTTGTTGCTCGTAAGAGATATCTAGGTAGGCGGTAAAGTGAAAATATCAGTTACCTTATCAAGACTAACAATAAGCTTAAGAAACAATCCAAATTTTAACAAATAATTATATTAAAATACAAAAAATAAATCACGGCAAAGAAAACTCTGAAAAGTAAAAATACTGACTCATATACAATCGTAAAACGGTGTAAATTTCATGATGAGACGAGTGTGAATATTCGCTGACACACAAAAAATCTAAAACTAAGTAAACAAATTGATTAAAAACTGCGTTCCTTCGAAAACTATAAAACATGTAATTAGTGCTTACAATAAAGCCGATTAACCCACAGTTGTAAAAAATCTTTATCACCATATGTATGCACTAGTGGCAAAGGAAAAATTTGACGCAGATCAGCATTTCATTCTCATTGGTATCTCGCCCCTCACACGTAGATGGAGTGTTAATATCTGCCCTGAATCGTTCACGTAATGTAAAAAAGGGCTTCAATTGAAGTAACAGTATTAGTTATAGAAAGAGCACACGAAAATCCATATTCACTCCATCAGACGACTTTATCAATAAATAGGAACTAGACTATTGCAGTTGCTAAACAGACAAAGAGATCTACGTACGCTGTTGTCTCTCAGGTTCTCGAAGTTATTGGCTTATAGTTGCCGATATTAGTTTAGTGGTACAATCGATCATGAATAGTACCTCACTCTTTAGCGAATCCATTCTTTATGAGAAGCGATAAGCAACCGTTTTTAGTCCTTTCAGTAGTTGTAGGAGAACTTTGACGGTCTAAGGCGCTGCAGTCATGGACTGTGCAGCTGCTGCCGGTGGTTCGAGTCCTCCCTCGGGCGTGTGTGTGTGTGTGTGTGTGTGTGTGTGTGTGTGTGTGTGTGTGTGTGTGGGTGTGTGTGTGCGTGGGTGTGTGTGTGTGTGTCCTTAGGATAATTTAGGTTAAGTAGTGCGTAAGCTTAGGGACTGATGACCTTAGCAGTGAAGTCCCATAAGAGTTCACACACATTTGAACATTTTTTGGAGAACGTCGACTTGGCTGTACATGTTATTATCGGAGCATCCAGGGCGTTTCTGTCTTTGTTTAGTCAAAACGTGTGACATGTTTAGTCTACTCAGATACAAGGGGTCTTCAGTAAAAATACAACACATTTTTATTCTGAAGACAGGTTAGTTTTATTCAGGCTTCTAGTTCACCGTATTATTTCTCACTCTTCTGATAACAAAACCCTGTTTTTCAATATAACCTCAGTTCAATGAGACAGCCTTAAGCCACGTTACTGGGAGGGTCCGTATGCCCGTATGGTACCACTCTACTATTCGACTTCGGAGCCATCGTCTTGCTCCATTAATAACGTCCCCATTACCCACGTATTGCTTCCCGCGGAGTGCATCCTTATTGGGCCAAACAGATGGAAGTCAGAAGGTGCGAGGTCTGGGCTGTAGGGTGGATAGGGAAGAACAGTCCAATGATATTTTGTGAGTTCCTCTCTGGTGCGCAGACTTGTTAGGCCTTACGTTGTTATGGAGATGGTGAAGTACGTTCGCATTTTTGTGGCAACGAACACATTCAACTCGTTTCTTCAATTTCCTTAGGGAAGCACAATGCAATTCGGAGTTGATTGTTGTACCATGGGGGAGGAGATCAAACGGAATAAGGTTTTCAGAGTGTCAGAAGACTGTCCCCATAGCTTTAACGGCTGAGTGTGCAACTTTGAGCTTTTTCTTCGGAGGGAAGGTAGTGTGGCGCCTCCCCATGGATTGCCTTTTTCCTTGCGGATCGAAATGATGAACCCATGTTTCAACGCCTGTGACGATGTTCGACAAAAATGTTTCACGACCAGCAACATAACGCGAAACCAATTCCGCACAGATAGTTCTAGGTTGTTCTTTACGGTGTTCTGTTAGGTGGCGAGGAAACCAGTCGGCACACTCCTTTGAATAGCCCCACTGGTGTACGCATGTGTCAGCACTACCTACACAGATGTACGGTTGTGCAGCGAGCTGTTTGAGGATGATTCGTTGATCACCTAGAATGAAAGTGCCCGCACATCCCATCATTGCAAGAGTAACACCTGTGTGCGGCTGCCCGGCACACGGGAGGTCGACAGGCTAGCATGACCTTGTTGCGACGATGATAGACGCCGCGCCCGACGATTCACCGTGCTTTTGTTCACTACCAGGTCTTCGTAGTCATTCTGCAAGCGTCTCTAAGTATCTGCGATGCCCTGGTTTTCCGCCAAAAGAAAGTCAATGACAACAGTCTGCTTGGAACCTACCTCCTCGCTACAGAAGCCATTTTGAAGGCCACGTATAGCGTCGCCACCTATGGGAACTTCATGAAACCTTAGGGGCTGAAGCAAGAGTATTCCATGACGTACTGAAACAAATTTTTCATTATTTCAACCGAGATTGGCTGAGAAGAATAAATGTGTTTCATTACTTATTGAATACCCTCATATTTCTGTTGGTGTTATTTCTTGCACACGTCAATTTTATTAGTAAAAGAAAAACGGACTGAATCTGTAAAATACATTGTGTAAAATGTGAAAATTGTAATATTAATATAAAGCATGGGGAAGCTACTGCCGTAATTTTTCCCGGGGGCATGCAGCTTTACTGTATGGATAAATGATGATGGCGTCCTCTTGGGTAAAATATTCCGTAGGTAAAATAGTCCCCCATTCGGATCTCCGGGCGGGGACTACTCAGGACGACGTCGTTATCAGGAAAAAGAAAACTGGAATTCTACGGATCGGAGCGTGGAACGTCAGATCCCTTAACCGGGCAGGTAGACCAGAAAATTTAAAAAGGGAAATGGATAGGTTAAAGTTAGATATAGTGGGAATTAGTGAAGTTCGGTTGCAGGAGGAACAAGACTTTTGGTCAGGTGAATACGGGGTTATAAACACAAAATCAAATAGGGGTAATGCAGGAGTAGGTTTAATAATGAATAAAAAAATAGGAGTGCGGGTAAGCTACTACAAACAGCATAGTGAAAGCATTATTGTGGCCAAGATAGACACGAAGCACACGCCTACTACAGTAGTACAAGTTTATATGCCAACTAGCTCTGCAGATGAAGAAATTGAAGAAATGTATGATGAGATAAAAGAAATTATTCAGGTAGTGAAGGGAGACGAAAATTTAATAGTCATGGGTGACTGGAATTCGGCAGTAGGAAAAGGGAGAGAAGGAAACAGTGGGTGAATATGGATTGGGGGAGAGAAATGAAAGAGGCAGCCCTCTGGTAGAATTTTGCACAGAGCATAATTTAATCATAGCTAACACTTGGTTTAAGAATCATAAAAGAAGGTTGTATACATGGAAGAATCCTGGAGATACTAGAAGGTATCAGATAGATTATATAATGGTAAGACAGATTTAGGAACCAGGTTTTAAATTGTAAGACATTTCCAGGGGCAGATGTGGACTCTGACCACGATCTATTGGTTATGAACTGTAGATTAAAACTGAAGAAATTGCAAAAAGGTGGGAATTTAAGGAGATGGGACCTGGATAAACTGAAAGAACGAGAGGTTGTACAGAGTTTCAGGGAGACCATAAGGGAACAATTGACAGGACTGGGGGAAAGAAGTACAGTAGAAGAAGAATGGGTAGCTCTGAGGGATGAAGTAGTGAAGGCAGCAGAGGATCAAATTGGTAAAAAGAAGAGACCTAGTAGAACTCCTTGAGTAACAGAAGAAAAATTGAACTTAATCGATGAAAGGAGAAAATATAAAAATTCAGTAAATGAAGCAGGCAAAAAGGAATACAAACGTCTCAAAAATGAGATCGACAGGAAGTGCAAAATGGCTAAGCAGGGATGGCTAGAGGACAAAGTAAGGATGTAGAGGCTTATCTCACTAGGGGTAAGATAGATACTGCCTACAGGAAAATTAAAGAGACCTTTGGAGAAAAGAGAACCACTTGTATGAATATCAAGAGCTCAGATGGAAACCCAGTTCTAAGCAAAGAAGGGAAAACAGAAAGGTGGAAGAAGTATTTAGAGGGTCTATACAAGGGCGATGTACTTGAGGACAATATTATGGAAATGGAAGAGGATGTAGATGAAGATGAAATGGGAGATATGATACTGCGTGAAGAATTTGATAGAGCACTGAAAGACCTAAGCCGAAACAAGGCCCCGGGAGTAGACAACATTCCATTAGAACTACTGACAGCCTTGGGAGAGCCAGTCCTGACAAAACTCTACCATCTGGTGAGCAAGATGTATGAGACAGGCGAAATATCCTCAGACTTCAAGAAGAATATAATAATTCCAATCCCAAAGAAAGCAGGTATTGACAGATGTGAAAATTACCGAACTATCAGATTAATAAGCCACAGCTGCAAAATACTAACACGAATTCTTTACAGACGAATGGAAAAACTAGCAGAAGCCGACCTCGGGGAAGGTCAGTTTGGATTCCGTAGAAATGTTGGAACACGTGAGGCAATACTGACCTTACGACTTATCTTAGAAGAAAGATTAAGGAACGGCAAACCTACGTTTCTAGCATTTGTAGACTTAGAGAAAGCTTTTGACAATGTTGACTGGAGTACTCTCTTTCAAATTCTAAACGTGGCAGGGGTAAAATACAGGGAGCGAAAGGCTATTTACAATTTGTACAGAAACCAGATGGCAGTTATAAGAGTCGAGGGACATGAAAGGGAAGCAGTGGTTGGGAAGGGAGTGAGACAGGGTTGTAGCCTATCCCCGATGTTATTCAATCTGTATATTGAGCAAGCAGTAAAGGAAAGAAAAGAAAAGTTCGGAGTAGGTATTAAAATCCACGGAGAAGAAATAAAAACTTTGAGGTTCGCCGATGACATTGTAATTCTATCTGAGGCTGCAAAGGACTTGGAAGAGCAGTTGAACGGAATGGACTGTGTCTTGAAAGGAGGATATAAGATGAACATCAACAAAAGCAAAATGAGGATAATGGAATGTGGTCGAATTAAGTCAAGTGATGCTGAGGGAATTATATTAGGAAATGAGACACTTAAAGTGGTAAAGGAGTTTTGCTATTTGGGGAGCAAAATAACTGATGAGGGTCGAAGTAGAGAGGATATAAAATGTAGACTGGCAATGGCAAGGAAAGCGTTTCTGAAGAAGAGAAATTTGTTAACATCGAGTATAGATTTAAGCGTGAAGGATGTCGTTTCTGAAAGTATTTGTATGGAGTGTAGCCATGTATGGAATTGAAACATGGACGATAAATAGTTTGGACAAGAAGAGACTAGAAGCTTTCGAAATGTGGTGGTACAGAAGAATGCTGAAGATTAGATGGGTATATCACGTAACTAATGATGAAGTATTGGTTAGAATTGGGGAGAAGAGGAGTATGTGGCACAACTTGACAAAAAGAAGGGATCGGTTGGTAGGACATGTTCTGAGACATCGAGGGATCACAAATTTAGCATTGGAGGGCAGCGTGGAGGGTAAAAATCTTAGAGGGAGACCAAGAGATGAATACACTAAGCAGATTCAGAAGGATGTAGGCTGCAGTAGGTACTGGGAGATGAAGAAGCTTGCACAGGATAGAGTAGTATGGAGAGCTGCATCAAACCAGTCTCAGGACTGAAGACCACAACACTAACAATATAAAGGACTAATAAATGAAATTTATTCCATATTTGACCTATAATAATAGAAAGAAAAGATTAAATGTACAGAAATTTGGAATAATGTTATGCACAGAAAATTAGTTCTTAAATCTGCAGTACTTACCTTCCTAACCTGGACGAGTATTGTGCTTATGGAATTCAGATGCAGGAATGCTTTGATCGCATTGTGCGAATTAGGTTCTACATGCGCAGTGTCATTATGGTAGCTGTTGGCAATGCCAACGATTCGGAGCATTTAGGAAAACCAATCATCCAAAACTGTGTCTTGGACAGTGGTTCTCAAACTTCCTCCATCGCGCCCCCCCTTCTGAAACAAATTATTTTGCCTCCATCCCGCACGCCACTTTTTTTCCTTCGTTTCACAGCGCTCTCAGACTGGCTTAAAAACGACCCATGCGTTTACTTCTTTCTGACTGCAAATGTTAGTTGCAACAACAGCAAAACAATCGTAATAATAATAAGAAGGAGAGTGTCCTTCGAACACAGCAGAGTTAAACATTTTTTTAAAAATTATAGCATATTTTTGTGTTGTTCAAAGGTGGGGAATGTTAAAAAGTACAACTAAATAACAGTGGCTGCGAGTATAGTTATTGAAACTGAGCAAATATATGTACTTTTTCTCTTTAAGTTAGTTCACAAGCTACTGACCCTGCTCGACTTCGCGCAAGTGTAGCACGAAATGTGTACCGCCTGCGACTTGATTGGCGTAGCGTATTTTGTTTACGAGCCATGATTAAAATTCAGAGAACAAAGTTAAGTAAATGAATATAATCACTTTCACCTGACTTACGCGATGTGAGTAACGCGCGCCAGGAAAGTTGTCTAGAGGCACGAACGTTGTGCGTTCCATATTGAATTGGTATTTGGAGCGACATCTCATAGCAATGATGGGAGAGCATCGTGATCTAAGTAATGTGCGAGTGCGTGAATGATACAGTATGTATTAAATGAATGATGTCTGAGGTGGCACGAATTAAAAATAGGAAGAAACAAGTGTTAGCTACATGTTTAAGTTCGTGTTACAGCACTCCTCTTGTGAAGCTTAGTACGCATTGTGATGCATTGCTAATACTCACTGCCGTTATCTCTTTATTGCCCGACTTCTTCGCCGTACCAAAAAATCACATCCAGGTTTAATTCAAGATTCAAATGCTGCGGAACTGAAACAACATACTGTACGTAATCGAAGCGAATATGCTGAAATACCTTTTCGGAGAACATTTTACTTGAAGCATAAACATAGAACACAACGTATTTTGGATTCGCATCTTCTCCGCTATGTAATTGTTCTCAAACGATTACAGGGAAACTATTTGAGTATTTAAATTTATAAGTCTCACATCGCAGCTTGAACACAATGTGGTCATCTTTTCCTTATTGGTCATATTTATTACGAGGCTTCAGAGTTAAGTAACTCACTGCTCGTTGTTCGAAGAATTTGCAGTAAATTATGAGCGCAAATTGTGACCGGTAATCTGGGAGATGCAAAATTTGGCAGTATTGAAATAATGTCATATTTCCAAATGTGTATGTCAACCGGCTGTAGATACTCTGCAAATCACATTTAAGTGCCTGGCAGAGGGTTCATCGAACCACCTTCACAGTTCTCTATTATTCCAATCTCGTATAGCGCGCGGAAAGAACTAACACCTATGTCTTTCCGTACGAGCTCCGATTGCTCTTATTTAATCGTGGTGATCGTTTCTCCGTATGTAGGTCGGTGTCAACAAAATATTTTCGCATTCGGGGGAGAAAGTTGGTGACTGGAATGTCGTGAGAAGATTCCGTCGCAACGAAAGGCGCCTTTCTTGTAATGATGTCCAGCCCAAATCCTTTATCATTTCAGTGACACACACTCCCATATTTCGCGATAGTACAAAACGTGCGGCCCTTCTTTGAACTTTTACGATGATTTCCGTCAGTCCAATCTGGTAAGGATCCCACGCCGCGCAGAGGTATTCTAAAAGAGGACTGACAAGCGTAGTGTAGGCAGTCTCCTTAGTAGATCTGTTACATTTTCTAAGTGTCATACCAATAAAACGCCGTCTTTGGTTAGCCTCCCCACAACGTTTTCTATGTGTTGCTTCCAACGTAAGTTGTTCGTAATTGTAATTCCTAGGTATTTAGTTGAATTTACGGGCTTTATATTTGACTGATTTATCGTGTAACCGAGGTAAAACGGATTTCTTTTAGCATTCATGTGGACGAGCTCACACTTTTCGTCATTTTGTAAGAAGGTTACTCAGATTGTCTCTCAAATCGTTTTTGTAGGTAAGGACCAGCAAAGGACCTATAACACTACCATGTGGAACACCAGAAACTACTACTGTTTTACTCTAAGACTTTCCGTCAGTTACTACTAACTGTGATCTCTCTGACAGGGAGTCACAAATCCAGTCACATAACTGAGACGATATTCCTGAAGCACGCAATTTCACTATAAGCCGCTTGTGTGATACGGTGTCAAAGGCCTTCCGGAAATCCAGAAATACAGAATCAATCTGAAATCCCTTGTCAATAGCACTAAACAGTACATGCGAGTAAAAAGCTAGTTGTGTTTCACAAGATGGATGTTTTCTAAACCCATATTGACTGTGTGTCAGTAGACCGTTTTCTTCGAGGTAATTCGTAGTGTTCCAACACATATGTTCCAGAATCCTGCTATAAATCGACGTTAATGATATGGGCTTGTAATTAAGTGGATTACTCCTACTACTTTTCTAGAATATTGCTGTGATCTGTGCAACTTTCCAGTCTTTGGATACGGATCTTTCGTCGAACAAACGATTGTATATGATTGTCAAGTATGGAGCAAATGCATCAGCTTAGTGTGAAAGGAACCTGACTGGTATAGAGTCTGGACCAGAAGACTTGCTTTTATTGAGTGATTTAAGTTGCTTCATTATTCCGAGGATATTTACTTCTACGTTACTCATGTTGGCAGCTGTTCTTGATTCGAATTCTGGAATATTTACTTCGCTTTCTTTTGTGAAGGCATTGATTGGGAACATCTTTCATTGAAGTCCGCGTTAAATTTCGAGCTTCTGTAAGAGATCCCCAGTCTTGGGGATTTTGCGTCTGTTTAAATTTGGCATGTTTGTTTTGTTGTTTTCTGACCCGTTTTGTGTACCAAGGAGGATCAGCTCCGTCGTTAATTTATTTATTTGGTATAAATCTTCCAATTGCTGCCGATACTATTTCTCTGAATTCAAGCCAGATCTGGTCTACACTTATAGCATTAATTTTGGAGATTGTCTTTCAGGAAGGCGTCAAGTGAATTTTTATCTATTTTTTGAAAAGATTAATTTTTGGAGGATTTGGGGATTACAATATTCAATCTCGCTACGACAACCCTGTGTTCACTAATCCCTGTATCCGTTTTGATGCTCGTTATTAACTCAGGATTATTTGTTGCTAAGAGGTCAAGTGCGTTTTCACAACCGTTTACTATTCGCGTGGGCTCATGAACTAACTGCTTGAAATATGTTTCGTAGGATGCGTTTAGCACGATTTCGGATTAGGTTTTGTGCGTACCTCCGGAATGAAACGTGTATTTTCCCAAACATATCGAGGATAAATTAAAGTCGCCACCAGCTAGAATCGTATGAGTCGAGTAAGTGTGAAATCAAACTCAAGTTTTCTTTGAACCTTTCAGCAACTGTAACATCTGAACTGAGAGGTCGGTAAAAGGATCCAATTATTATTTTATTCCGGTTGCCAACGATGACCTCTGCCCGTAGTAACTCACAGGAACTATCTACTTCAATTTCGCGATAAGATAAACTACTACTTTTAGCAACAAACACGCCACCGCCATCTGTGTTTAGCCTACCCTTTCGGAACACCGTTAGGTTCTTCGCAAAAATTTCGGCTGAGCTTATTTCCGGCTTTAGCCAGCTTTCAGTGCCTGTAACGATTTGAGCATCAGTGCTTTCTATTAGCGCTTGGAGCTCTGATACTTTCCCTACATAGCTACGACAATTTACAACTGTTATACCGATGGTTCCTGTGTTCGGCTTGCACTCTTTGTGACCGAAGCCCGAAAAATACCGCCCAGTCCACGCCACACAGCCCCTGCTACCCGTGTAGCCGCCTACTGCGTATAGTGGACACCTGACCTATTCAGCGAAACTCGAAACCCAACCACCCTCTGGCGCAGGTCGTGGAATTTGCAGCCTACACGGTGGCAGAACCGTCTGAGCCTCTGATTCAGACCCTCCACTCGGCTCTGTACCAGAGGTCCGCAATCTGTCCTGTCGACTATGTTGCAAATGGTCAGCTCTGCTTTCATCTTGCAAGCAAGACTGGCAGCCTTTACTACTTCTGTTAGCCGCTCGAAACCAGAGAGAATGTCTTCTGATCCAAAGTGATACACATCATTGGTACCGATGCGGTCAACCACTTGCAGTTGGCTGCATCCTGTGCTCTTTATGGCATCCGGGAGGACCCGTTCCATGTCTGGAACGCAGAGATTCAAAAACCTAATTACCAAAGCACTCAGGTGAAACGAAATAATTCGCCCCTAATTAGGAACTTTTATGTCACAAATCGATTTACTTTCCGACGCAAACGAAAACGCGAGAATTGTGGCTATTAGATATTAAATAAACACGCAGAAGCCAGCCGGGGTGGCCGTGCGGTTCTAGGCGCTTCAGTCTGGAACCGCGCGACCGCTACGGTCGCAGGTTCGAATCCTGCCTTGGGCATGTATGTGTGTGGTGTCCTTAGGTTAGTTAAGTTTAAGTAGTTTTAAGTTCTAGGGGACTGATGACCTCCTCAGAAGTTAAGTCCCATAGTGCTCACAGCCATTTTGAACCATAAACACGCAGAAACACAAAGTGAACTGTTGAAGCACATAGATATTATAAAACTCGCTCCTGGTTAGGAACTCGTAAAAGTCACAAAATCGGTTACTTCCCTGTTGCTGCCTGTGTCGCGGCCGACTAGTGCTGCCTGACTGTACTTCGAAATATTGTGTAGTGATCCGCAACAAATTTATGAATTCCATTCAAGAAGATTGTGTCATTGTCTTAATGATTTGCAAAAGGTCTAAATCTCTTTCTCGCCAGTGGACAGTCGTTTATCAGTCTTTTGTGTAATTTGAAAATGTCCAAACAAATAAGATCTTTCGCCCCACCTAGCAGAGACTCGCGTTCTCGCCTGTGCTTGACGTAAGGGAAGCAGAAAGCTGGAAGTTGAGTCATCTGTTGCGCTGCTGCAAAACTATGTCAGCGAAGTACTCGGAAAGCCGCATCCCACATTGCATTTTACGAGCATGTTTTCTCGCTGTGCAGTTGTTCTAAAACTATTGTAATCAATTGGACGTCATTGAGTAGGCGACTCGCACGTCCTAATCAGTTATCCAACCGGGTAAAGGGGAGCTACATTGTAACGTGCAATCCGAGCCAAGTTTCGTTTCTGTCGGATCCCCACATCATTGAGAGGCGAATACTAGGTTAAACACTAGAGTGAAAAGAAGTGAATCAATTGGGAATCTATCCTACAATCATTCGGATTCCAGCCAAACCCTCTACCACGTTTTGTCTTTTTCTTGACCTTTTTCATTGCGTGACGCTTATCACTTTTCTCTATTCTACGCTCTCTTTCTGTTCTAGAGACTCCTTTTTAATTTTTTCATTTAGCTATCTACTTATCTAAATAAGTTGAATCCTAAAAAAAATCAAAGCTACACTACTGGACCATCACGCTAATTGCGAAAGCGGTCACGCTTTCTACTGTCTTAAGTCACTTTTTCTCACTCGATTATGGCGGCTTTTACGTAGGTGGCATTGGAATAGTTTTCACGACTTAACTTTAATTGATCATAATTAGATAACCTGTACGAAATATTTATAAATTATGTACAAAACCCTTCCTCGGGCATCAGTTTGTTAGTGAAAACAGAATCCGAATTCCTGCAGCAATTCTTGAGATTAGCGTGTGCACACAGATGGGCGACAGGAGGCGACTTGAATTTATACACACATTCTAAATGAATTAAACCCAATACAGATATAAACAGATAAGCTATAACTAACAAACTAATTTCTTCTCTGCTCTGTGTACAGGGTGAGTTACGTAAGACTTAACGCTCCTTTTCATTTCGTGAACGTTACACATATCGAAACGCGGTTTTTGGCAAATGTTAGAGCGTCAAGGGGCACGTATTTTTTATGTGGTTAATGTTTTAGTGCTCGTATCAACGGAGATATTGAAACAAGTATGTTTTTAAGTGCACCATATACTCTTATAACTGCATTCGTTAGCTTTTGAGAAGACAATTGCAGCGATACATCGTATGTTAATGTTGACATTGAAATCTGTCTTAAAAATTCGAGAAATGTCCTAGTATTTGAGAGCGTGGTGGCCATAATGGTCATTAGCGGTGCAAACACCGCCAGGCAGAGCTCTCCGTGCTACGCTGTGTTAGAATGTCTACAAATTTACTTGTCTGCATTGCATGCTGCACATTTCTGCTTCAAATTCGTTGCGTGCAGACATGTACACCAATGAGAGGAAGTTGGATATACTACTTTTATATGGTGAATGTAAAAGAAATGCCGCAAAAACAGTACAGCGGTATAGGGCTATTTATCTGGATCGCCAATATCTGACGCACCAGTCGGTTACACGAATTATTAAGACGCTAGTGCGGACAGGCCACTTGACCGTCAAAAAGGAGGACAAGAAAGAGTACTGCAACTGACAGAACACCAAGAAGCTGTCCTGGCCACGACGCTAATGAATTCGCGCAGTGGTACAAGACATATTGCAGCGAATGTGGAATCAGCCAGACGAGTGACATTCGCATCCTGCATCGACAGAATTTCCATCACTATCGTCTGTCACTACATCAGGCGTTCGACGACCGTGATTTCAACTTCCTACAGAAGTTTGTCGCTTTGCCCTTCAGCAACTGAGAGACACCCCCCTATGTTTTTCAAGCGTGTGCTCTTTACCGATGAAGCAACGTTTACTAACCACGCTAATGTAAATTCACGTAATTTGCGCTACTGGACAGCCGAAAATCCACACTGGCTTAGTCAGGTGCAGTAGCAATGGCCGTGCGCGTAAACATATACTGCGGCATCATAGGAAATTACACTGTGGGACTTCATCTCGGGCGTTCTAAATGGACATTCCTAAGCACACTGTCTCACGAACATTCTGCCGGTTTTTCTAGAAGAGGTACCACTGGGTATTCGACAGTGTTTGTGGCTGCAACACGACGATTGTCCAGCTCACTTGTCCTATGTTGCAACGCAAATACTGAATGAGAACTTCCTTGGATTTTGGATAGGACGAAATTCTGTTGTCAAATGGCTTGAGCTCCCCGCGATTTGACTCCTCTCGGTTTCTTTCTTAGGGGAACGCACAAAAATGCAGCCTATGACGAAGCCCCAACTACGCCAGACGATACGAGTCATCGAACCTCCAGTACAAGTTGTACCATATCATTCACTGCAATTACATCTGTACATCGATCTTTCTAACAGCGATTGCAAATGGGCCTTTTAGTCAGTGTCAACAGTTTGAACAAATGCTTGATTAAAGGATAAATTTTTTTTAAAGACAAAGTTTATGTAATGTGATATGGATGGTTAGCAAATCATTGTTAGTAAGTTGTTTCTTTTATTTACGTGTTTGCGAATTTGCACTGCAATGTCAAATAATTTGACAGCGTGTATTGCACATAGCTGGTAACACTGTCATTATGCGCTTACGATCAGCATGAAATGGCGTTTCGTTAAGAAGAATATTTATTTTTCTGTGCACAGGCGTCACCAAATAATTTTTATTAAAATTTTTCGTTCAACGAACGTATCCTATATGATGTAATTTAGAGCAATGTAGGCAAAAACAGTTGCCCGACAACATGCATTTTACCTCTAAGAAACACACAGCAACATACTGCAAAAAAAAGCATATATATATTTAATAGAGTAGTTGCTTTTTGCAGCATGTAATACCTCTTTATTTTTGAAGAATGAGGAGTTGATTTCTCTGTTTCAGCTCACGGAAATTTGGGAGGACACACAAACGTGAAATAGTTTTCCTAATCGATTTGTGATATGATAGATTCTAGTCGATGTCGTAATTCCATATACAGCATTCGTAGGTGAACCTGCATCTAGGTCGTAAGTTGGGTCAGTGGGAAATAAAGCCTCATTCTCGCAGCGCAGGCCTACCTTACGCCGTCGGCACACGTACCGTGCTGTCGAACGTTAACGTTGAGCGTGCCAAGTTCAACGTGCTGCTGAACACTCAGGAACGATGCGGCTTGTGCATACGGTAGGTGGGCCACAACGTGGTGTACGCGATCGCAACGCACTCCAGCGGCAGTTGAGGGATGTTTCTAGTTCGTTATCACACTGTTTACTCAACGGGCGCGCGTAAAATTCCCACGTTAGCTCCATTAAAACGCACATTTCCTCCATCGTCCACGAAAAGGAAAATACCATGTTCAATCAATAAGGACACAGGCTTATAAAAGTGACATTATAAATAGTGCGGTACAAATTTGGAATACTTCTCCGCATAAGATAAACGTTATTTCGTCATTCCTACGTTTTAGTAAAACCCCAAGGTTAGTCTTACTTGATCACTGTTCCTGCCCAGCAGCAGAATCTTTGCAACATGTGAATTACGAAGTGTAAAAGAAAAAGGAGCAATATATCTTTATACAAGTAGCGCAAGCTGTCCAGTAGATTAAGTCAATCGATCGAAGTCACCCCTCAATAATAATAATAATAATAATAATAATAATAATAATAATAATATTAAACTAATGATAAAGTAGCAGAGCCTAATAAAACGCGAATGTTTGGAAAAAAATTTCGAAGTGTGAAGATGCGAACCACCGCCCCAACAAACAACTCAATGCAGGTCAGTGACGTTACGCGTTACGCTGAACCAACAACACATCCTCTCTTTCTCACAATGTGTAATTAATAGTTGAAAGAAAAGAAGGCTTTTCGACAAAATTTCACTATTTTATATACAAAAAGAATTCGAGGGCACTGCTGGAACATTAAAATCTGTCAGGCGCTTGCGAAATGGGACACTGTTGGTCGAAACGTCGAGTTACCAATAAGTGAAGAACCTTTAAAAAGCTCAATGCCTTGGGTAGTATGCAATTGAAACTGAACTGCACAACACCTTGAACTACAGCAAATGTGTTGTGACATGAAAAGATATGATTGACATTCCCCGAGAAGAACTGAAACCCGAATTATCCCGGGAAGACGTGACGTGAAGTGTAGAAAATTATGAAAATGATGGATGGCCAGCTTGTGAATTCAGACTCGTTTATACTGAGTTTCAGCAGCACTAAACTTCCAGAGCACGTTAGGCCTGGCTTCCTTCGCCTTAGTGTGCGCCTTATTTCTCAAACCCAATGCGCAATTTTAAGTGCCGGCACTTTGGACACTCTACTGTCGGGTGTAAGGGAAAAGTCACTTGTGGCGAATGTGGGAAGACAGCCCATGATGGAGCTGGGTTTCCATGTCCTGAGAACTGTGTCAACTGCTCTAGGGATCTCCCCCTTTGGAGAAGGGACTGCATTGTCTTTGTTGAAGAAAACAAAGCCAGAAAGAATTATAGCACTGTACAGCGCCCGATGTTCGCTACCTCCTTTGCGTCTGTTCCTAAAATAGCCAGTCCCTAAAACTGATGCTGCTACACAACCGGAGGTTGCCAGTGCCGGCGTCACTAGTACCTGCCTCTGCCAGTGCCCTTGTTATGTTGCAGTCATTTCTAAGCCCTTACCTCCACTGAAGACTCCAGACAAGGCTGTGGTTGCCGCTGTTGCAGAGCTGCCTACCCCTTCAAAGGAGTCCAGTGCTGCTACTACCTAGGCTACGGTTGTCCCCCCCTCAGGTCAAAAAATCCAAGAGAAAGCGTCAACCACTGAAAGAGCCAGGAAGTCAACTGTCCAAAGATGTCGAACTCATCCCCTCTGATGTATCTCCTGGTTCTTCATTAGAGCTAATGGAACTCGATGTCTGACTGGGGCAATCATCTCGCCCCAAAGCAGAGCCTCCTCATATGGTAGGCTCCCCTCCCAGACAGAAAGATACAGTGAAACTGCAACACCCATGATAAATGGCTCCCATCTTTCAGTGGAACGTTAATGGATTCAGGACACACCTGGAGGAACTCAAGCTCCTCACACAGGAACGCCCAGTGTGCATCTGAATGCAGGAAATGCATTTTAAAGAGTGTGACACCCCTGTCTTACAGGGATATATAGTCAATCACAAGGCTGACCTGACTGGGGAAATGGCCAAGGGAGGTGTTGCTGACCTGCAAGCAGTTGCAGTTGAAATTTACATGTGTCAGAGGATCACAGTTTGCTCGCTGTATTTACCTCCATCTGATGCAGTAGACACTGAGGCTCTCACAGATCTTATGGAACAATGCCTCCGACCATTTTTCCTCTTGGGAGACTTAAATTCTCACCATGTCTTGTGAGGTTCGACCTCCACTTGTCCTCAGGGTTGAGTTTTTGAGGGCCTCATGACATCCCAAGAACTGTTCATCCTAAACACTTGTACTCCCACAAATTTCTGTGTTGCTAGTGGGTCATCCTCAGCTAACGACCTCTCTTTCTGCTCTCCAGCCCTTGAAGACTCTTTTCAGTGGGAAGTCATTGATGACCTTCATTCCAGTGACAGCTTCCCACTCTTTCTTAACCTATTAGATGGAGGATTGCTTCAACAGAACCCACCAAAATGGATTGTCATCAGTGCTAACTGGATACCATTCAGCCAGCTGCCTGTGTTTGAACATCGCAACAATGTTCAGGAATGGGTGGACCACATCACCTGAGTGATCCATCATGACGCTGACTTAAGCATCCCCAAGTCCTCAGGTCATCTTTGGAGGTGACCTGTACCTAGGTGGACAGATGAGCGTTCAGCAATCCGTGACAGGCGTGCAGCTCTTTGACGATTCAAAGCCCATCCTATAGCAGACCACCTCAGAGCCTTTCGAGTCGCATGTGTTTAGGCTCGACGCATCTTTACGGAGTCCAAGAAAAGGTCATGGCAAGCGTTCCTGGACTCTATAAACCTTCTTACTTGCTCTAGAAAGTATGGGAAGCCTTTCGGCGGATTTCAGGTAAAAACAGTCGTTTACAAATAACAGTAGTACTGTAACAGGGATGTCTCCAAATAACACCTTGAGATATCACACAGATGCTGGCAGAGAATTTTATAAAACCTACTGCCAATGCAAGCCAGGATCCAGCGTTTCGTCGATACCGTGCGACTATAGAGAGGGGCAAGTTGGACGTAAGATCCGACAGTTTCGGGTCTGGCAACTCCCCTCTCTCCATGTGGGAGCTGGAATCGGCACAGCCCGAGGCTCATGATACTGCACCCAGTCACAACCAAATCTAGCACTGCATGCTTCGTAATTTGTCAGCGGCCTCAAAGGAAATCCTCCACGAATGTTTTAATCTTATACGGCAGGTACGCAACTACCCCAACTTGTGGAGAGAGGCAGTTTTGAGATCTGTCCTCAAACCATGAAAAGACCGCACATCTCCCAGTAATTACAGGAGTATCACTTTAACGAGGTGTATAGGCAAGACACCGGCGCGAATAGTCCGCAGCTCGTGTGGTCTCGCGGTAGCGTTCTCGCTTTCCGAGCATGGGGTCCCGGGTTCGATTTCGGACGGAGTCAGGGATTTTCACCTGCCTCGATATGACTGGGTGTTGTTGTGTCGTCTTCATCATCATCATTCATCCCCATTACGGTCGGAGGAAGGCACTGCCAAACCACCTCCGCTAGGACCGTGCCTACTACAGCGGTGCGGGTCTCCCGCATCGTCCCCTACGCTCTGTCCAGGAGTATGGGACTTCATTATCATCATCTTTACCGTAGCCGTAAGCAGTATCGCGTCTATGATAAGGAGTCCTATAGAGGGCTCCTTATATGTGGACGATTTTGCTGTTTTCTTCTCCTCCTCCATTGTTTCAACAGTGAGCCGTCAGTTACAACTTACATCGCGGAGGTTAGAGGAGTGGGCTCCAAAGACGGGATTTCAGTTTTCTGCAGATATTTGTGTGTTCGTTTTAATCATTCTCGTATTATTTTTAATTTACCTGACCTGCATATGAGGAACACCATCCTACATTTTATAGACTCGATAAGGTTTCTGGACCTCAATTTTTACTATTAATTATCGTCGTTACCATATCTAAGAGGTATGAAGGCCAGATCTCTCAAGGTGGCAAATATCGTGAACTGCCTTAGCTACCAGTCTTGAGGAGCGGAAAGGGCGTGTCTGTTCTAGTTTTATTGGGCTTTCGAACGTTCCCGGCTGGACTGTGAGTCACAGTGTGTGGATCGGCTGGGCTTTCTTGTTTGAAGATCAATGACTCTGTCCAGCATGGGCGGATTCAGCTGGCACAGGTGCTTATAGGACCAGTCTCTGTGTTGAGGCTGGTGAACCGCCACTCATCATCCGGCAGCAGCTCCTCGTGATGCGTCAGGGCCGGCCGCTGTGGCCGAGCGGTTCTAGGCGCTTCAGTCCGGAACCGCGCTGCTGCTACGGTCGCAGGTTCGAATCCTGCCTCGGGCATGGATGTATGTAAAGTCCTTAGGTTAGTTAGGTTTAAGTAGTTCTAAGTGTAAGGGACTGATGACCTCAAATGTTAAGTCCCATAGTGCTTAGAGCCATTTGAACCATTTGATGCGTCAGGCATGTAAGTTCCTGGCAGCTCCTCCTCCACCCGCATACCAGTTTGTTGCCCGTTCGCCTCTGCAACGCCTTTCCTCCAACCGTCCACGAGCCACAGTGCCGTTTGGGATCCGTGTGCGTTGTGTGCTGGAGTCATTCGGTGTGGATCAAGTACGGCTGCAACTCGAGGGTTTTATCCGTCTGCCGCTCTGGTTACAGCAGAGACCCAGGATAATTTTGGATTTGGTGCATTACAGAAGAGACTACACTCCTGCTTCTGTTTTTTAATGCGTTCTCTTCGTGCATTTTATATCAGCACCGCAACTATGTATCTGTCTTTACGGATGGGTCTAAACACTGGGCCTCTCATTTGGTTGCTCTTTCATGTTCCAGGATCATGTCTTCAACGTTCTACTACCTCAAGAATTTGTCGTCTTTGATGCATAGTTATATGCGATCTTGCGGGTAGATGAGCAGATGAGACATTGTTTCAGTGCTAAATTTATTGTCTGTTCCGATTCTCTGAGTGCCCTGCACTCTCTCAAACGTCTGTATCCAGTAGATAAAGTAGTCCAGAATATCCAGGATACCCGCCTCCAACTACAACGACTGGGGAAGGAGGTGTTTTTTTGCTAGGTGCCAGGGCACATGGGACTTGCGGGGAACGAAAAGGCGGATCTAGCACCCGAGGAGGTGTGTCGTGGTCCTCATGTATTTCAGTGTGCCATCCCCCTGCATTTTATAGCCCCGCCCTTGAGCTCCAATGTCTTGCGTTGGTGGGAGGACGAGTGGCTGGAAGTGACAGACAGTAAGCTCCGTCTAGTAAAGCCGTTCTTGCTCCGGCGTGAGGACCCTCCAATGTGTGGTGCTTGTGGCGTACGGATAACTGTGCGCTGCATTTTATTGAACTGTGTTTTATTTTTCGACCAGCGGGCCGCGGAGGAATTGCCTCCGGATCTGCCCTCTCTTTTATGTAATGTTCAAACGAATGTGGTTCGAGTTTTAAGGTTTTGTGAATTTTCTAAAATTTTCCCAAGATATTAAAGCCATGGTTTTAATGTGTTAACAGGGTGCTGGCCGACTCATGTTTTTTGTAAGCGGTCAGCCAGTCACATTTGACTGTGCCTTTCTTTTAGCTCCGTTGTAGTTTTACTTTTGTTTTAATCTTATGTATAGGTTCTTTTACTCTTTCTCCGTTGTTTTAGATCATGTAAGATAGAGTGATTGTGTGCTCCATTCGAGTGCATGAATGTGGAACAATTTTCGCGGTTTTAGCCACATTCGTTTTATTAAATGTAGGGGCGCTCATGACCTCGCCGTTGATCGCCCATAAGCTCCAAACATCGTCATCATATTGTTGTCTTCCCATTATAATTTCCTGATTCGTTACTTGTACGTTTATATCTACTAGGCAGTGGCCTAATGTTGGAAGTAAAATAGAATAATAAAAGATTTTACAGTCATAAAGTGAAAATTACGCTCTGTAAACAATTCTTACAAGCTGCAAACTTATATTACAAGAAGTTAATAGATGATTTTAGTTCCGTAACAAACACCTACCTGCTGCATCTGTGTTTGGAGGAACTAGCTTCATAAATAAAACATGAACGTCTGTGAGATGTCCAAAATGAACGCAATCACTTTTCACAATTCATGATGATTGTCGGGGATGGAACATTATTCGTTACAGGAACTTGCAGACGCGCATTTAATGTCCAGTACTGCAGGATGCGATACCTGGAAATCTGAAGCACAGGAAGAAGTTTCACAGCAGGCGTTATGTGATTGAAAGAGATTTATCGCCATGGATTGAAACTTTGAGGAAGTTAGTCGTGCGATCATCAGAGAACTGGAAAGAATCATTCGCACAGTAAAATTTTATGGTGTTGAATCGTGTGGCAGAAGTTACTGTCGATCATGAGGGTCCACGACAAACTCTCCAATGGCAACAGTCCAGAAGAAAACTAGAAAATTATTTAACAGCAGTATTTTAAAGCAATTCGTGCAATGATTACAGGCAGACTGTCTTTTCCCCACTGAATAACGTTCATGATGGTTCTGCACAACTTCTGCCAATTCACATCTGTACATCGTGCTGATTCCCGATAGGCGCCATGTCACATACTTTTCCAACACTGCTACAGTGTGAAATCTTCTGAGAGTTAGTCCAGCTCAGAAACATTTACAGAAGCATCCGAGATGCACTGAGAAAAAAATGGTTCAAATGGCTCTGAGCACTATGGGACTTAACATCTTAGGTCATCAGTCTCCTAGAACTTAGAACTACTTAAACCTAACTAACCTAAGGACACCACACACATCCATGCCCGAGACAGGATTCGAACCTGCGACCGTAGCAGTCCCGCGATTCCGGACTGTAGCGCCAAGAACCGCACGGCCACCGCGGCCGGCTGCACTGAGAAGCTTCCCGCAAGCGAGCTCGGGTTAGAGAAAGTCCACCCCGAATAATATACAATGCAGGCAAATGATAGGCACACAACTTACACACAAATGAATTTTTCTCGTGTAGAATTCTTCCAAATGGCTCCTATTGAGTTCCATGACAAGGAAATTCCGTCCTCGTGGCGATGGCATCTCGAGCCGCTCTTAATATGCGTAAAACAACAGCCGTAATTGCTTTATATCGCCCACTGTTTCGAACAATATCCTTGATCGGTAATTTAACATTATAACGCAAGTAGTTGTTAAGTACCAGAATGTACCGTACACTAATGCACAATCCGTACCTTTTCCTCAACGAGTTAAGCAATGCTACAGCTTCTCACAATGAGCATGCGAGATTCGCCAGTCATTTACAAATTATTTCAGTAGTTAGTTCCGCAATAAACGACCTATTTCTTCGGCCGAAAAAATCCTGTCCCACTCGCTCAACTTCGTTGCTGCGGTAAAGGAACGGGTACATTTCTGTTCTCAGGAAAAGAACTAGCATAATTTGAGGAATTTCTGACTGATTCCATATTGTTAAGAAGGGCATAATACTGTTAAAAAGTTTGTTTGTATGGCAGAAATAGTATCATAATAGGAGAACTTCCCTAATACATTTTGTCTGTAATGTTGAAAGTAGATTGGGAAACACTACACTTCATTTTATCACCATCAAATTGCCTCGAATAGCTTCAAGCTTCATCTAACATCAGTAGAGCATCCGTCAAAGTTCTGCTTTTGTTGGTCAGTACCGCAGTGAGTCTGACTAGCAACCTCGCCCTGCAACCGCCCCATTCCACCGCTACAGTTATCACAGTGCGCACAGCTACGGCATCTCTTGATCAAAACAGCTTGCTTATTTATTGCTCCTACTTTCATTTTTCTGTGGCTAATAAAATGATGCAGACAGATCATCGCCGCAAGAGAAGGACATGTTATTCCTGCATGAATACTTTTTGTACTTTCCCAGATTCTCTGTATCTCATTCGCGTTGGTTGTAACTGATTGTTGTCAGAGTGAGTAAGGACGTAAGTTAGTAAATAAACTACCAAAATGTCTCATCAGAGGTACAAAATTTGCAATGACCAGATAGCGTCAGAAACATCTATTTGCGCCAGAGAATATATAAATATCACAGAACAAAGCCAGAAAGTCAAAAACGTTTTGAAGCATTATTTTTTGACAGTGTACCACCTTATATTTTAGCAGACGTGGTTTAGGGAACTCAGAGACGTAAAATTGTGGGTGCTGACTTAAGATTCAAAGTTCAGTCATCAGCAGTATAAGTCGACATTTAAGTTGTGTTGTCATGTATGGTAGTGAATTCTGTGAGTTTTCCAAATCTCAATTCATCAGAATGGAAATTTTGAGGTAGTGACTTGTCAGCCGCAGACTGCATAGCCCTTTCAGTAATTTCCTTGTGCTGCGTGGCAAGACAGTCGTCGCCTTCATGGAAAAATATTTTCGGTTGCCTACGTGACCATGATTGTACCAAAGCGTACACACTTCGTTCGAAGCAAATCGACCGCCACGAATATCTTTCTTCGGGGGTCCAAAAATATGGAAACTGCATCGGGAGAGATCGGGACTGTATGGAGGATGTGTAAGGGCTTCCCAGCGAAACCTCTGCAGTGTTCTCGAAACACTTTTGACAACATGTATTCGCGCCAGTACAAACCGCAGCTGGGGGTGTTGTGTCGTCAGCAGAGATGCAGTAGCGGCAGAATAGGACGGGCAGGAGAGCTCAGAGACTTAGAACGTGGACGAGTCACTGGATGTCACCTGGATGAAAAATCCATCAGGGACGTTTCAGCCCTTGAAAGCTGCCCAATTCGACTGTTGGTGGTGTGATAGTGACGTGGAAACTGCAAGGATCCACCACAGCTGAACCAAGAGCAAGCGGACTTTATGTGCCCGTTGACGATAACCATAGGGCATTGCGGAAGGTACATATAAAAATTCGTTTCTTGCCATTATGTATAGTGCCAGCAGTGAACTACTGAGGAGGTTATGTTACGGAACGGTGATGTTTTTCGTAGTTAACGCGAAATGCAGTAGGATATTAACACATTTTACACCATTTTGTACTACATACAGTAGAGGAACTGTTCGAAGGTGGCTACTGATCGTATCAGCGTGCAATTCATACTGTCACAAAGCAGGCTGTGTGAGGCAATAGTTTATGGACAATCAAATTCCCGTAATGAACTGCCCTGCCAAGAGTCCCGACCTAAACCGAATAGAGCGCCTTCGGGATGAGTTAAAAGGTCGACTTCGCTCCGGACACCGACGCCCAACATCACTATCATATCTGATTTCGGCTCTTGAGGAACAATGGGCTGCCACCCCTCCTCAGACATTCAGATACCTCGCTGAAAGTGTCCCCAGCAGAGTTGAAGCCATCATAAAGGCGAAAGTGTACACGCGCCGTATTAATGTCCTCTAATAGGTGCTCGGATTCTTTTGATCAGATAGTGTACATGTGCAGACTGGAAACAAAGAAAGATGAAATGAATAAAACTGAGAAATAATACGTTGCGAATAAGACGTAAATAAGGAATGAAGCACAAAAATAATTCACGTAGCTTCATCCTGATGTAAATTTGTTCAAACCGACGTGTTTGGTCATTCGTACGAAATGAGAAACTTGATATGACCATATTTAGCGTATAAATATACACGGTCCAGTCACGTTAATGTGACCACGCCTATGTTCCGACGTCAACGTGCAATAACAGAGACGGCAGGTGGCAGCACTAGCAGTGAAGGGTATATAAATCGTGTCGGGGGAAAGTGGAAAATAGTGCAGTTGTTGTCGTAATCCGAAAACGAAGTGATTTATCTGACGTCCAAAAGAGCATGACGATTGGCTTTCGGACCAACAGTGGAAATATTTCCGAAACCGCTAATTTTGTAAAGACTTCGCATGCCGCCGTGTTTAAAGTACACTGAGGTGACAAAAGTCGTGGGATACCGTGTGCACACACACAGATGGCGCTAGTATCGCGTACATAAGGTATGAAACGGCAGATCATTGAGGGAGCAGTCATTTGCACATATTTGATTCATGTGAAAACGTTTACAACGTGATTATGGCCGTACAAAGGGAATTAACAGACATTGAACGCGGCATAGTAGTTCGAGCTAGACACATGGGACATTCAGTTTCGGAAATCGTTATGAAATTCAAAATTGTGAGATCCACAGTGTCAGGAGTGTGCTGAGAATACCAAATTACAGTCGTTGCGTTGAGTTCTCAGTACCAACAGAAAAGCAACATTGCGTGAAATAACCGCACAAATCAGTGTGGAATGTACGACGATCGTATCCGTTAGGACAGAACGGCGAAATGTGGCGTTAATGGGGCTATGGCTGCAGACAGCCAACGCGAGGGCCTTTGCTAACAGCACATCGTCCCTTGCAGCGCCTTTCCTGGGCTCGTGGCCATGCCGGGTGACTGGAAAACCGTGGGATGCTCAGATGAGCTCAGATTTCGGTTGATAAGAGCTGTTGTCAAGGATCGAATGTGGGGCAGACCCCACGAAGCCATGGACCCAAGTTGTCAACAATGCACAGTGCAAGCTGGTGGTGGCGCCATAATGGTGTGGGCTATGTTTACATGGAATGGACTGGGTCCTCTGGTCTGTTCTGCTACTTGGAGATCATTTGCAGCTATTCATGTACTTCACGTTCCCAAAGAACGATGGATGACAATGCGCCTGTCAGCGGGCCACAATTTTTCGCGATTGTTTGAAAAATATTCTGGGAAATTCGAATTAATGGTTTGGCCACCGAGATGACCCGACATGAAAGCCATCGAACATTTATGGAGCATAATCGAGAGGTCAGTACGTGCACAAAATCCTGCAGCGGCAACATTTTCGTGGTTGCGAACGGCTATAGGGGCAGCATGACTCATTATTTATGCAGGGGACTTCCAACGACTTTTGAGTCCATGCTACGTCGTGTAGCTGCATTACGCCGGGCAAAAGGATGTCCGTGACGATATTAGGAGGTATCTCACACTTCTGTGTATACCGTGCATGGCAAAACGGCGCTGTCGACAACCGATGTCGAGGCAGCAGTGGTGCACCAAGGGTCATACATGACAGAGGTGAACGACGACTGGGGAGATACGTACGGTTCGGGTGGTTGTGCAGCTGGTGAGCAAACTGATTAACTCAGGGGATACCAGCAGTGCCACTTCAATGACCGTTCAGCGGCCTTTATTGCATGTGGGCCTTCGCAGCAGGCGCCTGGTTCACCCCCCCTTTCCCCATGATGACAGCTGTTCATTGAGGGCGAATGCAAATGGACGTACACTTGAGTGGCGACAGGTGGCCTTTTCAGATGAATCACGTGTTATGCATTATCGGACAGGTGGCGGTTGGAGTGTACGGCGTGAAACGTCTGAAAGCAAACTCCTTACAACAATTCTGAGAATTGCGCAGGCTCGAGGTGGGAGTGCTATGGTCTGGGGAATGTTCTTGTGGCATTCTATGGGTGATCTCGTCTTTCTGGAAGCCCACTGCATCTATCCTTGGGGACCATGTCCACTCCAACATGCAGTTTGTTTTTCCTCGGCACGATGGCATCCACCAGCAGGTCAGTGCCCGTGTCACGCAGCTCGTAGTGTACGTGCGTGGTACGAAGAGCACGTGAATGAGTTGACCGTACTCCCTTGGCAAGCAATCTCCCCGAATTTAAACGCAATCGAGAATTTGCGGGACTATCTTTATCGGGCTGTTCGCTCCATGAACCCTCAACCGAAAAACGTAACGCTGCTGGCCGCGACTCTCGAGTCTGCATGGCTCCACATCCCTGTGGGTACCTTCCAGAACCTCATTGACTCTCTTCCTGCATATCTTGCAGTGCTCCTTGCAGCAAAATGTGACTACTCAAGCATTTGACGGGTGGTCGCATTAATGTGACTGCACGGTGTACATTCGCACTAGGGCTCCACAATCCTCTGTTGATATAAGGAGGAGGATACTTATCATGGAGAACGTTCTACACTGTTGTCTCGATGTATTTGATTGTGAGAGCTTTCTATGTATACGGAAATGAGTCCGTGTGACATAAATTAAATGCTAAACCTCGTCTGTCTATTGCAGCACAAACAGTTAAACTTAAGCCATATGGTATAAAAAGAAGCGTTCTGCAGTTTGATCACCAGTGTAGATAATATTGAAGTTGGGAACTGAGTGCTAGTACAGGTTCACCGTTGTCTCGTACAAAATTTTCTGTAAGTTCGAATCAGAGCACCTTCTAAGGAGGTCTGAAAGACATGCCGGTATATTTAAATTGCACTCTGTATGTAACCATAATCACATTATAACAGACATCCATTGATATTGATGGCAAAAGGAAGTGACGTAGGATTTTTGTTTCGGAGACGACTGTTTCTGTCCTTAGTACGTTGTGAAGCGGAGCAGGTACAGTGTGTTAGTGTGCGTGGCTGCGTACAATTAAACAACTAGATTAACCACTGAAACTAGTCTTTTCGAACGCCATTTAGAGTTGCTTACATATTTTTGTTAAATTTTCAGTGGCTTTCCTCCAGTTGAAATGCACAGAGACGGTGATAGACGTGTCACATGTAATGCTGGAAAGCTGCACTCCGCTTCCACTTGTCACTGTTCGTTAAGGAATGTTTCCTTTAATGTACGTTGTACGTGACGTCGTCTCATCATATCCCACTCATATTAGTCCTGTCGTGTTTTAAACTATTGCATCACATTGCTCAGTGGTTTGAATGTGAAACCTGTGACGAATCAGTCCAGTCACACCATACGTAGTTACAAATAATAATAATAATAATAATAATAATAACAATAATTTAACAGGTAGTCTACAGGGCAGTGAGGCTGTTACCAATTATGTTTCGCGGATGTTTGAAGTGGATTCTGTGGTGCAAGATTATCAAATCATCCATTTTACGTGGGTCTACATTTAGGAGAATGAGGCACTGGTGTCGTGGTGTTCCGGAGTGAGATTATTGGATTTGAAGGATTTAAGATGCTATAATTAGAGGATTTAAAAAATGTATTTGCCGCTACTAGTTTAGAGATTAGCTGCTCGGCCTTCCACAGAGGGAAATACAGGTCGGTTTGGTCCGTGAGTGGTGTATAGCCAGGCCTTTCGGCCAGAAGAGCGGCATTGTTTAAATTTTAGCAACGGGTATCAGCACCAACGGCGTCCTTGCTCAGTTCGCAGAGCGCCATTTTTTTTTCTTTTCTTTCGCGAAGCCAGGCTGCAAAGCAGTTCAAGGCCGGCGAGCGAGCCGCTGGGCGAGTCGTACGCCGCCGCCGCCGCCGCCGCCGCCGCCGTCTGCTGCGTTTCGTCACCGTGCCGGCCGTTTCGGCGAAACGGAGTGGTGGTCTCTCTCAAAGCCTCCGGCTGTGCTGACGCTTGACGGCGAGTCCATATCATAAATATGCGCGGGTAACGACTCAGTGATAGGTTGTTTCGTAAAAACTGGCAATTTGATTTTCACACTTAAGGCTGAAGCGTCTGGTAAACATTGGCGCAGTCCAAACTGAGCCGGGCGCATGAACGCTGTTCCGTTTTGCTGCTCTATGGTCCAAAACTTGCTGGATTGTTCGTTCCACCAATATTCAAATCGACCAAGTTCCTCAAGTCTTCCCATGAAAGGAGGATGATAGTGCAGAGGGAAATAGGCGGAATTTGTAATTGCTTGGGTCATTTTTGACAATTTACATAAATATATTCGTACTGACACTTACTGCAGATCTGTAAATCGTTGGGCTGCTGCTTTTATGTGCTACACTCTGCATCAAAGTAAACAGATCAAATGTTGGTCTGAACATTGTTTATTACCATGTCTGCGCGTATATTTGTCGTTTAAAAACCAAAATAAAATACGTCATATAGGTTACGTTTTATTGTACCGAATAGTCAAGCTTTCCCCCATCCTATTGTTAGATGGGGCGTGGAACAACAGAGATGACTTCCATGCTTCTGCGTAAACTATTATTAGCTCTATTTTTATATTAAGGATTACTGTGAAAGCGATGCGTAAGTGGCTGTAGAGAATTCGAGGATTCACTCCTGTAAATCAATTCTTGAATTTACAAATAGGTTTCCTCGAGAAATATGACGTCTTTCCCCGACAGGCTGTCTCTTAAGATTCTTCAGCAATTCTCACATATATTTCCACGGCATAGACAATCCTGTGATCATTCACCCTGTTTTTTTTTTAATTTTTTTATTTTATTTTATTTTATTTTTTTTTTTACAGGGAATCTATGTCCCCTATTGGACAACGCGAATAGATCCCACACACTTAATATATCAGTACAAACCGTGCTAGGGGTATGTAAGCAGACTGTTTCGTAGACAAACTGCAGTTTACCAGTATCCGACGAATCATTCGAACCTTGCCATTTTCTTTACTTAAACTGAACCCATATGATTGCAGCACTTGTACTAAGAGAACACCGAGTTAATTTTACTTTAGTGTGCTCAAATGCTGGTACACTACAAATCATCGAAGTCCTGTGTTACTGTAGTGAGTATTCCCCATGCAATATTGCTCTAATGTATTTGATAAGAGGAGATAAGCGTTTCGTGTCATGAGAAATAAGACATTAGGCTCTGAGCACTATGGGACTTAACATCTATGGTCATCAGTCCCCTATAACTTAGAACTACTTTAACCTAACTAACCTAAGGGCATCACACAACACCCAGTCATCACGAGGCAGTGAAAATACCTGACCCCGCCGGGAATCGAACCCGGGAAAGACATTAGGAAAGTGGATGGTGAATAAAGGACCGAAATATGTTATTGATGTATGGCATACCAAAAGGGGGTTTTGTTTCTGGACAATTATGATATCGCCAGAAGTACAGCTTTTCATTTACCCATTTTTTTTTAAATGAATACTACGAAATGTACCAGCAGTTTTAAGGAGAGAAACAATTTCCGCTCCTTTCATAAAGAGCTGCCGCACAGAGACACATTCGGAGAAAAAGCAGATTATAGTGCCTCGGTGCCATTCGATAGCATCTGCTGTCCGTTGTACCGTCTAGAATTATGAAGGGTGTTCAAAAAGTAAGTTACACATTATTATGACTGACCAAGTAAATGTCATTGAGCGTTAAACTACTCTTCAAAGTGACACAGGTACATTGCAATGTTTATCAACAAGAGCCACCAGGACTTCGTAAAAAATATTCAGAACGGCGTATGAGTAGTTCAGTTCGTCGATGATAGAAACCCGCTCCTCGGTCACGCTGCCATTCCAGAGCCGCCGCTGTGTGAACACCCCCAGCGCTGGAAAATCTCTTTCCCTTCAGATGTTGTTTCATGTTACCGATAAGATGGAAATCGCATTGTACAAGATCTTACTTCCTTCCCGATCATTTTCACTCACGTCTGAGCGTTTGTCAAATTGTTGGTAGCATTTCACTGTGGTTGGTGGTCCATACATCGCTATGATTTCACGGTGAATTTGCGCGGAATTAAGACGTTTTGTTCACAAGAATCGTATTGACCCGCTTACGTTTCCTGTTGCCACACCGTTTCACTCGCACACTGTGATTCATTTGTTATCTGTACCGCCGCAGAACTGTGTCTGCAGGAGAACCGGAACATGTACCCTCTTCTGAAAATGCGCAACAAGAGTGGCGCAATGGGACGACATGCGTAACTTACTTTCTTATGTCCCTAAATACTATTATAAACGAAAAGTAAGTTGTAAAAGTATGACTAGTACCAGTGCAATATTTAAAATGCTTGCTCGCTGAATGGGGATGTTTTGACATACAAAGGTACACTTAGAGGTTTAACAGCGGAAGCCACTCTGCTGGTGACGACAACGAACGATGTGTCAGGTTCTCTACTATGCGCGAAGAGTATTTTGTGTCATCCTTTACTAAACGAGAATTACCATAGTTGCTGCTAATTTGCTAAGCTATTGGTTTTTTGTCGTTTCTTAAACAGTATATACTTTGTGTGATATGCGTAATTAGTAGTAGTAGTAGTAGTTGTTGTTGTTGTTGTTGTGGTCTCCAGTCCTGAGACTGGTTTGAAGCAGCTCTCCATGCTACTCTATCCTGTGCAAGCTTCTTCATCTCCCAGTACTTAGTGCAACCTACATCCTTCTGAATCTGCTTAGTGTATTCATCTCTTGGTCTCCCTCTACGATTTTTACCCTTCACGCTGCCCTCCAATACTAAATTTGTGATCCCTTGATGCCTCAGAACGTGTCCTACCAACCGGTCCCTTCTTCTTGTCAAGTTGTGCCACAAACTCCTCTTCTTCCCAGTTCTATTCAATATCTCCTCATTAGTTATGTGATCTACCCATCTAATCTTCAGCATTCTTCTGTTGCACCAAATTTCAAAAGCTTCTAATCTCTTCTTGTCCAAACTATTCATCGTCCATGTTTCACTTCCATACATGGCTACATTCCATACAAATACTTTCAGAAACGACTTCCTGACACTTAAATCTATACTCGATGTTAAGAAATTTCTCTTCTTCAGAAACGCTTTCCTTGCCATTGCCAGTCTACATTGTACATCCTCTCTACTTCGACCATCATCAGTTATTTTACTCCTCAAATAGCAAAACTCCTTTACTACTTTAAGTGTCTCATTTCCTAATCTATTTCCCTCAGCATCTCCCGACTTAATTCGACTACATTCCATTATCCTCGTTTTGCTTTTGTTGATGTTCATCTTATATCCTCCTTTCAAGACACAGTCCATTCCGTTCAACTGCTCTTCCAAGTCCTTTGCTGTCTCTGACAGAATTACAATGCCATCGGCGAACCTCAAAGTTTTTATTTCTTCTCCGTGGATTGTAATACCTACTCCAAATTTTTCTTTTCTTTCCTTTACTGCTTGCTCAGTATACGGATTGAATAACATCGGGGATAGGCTACAACCCCGTCTCACTCCCTTCCCAACCACTGCTTCCCTTTCATGCCCCTCGACTCTTATAACTGCCATCTGGTTTCTGTACAAATTGTAAATAGCCTTTCGCTCCCTGTATTTTACCCCTGCCACCTTTAAAATTTGAAAGAGAATATTCCAGTCAACATTGTCAAAAGCTTTCTCTAAATCTACAAATGCTAGAAACATAGGTTTGCCTTTCCTGAATCTTTCTTCTAAGATAAGTCGTAAGGTCAGTATTGCCTCATGTGTTCCAACATTTCTACGGAATCCGAACTGATCTTCGCCGAGGTCGGCTTCTATCAGTTTTTCCATTCGTCTGTAAAGAATTCGTGTTAGTATTTTGCAGCTGTGGCTTATTAATGTGATAGTTCGGTAATTTTCACATCTGTCAACACCTGCTTCCTTTGGGATTGGAATTATTATATTCTTCTTGAAGTCTAAGGGTATTTCGCCTGTCTCATACATCTTGCTCACCAGATGGTAGAGTTTTGTCAGGACTGGCTCTCCCAAGGCCGTCAGTAGTTCCAATGGAATGTTGTCTACTCCCGGGGCCTTGTTTCGGCTTAGGTCTTTCAGTGCTCTGTCAAACTCTTCACGCAGTATCGTATCTCCCATTTCATCTTCATCTACATCCTCTTCCATTTCCATAATATTGTCCTCAAGTACATTGCCCTTGTGTCGACCCTCTATATACTCCTTCCACCTTTCTGCTTTCCCTTCTTTGCTTAGAACTGGGTTTCCATCTGAGCTCATGATATTCATACAAGTGGCTCTCTTTTCTCTAAAGGTCTCTTTAGTTTTCCTGTAGACAGTATCTATCTTATCCCTAGTGAGATGAGCCTCTACATCCTTACATTTGTCCTCTAGCCATCCCTACTTAGCCATCGACTTCCTGTCGATCTCATTTTTGAGACGTTTGTATTCCTTTTTGCCTGCTTCATTTACTGCATTTTTATATTTTCTCCTTTCATCAATTAAGTTCAATATTTCTTCTGTTACCCAAGAATTTCTAGTAGCCCTCGTCTTTTTACCTACTTTATCCTCTGCTGCCTTCACTACTTCATCGCTCATAGCTACCCATTCTTCTTCTACTGTATTTCTTTCCCCCATTCCTGTCAATTGTCCCCTTATGCTCTCCCTGAAACTCTGTACAACCTCTGGTTTAGTCACTTTATCCAGGTCCCATCTCCTTAAATTGTCACCTTTTTGCAGTTTCTTCAGTTTTAGTCTACAGTTCATAACCAATAGATTGTGGTCAGAGTTCACATCTGCCCCTGGGAATGTCTTACATTTTAAAACCTGGTTCCCAAATCTCTGTCTTACCATTATATAATCTATCTGATACCTTCTAGTATCTCCAGGATTCTTCCATGTATCAAAAATCTAAATCGAATCCGACACAAAACAACATGGAAAGGTTCAGAGAAGGTAGAAAAATAGCCTCCTGCACAATCAGAAACGAAAAGATACTGTATGAAAGACTATCCCTTCAAAAATACAGGTATACTACATTCAAAACAAATGCAGAGACTTTACCAATCTTTCAAAAGACACCGGAAAGTTTACAAGCTACCCAGTTTAAATTTTCGTGACGGTTCAGGGAAATTAGGTACAAATGACCAAGAAAACTGCAACATTTTCGCTTACTATTCCGGAGACCTTCTCAACTGTAAAGAGCCTCCAGAGAAACCGGAATTCAAAACTCCAGGAGAAATCCCTGCAGAAACACATCCACCAACTCTAAATGAAGTCCGGCAAGCTATAAAATCCCTCAAGAACAACAAATCTTCTGGTGAAGATGGAATCACAGTTGAACTTTTGAAACTAGGTGATGAAAAAGTAGCACTACACCTCGGTACAATTATTAAGGAAATTTGGAGAACCGAGAGGATCCTAGATGATTGGAGGACGGCACTTATACATCCACTTCACAAAAAGGGTGACGGATCAGATGTGAACAATTACAGGGGGATTTCCCTTCTATCCGTTCCATACAAGGTTCTTTCCAAGATATTACTAAATTGGATTGAACCAGTTCTCGATGCACAGATAGAAGAATACCAAGGTGGATTTAGAAAAGGGAGCATGAAATGAAATAAAATTTGTAACGCGGTCCTTAGTTGGCCAATTCGTGTAAATAAATAAAATAAATTATTATTATTATTATTATTATTATAC